>NC_037341.1:34450137-35052637 GCF_002263795.3 Bos taurus | reverse complement strand
CCTGCTCTCAATCTTTCCTGGCATCAGAGTCTTTTCCAATGAGTTGACTCTTCACATCAGGTGGCCAAAGTATTGGAGCTTCAGTGTTAGTCCTTCCAATGAATATTTAGGATTGATTTCCTTTAGGATTGACTGGTTTGATCTCCCTGCAGTTCAAGGGACTCTCACATCCATACATGACTACTGGAAAAGCCATAGCTTTGACTATACAGACCTTTGTTGGCAATGTAATGTCTCTGCTTTTTAATATCCTGTCTAGGTTTGTAATAGCTTTTCTTCCAAGAAGCGAGTGTCTTTTAATTTTGTGGCTGCCATTACTGTCATCAGTGATTTTGGGGCCCAAGAAAATAAAATATGACACTATTTCCATTGTTTCCTCATCTATTTGCCACGAGGTGATGGGACCAGATGCCATAATCGTTTTTTGAATGTTGAGTTTTAAGCCAGCTTTTTTACTCTCCTCTTTCACCCTCATCAAGAGGCTCTTTAGTTTTCTTTGCATTCTGCCATTAGAGTGGTATCATATGCATATCTGAGGTAGATGATATTTCTTCTGGCTATGTTGATTCCGGCTTTTGAGTCTTCCAGCCCAGCATTTCACATGATGTACTCTGCATAGAAGTTAAATAAGTAGGGTGACAATATACAGCCTTGACGTACTCCTTTCCCAATTTTGAACCAGTCTGTTGTTCCATGTCCAATTCCAACGTTGCTTCTTTGCCTGCATTCAAGTTTCTCAGGAGACCAGGTAAGGTGGTCTTGGTACTTCCATCTTTTTTTGAATTTTCCAGTTTGTTGTGATCCAGATCGTCAAAGGCTTTAGCGTAGTCAATGAAGCAGAAGTTGTAGTGGGGGCTGTCTGAACACTAGATTTGCCCCATTGCTGTTCCAGTATTGTTTCTATGTGAAACACATAGAGATTAACCTTTCGATCTGAATGGGTAGTTTTAACTTCAATATGTAAGTAAATCCAAAAGCAAATTATAGCTGTATCTCTACCTTGACCACACTCTGCTACTTATATGCAATATTAACTCTTATGAAAACTCCTGTTTTAGCTGTGGTATGGGGCCTGTCACTTAGGCCCCAAATCTTTGAAGTTCCTTGTTTTTCTTTTCTCTCCTTCATGCATATATATTGGGTCTGTTTTTGGAGTTGTCAGTGATTTTGATGAATGCTAAAAAAAAAAGGTTGACTGTCATAGTTAATGTAACCTACTCTGTAAAATGGTCCATATGTGAATTTAAGTGGGCTTCTTCCTAAGTCTACGTGTGTCCATAGGAGGGCAATCTTGATTTGTTCTTTTGATTTTTAGGGATCTTAGTAGGAGCTTGCATCTCATGAAACTGGTTCTTCTTCTTTCTCTCTCATTTATATATTCCTTTATTTTCTGTATACTCTTCCTGGGCAACTTTATCCATATTCATGTTGTGAACTACAATTTAGAAGCTCAGAGCTCACTAATGTATCTCTAGTGATGTTCAGGTAGAGATGACTGATGGGAACTTCGTGTATAAACTCCAAGTTTATGTCCAGGTGCCTAGTGCACAGCCTCACCTGCCTGCCCCACATTTTAGACTGCACAGGTCTGGACATGAGTCATCGTTACACCCCTAAACCTGTTGCATGCTTAGTCTTTCCCCATATCAGAAAATGGCCCATCTCTGACTTTCTTGTCTGAGGTTTGGAGCTTCTGTCATCTTGTTCTTCTCTTTTATCCATTTCCCAGGTCTAATTAGTTATCACGTCATATGAGGACTTCCTCCAAAACTCCTCTTGATTGTGTCCTTTGTCTTCATTTGCATTAGCCCTGTCTTAGCTCAGTCTCTCAGCACTTCCTGCTCCTGTTGCTCAAGACCTTCCAGAATGATTGTTTTTTATCACCGTTGCCAGAGTGATCTTTCTAAAGCACAAAATGGATCATTTTGCATCCCCTTCATAAAATCTTCCAATGGTTCCTTGTAGCTTTAAATAGAAAACTCAACCCCCTTAGCTTAGCATCCAGGGCCTGCCTTTGCAATTAGCTTCTACTTCCAAATGTTCAGAATCCAGCCAGAATGAGCAGTCTCTCTCTTTTGACCTCAAACCTCCATTATTTTCACAGGCTATTTTAAATGTGTTTCAAATGACTTCTCTTATTTCTTCTAAACAGACAATGCTTACTAACACTCCAAGGCTTTCCACGTGGCACAGTGGTAAAGAATCTGCCTGCAATGCAGGAAACATGGGTTTGATTCTTGGGTTGGGAAGATCCTCTGGAGTAGGAAATGGCTACCCACTCCAGTATTCTTGCCTGGAAAATCTCATGGACAGAGGAGCCTGGTGGATTACAGTCCATTGGGTCACAAAGAGTTGGACATGACTGAGCACATACTAACACTTCAGAATTCTACACAAAGGTCTCCTCCTCTCAAAGACATCTTTGATGTGGCTTACCCAGTTTCTAAAGATAGCAATCATAATGCTGATAACTAACATTTATTGTGAAGTAATATGCACCGTGTTCTAGACATGTTACATGTCTGAATCCATTTAGTCCTCATAATTACTTGGTGAGATGAATGTGTTTCTCACTGGAGCTAAGGTGCACAGCTAATTTAGTGGAGGAACTGAGAATTTGCCTGCTTGTTAAACATAACACTACTCTCTATTCTATACCTCCCATAGCACTCATAGGTGCTTAGTGAGTATTTGTGGAATGAATAAATTAGGAAATATTCTTGCAACTGAGTACTGTTATGGGAAGGATTGACACAGCCATCAGTTTACAATGCGACTTTCATGCCACTGACACCAGAATGGTCAGCCAAGTAATTCCATGAAGGCAAGAAATGATGGAGGAGCCCAGTGAGTCTTTATTGAATGAGTTAATTGGAAATGATGCATCTACCCTCAAGTACAGGTTTCATAATCACAATCTAATGGAAAGACATTTAACAGCATCAGGATATTTCCTGGGAGACAAGCTGGATGACTAGCATCCCAGTTAATTCATAAATGTCAAATAACAGCTTAGAGCGGCAAACTACTCATAAGTGTATCACTTTATCCCTTCTCCAGCTTAGTGCAGCTGGAGTAACTACCTGGTCACAATCCTTAACATTTATTGGAGGTTGAACAAGCTCAAAATGTAAAGCAGCTAATTGCAGGGGAGCAGGGGACTTGAGAGGTGGTCCCTAGGAAAGAGCGATAAAGAAGTAATTAAGCCTCCTGTGTCCTAGTCCCAGCCTTGGTGCCACCTCCTTTTGGAAACATGGAGAACATGTTATCTTGTCTGAGGTTCAGCTTTACAGAATTATCTAGGCCTTTAGTGGCCTCACTGTTTTAGTGACTGAATATCCTTCTATCAAAATCTCTGATCTTGATTCCCTGATGGAGAACTAAGAACCATGGAGAATCGATGGTCAGTTCCTTGAAACCTGACTCATCCAGTATAGCCTGGGTGTTTGAGTTTGACCTTGCCTGTTCTGGCCAATCCTTTCTTCCCCACAGTTGTTCTTACAGACTCCAAGTTTATAAGCTACATAGACCTGTAAAGTGAATGAAGACACTCTCCATGTCTTAATACACAGATCTGGCCCTTCTTTGCAAGTTCTCTTACATTGTCTCATAAGCTGCAGCTGGAGATCTATCTCCTCTCCTTCAGCCAGGAGCTCTCACTGTGGCCAAGCTAGTCTTGGTCACATCTTTGCATATGCTATGCTTCCTGCAGCTCCTGTGGGCCCTCCATATGGATGCCCCCTCCTTTCTCACCACCTGTGTACACCCTCCACATTCCAGGCATCATTCTAACAACCCTTACCATCCTTCAGGAAGTCATCACCCCTCATCACTCTGCATTGATCAACCCTAACAGCACTGCCTGCCTGTATCACTCATTTTAATGTTATTAACTATTTTAAGTGTCCATAATTCTTCCATGAGATTTGATGATCCTTGGGGACAAGAGTTGTGACTTGTGTCTGGCATTCTTCAGTGCCCAGCACACCACTATGCATATAGAAGTAAATGTCTGAATTTACTTAAGTCATTTATTGATTTAGATTTATTATATATACATATATTATGTAAATTAACATATTTAATTCACTAAAGACCATTTGGTTATGAGCAAGTGAATTGTTAGTGATAAATGTATAATCATACCCATTTTAAAGACCTGTATATTATTTTATGTATTTTCAAGGTGGGGAAATTGAGGCTTGAAGGATAAGTTTCAGGATCCTGGTTATAAAGCTGCTCCTTCATAAACATGTTTCTGGTTTTGAAGCTGGCACAAGGGGAGCTAGAAGTTGGACTCTGCTCTTTCTAACACAGTCCACTGATATTTTAGTAGAGGGCATAAACGACACAAAAACATTTACTTGATCCATCAGGACTGAATTTCTAAAAAATTGTGCCAAGGATGAAACTATTCAGAAATCTAAGAAATCCTGAAACAGCAGCTTTTTCTTCAACTAATGGACTGAAAAAAATGGAAAACTCTGTTAGCTTAAAAGCGTATATGTATATATTCTTATATATAATATATATAGTATATATATACATGTATAGATGGATATATGTTTATATTATATATAAAGAGGATACACACAAAAAATGAATATACACACATGCACATATGCACACACCTGGAATTTAACATAATAAAAATCATGCATATTATGCGAATAATACCCAAGAATGCACTAAAGATAAGATATAAATGTCTCCAACATCATTACACGGTTTCTCGAAAAAGTTTACAGGAAGGAAATCACATTATTAATCTTAAAGTCCCCCTGATGAGAGGTACTGTGTTGGAGGCAGGATGACCTTTCCTTTATTAGTATGAATTTACCTTCAAGGCAAACATTTTTCAATCAACACTCATTTGCATGTAATTTATCAAGAGAAAAGTGCAAAATAATTTGGTTGAAAGATTCCCCTTTGTTTTAAGTGTCATTAGCAGTCCCGGTTAATCCAATTTTTACAATCTCATCAGGCACTTTTAGAAAATCTCTCTGAACTCATCTGGAGGATGCATTTATTCCTGGGTCCCATATTGCATTACAGCACAGCAGAGAGGCGCAGCCCGCTACAGATGTTTATGTGAAATGCAGTTAACACTCTGCCAATTTAGTTTTTATAGGGACACAATCAATTTTTATTCATTTAAAAACCAGAATGCTTTCTTTTATTGTGTGCAGCCTCTCCTCATTATATAGCTAAACAAATTATTTCTCTGTTTGTACTAAATGGTGCTGTTGGGGAAGAGCGATGGTGTGGTGTAAGTGTACCATATACAAATAATGATTCCCTCTTTGGGTATGTTCCTTACAATGGGTTATTTAAAACTTTTTTTTTTTTTTTTTGGTTTTACTTACTGTAAATATGCATGAATGAAATGTAAATCTTGCATTGGGTAGTCTATGGGCTCTGTCATCTGATCTTGCGTTTCCATCGAGATTTATGGTTTATAGGCTATTCGCTTGTACATTATCTCACGTCATTTAAGATGCTTAGGTTCTATCATCAAGATGTTGGAATTGTCAGGTGTTCCCATTGTTTTGCTAGAAGATTCGTACAGCTCTGAAGTTGCATGGCACTACAAGTTAAAAAATACCTCAATACTCTTGACAGTATGAAGCAGATTTAGAGGACTAATGTTAAAATGATCTTGGTGATATGGGAGAAATATGGTTCTATATTTAGATACTTGAAAATCCATCATGCCTAAGTTTAGTGGAAACTGTTAACTATGGAGTGGAGAGACAGTTCCAAAACTGGCATTACAGACAGCAAGAGCCTTTGGACTCTTGCTGTATTTGAATCCATGCCCTACTGAAGTGAGTTGAATGTTGCTGAGAGAGGGCTTTGGGTCAGAAGATTTTCTTAGGGGCTGATACTAAAGGCAATGACTAGGGATCCTCTCCATAGAATTCAATAAATCCCCTTTATAGGATAACATTAAGTACATTATTTATAAATATCATTTTTCAGTTCAGTTCAGCCACTCAGTCGTGTCCCACTCTTGAGACCCCATGAATCGCAGCATGCCAGGCCTCCCTGTCCATCACCATCTCCCAGAGTTCACTCAAACTCACGTCCATCAAGTCGGTGATGCCATCCACCATCTCATCCTCTGTCGTCCCCTTCTCCTCCTGTCCTCAATCTTTACCAGCATCAGGGTCTTTTCCAATGAGTCAACTCTTCGCATGAGGTGGCCAAAGTATTGGAGTTTCAGCTTCAACATCAGTCCTTCCAATGAACACCCAGGACTGATCTCCTTTAGGATGGACTGGTTGGATCTCCTTGCAATCCAAGGGACTCACAAGAGTCTTCTCCAACATTACAGTTCAAAAGCATCAATTCTTCGGCGCTCAGCTTTCTTTATAGTCGAACTCTCACATCCATACATGACCACGGGAAAAACCATAGCCTCGACTAGACAGTCCTTTGTTGGCAAAGTAATGTCTCTGCTTTTGAATATGCAATCTAGGTTGGTCATAACTTTCTTTCCAAGGAGTAAGCGTCTTTTAATTTCCTGGCTGCATTCACCATCTGCAGCGATTTTGGAGCCCAGAAAAATAAAGTCAGCCACTGTTTTCACTGTTTCCCCATATATTTGCCATGAAGTGATATCTAATTATTAATATATAGGTTTAAAATTTAAGTAGCTTGAGTCGCATCCGACTCTTTGTGACCCCTCTGTCCATGGGATTTTCCCTGGCAAGAATACTGTAAATGGGTTGCCATTTCCTCCCCCAGGGGAACCTTCCTGACCCAGGGATTGAACCCACGGCTCCTGCATCACAGGCAGATTCTTTATTGCTGAGCCACTGGGGAAGCTCTTTAAGCAGCATAGAAAATATTGTAAACATGGTTAGAAAATCATAGAAAAGAGTCTAAACAGTCTTCTAGTTAATATAATATTAGCTTCTTTTTTTTCTTTCAGAATTCTTAAGTGATTATTTTTATACACATTTTTATCCCTAAGACAAATCTTTATTTTAAGGCTGACTTTTACTAAGCTTATGTTCCAATAGATAATTTTAATAATTAAAAGAAAGAAAATGAATCTTTATTACCAACTATATGTGAATCAATTTATAGATTTAAATAAAACATCCTAATGCTCCTATACACTACCTAATTAGCTGCGAAGGAGTAAGCCATATGGCATCTACCCTCAAGAAGCTCACAATTCATTTTGCTGCTGCTGCTGCTGCTAAGTCGCTTTAGTCGTGTCCGACTCTGTGCGACCCCATAGACAGCAGCCCACCAGGCTCCCCTGTCCCTGGGATTCTCAAGGCAAGAACACTGGAGTGGGTTGCCATTTCCTTCTCCAATTCATGAAAGTGAAGAGTGAAAGTGAAGTGGCTCAGTCGTGTCTGGCTCTTAGCGACCCCATGGACTGCAGCCTACCAGGCTCCTGAATCCTTGGGATTTTCCAGGCAAGAGTACTGGAGTGGGTGCCATTGCCTTCTCCGATTCATTTGGCTAGCACAGGTTAAACACTGAAATGACAAATAATAAAAGCACATTAAAATACAATACAAGAGATGTCATGGGCATGTGATTATGGATCATTCTAGTAGAATCATATAGAGTGAGTTCAAAGAAGAACCACTGTGGGTTGGAAAAATCCAAGGTGGCTTCCCAGAGTATTGAAGGATGGATAAGAATTAGATAGAGAGTATAAATCTGGAGAAACTGACTTTGCTTACTTGAAAGGTGAATTTGCCAAATTTTCAAAACTGTGAAGTCTTTTATGATTCTATAAAAGGGAAGCTACAAGTATTGTGTATGTGTGTTTGTGTACACACACACACACACACACATACTATAGAGTGAAGTGAGTATATGTGTATATATAGATAGATACACACGTTTTTTTGGCTCCCCAGGTGGCACTGTAGTAAAGGATCCACTGGCAATGCAGGAGATGGTGGGTTTGATCCCTGGGTCAGGAAGATCCCCTGGAGAAGGAAATGGCTACCCACTCCATTATTCTTGCCTGGGAAATCCTATGGACAGAGGAGCTTGGTGGGCTATAGTCCATGGGGTCACAAATAGTTGGACACGACTGAGCACCCACACACTCTCTCTCTCACATACACATTTTCTTACTTAAATAGTGCTTGCTTTGGTAAAATTGCTTTAAGAAAACTTGAATTGCTTCTTTAAATATATATAGGCTTCTGATTGCACACATGCTTTTTCTAGAAATTATACTCAACTCTCCTGTTTTATCATTCAGATTTAGTATAACTTTTTGATCACCATTTTTTTTTCCTCTGTATATGTCGCTGCTGAGTTAATTTCCCCCGTCTCTAATAACTCACATCTACCTGTATTCAGTTAGAAGCTGAACAGTTTCACAGTCAGAATGTATGGCATTCATGGTGAGGCATTGTCCCCAGATTTCTGAAAGACCTCGTTTCCATGGCAACCTTCTTCAACTTTCTAAGCAACCTCTAATTTCTCTTTTTGTAAGAAATCCATGTTACTCCATTCATCTTTCACCAAAAGAACCAATGTGAATAGCCTTTCAAGTTGAATTAATGCCATAACTTATCCAATTGTATTAAACTTTTCCTTCTGCAAAAATCCTCTTATTGCTGAGGTAATGTGCAAAGAATGTCCTTTGAGGGACAGATTTACAGAAAGCTGAAATGCTTTATTCTATTACTTATACATATTTTATTATTGTATTTACCAAGGAGACTTTGGAGTGCCTCTGTGTGTGAATCTGTGTGCTAGGGACTAAAGCATGTCATTTCTCCAAGTTTTGACTTGAAATTTAATATCTGAAAAATTATTACTATAACTGGGAGTCAGTCATAGGCATGTAAATGTTTAAATATACATTTAATGGCAGCTCCATCCTTCAGTTAGTCGGACCCCCGAATCTTGGCCTTTTGGTTGATTCAGCTTTCCCCTTCACACTCCATATCCATTCCATTAGCAAAATCAGTTGTGTGTGTATGAACATTCACAACTGATCACTTCTCAGCAGCTTCACTGCTGCGACTCTGGAACAAGCCACCACCATTTCCCAGCTGGGCTGTTAAAATAGCCTCTCAACTCCCTGCTCCTTCTACTGTAGTCTACTCTCCATGGCTAGAAGTGTCCCACCTGAAATTCACGTGTCCTCTTATGACTCCTCTGCTCAGAATCCTCCATGGTTTCTCAGATCCCTGCAAGGAACAGCCAATGGCCTTCAAGACACTGAATGACTTGGTCCATGGGTATATCCCCCACATCACTGCCTATTTCTCATACCCCTTACTAACTCTGCTTCAGCCGTGGTGGCCTCTCTCTTGTTCCCCAGACCCACCAAGCACACTCCCACTCAGGGCCTTGGCATGTGCTGTTCCCATTCATATTCTAGAATGTTCTTTCCCCTAACATCCCCATGGCTTGTTCCCACTCCAGTTTCTGGCCTATGCATACAGGGAATTTTTTGATGAAATTTTACTTTCCCCTGTCTCTGTTTAAACTGCAGCTCTCTCAGTTCCAGTGGGAAACTATTGTTTTTATTGTACTAGAATAACATACGAGGTCTTTCTTTGTTTCTTCTGTGCCTCGATCTCTAGTTGAAGGTAAGCTCTATGAGAGAGGAAGTTTTCTGTTTTATTTTAAACCATTCAAGTGACACTGGAGTATATTCTTTTTCTTTCTTTTTTTTTTTTCCCTTGAAGTATAGTTGCTTTACAATGCTGTGTTAGTTTCTGCTGTACAACAGTGTGAATCAGTTATGTATATATGTATATCCCTCCCTCTTGGACCTCCCTCCCAGCCCATCCCATCTATCCAGGTCATCACAGAGCACTGAGCCGAGCTCCCTGAACTCTGCAGCAGGTCCCCACTAGCTATCTGTTTTACACATGGCAGTGCACAGACATCAACTCTAATCTCCCAGGTCATCCCATCTTCCCCCCACCTATGTCCACATGTCTGTACCCTAGGTCTGCATCTCTCTTTTGGCCTGAACATAGGTTTATCTGTATCATTTTCTAGATTCCGTATCCATGCATTAATATTTGATTTTTTTTTCTTTCTGATTTACTTTACTCTGTATGCCAGACTCTTGGAGAAGGCAATGGCACCCCACTCCAGTACTCTTGCCTGAAAAATCCCATGGACGAAGGATCCTGGTGGGCCGAAGTCCATGGGGTCGCTAAGAGTTAGACACGACTGAGCGACTTCAATTTCATTTTTCACTTTCATGCATTGGAGAAGGAAATGGCAACCCACTCCAGTGTTCTTGCCTGGAGAATCCCAGGGACGGGGGAGCCTGGTGGGCTGCCGTCTATGGGGTCACACAGAGTCGGACACGACTGAAGCGACTTAGCAGACTTAGCAGTATGCCAGACTCTAGGGATGTCACTGAATATATTCGTACACTTATTTAATTCCTTATATTGAAATACTCTGAGCTTTTGAATTGTAGTGCTAGAGAAGACTGTTGAGAGTCCTTAGACACCAAGAAGATCAATCCTAAAGGAAATCAACCCTCAATATTCATTGGAAGGACTTATGCTGAAGCTGAAGCTCCAGTCCTTTGGCCACCTGATGCGAAGAATTGACTCGTTGGAAAAGACCCTGAGCTGGGAAAGGATGAGGGCAGGAGGAGAAAGGGGCAACAGAGGATGAGATGGTGACAAAGTATGAGATGGTTGGATGACATCACTGACGCAATGGACATGAGTTTGAGCAAGCTCCAGGAGATAGTGAAGGACAGGGAAGCCTGGCGTGCTGCAGTCCATGGGGTCACAGAGAGTAGGTAGGACGTTATTTAGTAACCGAACAACAACAATATTGAAATAGTCTAAGAAGTCTTAGAAGAACTAAAAAGTTATGAAATTCTCATACTTTTTCTCCTCAAATCTTTCTCCCTACCTTTTCATACATACAATAGACAATTATCTTCTAGAAATCAGAACTCTGCAAAACTGTGAAGCTCTAAGGAAAAATTGCCAAATATATACTTTGTATGCTTTCAGAAGCCACAGTTATTGGGACTGAAGGTGGCCTTTCTCTGTGCAAAGTTCCTGGCAGTTTGGTATTTGACCACATGACTGATCTGACTGATCAATCCCAGCAACAGTTTGTATCTTTGTAACTATGCTGTTAACTTATGTTTCCTGGAATGGAGGAGGTAGTCACTTAGTTTCAAAAGTCACCAGATATTATTCTGGAGTAAATAATATAAACTTAAAAAACTAAAGCAATTCAACAATGAAAATTTGGAGCGATTCTATGGTGATTTCTTTCTTTTAGTCTTGCTTCAGGCATCCTTGGTGACTCAGTGGTAAAGAACCTGCCTGCCAATGCAGGAGACATGAGTTTGATCCCTGAGTCAGGAAGATCCCCTGGAGAAGGAAATAACAACCCACTCCGGTATTCTTGCCGGGGAGATCTCATGGACAGAGGAACCTTGCAGGCTACAGTCCATGGGATCACAAAGAGTTGGATATGACATAGCAACTAAACAACAGCAACAATGTGTCTTGGTTCAATGTCTCAGTCTGGTTGGTTCCAGTCATCTGAATCCATTTTTCAAACGCATCTATTATGAGTTGATTTGTGTCCCCACAGAACTTATATATTTAAGTCCTAACCCCTTGCATCTCATATTCTGACTGTACTGTATTTGAAGATAGACTTTTAAAGACGTAGAGAAGGTAAAATGAGGTCATGTGGGTAGATCCTAATCCAGTTTAACTGGTGTCCTGATAAAAAGAGAAGATCAAGACACAGACATGCATATCCAGAAGAAAGATCATGCAAGGACAGAGCAAGAAGGCAGCTCTCTACAACCCCAAGAAGAAGCCTCAGAAGAAACAAAGTTACCTTGATCTTGAACTTCTAGTTCCAGAGCTGTAAGAAAAGAAGTTTCTGTTTTTAAAGCTATAGAGTCGGTGGCATTTTATTATGGTGGCCCCAATGGCACCCCACTCCAGTACTCTTGCCTGGAAAATCCCATGGATGGCGGAGCCTGGTAGGCTGCAGTCCATGGGGTCGCTAAAAGTCGGACACAACTGAGTGACTTCACTTTCACTTTTCACTTTCCTGCATTGGAGAAGGAAATGGCAACCTACTCCAGTGTTCTTGCCTGGAGAATCCCAGGGACAGGGGAGCCTGGTGGGCTGCTGTCTATGGGGTCACACAGAGTCAGACACGACTGAAGCGACTTAGCAGCAGCAGCAGAAAACTAATATGGCATCCTTGATAAATGCCAGCTGAGGATGTATGATGCCCACAAGCCCTTCCAAGTGAGCCACTCTGAAAGCACACTGTATTCGGCCTTCTTGTTTGGTGGATGGTTTAGTAAACAGAGCTTTGCTGAATTCTAAAATATAATTGTTTATCATTTTTCTTATATAGTCATCTTTTACATCTACCTATAGAAAGCATTGTTCTAGGTCCTTGTGATATAAATAACACAAAATGAAACAAAAAGCACGTTTCTTAACCATGAGAGGCTTAACGTCTATTTAAGGAAAGCACAATATATATAGTCACTAAAGTAAGTATGGCAAAAACTCAAAGAAGGAAGCAACTAGGAAAAACTCCAATTATACTTAAGCAAAATCTTATAAACTTTCCAATACCAAGACTAGTGGAGTAGTCGTAATTCAGCTCTATGAAATAGAAATAACACACGAGTATGTGGAGGCTGGGATAACCTAGGAAATATGAGTAGATTAGATTAATAGAATGGAGAGGACCTATCTTGACAGATTGCCAAATTTAGACTTCATAGAGTAGACATAGAGGAGCCTCAGAAAGTTGTGATCAGGAGGCTGATTATATCCAAAATAATACCTGTGGAAAAACAACATGGTATGAAATGTGTGCAATTGTTTTGGAAAGAGGAGTCATTACAGACTAATGCTTCCCTGTGTTAAGTGTGAAAGTGTTAGTTGCTAAGTTGTGTCCAACTCTGCGACCCCATGGACTTCTCTGTCCATGGGATTTCCCAGGCAAGAATACTGTAGTGGGTTGCCATTCCTTTCTCCCGGGGATCTTTCCAACCAGGCATCGAACCTGGATCTCCTGCATTACAGGCAGATTCTTTACTGTCTGAGCCACCAGGAAAGCCCTAATGCTTCCCTGAGTTTGTGTGAAAGAAATTTTCCTCAAAAGAGGGACTTGCAAGTAATTAAGTCATATACAAGATCTTTCTCAACTTCCAGTGGTGTTACATCCCAATAAACCCATAGTAAATAAAAAATATCACAAGTTGAAAATGCATTTAATACACCGAATGTTCCGAACACCATAGCTGAACCTAGCCTACCTTAGAAGTGCCCAGAGCCCACTAACAGTAGCCTGCAGTTGGGCAGAAATCATCTAACACAAAGCCTATTTGATTATAAAGTGTTGATTATGGTGTAATTTATGGAATACTGTACTGAAAGTGAGAAGTAAGAGGGCTGTCTGGATCCAGAATGGTTAAAAGTGTTATCAGTTGTTTAACCTTGTGATCTTGTAGCTGACTAGCACACCGTATTGCCCAGCATCATGAGAAAGTATTTACAGATGTCACTAGCCCAAGAAAAGATCAAAATTCAAAGTACAGTTTCTACTGAATGAGTATCACTTTTACGCCGTCATGAAGTTGAAGTTGAGAAATTGTTAAGTTGGGACTATCTGTAATGTGTTCTTGGGGAAGTACAAAGCTGATTGGCATATTTTAAAGGTCCAAAGCTATTCGTCAGTAAATACACCTGTTTAATTATGTTTAACCTGTGTATCCTATACTTTTCTATCCCTGGAATGCTGTTGTTTTTGTTGGCAGTGTAACGCTTTTCTACATATTCCATGAAATTAGTCACCCACAGAAAAGCAACATTAGGAATTGCTAGTCTAGGCTTGTGGGCCAAGACTGGAGTGGTGGAAAAGGAAAGTAAAAGAAATTATTGGGTTCAATTCACATTTCAAAGGCCGAGTGAGTTGACATGATCGCTCCATACGTCAAGTGTGAGAGATGCTCCCTGAGTGATTATAAAGTTTGGAGGAAGAGAGAATATAAGGCCAAGGGACAAGGACTGTATCTTATTTCCTTTCTCTTTCTCTTTGCACTTCACAGAGGACTGAGAACATGATCTATACACAACAAATAGGCAGTTACAGATTTCTTGTCTAGTATCTGAGTTAATATTAGCCAGAGGACTATTTAGATATTATATGCTAAGCTATCCAAAACTATCAAAGTGAAAGTGAAAGTGTTAGTTGCTCAGTCATGTCCAATTCTTTGCAACCCCATAGACTGTAGCTCGCCAGGCTCCTCTGTCCATGTGATTTCCCAGACAAGAATACTGGAGTGGGTTGCCATTTCCTCCTCCAGGGGATCTTCCCAACCCAGGGATGCATCCTGGGTCTCTTGCAGATTCTTCACTGTCTGAGCCACCAAAGAAGCCTGCATATCAGGAGATAACTATCAAAGGTAGACTAAAATCTTCTCATGTCCTGAAAGTTGGAGATGTTTACCTTGACTCTGCAAAGGCTTTATCCACTTAGTGAAAGCCAAGGTCTTTTGTCCTATGTTCTTAGGCTCTGCAGGTTCTTAGGCTCTGTTTCCTGTTCTCCTCCCGCCTTTGGGTTTTTCCTTATCTTCTCCCACTTTAAGTTTTGGGCTGGATCTGAACATGCCTTAGGTAGCTTTTAACTCTGTGCTCTACAAGGACTCTGTTCTTATCCTTTGGCTCCTCTATTTCTGGCTGCTTCAACAACCTTTACAGCTCCAGCCCCAGTTGGTTTCAGGGATAACAGCCCCTTGGCCAGCATCCCAGATGGGCTGGCTCCAACCTCTCCTAAGGGAATTAATTATTTACCCCGGGTTATTTCTAGGCATGACTCAACTGGATGTTCTTAGCCCAACTCAGGGTTGATGACGCAGGGCACAATTCCAAACAGTATTGATTCATGACTTCCAACTTATTCGTATCTCCCCTAGTTCAAGATTTTAATATAGGTTTCCCAGTATTCGTTTACCTAATTTATTTCATTGCCTTACTGATTTCTCATGGTCATTTTTGTGATCAGGTATAGTTAGCAGGTTGCAAACTAAGACTTCCAGTCCTGCTACTAACCAGTTGTATGTGACTCTGGGCATTATATTAACCTCTCTGAACATCACTCTCCTGAAGCTGTAAAATGAGGATAAAAATTATGTTATCTTAATGATATCTCCCTGATGGTTATAGGACGGATCAAAAGAGATAATACCCATAAAGGATGTAGCAGGGCTGCTGGCATAGAAGTTGTTCGATAAAGACTAGTTATTATTGAGCCTCTCAGATAAAATAAGACCTATGAATTAAGGTTTTATTATAGGATTAATGCATTTTAAGTAAAATATTCATTTCTTTCAAATTTATACAGTGACTCAGACCATATCAACAAAACATTGTTTCATGAATATTTGTAAGTTATTTTTTACTAGCACTAACTTACTTGCATTTAGGGCTTCTTTGATAGCTCAGTCCATTAAGAATCCATCTGAAATGCAAGAGATCCAGATTTGATCCCTGGGTCAGGAAGATTCCCTGAGAAGGAAATGGCAACCCACTATAGTATGCTTGCCTAGGAAATCCCATGGACAGAGAGGTCTGGTGGGCTACAGTCCATGGGGTTGCAAAGAGTCGGACACTACTGAGTGACTAAACCACCACCACCATATATATATATATATGTATATATCCACATATAATCCAGTTTTTATAACTAATTTCCATAGAGTATCTGATTATATTGATAATGCCAAAATTAAACAGCAGGGTAATTTTTGCCCAAATGATCAAAAACACTCAATTTGAAAAATGTTAATAATTACTAATTTATAGTTCACCTTTGTAATCAATAGGAATGATATAATAGCTGTGGTAAACATATGAGAACCATTCTATGCAAACTGTCCTATTTACAACATATCTTTGTATCAAATCATCACTTTGTACACCTAAACTTAACACAGTGTTTTACATCAATTACCTCTCAATAAACCTGGGGAAAGACTATCCCCAAAGAGCAAATTGGGCAGGGAATCAGAAGTGGTATCAGGAAATAGCACGAATCCCTTTTTCCATGAAAGGGAATGATAGATTCTTGGCTCATCCTCTCTACCTCTTTATTCTTAAACATTTGTGAGGGCCCAGTGTTTATTGAGAGCTTGCCATGAGTCAGGCTTTGTTTTTCCATCTATAACATTTTGGACAATCCATCATATTAGCTAAGTGATCTTTAACGAAGATATGTTTCATACTTGGATCAATGATTTCTGTGCTGCTTTTTCAACCACAAGATAATTCTACATTTCTTCTATTACCAGGTGCTCACCAATGTAGTATATTTTAAATTTGACCTTAGTTATTTAAAATACAAAGATTTTTTATTATAAAGATGTATTTAGCAGCATTAAGTGTGTGCTTAAAAATATACTTTAAAGTGTGCTTAAAAATATACTTTTTTTTTTTTAATCAACCTAGAGGTATACTTGAGTGATTAAACATCTTAAATAATTTACTAAAAATTTTGGTTTATTCACATACAATTTATTGGTTAAAATCTGATGAGTCTGCCCTAAAAGTCTAGAAACACTTTCTATTTCTTCAAGGAAATAAGTATCCAAGTTCATTTGTGAATTTCAGTGGGCTGATGCCTTCTAGAAAACAAAAGAAAGGTTTGAGAAATAATGACTTTGACATTCAGGATAAATTGTATATTCAAAAGAATTTGGCAGAATGAAGCAATCTGAGGCCTTGCATTTAAACTATATTTTGAACTGATTTCTACTCCTATAGAAGGTGACCAAATACTTCCATCAAAGAAGCTAATGCCGATAACTCACTTTCAAGCTCAGTTTTCCTGGGCCTCCCTGCAGACAGGAGAGAAGGCCTCTGGGGTATTCAGGTTCAGTGAAGCCTAGTTGAATAATTGTAGAAAATAAACACCCCTAGGAAGTATGGAAAAGGTGAATGGTAATAAAATGTTATTAAACTTAGAGATTTCAGCTTTCTCCGTTGTTTCTCCTGGCATATTTCAAAGGAAATGCCACAATGACTCTGAGGTTTTTTAAGTCACATGCTGAACTTGCAATAGTATTAGAAAGGAAAGCCATTGTGAAATAGAAAAAGAAAAGAGCAGTTAGGACACTTTAATGAACACTTGAATGCACCTCAAATGAAAAACAGATGTTCTTTGTTAAATTTAACAGCGTTTCTTATTCAGATTGAGGTAGCTAGCCTAGCCAGTGGGGTAGATTTGGCTACAACCAGATCTTATTCTAGGAAAGTTTATATATTTTTTGTTGTTCTGTTCAGAAAATTTCCCAGTTTTTTCTGCATTTAAATAAAACCAAGCATTTGAAAATTTAAGCCTTGAAATTTTATTTTATTCATGTATTTTGCATTACTAATTTTTTTCTATACAAGCAAGTTCATTACTTTTTAAATTCATGGTATAGTTTTAGTTTTGTAACTATTGCATAAATCTTATTCTGGCATTTCGTGACTTTTTAAAAATTGCATCATTGTCACATAACAACCTAGGTTACTATTAATGGTTTAGAGCAGCAACTGATGTTATATTAAATACATTTCATTGATACTCTTCACCCCTAAAAAATGTTGATCCACACCTTCCCTGTCAACCTCGTCCTCCAAAAAAAAAAAAACTCTACTATACAAAGTTTTTCTGGGCAGTCCATTTCAGTCCATCAGCCAGTGGTATTTTTTCCCATGTGCCAAACTTTTGCTAACCTATCTCATCTGATTCATTCAGTGGAGACATGGTCACAAGCCAATGCAGACTCACCCACATGACCCTTTCCTGAGAGTATAAATTATATTACTACTCCAGCTCTAGCCCGTTTTGAGATGCACTAGGTTTCCTGGTTTGGAGTTTAAAAAATGTTTTAGCATATATATTGAACTGCATCTGGTATTCTATTTAACCATATGTGTGCCAGAAACTAGTCTTCCACAGGTGGTTCATTGGTAAAGAATCCTCCTGCCAATGCAAGAGACTCAGGAGGTGCAGGTTCCATCCCTGGGTCAGGAAAACCCGCTGGAAGAGAAAAATGGTAACCCACTCCAGTATTCTTGCCTGGGAAATCCCATTGGCAGAGAAGCCTGGCGGGCTACAGTCCATGGAGTCACAAAGAGTTGGATGCTACTGAGCACTCACGCACATGGTAGAAATCAAGAAAAAATAAAGACAAAAAAAAATTGGGGGTGGGGTGGAGGAGAGGGTGGATAAAACACTTAGTGTATTAACATTAGTGTATAACATATTATTAATTTTTCAATGACTTCACTAGGCATTACATGAGGTGTCAAAGGAGACACAATCTTAGTTCACAACAAGGTGAGAGAAGTGTGTGATTTATTCAGTGACCTCCAGTGAGGCACTGATGAAAATACAGGCAATTCAGACTGTACTAGGTGGCTCTGGATGGAACTATGTTAAGCGTTTCATGTCTTTTTATTTCTCTGTGTATTTTGGTTTGATGCCCAGGAAATTTATTCTGTTTTGTTTTTAATCTTTATCATTTAAAAAGAAAGTCCATAAACCAAAGCTACAACCAGGTCACTAAACAGCAGGGAGACAATATAATAAGCTAAGTAAACAGTGGAGGAAAGAAAGCATCCCCAAACTATCATAGTTAAGACAGGCTTGCCTCGTGGAAATTCCCATCAGAGCAACATCAAGGCCAACTTGAATACGCAACAGGAGATGGGAAAGAAGACAAAATGGCAATGTTTCGAAAGAACAAAACTCCTAGCTCCAAAATCGCTTCTAAGACTAGATCAGTCTTTCTGAAGAAGGAAAAGGA
Source organism: Bos taurus (assembly GCF_002263795.3). Taxonomy (NCBI): domain Eukaryota; kingdom Metazoa; phylum Chordata; class Mammalia; order Artiodactyla; family Bovidae; genus Bos; species Bos taurus. The sequence goes on along the minus strand of NC_037341.1, from coordinate 35,033,808 downwards.
AAGATACTACTTCAAAGTCAGCTAGCCTAATATTTTGTTAGAAATCACATATAAGTCGCTAGCTGTAATTGTGATTTTACACTGTTATACAGTCCATTTCACGCACATTTCAGGTCAGGGTGTCAAATTTCTCATTCTTCCTTTCTGTTTCTTTTCTCCTTTAGGAATCTTCAGGGTTGCAGGATATCTTCTGTGTTTTAAGTAGGATAAAAAGTTCAGTTGTACACAAAAAGTCACTTTCTTAAAAACAACTATTTCATAAAAAAAAATTTAGTAAGAGTCTAAGCACTGCCATATTAAAAGAGGTTAGATTTGAAGCAAAATAAGTGACTGATTTTTTACATGATGAATGTTTTTACTTGGTTTTCAGTAAACTACATCTCTATTTTGCAGACTTAGTTAGGGGATGGTGGGGAAGCCAGAAGGCAAGGGAGAGTATATCTCACCTGTCCGGACTTGGTAGTTACCTGCAGTAACTCATCTCCCCAGTTCGCTGACTCTTTCTTTCATCTCAACTCCAGGGATGTTTCCTTAGCCATATTTTTTGGCAAATGCTAGATCTTGTATATCAGATACATCAGATATATCTTGAATATCTACTATCCTGCCATTCAGATGTGGTTCCCATCCTTGCTTAGCTTTAACAATTTGAGGATTCTTCACATGTGAGTGATAATTTTACTCTTCTTGTTAATATCTCCATGTGTGAATGAACAGATTGCCATTTAAAGTTCCCTTAGAAGTTACAAAATCACATATTAAAAGCTATTACTTGCTTTTAAAAAGCAAATTTTGACTTGCTTGTTTATGACTTCCTATACTGGGGAAATTACCTATAGCAGTCAATTTAAGCTATGCTAAAGTTGGTTAATTTATACTTCCATACTCATTATTATTAGCATAATAAGATATCCATCAGAATGGGTGATGTCATATTTACTTCCTTAGTCTCACTCCCCTAATTCAAGCATCCCAGCAAAAAAATATAAAGTTGTGTCATATCAAATTCAGCCTGGAGGTCTCTATGGCTTTAATCAGGACCTTTTCACCTTTTCACTTTTTCTTCCTCCCACCTCCCAGACCTTTGGATATCAAGCCTGGAGCTGAGTTTGTCTCAGAACTTCCTTTTTTGGATTCTTTGCCCATCGTTGGCCATGCCTCAAAGCGGTGCCGGCCTGTCCGTCAGTTGCCAGGAATGTTATCCTTCTTTCTATTCCAGAAAGCATGCTTGTTTATGTTAGAATACTGATGCATGGTCCCGATGATCCCAAAGCAAAAAGTATATTACAAACACACACAAATACATTCAAGATTTAATGGAGAATTTACTTTTTTAAAAAAGATACCTTTATATGATCCAGGAATATCCAAATCTGGAAAGGAGTTAGGTAACTATGAACAGCAAGGTTCTTTGATGAGGAACATTGTACACAGAAGACTTTTCCCATTGCATGTGTGTTTTGGGAGGGATATTTCAGAACATGTAAGAATTAAACATAATGTTAAAATTTCATAGGCTTGTTGAAAAATAAGGATAACTTTTTTTTAGATTAGTAATTTTGTTGTTGTTGTTTAGTCGCTGAGTTGTGTCTGACTCTTTTCAACCCCATGGACAATAGCCTGCCAGGCTTCTCTGTCCATGGGATTTCCCAGGCAAGCATACTGGAGTGGGTTGCCATTTCCTCCTCCAGGGGATCTTCCTGACCCAGGGATCAAACCCAAGTCTGCCGTATTGGCAGGCAGATTCTTTACCACTGAGCCACCAGGGAAGCCGCAGTAACTTCATTAGCATATCTTATTTCTGCACATGATATTTTACTGTTTCATAAGTTAATTGCTTGCTTTCTCAACCTCTCCCAATTCAAGAAAAAATTTTTAAGTATGAATTTTCTTCGAAACGAAGAAAATTAATCAGGAAGTTCTTTTTCCTGTCTGCAGTTCTATGGGAAATTTTCTCTAAGAGTTTTGATGATGGGTGCTGCTTAGAGGCCTCATCAGAGCTCCCAGTCCAGGGTCTGGGAAGGCAAGTGTAATCTGGCAGGCCATAGGGAAACATCCATCAGGCCAGGGGGAGGGCAGATACCTGGAATGCCACAAAAAATTTCTCACCTTATACAATTAAAGTGAAAACCCTGAGCAGGTAGAAAGTTCAGGGAGAACTAGAATCAATCACATAAAGCAAGAAAGAAAATGTACAGACTGCAAACATAAACACTTCTCCAGCTGTGCAGGTAAGGTGACACTCACCTGTTGTACTGTCTTAACTGCGATCAACATTCCCAGTCAGAATAGTTCTGTTCTCTGATTAATTTTTATTTGAATGAGCTTCCTATTTTATTAACATGAGCCTTGGATTGGGGGAAACTTTTATCTTCATGTAAATATACGATGTCTGTTCAAGGTCCTTCTGAGGCAAAGTATTTTAGGACCTTTTAAGTGCAAAGTTCAAGTTCATTGAATTTTAATTTTAGAACCAAAAAGTATGCTAAGTTTCTTATATTATTTTTTAAATTAATTTGTTTTTTAATTGTAGGATAATTGCTTTACATAATTTTGTTGTTTTCTGTCAAACCTCAACATTAATCAGCCATAGGTATACATATATCCCCTCCCTTTTGAAACCCCCTCCCATCTCCCTCCCTATCCCCACCCCTCTAGGTTGATATAGAGCCCCTGTTTGAGTTTCCTGAGCCAGTAAATTCCTATTGGCTATGTGTTTTACATATGGTAATGTAAGTTTCCTTGTTACTCTTTCCATACATCTCACCCTCTCCTCCCCTCTCCCCACCTGTCTCCATGTCCGTAAGTCTGTTCTCTATGTCTGTTTCTCCATTGCTGCCCTGTAAATAAATTCTTCAGTACCATTTATCTAGATTCCGTATATGTGCCTTAGAATACATTATCTTTCTCTATCTGACTTAGTTCACTCTGTATAATAGGTTCTAGGTTCATCCATCTTGTTAGAACTGACTCAAATGTGTTCCTTTTTATGGCTGAGTAATATACCAATTGTGTATATGTACAGCAATTTCTTTTCATCTGTCGATGGACATCTAGGTTGCTTCCATGTTCTAGCTATTGTAAATAGTGCTGCAGTGAACAATGGGACACACGTGTCTCTTTCAATTTTGGTTTCCTCAGGGTATATGCCTAGGAGTAGATTGCTGAGTCATATGGTGGTTTTATTCCTAGTTTTTTTAAGGAATCTCTATACTGTCTTCCCGGAGAAGGCAATGGCACCCGACTCCAGTACTCTTGCCTGGAAAATCCCATGGACGGAGGAGCCTGGTAGGCTGCAGTCCATGGGGTCACTAAGAGTCAGGCACGACTGAGCGACTTCACTTTCACTTTTCGCTTTCATGCATTGGAAAAGGAAATGGCAACCCACTCCAGTGTTCTTGCCTGGAGAATCCTAGGGACGGGGGAGTCTGGTGGGCTGCCGTCTATGGGGTCGCACAGAGTTGGACACGACTGACGCAACTTAGCAGCAGCAGCACACTGTTTTCCATAGTGGCTGTATCAATTTACATTCCCACCAACAGTGCAAGAGCATTCCCTATTCTCCACACCCTCTCCAGCATTTATTGTATGTAGACTTTTTGATGATGGCCATTCTGACTGGTGTGATGTGATATCTCATCGTAGTTTTGATTTGCTCTAATAATGCTAAACATCACTCTAATAATGAGTGATGTTGAGCATCTTTTCATGTGTTTGTTAGCCATCTGCATGTCTTCTTTGGAGAAATATCTGTTTAGGTCTTTTTCCCACTTTTTGATTAGGTTGTTTGTTTTTCTGGTATTGAGTTGTATGAGCTGCTTGTATATTTTGGAAATTAATCCTTTGTCAGTTGTTTCATTTGCTATTATTCTCTCTCATTCTGAGAGTTGTCTATTCACCTTGCTTATAGTTTCCTTATAATCAGGTCCCACTTGTTTACTTTTGTTTTTATTTCTGTTATTCTAGGAGGTGGGTCATAGAGGATCTTGCTTTGATTTATGTCATCGAGTGTTCTGCCTGTGCTTTCCTCTAAGAGTTTTATAGTTTCTGGTCTTACATTTAGGTCTTTAATCCATTTTGAGTTTATCTTTGTGTATGGTGTTAGGAAGTATTCTAATTTCATTCTTTTACATGTAGCTGTCCAGTTTTCCCAGCACCATTTATTGAAGAGGCTGTCTTTGCCCCATTGTATATTCTTGCCTCCTTTGTCAAAAATAAGTTACCCATAGGTGCATGGGTTTATTTCTGGGCTTTCTATCTTGTTCCATTGGTCTATATTTCTGTTTTTGTGCCAGTACCATACTGTCTTGATGACTGTGGCTTTGTAGCATAATCTGAAGTCAGGGAGGTTGATTTTTCCAGCTCCATTCTTCTTTCTAAAGACTGCTTTGGCTATTTGGGGTCTTTTTTGTTTCCATATGAATTTTGAAATTTTTTGTTCTAGTTCTTTGTGAAAAATGCCATTGGGAATTTGAAAGGGATTGCATTGAATCTGTAGATTCTGTTTGATTGTATAGTTATTTTCACAGTATTGATTCTTCCTACCCAGGAACACAGAATATCTCTCCATTTGTTTATGTCATCTTTGATTTGTTTCATTAGTGTCTTATAATTTTCTGTGTGCAGTTCCTTTGTCTCCTTGGGTAAGTTTATCCCTAGATATTTAATTCTTTTTGTTGCAATGGTGAATGGGATTGATTCTTTAATTTCTCTTTCTGATTTCTCATTGTTAGTATATAGAAATGCAAGTGATTTCTGTGTATTGATTTTGTATCTTTCGACTTTACTAAATTCACTGACCAGCTCTAGTAATTTTCTGATACTGTCTTTAGGATTTTCTATGCACAGAATCATGTTATCTGCAAATAGTGAGAGCTTTACTTCTTCTTTTCCAATCTGGATTCCTTTTATTTCTTTTTCTTCTCTGGTTGTTGTAGCTAGAACTTCCAGAACTATGTTGAGTAATAGTGGTAAAAGTGGGCACCCTTGTCTTGTTCCTGATCTTGGAAGGAATGCTTTCAGTTTCTCACCATTGAGAATAACGTTTGCTGTAGGCTTATCATACATGGCCTTTACTATGTTGAGGAAGGTTCCTTCTATGCCCATTTTTTGAAGAGTTTTAATCATAAATGGGTGCTGAATTTTGTCAAAGGCTTTTTCTGCATCTATTGAGATTATCAAACGGTTTTTATCTTTCAATTTGTTAATATGGTATATCACATTGATTGATTTGCATATATTGAAGAATCCTGCATCCCTGGAAACCAGGATCAAACCCAGCTTGATCATGGTGTATGAGCTTTTTGATCTGTTGCTGAATTCCATTTGCAAAAATTTTAGGATTTTTGCATCTATGTTCATCAGTGATATTCACCTGTAGTTTTCTTTTTGTGTGTTGTCTTTGTCTGGGTAATGATGGCCTCATAGAATGAGTTTGGAAGTGTTCCTTCCTCTGCAATTTTTTGAAAGAGTTTTAAAAGGATAGGCATTAGCTCTTCTCTAAATGTTTGATAGAATTCTCCTGTGAAGCCATCTGGTCCTGGGCCTTTGTTTTTTGGGAGATGTTTGATCACAGCTTCAATTTCAGTGCTTGTAATTCATAATTTCTATTTCTTCCTGGTTCAGTCTTGGAAAATTGAACTTTTCTAAGAATCTGTCCATTTCTTCCAGGTTATCCATTTTATTGTCATATAGTTGTTCATAACAGTCTCTTATAATCCTTTGTATTTCTGCATTGTCTGTTGTAACCTCTCCTTTTTCATTTCTAATTTTGTTGATTTGATTCTTCTCTCTTTTTTCCTTGATGAGTCTGGCTAAAGATTTGTCAATTTTGTTGATCTTCTCAAAGAACCAGCTTTTAGTTTTTAATATTAATCTTTACTATTTTTTTTTCATTTCTTTTTCATTTATTTCTGCTCGGATCTTTTATGATTTCTTTCATCTAATTTTGAGGGTTTTTTTGTTCTTCTTTTTCCAGTTGTTTTAGGTGTAAAGTTAGGTTGTCTATTCGATATTGTTCTTGTTTCTGGAGGTAGGATTGTATTGCTATAAACTTCCTTCTTAGAATTGCTTTTGCTGCATCCCATAGGTTTTGAGTTGTGTTTTCATTGTCATTTGTTTATAGAAATTTTTTGATTTCCCTTTTGATTTCTTCAGTAACCTGTTGGTTATTTAGAAATGTATTGTTTAATCTCCATTTTTTGGTGTGTTTTTTAGAGTTTTTTTCTTGTAACTGATATCTAGTCTCATAGCATTGTGGTTGGAAAAGATGCTTGATATGATTTCAATTCTCTTAAATTTACTGAGGTTTGATTTGTGACCCAAGATGTGGTCTATCCTGGAGAATGTTCTGTGTACACTTGAGAAGAAGGTGTATTCTTCTGCATTTGGATGGATCATCCTGAAGATATCGATGAGATTCATCTCATCTAATGTATCATTTAAGACTTGTGTTTCCTTGTTAATTTTCTGTTTTGGTGATCTGTCCATTGGTGTGAGTGGGGTGTTAAAGTCTCCTACTATTACTGTGTCACTGTCAGTTTCACCTTTTATGTCTGTTAGTGTTTGTCTTATGTATTGAGGTGCCCCTATGTTGGGTGCATAGATATTTATGCATTAAAAAAACTCAAAAGCTCAATTAGATTTCATAATGCCAATAAAACCAACAGAGGAGGGAAAAAAAAAAAAGAGAAAAAGTCAAAAAGAATCTATAGAGCAAGTCAAAACATAAGAATAATAAATGTTTTTCTTGAGTCACTGCTGCCCAGAGTCCTTTCCCTTGCTGGGAGTTACAGTCCACCTAACCTCCGTAGGATGCCCTCCAACACTGTGCTGGTCTCAGGACCTGCTGTGGGGGCAGTTCAAATTCAAATCTGGTCCTACTCCTGTGTATTCTTGCCTCCAATGTCCACAGCTATCAGAACTAATGTGTTTTCTTTTGTGGGAGCTCTCAATGTCCTTTTATATATTCCATAGACACAGAGTGTTTAGTTGATTGTGTGGATTTAATCTGCAGCTTATGCAGCTGGTGGGAATGTTTTGGGTCTTCTTCCTCAGATACACTGCCCCTGGGTTTCAGCTGTGGTTGTATTTCCACCTCTGTATGTGGGCTGTCTACTGGGGTTGGCTCCTGAGGCTGCCCTGGAGGTCTTGGGTCTGTCACAGTGAAGGCCAGGTGTGGATGAGGTGCAGTTGCTTGGGTCACAGGGGTTCTGGCAGCACCAGGATCTCAGAGGGGTTGGCAGCTAGGGCAACAGGAAATATAGTGATCTAGAAAGGTATGGGAACCAGTATTGGCCAGTACACTCCAGTATTCTTGCCTGAAGAACCCCCCTCTCTGACAGAGAAGCCTGACAGGCCACAGGCCACAGGGTCGCAAAGAGCCGGACAAGACCGAAGCAACCCTGCATGCATAGACCCAAGACTTGTTCTGCCTGTGGCAGCTCTGCCCCAGTGAGGGTTGAGTATGAAGGTGGCGTAGCTGCTTGGCTTGCAGGGACGCTGGTGGTGCCAAGTGTGCAGGGACATGGACTGCCTCCACCACAGGAGTTATGGCCCTATCAAGAGTCTTTTTTCAAGCCTCTTGTAGCTAGTGATCAGAAGGCATCTTTGGCCAGTCTTTCTCCATAGCTCCACTCATTCAGGCACTTAGAGGGCTCCCTTGCCTGAGGTCCTTCTCTTATGTTCCACAAGTTAGGCACATAGAGGGACGCCCCCCCCCACCCCCGCCCCGGCTGGGGTCCTCTCTGTAGATTGGTGCATCAGGCACTCAAAGGGGCATCCTGGGTGGGGTCCTACTCTGTAGTTCAGTGCATCAGGTGTTTGATGGGCCAGCCTCTCTATTGCTCAGCTGTCGATGCTGGCCTGGGTGGGAGAGAGGCTATGGTGATGGCTCCACCCCCTACGCATGACTCAGCAGGATCGCCTTGCTTCCATGGCTGCCTGGCTTTCCTCCACAGGCATTTCCCACCACAATCCCCTCCCTCATGTCCCCTTGGTCCATCTCTCCACAGTCAACAGCAGCCCTCACCCTGGAATTGCTCCACAATCCCTAAACTCAAGCTCCCAGCCACTGTGCCTTATAGGGGACCTGTGTCCCCTTTCCAGGGTATGTATGGCTGGGGCAAGGACTGTCTGATTCTCGTTCCATTTAGGCTGCCACAGATAACTGTTTAACTCTCAGCCTTAAATGTTTCTCCTCTGACTCAGACAGTTGCCCTGATGTAGGGATCAGACCCCTCCTTCAGTTCCCCCACCCTCTGAGGGCACGTCCAGTCCTCCTAACACGCCTGTTTTTCCCCCTAGTTCCTTCGTCCTAATGAGTTTTGCATGGTTCTATAAATTCTTTTCCACTGGTCAGGTACTCCTGTCTGCTCTCAGCTGGTGTTCTGCATGCACTTCTGTGTCTGAAGGTGTGTTCCTGATGTATCTGTAGAGAGAGATATACTCCGCATCCACCTACTCCTCCACCATCTTGTTCCCTGTCTTTTAAGTTATCTATACTCTGTGAATCACTGGATTTTGAGGACCCAAGTATGTCATAGAACTGAATCTGCTAACTAGAGATCATGGATCTGATCATAACCATTATAGGGGATCAAATTGCTTTAGCTCTCAAGATGTATATTTCTTTGGCAACATTCATTATTGAAAAATCCTTGGGCCTGGACTAGGTCTTGCTTAGGAAGTAGTAGGTATCTTTTAACTCCTTCCCTCACACTTTTTATCTTATATTTCAAAGTAGCAGAAAAATTGTAACTTCTATAAACAGGAGGTCTTTTTTCTAAAAGTAAATCTGTTTCTTAATGTCAGACTAAGGTAACAAAAGAATTATAACAAAAAAATATAAAGAAGCAAAATTAAAGCAGTTAACCTCTCTAGAAAGTGACCCTAACCTGCTATCCACAACTTGCATCTACTCAATTCTTTTCAGATTTTGCTTATACATTTTCTGGAAACGTGATACATGTACATGATAAAGTTATCTGGGGATTTGTGCCTTTGAATAAAAAATCCTTCATAGTTTGCTGTTACCTATATTTTATTTTAAAAAAAAAAACTGGATATACAGGGGGAAATATCAAAATTATTTTCTTAGGCATTTTCAAATAGAAGTATTGAATACATGAATTACATTAAATAAAATCAGCAGAGGTGATATTTGTTCCATTCCTTAGCTGTCTGTCATGGATCACTAATCCTTCATGCAGAGATACAATCTACAATGTGAAGGAAATGAGGGTAACTAAACCGGAAAGCCAAGAAAATAGTACTCATTTGTTGAAAACTACTACTATCATTTGGATATTCTAAAGAAATAAAAGCAATTTAATTGTGAATTTCTCTGGCAAATTTTAAGACCAAAACCAAATACTATCCCACTAGAATGGAATGGATTGGAGAATATAAAGATAAAAAACATTCAAGAACAGTCATGAAAGTCACATCCTAATCAGCAATGTTGAAATGAGTGTCAATCCTGTTTGTACTGTGGTTGTCAGGGGAAATTAGTTCAGATGTTCAAACAGTCTGCTATTGTCACTATTTAAATACAGTCTTTAAGAATATTTTTGCCAACCTGGTTATATACTGTAAGAGATGGAAACTTTGGATTGATAGCAAAGATACATGCCTTTCTCTAACCGCATCAATATGAAAATGTAATGCCTTTCTGAGCAATAGTGTTTTTTTAATTAATTCATTCATTTAATTTGGCTGCACCAGATTTTAGCTGAGGCATACGGGATCTAGTTTCCCGACTATGGATTGACCCCTGGACCCCCTGCATTGGAAGTGCAGAGTCTTAGCCACTAGATCACTAGTGGAAGTCCTTGAACAATAGTATTTTTAGCATCTTTTAATAAAGGGGAAAGTATATTCTTTAAAAAAAAAGAAAGAATTGAGATCCTTATTTTGCCTTTTATTTTTATAATTTGGATAAGTGTCTTCAGGTCTCTGAGTTTTAGTCTTCGAGTGTAAAATGAGATTAATCAGACTTATAGTTTTATTTCTATTAAGGGTAGTTGTCTGTATACAAGTTCCTTCCCCTGAGAATACACTGACAACCGCAGTCAGAGAACTCTAATTATGAACAGATTAGGAGTGTGTCTGCCAAGGGCATGTACTTTTTATGCCTGAGAAACACCAGAAGCAGACTCTGCATATACCCATTTCCATTATAGATTACTTCTATTGATCAGTAATCGATAGAAGAGTTTTTGGAGAGACAGCAGACCTAGAGAGTAAAACCCTTAGTGTCCCCAGAGGAAGAATGGATGAGAAAAGTTGTCCCCTATCTTCTGTCTTTCCCCAGAAGAACTCACCAGATTATCACTGATTTTTTTGTAAAATAGCACAAAATAAAACCGGGAGATTTCCTTATCAAAAGCAAAGTAACCATTTGTTTTCCAGAGTCATTCAAAGCAAAGGATATTTATTACATAAGAAATTCCCAGATAAGGAATTCTCACCTTTACATTAAGTGAAAACAGACATTCAGATTAAAAATACTGAAGGGAAGTATCTGACCATAATAGAAAAATCACCTTTAAAAATCAATCATTATGGATAATCACGTCTCTCAACACTACCCAACGTACCTAGAATATTGATGTCCCTGCTTTTGACATCTGAGGGTCAGCCCTGTCCGCCTTCACACTTTGCACACCCATATTCATGTGGACAACGCAAACCTTTGTTCATTTTGCAGGTGCAGTGGCAGCGGCTGTTGAGAGCACATTAGTTCAGTGTTTCAGCTACCTTTTTGACATCCCATATGTCTTAATTGAAGGTTAGCGAGCAGGGAGGAAGTTTGGAGGAGGCCAAGTGAAGAGCTGGATAAAGCCAATTCACTGTATTTGTGTAACCCACAGTTGACCGCTGCCACCATCAAACAGTTGTTCAAAATGTACATCGTTTATCTCCTCAGCCTTCTCGGACTTCCCCATCCACAAATTGCCCTTCCCTACCACACGTACTCTTAAGCTTGTAGGGATGGGTGTACAGTTTGAGATACACTGACTTATTATGTCACCATCATTAAAAAAATCTTTTGGGCCAATTGGCGTAGCAAAAATTTAAAAATAAAAATAACCCCTAGACTGACACTCAGATTTCATTCTATTAAACAGTTGGATGGCCTTGAGCAAGTCACCTTTCTTCGCCTAGACATACTGAAACTAAGAGATGTCACAAGTCCTTTCAACTATAATTCTATTATAAATTTCTATCCGGGAAAAAGATGCATCAAAGTTTCAATGGGATTCATGGCAACAGCAACAACATTACAGCAATTGATGGATCACTCTTGGGGATTGAAATAGCTACCACTGCTCATCCATCTCCTTATCCTCGATGAAAACAAGGAGTTTCCCTGTAAATAAAGTACCTCTTTTCCAAGACTTAGAAAGCCCCACGACTCAGGTTTCAGGAGATGGGCCATTTGCCTCAGATATAGACCCTATATTCTAAGGCCAATATGTTAGTTTTGTGCTGTTTTTTTTCCCCCAGCTGAAACTTTTTTTAAATGTATTTGTTATTGAAGTATAGTTGATTTACAATGTTGTGTTTGTTTCAGATATACAGCAATATATGTATATATATATATGTGTGTGTGTATATATATATATATATTCTGTGTATATATATATATATTCTGTATATATATATATTCTTTTTCAGATTCTTTTCCTATATAGGTTATTACAGGATATTGAATGTAGTTTCCTGTGCTATACCATAAATCCTCTTCTTTTATCTGTTTTAAATATGTGTGTGTGTGCTAAGTCACTTCAGTCGTGTCTGACTCTTTGTAACTCTATGAACTGTAGCCCGCCAGGCTTCTCTGTCCATGGGATTCTCCAGGCAAGAATACTGGAGTGGGTGGCCCTGCCCTCCTCCAGGGGGTCTTTCCGACCTGGGGATAGGACCCGTGGTTCTTACATGTCCCAAATTGGTAGGCCGATTCTTTAAATCAGTGCCACCTGGGAAGCGCATTTTATGTATAGTAGCATGTATATGTTACTCCCAAATTCCCAATTTATTCTGTGCTTCTTTTAACTCCAAATTTGGACATGGTCACCATATGAACTGATGTTTAATTTAAAATCAAGACTGTGCCTAGTCTTTACATTGTTATTAGTAGGAAAAAAAAATCCTGACTGGATCACCTGTCTCAAATTTTGTGGTACTTGCACCTTTGCCTCTCACAAAATGATGGTTTCAAAAGTAATATCTGATAGAAGAATGATGCCTTTCACCTTTCATATTAACTCATAACTGATCACCTGTAACTGAGATAACTACTTAGACTACAATTTTACTATTCTGGTCTGGCTAAGTGCTTCTGGAGACTTGAAGCACAAAACTCTGCTCACTCAAAAAGCTTGTTAATGGGTCCCTCCTGACTCAGCTATCAATTTTTTAGTATCAGATATACATGCTGTTCCATTATTACTTTCACTTAGAGCCAAATCTGACCTAACTGTACAGCAGCTTATGAGATTTTATTATTTTTCATTTTAGTAATAGATCAAAGAGAGAAATAACAGTGCATAGAAAATGTGTATTGTAATCAAAGCTTCCAGCATAATATTATGAATGTAGTTACATTGTCCTTTAAAAGAATTGTTCCGTTTTGACTGTTTTCTACCTTTAACATATCCTAGGTTGTTTAAATGTGCCTTGTAAGCAATGATGAAGCGACAAGTTATCATTGATCTGTCCTTTCTTCCATCTCAGAGGGATTCATTAAATAATGCATGCACCCATGTGAATTCCTCTCTTCACTATAGCGTCCCCAGACCATTAGCCAAATATAGCAGCATTAACATCTTTCAACCCCTTAGAAACCTTTTTGACTTTCATTTAATTAAATTATCCCATTATGAAAACTCTTATAATGAGATTAAATTTAATTATTTATTAGACACTTATTTGCACTAGGAAACCTATCAATTATGCATGGTCGAGCTAAACATTTTTCAATCTATCACCTTTTCTTTTCCAAGGAGGTGCAATTTATTAAGTACATTTGGGATACTATACCTAGCAGGCCTTAATGGGAATAAGTTTTTAGCCCTCTTAAAAACAACTATAATAAGGATTAAAATTACTGTGTCTGAAAAATAGACAAGAGACTTGCTGTCAGATATTCTAGTGTTCTAGACTTCCAGTTTTTGTAAATGCTCCTAGTTTGTAGCCCATCTTAGAGGATTTTTCTATTATTATGCACTTACCAAACATATCAAGTATAGAGGACATTTTACATATAGTAATAATTATAGAGCTAATAAAATATGCATTTAAATCATAAAGTTGTATACCAATACTGTATTAAAATGTTAATGTTGTTCAGTCACACAGTCATGTCCGACTCTTTGCCACCACAATGACTATAGCATGCCAGGCCTCCCTGTCCTTCACCATCTCCCAGAGCTTGCTCAAACTCATGAGTTGGTGATGCCATCCAACCATCTCATCCTCTGTCATCCCCTTCTCCTCCTGCCTTGAATCTTTCCCAGCATCAGGGCCTTTTCCAATGGGTGGGCTCTTTGAATCAGGTGACCAAAGTATTAGAGCTTCAGCTCTAGCATCAGTCCTTCCAATGAATATTCAGGACTGATTTTCTTTAGGATTGACTGGTTTGATCTCCTTGAAGTCCAAAGGACTCTCAAGAGTCTTCTGCATGAGAAGAAGACTGCACTGTCAGCTCCTTTCATCAGGTGGCTAGAGTATTGGAGCTTCAGCTTCAGCATCAGCCCTTCCAATGAATATTTAGGATGAAGGCAAACAGATAAGAGGGTGGGCAGCAGAGGATGAGATGGTTAGATAGCATCACTGACTCCATGTACATGAATTTGAACAAATTCTGGGAGATAGTGGAGGACAGAGAAGCCTGGTGTGCTGTAGTCCTTGAGGTCACAAAGAGTCAGGCACACTTAGTGACTGAACAACAGCAGAGTTCCAGCAGAAGACAGAATTCCACTCAGATAATGCAAATGAAGTACATTTAATAAAGTAGCTATTTGCACAGATGTAGGAAAGGTTGAAGAAAGCAATAAGTCATGGTGAGGCAACAAGAAGACTGGCAGCACTGGGCTGGCCAACGAGTGCTGGCACCATGGAGGAACGACAGCTGGGAAGAGCTGTGGTCCTCGAGGGATGCAGCCCCTGGGAGGACCATGGCACAAAGCCAGAGGAGCAGGGTAGAAACCCCTGCCCTCTGTCCCTCCTCTAGCCCTCTGACTGTCCACCTGGTGCTTGCCATTGGCCAAGTCCAGTTGAAGCCCATTGGATGGGAGCCTGGGTGATATAGTCTGTAGAGGTCAGCCTGCTGAGGCAAAAGAGGGTGAAGAGCAGAGAATGGGTCTGGAAGGAGGGGAGACACAGAAAGAGTAAATAATACACACTCCATATAAGTATAAAATATACATATTCAAGCTATGTGTATTGTCATTATTCCCATATTTTGGTATCGAGTATAGTCTCCAGTGGGCTTCGCTGGTGGCTCAGTGGTAAAAAATCAGCCTGCCAATGCAGGAGATGAGGATTCAATCTCTGGGTCAGGCAGATTCCCTGGAAAGAGAAATGGCAACCCACTCTAGCTTTCTTGCCTGGGAAATCCCATGGACAGAGGAGCCTGGCAGGCTACAGTCCATGGGGTTGCAAAAGAGTCCAACATGATTTATTGACTAAACAAGAACAACTTAGTTTCCAGTGTATGGTTAACTAATAGATCCTGCTATTATGATCATAGAAATTTGTCTTGTTTGTATTGGTTCTGACTTTAATTAGAAAATGTTACCAAAAATAGAACAGAGCTCAATTATCCTTGGTTGTGCTTTTGTTCCTAAGCATGCAGCGAGTATCCCCAGTGCTTCTTTGTCCTATTGATGGAGGCATGGAGCCAGTGATACTGAAGAGGCAGTGTGTGTGTGTGTGTGTGTGTGTGTGTGTGTGCGTGTGAAAGTATACCAGGCAAGGCAGAATTCTTTGGTTAGAGGTAGTCTCCATTAAAAAATATTAACATGACTCCCAGGCTATGATTTGTCTCCCAGACAGATGCTTAAAACACCATGCAGTATAGTTAAGAGGGTGGACTTGGAAGTCAGGCAACCACATGTGTTTGAATCCAAGCTTCCCCCTTGTTAGTTAAGTGAATGTAGACTGGCCATTAGCATCATTTGGTGTTGACCTGCTTGTCTATCAATGAGAATCTATAACATGGGAGTAATAGTAGTACTTGTGTCAGTGGGTTATTGTGAGAGCTAATTGAGATAATACAAGCCAAACACTTAGAACTATATACATAGCAAGCTTCCCTGGTGCCTCAGAGGGTATAGCATCTGCCTACAATGTCAGAGACCCGGGTTCAATCCCTGGGTCAGGAAGATCCCCTGGAGAAGGAAATGGCAACCCACTCCAGTACTCTTGCCTGGAGAATCCCATGGACTGAGAAGTCTGGTAGGCTACAGTCCATGGGGTCGCAAAGAGTCGGACACGACTGAGCGACTTCACTTCAGTAATTATTATCTTTATTGTTGTTATAAGGTTGATTGCCATCTTTCCAAATAAAAGTAGTCAAAATTAGAGAGACCTTTAAGTGCTCTGGAAATGGTGAAAGAAGCAGAGGAAGAACCTGAAGTGGTTCCTTCATCAAAGAATATCACCTACTAAAGAATCACAAATATTTCTCTGATTCCAGTTCAGATTGCAACTGGATAAAATATTGGATGCCTCTCAGAGCACCCAGTGTCTCTAGTTTTCTTCTGTTATGTGCATACTAATGCCATCAAAAAAGAAATTCTATTTTATAAGTCTTTGGTCAAAAAAAAATATTGATCTTCTGTGAATCAATGGAGTATATGCAATGCTCCAGAGCAAGGCATGTTTTGTTGTTCTATTGAAGAATTTTCCAAATAATCATCTTACATGAGAGCCATGAACTCAATTGGAGCTATAGATTTAAAGCTGTATCTTTTCCAGAAGTTTGGTTCTGAAATGGGAAAACAACGTAAGGGTTTTCTCTGCTTCTTCAGAGTACCAGAATTCCTGAAGTTCACAGGTATTCTGGAGGCCAAGGTTTGAATCAAATGGACATTTCATTTGATAACAGTTTAGCCATTTCTCTGTGGCCCAAATTAGAAAGACTGCAAACCTTGTCAAAGATGGAGTGTAAATTGGACACAGAAATGACAGGGTAAGAATTCAGGTCAAGGAGTCTTAGAAAACTCTGATGTTTCTTGAGAGAAGCCTACTGTAATGGACACCGTCATGTGCTGCTTAGACCTACCCTTCAGGAATTAAGACTTATTCCCTAGCTGCTGAGATTGCCGCTGGCAGCACTGCTGGAAGGTATTCATCAGCTGTCAGTGTTCTTTCAGAATTGCTTTGGCTGAAAAGCACAGCCTTGCTTGAGGGCACACCCTTCCAGTGGTTGCGGGCATCCAAGGACTATTTAATATGGGAGTATAATGGTCCTGGTTCTAACCCCAACTCAGGTTACCTCTGAAGCACCTTCCCTCTGTGTAGCCAAGGCCTTCCCAGGGGCTGCCGTGCAGTCTATCTGTCTGCATATCCTGCTTTTCTCTCCCTCTCCACAGTGTTGCTCCCAACAGCACACCCTCATAAACTGACCAAGTGCTAATCACCTTAGATTCTACCACCTAATGTGAAGAGCCGACTCACTGGAAAAGACCCTGAAAAGACCCCTGGGAAAGATTGAGAGCAGGAGAAGAAGGGGGACGACAAGTGATGAGATGGTTAGATGGCATCACCAGCTCAGTGGACATAGGTTTGAGCAAACTCCAGGAGATAGTGAAGGACAGGGAAGCCTGGCATGCCGCAGTCCATGGGGTTGCAAAGAATCTGACACAACTTAGCCACTGAACAACTTTCTAGGAAATCCAACTCGTAATACTTGCCTTCAACTAACAGAGTGAACAAAGCAAAATAATTCCTTTCTTGCTGCATACCTTTAGGAGTAAGACTTTCAGCAGTAGTTATTAACTCAATGGAAATTCCAAATTGATTGAATATCTAAAGGTGGTACAAATGTACTGGATCATGAACCGTGTGACAATTACAGCATTGCTATTGAGTTAAATAATAGCATTGAGATGTACTTTTAAATACAATTAGGCTACTTTTTATTTTGCATATACCATCTGCATTTCCTCTTTCTCATCATCAGAAATGACTTGTTGTTGATTTGTGACATGTAGATTGTTTTATAGGCTACATATTCAAAGTAAATTTCCAATGCAATAAAATAAATGTCATGCTAAATTTTGTGCATAGGTGTTTATGGGCATTTTATCCTGGGGAAATGGCTCATACCTTTCATTGGATTCCCAAAGGAGTTCATGCCCCAAAAAAGGTTAAGAACAATTGGTATAAGTAAAATGAGAATCAGAACAAGGATAATGTACTGAACATATGGAAGGCACTCAACTACTTGCTGAATATCTAGCGGTAATGGGAGTTGCTCATGCAGGAGTCTGAATGGTTCTTGTTGGAGAGACGGGCTCTTGGCCCAGTGTAGCGCCTGTGGCTGTCATCACCACCACCATAGAGATGCTGGAGACTCTTAAGAAGGGTGTTCCAGTACGCACTTGTACTGACGTTTTAAAGATAGTCTTCGGCCTTTTTGCTCATCTTTGATTCTGCTCTGCTTCTGAACCTCCAAACTACTACCTTTGCAAGTCTTTCCATTTTCTTCCTCCCCTCATTTTGTAGAATTAAACCTTGGTGCTTTTACCTATGATGTTGGTTGCTGGCTTTGCATGATGATTATGTTTTCTCAACCTTTGACCTTCTGTTGCTTCACACAAGTCCATCTCATCCCCTCTAATTCAGTCTGAAATCCCCTTCCCTAGCATGGTCCCCAAGAGGTATTCCTACCAGACTTTGTAATCAGGGCACAGGAAACAGAGAAGAATGCAGATAGATATGACCTTGAAATCAAGAGACGGGGTAGGTAACAGAGTCAGGACAACACGGATCATGTTAATGACTTGAAAAGATACCCAGGAAGTTGGCTAGTTTGGTCACTAGTGACTATACCCAAAGCAGTCTAAGGAGAATGTTGGAATGGAAGCCATGATTCTTTTTAACGTTTTTATTACAGAATATTTCAAGTATAATATGATAAGCCCCAGTTATCCTTTACTCAGGTTTAATAATGATCAGCTCATGGCCTTCTTTCATACATGCTTCCATCCACCACACACTGTATTATTTTGAAACAAATTTCAGTTGTATTTGATGATGAAATATTATTTCATCCCTGAATATTTTAGCATGTATCATTAAAAAATACGATCAGTTAAAATACACAAGTATCTTATCGTCAATACACCTAAAATCAATGAATAATAATTTCTTTGTATCATCAAAATTCAGTTAATGCTTACATATTATTGTCATTTTCCACAACTTTGCATGAATGTCGTCAATTACTTTCTGAGTTTGTTTGAATCAAAAAAGGCCCGTGAACTGAGTTTGTTTGCTATTGTTAAGATCTGTGTTGACTTCCCCTCCCTCCATTTAATTCTTGATAAAGAAATTGAGTCATTTGTTCTGTAGAGTTTGTCATAGTCTGGATGGTGCTGGTAGTGTTCCTATGTATTTTATTTTAATTATCTATTTTTAATTGAAGTTTTAAAATTGGAATGTAGTTGATGTACAATTTTATGTTAGTTTCAGGTCTATAGCATAATGAATTGACATTTGTATACATTATGAAATGATCACCACAATAAGTCTAGTAACCACACAGTTATCACAATATTACTGACCACATTTCTTATGCTGTATATTACACCCCCATGATTTATTCATTTTATACCTGGAAGTTCATACCATTGAGTTCCCTTCACCTATTTCTCCATCCCTCACCCCCACATCCTGGCAATTACCCATTTGTTCTCTGTATATGTGTCTGATTTTGTTTTGTTTTTTCCTTTTTTTTTCAGATTTCATGTATAAGTGAAATCACAGAGTATTTATCTTTCTCTGAGTTATTTCACTTAGCATAATACCCTCTAGATCCAACCATGTTGTTGTAAATGCCAAGATTTCATTTCTTATGGCTGAAAAATATTCTATTGCATGTACATATACCACATTTACTTTATCTATCCTTCTGTCAGTGGACACTTAGGTTGCTTCCGTATTTTGACTGTTGTAAATAATGCTGCAATGAACATAGAGGTGCATATATTTTTAAATTGATGTTTGTGTTTTCTTTGGAAAAATTCCCAGAAGTGGAATTCCTTGATTATATGGTAGTTCTATTTTTAATTTTTTGAGAAATCTTCAGACTGTCTTCCATAGTGGTTGTACCAATTTACATTCCCATCAACTGTGCATGAGGGTTCACTTTTTTCCACATACTCACTGTGTGTGTTTGTGCTTTTTCACTCAGTCGTGTCCAACTTTTTGCAACTCTTTGAACTATAGCTGCCAGGCTCCTCTGTCCATGGGACTCTCCAGGCAAGAATACTGGAGTGGGTTACCATGCCCTTCTGGGGATTTTCCTGACCCAGGAATCAAACCTATGTCTCCTGTCTCCTGCCTTGCAGGTGAAATATTTACACACTGAGCCATGAGGGAAGCCAATTTCAAGTAAATAAATGAAACGTACGCCTAAGAAAACTAGAAAAAGAACAAACAGAACCCAGAGTTAGTAGAAGGAAATAATAAAGATCAAAGTGGAAATAAGTGAAAAAGAGACTAAAAAACAATTTTAAAAGATCAATGAAACTAAGAGTTGCTCTCATTGTGGTTCTTTCTTTATGTCTTTAATTGTGCAACATCTTTTCTGCTTGTCTTTAGATTGTTTTCATAGATAGTTGCTCTGTAGACATTTGTAAATTTGGTGTGTCCATAGGAGGAGATGAGTTCAGCATCTTCTTACTCCACCATCTTGGCCACCTCCTCTTTGCTGGATTGCAGTATGTTCCTCTGTCAACTGTATTTCTTGTAAATTGCAGTTGGATCTAAAGTTTTGATCAGGAAAGCCATATTTTAAGAGTTAAAGAGTGAATGCAAGTTGAGACAGTGAAAGCAGAAAAATCTGACTAGTTTTCAGAATGTTTGGCAGTGACATGAAATAATTTAATATGGAAAGTTTATATATGCTTATTGAATAAGATGGGGAAACACTCAGATTATAGAAGTTTAAGATACAGGAAAGATAGACATTTATGAAGAGAAAGCTTATAAGTTATATAGTTAGAATATATGAGCAGCTTATTGTGTATTCATTTATTCACCTGTTTCAGGCTGTGTACACTATAAACCAAAAAAGACTTAACCATGCATTCAAGGGTTTTATGTGCTAAAAGAGACAGATCACCATGTGAACTAGTAAGGGAATTAAGTGTTGATAACAATTTTGTAGTTGGTTTTGCTTGGAACAGCAGGTGGCTCAAAGGATAAAGGGGCCCAGTCTTTAATTCTAACTGGTTGACATTCTGTATAATACAGAGATGGCAACCCAGATAAAGGTTAGAGAGGAAAGGTAAATATAGGGAGGAAAGTGAAGATGAGACAGGTCATGACTTAAGGAACCGTTATTCTAAATGAATTTCTTTTTTAAAAAGAGGGAGAGAGACACAGAGAGAGAGAGAGAGAGAGCTGACCTCAAATTAACAATGATTCAGAAAAGGGAATGAAGTGGCTCAGTGGTGAAGAATCCACCTGCCAGTGCAGGAGACATGGGTTCAATCCCTGGTCTGGGAAGATCTCACATGCCTCAGAGAAACTAAGCCTGTGCACCATAACGATAGAGCCTGTGCTCCACAACAAGAGAAGCCACCTCAATGGGAAGCCCTTGTACTGCAACAAAGGTAACTCCCAATCACCGCAACTTGAGAAAAGCCCACGGTGCAACTAAGATCCAGGGCAGCCCAGAATAAATATTAATAAATAAATAAAATTTGTAACAAGAAAAGGGAACACAATAATGATAGAATAGTAAGTCCTAGAAGAGGGGGACTATTTCGAAACATTACCTTGGAATGCCTGATATGATACCAGGTTGGCACCTCTGTACTACTCTTATTTTTAAGAATTGGCCTGAATCTTAATTTTGTTCTGGCATCTCGGAATAGATGTTAATTAAAGAGATGGATTCCTGGAGGTGGCTATGGCCAAATGAAATAAGAGTGTATTTTCCTTTCATTTTCTAAACTTCTGAACCTTAAACATCATTTGATTCTCTCTTCCTTTACTTCACACCCTATCAATTGATGTGTTCTTTCATTTTTACCTCTAAAAGCATTGCTTTGAAACTATTTAAACTGCAAACCACAGTTGGAAATATTTCCCATACAATGCAGTACAATCTCCTTTGTATGTGTGAACATTTATGTGTTTGAAAAATACTTTATGGAGTAATATGACCCTTATTAGGGGTGATGCCCCCAGATATTCTATTTTATATATCACTTTTCAAAAATGTTAATAACAAACCATTTTTATCAGTTCAACACCCGTTAATAGATTCTGACAGTGGTTTCAAAAACACTATTCCCATATTCCTCCTTCCTCTCCTTACTGGTACTTTTTATTAGCTCTATGATCTGGACTCCTCCAAAAATCTCCTGCTCTTATTCCAAAATGTTATTGCTTTCTAAATGTACATTTCCTATTAGGTCACTTTCTTAAACACAAAAGATTCCCGAATAGAGCTAATTATGTTAGTCCTTTATAATCTTTTGAATCTGAATCTGGACTTCCCTGGTAGCTCAGATGGTAAAGAATCTGCCTGCAATGTGGGAGACCTGGGTTTGATCCCTTGGTTGGGAAGATCCCCTGGAGAAGGGAATACAGCTCACTCCAGTATTCTTGCCTGGAGAATTCCATGGACAGAGGAGCCTGGTAGGCTACATACAGCCCATGGAGTCACAAAGAGTCAGACACGACTGAGCAACTAACACTTTTTCACTTTCATAAACTGAATCCCACCGCCATTTTCAGCCTAACTTCACAATGCTTTCTTTCTTAATCACTGTGCTGTCACCAAATCAACTTATAATTTTACCCTAACAAGAACAATTATTTTTAAAAGTTCTTTAATGTTTGTTTTTAAAATTAAAAAGGCTAAGTTATGCAATTTAAGAAGTGAAACAATCCAAATATGTTTAAAAAAAAAGCGAATAACCTTCCCTCAACTCCCTTCCATTTACGCTTTCTTGATATGACCTGTCGCTGACACCTTGGGTTGCATACTTTCTTAACTTTCTCCATCCCCTTCTAAATATATATATTGTGTATTAGTTTCTGTTTTTTATTTTAAAAAATGGTATAATATGCACGTTACTCTGACTTGAAAACGCATATCCCTTCAGGTTTATAGGTATAGCTCCATCTTATTCTTTTTGGAAGTAGCATGTGATTTCCTTAATGTCTATGATATATTCATTTATTCCTCTAATGATCAAATAGATGATCAAGTAGATTCCATTTTTGCCTTTACCAAAATGATGCAACAGAAGTTCTCTTTTTTCAATAGGATATATTTTCAGATGTGGAATTGCTGGCCATAGCATCTGCAAGCTTCAGAGCTAGTTTTAATAAATAGTACCAGTTTATGTTTCCAAGATGTTGTGGCATTTTTTTTTTTAAATCCCAACTTCATCATATGTGAATTTCCATTTCTTCACAACTCTGCTAGCACTGTTTGTTACACCTTGCACACCCATTTCCCCCCAATTTCTTTGGTTTGCCAGTGATGATACATTTCTTTTCATAAGTTTATTGGCCATTTGGATTCCCTTCTCAAACTACCGCACAATTGCACTCATCTCACACGCTAGTAAAGTAATGCTCACAATTCTCCAGGCCAGGCTTCAGCAATACATGAACCATGAACTTCCTGATGTTCAAGCTGGTTTTAGAAAAGGCAGAGGAACCAGAGATCAAATTGCCAACATCCGCTGGATCATGGAAAAGGCAAGAGAGTTCCAGAAAAGCATCTATTTCTGTTTTAATGACTATTCCAAAGCTTTTGACTGTGTGGATCACAATAAACTGTGGAAAATTCTGAAAGAGATGGGAATACCAGACCACCTGATCTGCCTCTTGATAAATTTGTATGCAGGTCAGGAAGCAACAGTTAGAACTGGACATGGAACAACGGACTGGTTCCAAATAGGAAAAGGAGTATGTCAAGGCTGTATATTGTCACCCTGTTTATTTAACTTATATGCAGAGTACATCATGAGAAATGCTGGACTGGAAGAAACACAAGCTGGAATCAAGATCGCTGGGAGAAATATCAATAACCTCAGATATGCAGATGACACCACCCTTATGGAACTCAAAAGCCTCTTGATGAAAGTGAAAGTGGAGTGTGAAAAAGTTGGCTTAAAGCTCAACATTCAGAAAACAAAGATCATGGCATCTGGTCCCATCACTTCATGGGAAATAGATGGGGAAACAGTGGAAACACTGTCAGACTTTATTTTTCTGGGCTCCAAAATCACTGCAGATGGTGACTGCAGCCATGAAATTAAAAGACGCTTACTCCTTGGAAGGAAAGTTATGACCAACCTAGATAGCATATTCAAAAGCAGAGACATTACTTTGCCAAAAAAGGTTCGTCTAGTCAAGGCTATGGTTTTTCCTGTGGTCATGTATAGATGTGAGAGTTGGACTGTGAAGAAGGCTGAGTGCCAAAGAATTGATGCTTTTGAACTGTGGTGTTGGAGAAGACTCTTGAGAGTCCCTTGGACTGCAAGAAGAGCCAACCAGTCCATTCTGAAGGAGATCAGCCCTGGGATTTCTTTGGAAGGAATGATGCTAAAGCTGAAACTCCAGTACTTTGGCCACCTCATGCGAAGAGTTGACTCATTGGAAAAGACTTGATGCTGGGAGGGATTGGGGGCAGGAGGAGAAGGGGATGACAGAGGATGAGATGGCTGGATGGCATCACTGACTCGATGGATATGAGTCTGAGTGAATTCCGGGAGTTGGTGATGGACAGGGAGGCTTGGCGTGCTGCAATTCATGGGGTCGCAAAGAGTCAGACACAACTGAGCGACTGATCTGATCTGACTCTTTGAATAATTTTTCATTGGATTGCTTGTCGTTTTCTAATCAAATGTGGTATTTTGGTTGTTTAGAATTATTAACCCAATTTCTGTTCAACATTTTCCCAGTCTGTTATCTTCTGACTTTCGTTATATTGTCTTTTGCCATGCAATAAGTTAAAACCTTTATGTACTAATTATGCTCATCTTTTCCTTTATAGTTTTTGAGTTTCCTGTTTTGCATAGGAAAATCGTACTGAGTCAAAAGATGTACAATTGGTATCCTAGTTTTCTTTTTTAATATTTTTAATAATTTATGCTTGAATTGTTAATCCATTTGGAGTTAATTTTTGTGTAGTATGCAAGCAAAATTGTACTTTTTCCCTTAGCCAGTGGCACTTGCACTGTTTATTAAGTAAACTCTACTTCTCCGCTGAATTGAAATGTCACTTCTGTCATAAATTAATATCCATTTATACTTGGATTTATTTTTATAGTCTTCCCTTTCTGTTTCCCTAATTTCTGTGTTTATTCCTAAGCCAAATGCTCACTGTTTTAATTAAAGTAATCTGATAGTAACATTTATTATCTGTGAAGTCAAGTCCTGTTTTAGTCTTCAATTCAAAATTTTGAGGGATATTCTTGAACATTTTAAAATTTCATGTGAATTCTAAAGTAATTTTACCTGGGCCATTACTCCCATTCAAGATGCCTTGCTTTGAATTATTGGTTTGCTCAAAAATTTTGTTCAGGTTTCTCATAACATCTTATGGAAAGATATATTATTGTATATGTTAGCATTAAATTTTGTTTTTAATTTAGAAAATTAGGTCTTCCCATCTTTGAGCATGTTATGTTTAACTCTTGTGTTTGGTCTATAACATTTAATAATAATATATTGTTTTCATTATAAAGCTCCATATCTTTTGTGTTAAATTTGCTCTCTGTTATGTTATTTTTGTTGCTATTTTGGATGAAATTGTTTATTTCAACTGGAAATTACTCCCCCCACCCTATTCTCACCTTGTTGTTGTTGTTCGGTTGCGAAGTCATGTCTGACTCTTTGCGACATCATGGACTGCAGCATGCCAGGCTTCCCTGTCCTTCACTGTATCCTGGAGTTTGCTCAGATTCATGTCCATTGAGTCAATGATGCTATCTAACCATCTCATCTTCTGCCACCCTCTTCTCCTTTTGCCTTCAATCTTTCCCAGCATCAGACGGAAGTCTCCTGTGTTTCCTGCATTGCAGGCGGATTCTTTACCCCCGAGCCATTGGGGAAGCCATTAGAATGAAAAGATCATGAGAGTTTCCTGGCAGAAATGTATTTCTGGGGAGGGGAGGTAGGAGAAACTTTGTTGTTTTTCCTCTCTTCCTTTAAAAAAAATTGTTTTTTGGTTGCTGTTTTTGTTTCTTAATTGTTTTGGTAAAGTCTTGAGGTGAACCAGATTGGCAGGCATCCTGGTACTGAGGGTGAGGGGAACCCAGAAAAGGAATACTCAACATCTTTTCGTCTACAGAGGGGCTTGTGTATAGGAACTGGCTGCCTTCCCAGATCCCCAGGAACTAGCTGGATGCTGTGAAGTTGCCAGCATGATGTTTGATAACCAGGGCCAGTCTACATAAGACTGGATTTACATAATTCAGTTCATTTCCAAGATGATTCTGACTACAATTCTCGGACTTATTAAAATGTACTTCCTCTGATCTAAACTACAGTGCCAAGAAAGACCTGCTCATTTTTCTCTTCTCAAACATGTCTGATAGGGCTTCAGCATCAGAGTGTCATAGGAGCTCTGTATTTTTGTTTGTTTCATGTGGCATTAATTAGAAGATTGGACAGTATCATCAATATCTCTGGTTCTTATCCCTATGCAGCTGGAATTGAAGCTAGGTAGAGATGATCGGTACAGTCACCCTTCCAGAAAGGTCCTTTCACCATCTCTCTCTGTATTAAATGATACATTAGCCATTATAATAGTGAATATCTTGTAAACAATTGTCTTAACAGACAACTGAATAACTATAGTTACCCTCACTAACTCATGTCCCCCTCTGTTTTCTTTTTCCTATCAATACAGCCAAGCTTTTTTATAAGAGTTGTATATATTTCCTAAATCCATTTTTTGACTTGCCAGTCCTTCCAAATGCTAAGGGATTCCAGCTATGATTACCACCAGCCTTCATATTGCCAATTCTGGGCACTTTTCATCCTTGACCATTTTGTTGTTTGATCTTGAAGATCCCTGGCAACTTGATGAAGTAGAAATTGTTCAGTCTTTGAAATGGGGCAGGACTAGGTTTGAATCACAGGTGTCTTAATTCCAGAGTGAACTTGAGCAAGATATTTTACCTTTTGGGATAGTTCAGTTTTCTTGATAAGTACAGTTTAATCATAACTTCTGGGAATATGGACACTTTGTAGAGGTTTAGCACTGTTCCTGGCATGTACTAGTTGTACAATACTATTTCTTCACTTCTTGAAGCCTTTTCACATATTCTATCTGTGCTTTTCTGATAATTCTTTGTCTGTTAAGTTACACTGCTGTCCTAGGCTTCTATGTTCTTCTCATTGCACACTTACCCTACCTAAACATTCTCTAATATTCTTGTGCTTTAACCACAACTTGTCTTTAAGAATTCTCAAAAGTATATTTCCAGCTCATGTCCTAGCCCCAAGATTTAGAACTGAAAATCTCCACCTGAATATCCCATAGGCGCCTCTAACTTAAGAGCATCCAAACTGAAAGTATTACTGTTATCTTCCCTGACAACTGTTCCTCTTGATTCCACGACCACTATCTACATACATTATGATCTGAAAGCAGAAGTTCATGAATCACTGGCATTACTTCCCTCATATAAATTATTCCGTTCCAATAACATATCCTCCCAGTATTTTTCAGATCTCTCCCTTTTCTCTCAAAAGCCTTTATATCTTCTTTTCTCTAGTCTAGGTCCTTATCCCTCAACTGGACTACAACTTTGATCTCTTTAGTAGTGTTTCTACCCTGTATTTGTCTCTCTTCGTTCTGTCCTTTACAAAGTCCACCATATTCTCTATCTAAAATAGATGGTAAAGTTCACTTCTTTAATGTTGTCAGTGGCTTTCTGCTTGCACACTGACGAGGACACCATATACTTCTGTGTCCATCCCTTTGCAAATGCTGTTTTGTTTGCCGTTGCCAGTTTACCTGAATGACTTCCATTTGTTCTTCAGTATGTGGTTCCATGATCACTTGAAGTAAGTCACTACTGATTTTCACAATCTACCTATTCAGTGCTCCCTAATCTTTTCCTATACCCCGCTAGAAGCCTTCACATAAATCTGTCACATCATGTGCTATGGTTGCCTATTGGATGATGAGCTTTGTGAGGGCAGGAAAGTATCTCATTCATCTGTATTCTCACCACTGGGTACAGTTTAGCCCACATGAGGGACCGTAAGATGTTTATTGATGTGAATTGAACTAATCCCTATCTACATAATAAAATCTATGTCTAGAACCATTTCCCAAAGCCTTTACTCAATAGGATGATATAAGTAGTTTGATTCAGAATGAAAAATTGTTTCCAGTTATTTTTTGAGTCTTTATATCAGATTGTCATAAAATAGAAGGTTATAGCTCTTCCTTTATAAAGTTCCTTATTCTTGGCTTCTCATCAATATTCACTTATGTTGACATGAGCAAACAATTTCTTTCTCCATGTTCATTCTGTAGCTCTCTAACATTCTAGTTATCTTTACATCACCCTACTTTTTTTCCCTAAATTTGCCTAGGAATTGGACTGTAACCGCTGAAAGAAGACAGTCTTTCCTACTGTAATCTGATTTTGGGTCCACCATTCTGCATGTTCTGAGTCCAGCAATTGTAAACTCAAGGCTTACAAATGCTGATTGCTTTAGATTAAGTTGGTCCATACACTGTTTAAAAAGTGATTTTTAATAGTAACATTTAAAGACTAGAAACTTTCTTATGAAAAAGATATGGCTCTCTGGCTTCTCTCAAACACTCAGAAAATCCAGTAACCGTAAATCCATACTCCTGCATGACACCAATCCATTTGGTTTGAATGACAAATGATCCATTCATGAGAGCTTGCACTGCACTGAGCCCTGCCCCCTCCCCATTTTTCTTTCACGCATACTGATTCCTGAAGGCATTGCAGCTTGTCACCTACATCATTACTGTTGACCCTGGTCTTGGAGACACTGTTGATCTTAGATGAATGGGAGTTTAAGATTTTTGAGACTCAGATTCAGGAAATGGTGAAATTAAAGAAACTGAAGAAGTGTGATGGAATAATTTGACTTAATGGAGAGAATTAGCATTACTGGAAGACAGAAACATCTTTCTAAGTGGTATCAGAGTGATTAGTACAGTTAAGCATATTTTTTACTACAAACCCAAAACAATCAGGAGTATGCTTTACAGCTATCTAAGCGGTAAAACGTCCGAGACAGATCTTCAAAGCATCAAATGGGAATTTATCCATCTGATCTTTGTTAATGTAATAAGAACTGCATTGCTCAGTGCTTTTAATATGCCTCTTAGGTGTTTCCCTATAAATATTTATGCAATCAGAAATAAACTGTACAACTAAGTGTAACCCTAACTGATATTATCCAGTTATAGAAGAGTTTCAAATTTTTCTAAATTCTACCTCAACTATTTATTAGAATGCTTAGAAGCACTATTTTGTAAGTGGAAGAAAATTAGCTGAGGAAGAATGTCTACCACATTTTGAAAAGAGACTGGATTAAATGTAAAAAATATTGGGTTTAAGGGTCAGTTCTGACTCTCCTTCTTTATCTTTAGCCTCCCTGAGCCTCCGTTTCCTCATCTGTAGAACAGGCATGTTATTTCATCCTTCTAATCTCAGGATTGCTGTGGCCTCTTATAAGATTACTCTTTGAATTAAATAAAGCATATATAAAGTTAAGGTCTTGCTGTATAATTAGTAGCTACTGTAACAGGTAACTTTTTAAAAATTTGTACTGAAGTATAGTTGATTTATAATATTGTGTTAGTTTCTGCTGTACAGCAAAGTGAATGAGTTTTATATCAATGTATATGCATATATGAATATGGGCCTCCCTGGTGGCTTAGTGGTAAAGAATCTGCCTGCAATGCAGTTTGATCCCTCAGTTGGCAAGGAGAAAGAAATGGCAACCCGCTCCAGTTTTCTTGCCTGGAAATCCCGTCACAGATGAGCCTGGCGGGATATAGTCCATGGGGTTACAAAGAGTTTGACATTACTGAAGTGACTGAGCATGCACGCATGTATGTATATATATACTCTTTTTAGAGTCTTTTTTCATATAGATCATTAAAGAATATTGAGAAGAGTTCCCTGTGCTATACAGTAGGTCCTTATTAGTTATCTGTTTTATGTATAGCAGTGTGTATATGTAAATCCCAATCTCCCAATTTATCCCTTCTCTCCCCAACCCCCCATAAGATATTTTTGAGGATCTTTTCTTAACTTTTCTCCCTCTGTACCTACATTTCTACCAATTCCTGTCTTCTATGATGCCTAACCTTTTGAGATTGACCTTCATTCTCTTAGGGTTAGAGGGTGTTCTGTTATATTGAATCCTGGGCTCATCTGCTTGATGACTGGTCTGACTCCTCCAGAATATGTTTCTAGTTATTCATTTTAATTAAATAGTAATTCAAAATATATGTCTTTATTAGAAAATACAGGCTAACATTATGCCCAGAAAGCCATTAGCTTCATTCTTCAATTATTAACAGTAAGTTAGAAACATCTTTCAGATCGTATTTTAATATTCTATATCTGTGAGAATCTACTCATCCCAGTTTGGTACAGGAGTAGTTAAGATTTACTTAAAACTTGCTATGTCACTTAAAAATGGTGCTGTTCTGAGAACTATTCATTATCAGGTCAAAACACTGCAAACTATATGCCCTCAGACTCAAAACTTGGATTCAAGAATAAGTTGTTATTTTTCCCTCCAGGGAGCACTGACATTTCCTAAGAGATGGATTCAAAGTTGATTTTGCCTTTCACCTTTTTAAGACACAAAAGTACTGGCTAAAGAATAATACTAGTAGAGACAGATAGATACTGGTGTTTTCACAGCTTCTTTTGTTCATTTATTCTTTCAGGAGATACTTATCATGTAAATATAGGACTGCAAGAAGATCTTGAAAAGGTAAAAGCAGAATTTATTTTGCTGCTTTTGTGGAAGCCTGTTTTTCAGGAGAGGAGGTAGAATTATCTACCAGACAGCAGGGTGAAAAATCTCCCAATCCAGATAATTGTGGAACAAAGGAAATTCCAGGAAGGAAGCCCTACCTGGCCTCAGTTAGTCAGAGAAGGCAACCCAGGGTAGACCCCGCCTGAGGCAGGTCCTAAGGATGAAAAATCCCACTGTGAATGAACAGTGGGACCTGCTAAGGGATAAGTTAGCCCCACTGAATCTTACAGTGCATAGAAAAGAAGAAATCTGTATGGAAAAGTTAAGCTCTTCAAATACACTTTCCTAAAAATGTTCAATATGGAACAGACACACCAACTTAAAATATATGCAGGCTGATAATGCAAACTTGAAAACAACCAATTACCTTACTAGATAGTGTATCATCAGAGGTCTAAACTTGTCTCTTAGTGAGGTTGGGAAGTTCGATGCCCTCCTAAAGATCTAGAGGAGATTATGAAGTGGAAAATACTTAAATTGTAGTTACTATCTCTGAGATACAGGGACTTTTATAAAGTGAATACGCATGGTAACAAATGGTCTGTGCACTAAGTCACTTCAGTCGTGTCTGATTCTTTGTGACCCTGTGGCTGTAGCCTGTCAGTCTCCTCTGTCCATGGGATGCTCCAGGCAAGAATGCTGGACTGGGTCGCCACTTCCTTCTCCAGGGGATCTGCCTGACCCAGAGATCAAACCCCAGTCTTCTGCATTACAGGCAAATTCTTTACCATCTGAGCACCTGGGAAGCCCAACAAATGGTCTAGTAATGTTTTTAGGATGGAGAGGTCATGGTTTTGTTCTTAACTTGGAAATATTTATAAATACAGAAAATTAGAAATAATAATATAATTAATACCTGTGTACATCTACCCAGATGGCTAAAATGAAATATTTTTGTCTTGTCTTATTCAAATGTCATTACTCTTTTTTAAGATACGACACATTAAAGAAGGCAATGAATGCTCTGGTTCATTTTCTTCATTTTCTATCTCCTTCCTTTCTTCCCAGAGGTGATTACTATTCTGAATTTGGTGTTCATCATTCCCACTCATGTCCTTATAGTTTTACTGCAAATGTGTATCTATAGGCAATTTTTGTTATTGCCAGTTTTAAAACTTAAAAAAAAAAGTAGTCTATTATCATCCTTAAACTTGATTTACTGTTTTAAGTGTATGTGTGTGTTAGTCATTCAGTTGTGTCTGATTCTTTGTGACCCCATAGACTGTAGCCCCACTAGGCTTCTCTGTCCAAGGGATTCTCTGGGCAAGTATACTAGAATGGGTAGCCATTCCATACTCCAAGGGATCTTCCCAACCCATGGATCAAACCCAGGTCTCCCACACTGCAGGCAGAGTCTGTATCATCTGAGCCACCAGGTAAGCAGGAACACATATTTTTTAAGAATTTCACTATATGAAACAATGTTGTAATAGATATTTTGGTGTATTTTTCTTAGTGCTCATTCATGTATAGGAGTTTCTCTAGGAAATATACCTAGAAATGAAATTTCTAGTTGTGAGGATATTTTTTTTCTTTTGCAAAATTGATATACTTTTCCAGAGATCAAATTGCCAACATCCATTGGATCATCAAAAAAGCAAGAGTTCCAGAAAAACATCTTCTACTGCTTTATTGACTATGCCAAAGCCTTTGACTGTGTGGATCACAACAAACTGTGGAAAATTCTTCAAGAGATGGGAATACCAGACCACCTGACCTGCCTCCTGAGAAATCTGTATGCAGGTCAAGAAGCAACAGTTAGATCTGGACGTGGAACAACAGACTGGTTCCAAATAGGGAAAGGAGTACATCAAAGCTGTATAGTCACCCTGCTTATTTAACTGATATGCCGAGTATTTAACTTATATGCTTATTTAACTTATATGCCTGAGTATTTAACTTATATGCCGAGTATCATGAGAAATGCCAGGCTGGATAAAGCACAAGCTGGAATCAAGATTGCCAAGAGAAATATCAATAACCTCAGATATGTAGATGACCCCACCCTTATGGCAGAAAGCGAAGAAGAACTAAAGAACCTCTTGATGAAAAAAAGTTGGCTTAAAACTCAGCATTCAGAAAACTAAGATCATGGCATCAAGTCCCATCACTTCATGGCAAATAGAGGGGGAAACAATGGGGAACAGTGACAGACTTTATTTTGGGGGGCTTCAAAATCACTGCAGATGGTGACTGCAGCCATGAAATTAAAAGACGCTGCTCCTTGGAAGAAAAGCTGTGACCAACCTAGACAGCATATTAAAAAGCAGAGACATTACTTTACCAACAAAGGTCTGTCTAGTCAAAGCTATGGTTTTTTCAGTAATCATGTATGGATGTGAGAGCTGGACCATAAAGAAAGCTGAGCACCGAAGAATTGATGCTTTTGAACTGTGGTATTGGAGAAGACTGTTGAGAGTCCCTTGGACTGCAAGGAGATGTAACCAGTCCATCCTAAAGGAGATCAGTCCTGAATGAAGGTTCATTGAAAGGACTGATGTTGAAGCTGAAGCTCCAATACTTTGGCTGCCTGATGCGAGGAACTGACTCATTGGAAAAGACCCTGATGGTGGGAAAGATTGAAGGTGGGAGGAAAAGGGGATGACAGAGGATGTGATGGTTGGATGGCATCACTGACTCTATGAACATGAATTTGAGCAAGGTTTGGGAGTTGGTGATGGACAGGGAAGCCTGGCATGCTGCAGTCCATGGGGTTGCAAAGAGTCGGACACAACTGAGTGACTGAACTGAACTGAACTCCTAAAAGTAGTGGATAAGAATTCCTGTTGCTTCAATGTCACCAACATTTAGAGTTGTCAAAATTTTTAATTATAGTTGAGCTGAGAATAAAATGTTATGTCATTTTAATTTGCATTTTCTTAAATGATATAATATTTTAAAATTGGTATTAAAAAAGGTAATCTTAAACAGTAGGAGCTCAGCTTGGTGCTCTGTAACAACCTAGAAGGATGGAATGGGGGGGGGGGATGGGATGAGGTGGGGGGTGGGTGGGAGGTTCAAGAGGGAGGGGATATAAGAGTACTTATGGCTGCTTCACATTGTTGTATGGCAGAAACCAACACATTATAAAGCAATTATTCTCCAATTATATATATATTTTTTAATGGTAATCTTAGAAAACAGTGTAACTATGAATATCATACGGAGAAGGCAATAGCACCCCACTCCAGTACTCTTGCCTGGAAAATCCCATGGACGGAGGAGCCTGGTGGGCTGCAGTCCATGGGGTCGCTAAGAGTCGGACACGAATGAGCGACTTCACTTTCACTTTTCACTTTCATGCACTGGAGAAGGAAATGGCAACCCACTCCAGTGTTCTTGCCTGGAGAATCCCAGGGACAGGGGAACCTGGTAGGCTGCTGTCTGTGGGGTTGCACAGAGTCGGACACGACTGAAGCGACTTAGCAGCAGCAGCATGAATATCATATGGACTTCCCTATAGCTCAGATGGTAAAGAATCTTCCTATAATGCAGGAGTCCCGGGTTCAATCCCTGGGTCAGGAAGATCCCCTGGATCTTCCACTCCAGTATTCTTGCCTGGAGAATCCCATGGAGAGAGGAGCCTGGCAGGCTACAGTCCATGGGGTCACAAAGAGTTGGACACGACTAAGTGACTAACACGCACACGGATATCATATATTCATTTAACTGACCAATGGGGAAAAAAGTTCCTTAAGCCAAGGTGCACCTCCCCGCAAAATTAGGACATTAGAAATTCTTTTTTTCATTTATTTTTTTGACTGCGCTGAGTCTTTGTTGCTGTGCTTGGGCTTTCTCTGGTTGTGGCGTGTGGCTTCTTGCTGAGGGGGCTTCTCGTGAAGCACAGGCTCTAAGCATGGGCTTCAGTGGCTGTGGTGCGCAGGCTTTGTTGCTCCACAGCACGTGGGATCCTCCCAAACCAGGATCAATACCATGTCCCCTGCATTGGCAGGCAGGTTTTTAACCACTGGACTGCCAGGAAAGCCCCTCAAATTTTTTAAAATTATGATTTCTTATTCATATTGGTCTGACATGCCACATCCATTTTGTTCTGCCATTCTTGTAAAATGTGGACTGATGCAAATTTTATACTGCTGTGATCCTAAAACTTAAGTTATTCCTTCATTATAGAATTTTCTTAAGAGCCTAGAAATGTACATGCTTTCTATGAGCTGTTGGTTTATTCTACACTGTGACCTAGCACAGAGATTGAAGCACAGAATTGCTGAATTAGATAGTGTGAGCCACTCAGTCATA
Organism: Bos taurus; assembly: GCF_002263795.3. NCBI lineage: Eukaryota > Metazoa > Chordata > Mammalia > Artiodactyla > Bovidae > Bos > Bos taurus. The sequence goes on along the minus strand of NC_037341.1, from coordinate 34,999,287 downwards.
GAATCCTCTGAGGTGAACTTGTGGCTACATTGTCTTGTCTATATCTAGTTTGACTGTCTGTGCTATGTAGATTCCTTAGTTTATCACCATCTCTGCTTTATTTTGGGTAGTAATTTAAGAAACAAGCGTATATATCCTTTATTAGTCAATGAGAAAATGCCAGGCCCTTTAAAACGTAAACATGGCTTATCTGTTTCCTATTAAAGCATACCTTTTAAGGAGACAAATTGCAACTTTAAAAAATTAGAAGGAAATCTTTGTAGTATAAAATAATATTGTGTGCTGAAATACATGTGCAGTGAATATAAAATTAAATTTAATATACTTAACTATTTAAGGTGGATACTTTACCTCTAATATAACTTTAACCATTTGGCCAACAGTTGGGATACTTGATCATTTTAATTTAATTTCTGTCTGTGAAGGTAGGAAACCTTGAGATATTTTTTATGTCACAAATTTGTGTATATTTTAGCAACTTGTCATGCAAAGTAACATGATATTCTACACAGTAATTCGTTACCACTGTGTAAGTACTTGTTCAATTCAGTATAATATAATTTTAATTACGAAAATAAAGCTTTTATCTGCTTTCATCTGGTTTTGATTTCTTCACTTTTATTATAAGATCCCTTCATAAATATTATGTAATTCATCTGCGGTTCTACTAAAATGTCTAGTTTTACTCTAACAAATGGGAGATCAGACGGTAGCCTTAACATATGCGTTCTGTTTCTTCTCATCTTGTATGTCATTAGGAAAAATAAGGATGGTTATGATGTATAATGAAAATGCAGATTCATAACATGATTAGCTTGATGTAAAACAAATTTTAAAGTGCCCCAGGCTTTAAAGACATTACTCTGGATCTGTGCCCATGTTGTGTATACAAAGTGCTTTTTATATTACAAGAGCCTAGAATCAACCTGTTAACGAAAATACCAGTAAATCCCAAATGACACACAGAGGGAGGACAATTATAAACGGTGTCTGCTCACCAGAGTGCATGTGATGGCAGGGGGGAGTGGGGGGAAAGGGGGCAGTACATGTGTGTGTTTAGGTATGCGTGAGCTTGTACATGGGAGGAAGTGTTTGAGGCGGAGAGTATGTTGAAGTATCGTTAGACTCCTCTAAGAGAAACGGAAGGGAGGAAATCTTCAAAGCAATTTTAGAAGCAAAGCACTAAGGCATGTTTACAGGATTGGCACTCGCATCTATAGAACTCTGGCTTTAAAGATAATACCATAGGATATATTTTTAAAAAGATGGTTACCTTAGCCTTGGTAAAAGTAAATTCTAACTTTTCACTGTCTTAAAAAAACCCCAAAACTTTACCAAACCACTTGTTTCTAAGTCATTTGTGTATACAAAGTGCTTGTGTGTGCCTTGTCCCAGGTTTCAACCTAGCCCCTGATTATAGTCCATTCTTTGCTCTTTCTTCCAGTTTCCCAACCTTCTCATGGACCCAGTTTCCAGATGAGTGGAAAGAAGTTAAGGGCAGTTTTACGTCATTGTTGGCATGGAGAAGACTTGAGCTTGCCTGTTAGACTAGGTACAAAGTGAAATTAGGAAAGTGCTAAGAAATGCAGAGACAGGAAGTGCTAAAGGCTCTCTCCTGTTTTTGATCTCATTGAAACTTACTTGGAAGTCTGTTGTTCAGTCACTCAGTCATGTCCGACTCTTTGTGGCTATTATGGACCTAATTTGCTTGTTTTTAATTAGTATCTAACTGGAGATTCTATGGACATTTCAAATGATGGGAACAATATCAGTAAAGGCGTGCACCTTGAGGAGAAGTGTGTATGACAGGCTAGGGCTAGAGCAGAAAAGGCAAGCGAGTCATCCTGGCACCACATTGGAAAGGTGGGCAGTGTCTAGATTATGCAGAGCCTTGCAAGCTGTTCTATGGGTTCAGTTTTAATCTCTGATAATGGAGTAATGTCAGCTGTTAAAGGATCTTAAGTGCTTCAGTGAAATCATCAGAATCCCAGTGTCTGAAGTTGATGCCAGATGCAGTGTGGATGGAAGAGAATGCTGGAGCACTGGGACTAGCTGGGACGCTGCCTAATCCGGGCAGTAGAAACAGGATGGGAGTCAAGGAGACTGAGGACAGGATACGGGGAGGTGGCATCGGCTGGTCTTGGCATTGGATTTGGATATGGAGAAGGAAGAGTCTAAGAAAACCTTAACATGTCCAGCTTGGGTTACTGGTTGTGTCCCCAAGTGGAAGAGAGAAATAGAGAAGCAGGTTTGGGGCTAAGAATGTGAGTTTCCTTTGGTACAGATTGTAATCCGAATGTTTATGGGAAAGCTAGCTAGTGACAGTGTGGGGTGGGAGGTAAGATTATGAGGGAAGTATGGCCAGGGAGATGCCGCACTGAACACTGATAGGTGGTGTGTGTGTGCTAAATTGCTTCAGTCATGTCTGACTCTGTGATGCACAGACCCTCATGGGTCGGTAGCCCACCAGGCTCCTCTGTCCGTGGGATTCTCCAGGCAAGAAGACTGGAGTGGGTTGCCATGCCCTCCTCCAGGAGATCTTCCCGACCCAGTGATATAACCCCTGTCTACCTGCATTGGTGGGTGGGTTCTTTACCAGTAGCACCACCTGGGAAGCCCTGATAAGACGATAGGGACTGAATATTTCAGGTACAGGCAACAACAGAAAGGCAGGAACCCGTGGGTCAGGTTTAGGAACTATTCGTGTCTCAGAATGACCACAAAGAAACAAGGATAAGCAGCAGGATAGGACTTCAGCTTGAGAAAGGAGGCTTCCTTCCAGATTGCCCAGGGCCCCTGTGATAGACTGATGAATTTGAACTTCACCTTCAAATCTATGAAGGATAATTTCGATCAGAGAGGGGATGAGATTTATATTTTATAGAGTGTGGCAATGCAGGTCCTATGTTGTGGGTAGAATGGTGTTTGGCGCTTGGAAGGTATTTGGCTCTTAAAAGATGTCATTTGTTAGGGCTGCACTGTGACAGTTTATGCAGGACTCAGACGCGAAGTGAAAATTAATTATATTTTCCACTGCTGATGGTATCCTCCTTCCAGGACACAGTAACAAAACGAAAACTAATGGCAATAATGATAACAACGACGGAAGTCTTTAAACATCTCTATTTGTATTTCAAAGTAATAATCTCTTAGGTAAACAGGTGGTCCTTTCAGGATGTAATCCTGATATTTCTGGATGCCCTGGAACTCCTTTGCTCACCCTTCTTCCTGGGTGATCTAAGTGCCCTGAGGGACTCATTCATGTACCATCCTGACCTTGGGGATGGCCTGGGGGTAGGTGTAGCTGTTTCACCTCTGGTATACATGCTGTGCCGGGTGTTGTCTATGGCTCACATGGATGTGTCCTCACCTTCTTGGGTTGCTGTGCACCTAGCCTGGTAGCTGGCACATGTTTGGCTGGTCCTGTCTGATCCAGTCCAGTACCATGCTTGTCCTTATTCTTCAAGTCCTTGGTCTCTACAGTGCTCTCCAGGCTCAAGCGACCACTTGTGTCTTCTTCATTTTCACAAAAGGCCCTTACCTAGTTGATCAAGTTTCTTGACACTTTTGTGTCCCCACTGAAGACCCAGGAATTCTTGGCTGCCTTCTCTCTTCCATACTGGGATGAGTTTTCATGCTTGAAGAAGACTTTTATATATAGAAAGGAATTCACATATTCACTTCTGTTTTCTTAAGTAGTTGTTTAGGCCAAAGCTTAAAAAATCAATTTATAGAACTTCTTTTACCTTTAAATCTGGTTATTTTTCCCAAGTAAAAAAAAATACTTTCACTTATTTGTTTAATCAATTGAATCTTATTTAAACATTAACTCCATTCAGTTAATGAAATTCCTTTAGTCATTTTAAATTATGATTATAAGTCTGTGATTTCAAGATATAGTAAAGGTTTTCAATATCTCTAAAAAATTGATGAAGCATATGCAGAACAAACCAATGATTATAAAATGCATTACTTCATTGGTCCTCAAACTTTAAATGTTAACAGTAAAAGTCTCTGATTTCTTCATTCACATCTTCACATTTTACATTTTTATTATAAAATATAACCCATATATATTTCCTTACTAAATATATTTCTGTATATTCCTGGAGTTATATGATCTTACCAAATCCCAAGAGAATACCAGGTAAGGTTACTAGTTCTTAATTATTGACCATTCAATGATTTATATACACATACATATATATATATATTCTTTTTTACATATATATTTTTTCAGATTCTTTTCCATTATAAATTATTATAAGAGATTAAACACAGTTCCCTGTACTATATAACCCCCCTCCAGTATTTTTGCCTGGAAAATTCCATGGACAGAGGAGCCTGGCGGACTACAGTCCATAGGGCCACGAAGAGTTGGACACGACTGAGGGACTGAGCACTATTCAGTAGATCCTTATTGTTTGTCCATTTTATATATAATTTGTGTCTGTTAATCCTGAACTCCTGATTTATCCCTTCCTTCCATCTTCCCCTTTGGGAACCACGTTTGTTTTCTATGTCTGTTTTTGTTTTCTAACAGGTTAATTTGTGTCATTTTTTTAGATTTCACATATAAGAGACAGCATATAATTGTCTTTCTCTGTGTAACCTATTGCACTTAGTATGATCACCTCTAGGTCCATCTATGTTACTGCAAATGGCATTATTTCATTCTTTTTATGACTAAGACCATTTAATGATTTTGGTTAAGGGAACGACCTCGTTCCACGTTCTAAAGGGATTCAAACCTCATGTCCAGAACCTTGGTGAGATGGTTGGTAGACCAAGATTCCTCTTCTACCACATGGCTGGCTTGGGATTTTTACATGATGACTAGATTCAAAGAGTAACCATTCTCAGAGGATAAGCTCCAAGGTGCAAGCTGAATTCAAGACTCTGCTTGCATTGTCCTTGTTAGTGCCCCATTTGCCAAGCCCAGAATTAGTTTTTTTTTGGAGATATGTGTTGAATTAGGGGGTGCTTCCCAGCTGGCATTGGTGGTAAAGAACCCGCCTGCCAATGCAGGAGATGCAGGAGATGCGGGTTCGATCCCTGGGTTGGGAAGATCCCCTGGAGGAAGGCATGGCAACCCACTCCAGTACTCTTGCCTAGAGAATCCCATGGACAGAAGACCCTAGCGGGCTGCAGTCCATAAGTTTCCAAAGAGTTGGTCATGACTGAAGCGACTTAGCATGCACGTTGAATAGGGGTATAAAATTAATAGGCTACCATGATGACAGAAGCCAGCAGTGGATAAGAGATAGACTAAGTAGAAAAGAGGGATAAAGACACTAGTATCAGGCTGGTGAGTATGGGGACACATAAATACACACACAGACACAGGAGTGAGCCTAGGGTATGGGTGCCGGAAAAGAGGCTGCTGAGGAGTGGGGAGGGGGAGAAGATTTGTAGGCTAGCTCAACTAGATAGTCATGAAAAAACTTTCAGTTAACTTTCAACTATTTAGATTCTAATTATTCATGCTCTTTGTGTTTAGATCATGTTATTGTGTGAGCAAGAAAGCAGAAAGAAGAAATGAATGGAGATGAAAGTCAAATCAGTGGTGTTTACTGTTTGTGCGGGGAGACTGGAGTCATCCTTAATTTCTCAAACCCACATCCATTCTACAAGTTCTGTTGGCTCTAGTTCCAAAATATGCCCTGAATCTGCCTATATCTCACCTCCTGATAAAACCCTGGTCTAGATTACCACCACTTCTCACCTGGACTATGGCAACAGCACCCTCATATGCCTCCCTGCCTCTGTCTCTCTCTCTTGTCCAGCGTGGCCTTTCTTACATAAAAATCAGATCATGCCACTTTTCTGCTCAAAAACAAAATAGATGCAAGCAAACCAAAAAAAAAAAAACAAAAACAAAAAACTCCTCTAGTAGCTTTCTATCATACCTAGAATAAAATCCCAACTCCTTACCTACCTTACAATGCCCCGTGTTCCATAGCAGCTCTCCTCCTGTTCTTTCCTTCATGTTCTCTGCCCTCCAGTTATTTTTCTCTTTTTGTATGCCAAGCTGTTTGCTTTGAACTTGCTGTTTCTTGCTGGGCCATATTTCTCTCCCCTCCCCACCTACCCCCAGACTGTACATATCTATCACATTTTCATCATTTGTGTCTTAACTCAAGTGACTCCTCCTCAAAGAGGCTTTTCTTGACTGGCTAACATAGCACCCACCACTTCCCCCATGTCCTTCTTTAGTAAATTTTACCTGAACTTTTTTCTGCTTGTCAATAACCAATATGCACTCATGCACACATGCATGCATGCACACACACACACAGGGGCAGGAAAATATCTATGTTTTGCAACATTTTTTAATCAAAATTATATGTGTGTGCATGTTCAGTTGCTAAGTCATATCCAACTCTTCGCAATCCCATGGACTGTAGCCCACCAGGCTCCTCTGTCCATGGGATTTCCCAGGCAAGAATACTGGAGTGCATTGCCATTGCCTTCTCTAGCGGATCTTACCAATCCATGAGGATCAAACTCACGTTTCCTAGCTATCCTCCTAGAAATTCTCTTTATCATCAATACCAGGGACCAGAGACTTCTCGCTCCTATTTCACTTACTTATTTCATAAAGAACTTTGCTCCCAAATTTCAGTGCAACATACCCTCTATTAGCTTCCTGAGAAAGAATATTTGGAAAAGAAAGTTTTGAGACTTGACATATCAGCAAATATTCTTAACTTAAATGTTTTCAATTTTCCTATGATATAAAATTTGTTAGGATATAAAAGTCTAGGTTCAGAGTTACTTTTCCTTAAGGGATTTGAAATATTTCTCTATTACCTTCTAGAAATACATGTTCCAATTAAGAAATGTGAATTCATGACCCATGCTTTGCATTTGATCTGTTTTTTCTCTCTAGAAGATTTTAGGGGATACCCTCTTTCCTAGTGTTTTGAAAGTTTTCAATAATTTCTGTTGGTGTGTGTTTTTCCCAGTTGTTTTGTTTGGTATACATTGAACTCTGAAAATTGATGTCCCTGGGAATATTTTAGAATTATTTATTTAAATTTTACCCTTGGATGTTGGACCACTAGGTCTTCTTACAGCTCCACATTTTATTATGTTTTCTGTTCTCTCCTATTTTCTGTCTTGTACTGTATTCTCTGGGAAACTTTCTTAATTTTATTTTCAAACATCATTGAATTACACACTTCTGTTATCCTACATTTTATTTCTAAAGGCTCTTTTCATTGTAGGATGTTCCTTTTTTAAAAAAAAATCATTATTATTATTTTCATATTTTGTTTTATGGTAGCAGTATCTTATTTCTCAGAGGAATTTCAGTTTAGTGAGAGTTTGTTTTTGTTTTGCTTGCTTTTGCCTCATCTCTCTCGTGCTTTCCTGTTCATTTGGTTTCTACATTTCTTGGTAGAGGCTTTCATCAGACACAGATAATCCAAAGTGATAGTGTAAGTTGGGTTGCTCTTCACTGGGCTTCCCTGATAGCTGAGTAGGGATAGGCCACCCACTCCAGTGTTCTTGGGCTTCCCTTGTGGCTCAGCTGGTAAGGAATCTGCCCGCTATGCGGGAGACCTGGGTTCGATCCCTGGGTTGGGAAGATCCCCTGAAGAAGGAAAAGGCTACCCACTCCAGTATTCTGGCCTGGAGAATTCCATGGACTGTGTAGTCCGTGGGGTCGCAAAGACTTGGACACGACCGAGAGACTTGCACTTCCACTTAGTGTTTAGGCACAGCCAGCACGGATTCAGCTTTCTCAGATCTGCTACGTCAGTTAGCAGTCAATAGTGTTCTGCCTGTTTTTTCGCTCATGACATTTGTTACTGTCTTCTTACTACCTGCTCTCTTTGTTCTTTGGGATTTATGCTTTAAAAAAAAATCTATTTGCTGTTGCTCTAGTGGGGTTCATAGAGAAAGGCAAAAAAATAAATGCTTATGTTCATTTGGTCACCTTTTAATTTATTTAGTCTCTTTTAGGCATCCATGATAAGTGGGAATTATGTCTGTCTTGTTTACTTGCTTCATTTCCCAGTGCCCACAGTTCCTGGCATATACTAAATGCATGAAAAATATTTGCTGAATGGCTGACTGGCTTACTAACTAGCTTCATTAATTAGACTTCTAAATAACCTAAAAGCTGAAAATCTTTTAAATGACAGCATTATGGATACATCTACAATGAGGTATCTCTGAAAAGCAGAAGATACAGGCTTAAAGATGTGTATCTTTAAACTTTTTAAAAATTATTTTTATGTCTTTCTTGGTTAAGATATCTTTTGGGAAAAAAAATGTTTTTCTTCATTTTCTGGCCATGTCTTGAGGTATTTGGGATCTTAGTTCCCCCAACCAGGCACCAAACTCGTGCCCCCTTGCAGTGGAAGCTCAGAGTTGTAACCACTGGGCTGTAGGGAAGTCTGGTTAAGAAATTAAAAGGGAAATATAAACTGATGTTAGAGTAACAGAGCATTTCAGGAGGAATATAATGGGTGTAACTTAAATCAATGTATGATAGCTTTTGAAAAACTGAACCTGAACTTTTTATGCCATTTTCCTGTCCCACATAAACATATACACCAGGTGAATACAGTGATTTCAGGTCTCTTCTAATTTTCTAGTTTCTTTCAGTTCAGTTCAGTCGCTCAGTCATGTCTGACTCTTTGCGACCCCATGAATCTCAGCACGCCAGGTCTCCCTGTCTATCACCAACTCCCGGAGTTCACTCAGACTCATACAGTTTGGTTATTCCACAATATTAGGATGGCAAATTTCTAGCACATTTTCCATGACTGAATTTTGTTCCACAAAATATTTTAAGTATGTTTTAAACAGGAGAATGAAATTAACTCCCTTAAGATGATAATCCCCACCCAGTCCAACTTTAAAGTTGCCAGTGAGGGCAAATATAACAACATGTAAGGAAAATAAAGGGGCTCTCCGGAGAAGGCAATGGCACCCCACTCTGGTACTCTTGCCTGGAAAATCCCATGGATGGAGGAGCCTGGTAGGCTGCAGTCCATGGGGTTGCTAAGAGTCAGACACGACTGAGCAACTTTACTTTCACTTTCATACATTGGAGAAGGGAATGGCAACCCACTCCAGTGTTCTTGTCTGGAGAATACCAGGGACGGGGGAATCTGGTGGGCTGCCGTCTATGGGGTCGCACCAAGTCGGACACGACTTAGCAGCAGCTGGTGACTGGGTGGCAAAGAATCTGGTTGCCAATGCAGGAGACGTGGGTCCAATCCTTGGATTAGGAAGATCCCCTGGAGAAGGAAATGATAACCCACTCCAATATTCTTGCCTGGGAAATCCATGCATGGATAGAGAAGCCTGGTGGGCTACAGTCCATGGGCTCGCAAAGAGTTGGACACAACTTAGTGACTAAAGAACAATAACAAGGAAAATAGAGGAAAACATAGAAGCTAGGGAAATTATTTTTCTCTCACAAACCCCCAGCCATAATCTCTCAAGTAGTCAAGTATGCCTGTATTAATTAGAGTAACAGTTTCTGAGTACAGATTATGTGTACCAAGCTGTGCTAAAACTGGAAACAACCATGCCCTGTCCTTCTATACTTGTTTAATTAAACTGATTTGAAATTCAGTTTTTAAAAGTAATTTAATTATTTTGAAATTTTATTTATTTTTTGGCTGTGGGGTGTGTGTGTGTGTGTGGGGGGGTGGGGGCTCAGTTGTGTCTGACTCTTTGAGACCTTGTGGACTGTAGCTGCCAGCTTCCTCTGTCCATGGAATTTTCAGGCAAGAATACCGGAGGGGGTTGCCATTTCCTTCTCCAGGGGATCTTCTCAACTCAGGGATCAAACCCACATCTCCTGTGTTTCCTGCCTTGGCAGGCAGATTCTTTACCAGTGAGTAACCTGGAAAGTTTTTAGTTCCTTGACCAGGGATCAAACCCATGTCCTCTGCATTGGAAGCAAGAAGTCTTAACCACTGGACAACAAGGGAAGTCCCTAAAATTTAGTCTTCTATTTCTATTTTACTATCCATGAGAGTTTTTCCATAGCTATAAACACTTTTATCCCCATGCCATTTTGGAAAGGTGTGAAACCTTTCTGCATCATTTTTTTTGTTTAGCCTATTTACAGATTATAAATGGAGAGTATGCATAATACAAAGGGCACAGGAAAAAAAAAAAAAAAAACCTGTGCTACAGCTAGAATTAAAACTTGAATCTGTTGTGTATTTGTTTCAGTCTAGGAAATGGCAACCCACTCCAGTGTTCTTGCCTGGAGAATCCCAGGGATGGGGGAGCCTGGTGGGCTGCCGTCTGTGGGGTCGCACAGAGTCAGACACGACTGAAGCGATTTAGCAGCAGCAGCAATGAGTGGTACCCTCTTGACTGTAGACAGATTTTAATAATTCTACACATTTAAGGAAAAAAGCATTTAAACCTTGAGCAGTAATAGACATAAAATCCAAAAAGAAAGATAGGGGAAGGAAATCAAGGTTATCATATGTTCCTTCCCAAAGGTCTTCAAGTGAAATATCTCATTTAAAACATCTATTTTCAAATCCAGATCATTCATTGGTTAGTAATAGGTATGATTTTGGCAAACTGTAAATAGAAAGCTTAGAGATGTAGATTCCTTCTTTTACAGAGTCTTCAGCAATTAATCATCAGTCGGTTCAGTCATGTCCGACTCTTTTCGACCCCATGGATTACAGCACACCAGGCCTCCCTGTCCATAACCAACTCCCAGAGCTTACTCAAACTCATGTTCATTGAGTCCATGATGCCATCCATTTCATCCTCTGTCGTCCCCTTCTTCTCCTGCCTTCAGTCTTTCCCAGCATCAGGGTCTTTTCCAATGAGTCAGTTCTTCACATTAGGTGACCAAAGAATTGGAGTTTCAGCTTCAGCATTAGTCCTTCCAATGAACATTCAGGACTGATTTCCTTTAGGATTGACTGGTTGGATCTCCTTTCAGTCCAAGGGACTCTCAAGAGTCTTCTCCAACACCACAGTTCAAAAACATCAATTCTTCAGTGCTCAGCTTCCTTTATAGTCCAACTCTCACATCCATACGTGACTACTAGAAAAACCATAGCTTTGACTAGACAGACCTTTGTTGGCCAAGTAATGTCTCTGCTTTTTAATATGCTATCTAGGTTGGCCATAGCTTTTCTTCCAAGGAGCATCTTTTAATTTCATGGCTGCAGTCACCATCTACAGTGATTTTGGAGCCCCCCAAAGTAAAGTCTCTCACTGTTTCCATTATTTCCCCATCTATTTGCCATGAAGTGATGGGACCAGATGTCATGATCTTAGTTTTCTGAATGTAATCCAAGTCTATGCCCCAACCAGTAATGCTGAAGAAGCTGAGGTTGAAGGGTTCTATGAAGACCTACAAAGCCTTCTAGAACTAACACCCAAAAAAGATATCCTTTTCATTATAGTGGACTGGAATACAAAAGTAGGAAGTCAAGAGATACCTGGAATAACAGGCAAATTCGGCATTGGAGTACAATTAATCATGAATTAATGTATTTGTTTTTCTGTATTTTTCTGGGCTCCAAAATCACTGCAGATGGTGATTGCAGCTATGAAATTAAAAGACGCTTACTCCTTGGAAGGAAAGTTATGACCAACCTAGACAGCATATTAAAAAGCAGAGACATTACTTTGTCAACAAAGGTCCGTCTAGTCAAGGCTATAGTTTTTCCAATGGTTATGTATGGATGTGAGAGTTGGACTATGAAGAAAGCTGAGCGCCAAAGAATTGATGATTTTGAACTGTGGTGCTGGAGAAGACCCTTGAGAGTCCCTTGGACTGCAAGGAGATCCAACCAGTCCATCCTAAAGGAGATCAGCCCTGGGTGTTCATTGGAAGGACTGATGTTGAAGCTGAAACTCCAATACTTTGGCCACCTAATGCGAAGAGCTGACTCATTTGAAAAGATCCTGATGCTGGGAAAGATTGAAAGCAGGAGGAGAAGGGGATGACAGAGGATGAGATGGTTGGATAGCATCACCAACTCGATGGACATGGGTTTGGATGGACTCCGGGAGTTGGTGATGGACAGGGGGGCCTGGCATGCTGTGGTTCATGGGGTCACAAAGAGTGGGACACGACTGAGTGACTGCACTGAACCAAACCGAATGTATTTGTGGAGAGATAAGTCATTCTTTTTTTTAATTTTTAAGTTGATCAAATGCCATGCCTCCCAAAAGAGATGAGCATACAAGTAACTGTACTGTAAATTTAAAACATATGAAATTTGCACATCTAAAAATGGTATCCTTTTTTCTTCTTTAGAATGTCAAAGTCATGGACCCTCATTCTTTTCAAAAGGCCTAAGGTAGAGCTGACTTTCTAATTATTGTCTCGAATAACTTCTTTCTTGTTTTCCGCTTTGTGTCCTGGTCCTCCTGCACCTCCTCCGTAGCCCTCTCCAGCCATGTGGCGTTGGTGGGGATGAGCAGTCCTCTCAGGCAAGGACAGGAAGAAAAGTGAACAGTTCTCCCAGGAGGCCAGAGCTAATGGGGGTTTTGCGGATCTTTCAGCAGGGGCTGTCGATGCTAACCACGCGGTTGAGAGCTCCTCTACTGGCTCTCTGACCTCTTGGTTAACTATTTGTTTTTCCTTGTATTGATTAAAAAAACAAGACACTAGCCTGTAACTCCCTATCAATTGGGGCATTGTTTTTTACGAATCATACACATTTAAAATATATGATTTCAGGAAAAAACCCTGACTCTGGATTTGGTTTTACTTTGTAATTCAGGTAAACCAAATCATTGGTGATATTAAAACGAAGCCCTGAGAGGAGCGGCCGAGGTTTCCAGACTTCTGTTTTTTAAAAGAATATGAACTACACATGTAAAGAATCACTCTAATAGTCCCAACATTAGGCCATCTGAAATAAGAATTCTTATTCATTATGAGCATCTAAAGACTAAAATACTTGAAGCTTTATTATACCTTTTGGCCACAGCAAGGTACTGTCACTATTCAAACAAACCAAAGCCATTGTTTTCCTTAGCATGTAAGGCAGAGACTAGTTTTTCCTTAATCTATAGCATTCTCAAGTAAGATTAAAAAAGCCAGGGCAACTTGATCGGCTGCAAGCATGAATCTTTACAGTAGAGAGAAAGCTCCAGATTGTATACCTATTGACATGGCTTAATAAAAACATGTAGAAGAACGCTGCTTCTGGTTGTGTTTCCAATAGCAATGTGATTGCAGCACCCTGTGGATTGAGTTACCGATCCTTTGAATTCTGACCTTCTGTCTAAAACAGCTTTAGAGGTTATTCTTTTTTTTTTCTTTTCCGATTTGGGAGACTAGAGAGGGGGGAAAGTTAATGCTGTTTGAAGGAAGAAAAATTTTTCTATAAGTTATTAGATTTGGGTTTTTTATTTGTCCCTTTCTGGCAAATCCTTTGTAACAATAAGAGAGTCTCTTGATTCTGAGTGCTTAAACCACACCTCAAAATACATAAGGAGAATTGGAGTGCATTTTGAATGTAATTATTTCCCTGATGAATAAATCAAATGTTTATGATAGTTATTAAGATCAAAGCACTGTAACATTGGATAAATGAAATTAAGGAATACAAAAAGGAAGAAATTGATAGAATGGCCCATACGAAGATCAGACCCTTAGCTGCTCTTTTTATTATAAAGAAAAAGTTGGGAATATTTATAATCATGCTTTAGGAAGATAATTCACATTTTTTGATAAATAATGAGAAAAAAATCTCTCTCCGGATTTGGCAATTTCACGTTTAAGGATTCATCACATTTTTGCCTCTATTGACTATTTAATGTATGTGTGTGCGTGTGTGCTGAGTTGTTTCCATCCTGTCCGTCTCTGCAACCCCAAGAACTGTAGCCCACCAGGCTCCTCTGTCCATGGGATTCTCCAGACAAGAATACTGGAGTGGGTTGCCATGCCTTTCTCTAGGGATCTTCCTCACCCAGGGATTGAACCTGCATCTTTTATATCTCCTGCATTGGCAGGTTGGTTCATTATCCCTAGCCCCACCTGGGAAGCCCATTTAATGTATATACTTTATTTTTGAACCAGCACACTAACTTGCAGTATGTGTTTGTAAATTATCAGATATTGTATAGTGATGATGTCTATTCTATACTGAATATACCATTCCAATATATCACACACCTTTCTAGATTTATTACCTTTACTAGATGTCACCTTGCTCCAAAATTGATGATACAGCTAGGACACAATGATGTTCCAGTGCTCCATCTGCTGTTTAGTGGTAACTTTGATGGTGCTGGAGAAAGGAGGCAGATTCCAAAACAAATAGTGGGAGACCAGGCCAGGGTGCGGGGTGGGGAACATATTAAAAAAAAACAAAACAGGATTCATACAGATCAGCTGTTATGCTATGTGTTAAAATGAATGAAGAATGTACATAAAATGCCTAGCTTGCTGCCTGGCATGTAGTAAGCACTCAATAAGCACCAATTCCCTTCCTTCTTCTGTGAGACAGTCATCATTTCCAAAGAATTTAAAAACTGTGAACTCAGCTGTCATGAAACCTGGAAAACACAGAGCAAATTTCCAGATCCTCTTAAAGGTATTGGGAGGTGCTGACAAGATTGGTTTTGCCCATGGCTTAGAGAAAAAAAAAAGTGGAAGAGACAACCTGGGTTTTCCAGGTTGCTTCATGTCAACAGAAATCCATTTTATAATGTGAGAAAGCAAAAGAGTTATTGCTCAGATTAAGCATATGCTTCCAAGACCAATTATTTACATATTTTTGGCAGAAGGAAGAAAAAGTGATTCTGCCATTTTGGGAAATCAGTTGATTTTAAAATAGAAAACCCAGTATGTCTTTTTTTCCTTTTAGATGAAGTACCTCTAGCATCCTGTTCTCTCAAAAAGTACTCAAAGTTTGAGTACTGCTCAAACTTTCTAATTAAGAATAATAATTTTTTAAAAAAACATCCTCTAGGCAGTCATTACTACATAAGATAGCAAGTTTCTCACCCTACATAAATAAATGGTTATTATTCTTATGTAATAACCAATGTACTTATTAGGGGGCCAGGAAATAGGTTATATTTCCATATTGTGTTGGTATAAAGACTCTCATTTTTATTACGATAATTTTCCATGGTGCAGTGATTAGTTAGTAATTGCCTCCTTAAATTCACTGTTAAAAGCTATTCATATTGGAGTTTGAATGGGAAACATTTAGCAAAATACTGGTAGACATTCAGTTTGGCAGATTTAATATCATTCTTAAAATAAATAGAGGATGTTTTACTTGGTTGTGTTTCAGCAGAAGGCTACTGGGAGCAGGGCCCTCATTGCAGGTCTCGTGCCAGCAGGGAAAGAGTAGGTCATGGAAGTGACCACTCCGCATGCCAGCAAGGATGGTAATGTCAGCCATCCAGACAGTGTTCCAAAGGTTCTGTTAAAAGCCAGAAATGTGGAGCCATGGCATGGACCATGAGAAAAGAGTTATCTGGAAGCAGAAGCTCTGGAAGTACCAAATATTTTGGAATATTTGCTGTTCTACTTTGAACAGTTTCAATCACAAAATGTTGACTGTTTCCAGGTATTATTGATTTTAAGAATGTGGAAGAAATAATAACTAGGACAACACTCTTGAAGAAAAAGCGTTGATCTTTAAGTGCTAATTCTATTATGTAACTTTCTGTACCATTATTGTTGAATAAGAATCTTCATAAAGTAAAAGAATGGTAGAAACAGAGAGGTAAAAGATGCTTGGCATCAAACTTGGTAATCACATGCATGGTTAATTCTAAACTGATTTAAAAGTAAACACAAATAGAAGAAAAAATTTCTGAGTTTATCTTGTGCTGAAAACTGCAGAACTACTGAAGAACTTTATTGTCATGACTGGAATGGAAAAAGGAAAGGGAAGATGTTTTTAGCTTTTTTGCTTTCTCACTGTTTGTTATATTTAATTGGATTAATCAACTGTTATATTCATGTAGTTTTAGAAAAGTTCCAACTTACCTTTTCAATTGTTCTAATGGACCCTTGTATTTTTTCTTTTTAAATTAGGCATATTTGCTTATTCTTGTAATCATGCTTTTATTTAATATTCTCTGTTCATTGAACAGAGCTAACAACTTCTGTCAACATTTCAGACTTCTATATAACCAAGCAAATATCTATATAACCAGAAAACAGTTTGCTTTATATGAATATGATAAAGCTTGTTTGGAGATTTATGAAAGGTATCATCCTTATGAGGATATTCAAACATTTTGTTACAACTGGCTTTTCCAAATGTTTTCCTTTTCCAGATGAAATTTATTTTTTAGTGGGGTAAAGTCATATTAGAAATTTTTTTACTCCTATTCATAATGTTTATGTGTTGACATTTTTCTAGGAAATGTCAGATAGTAGGTTTTCTACTGTTATCTATCTGTCTCTACTAATAGTGGGTTTTCAGCAAATTTTCCTAAGTTCTGTTGTAAGGGGTATGACTTTGTTTAGGGAACACATTGGTCCTTAAAGTATATGGTTAAGTCGTGAAATTATAGTTGTGAAAATTTAGAAATAGGAAGTTAACAGTATATTACCAACTAGATCTTCTTAGTAATGACTAACATTTTGGCTATTTATCAGAGGATAACTTATTTTGGTGTGAGTTATATGGTATTTATTATATATTTGATATTCAGAAGTAGTAACCAGACAAAATTTATGGATAAGCATGTAATTGTTTTTAGGCCATCTGATTTTGCTTTAGGAAAAGGAAAGCATTTAAAAGTGGCATACACTTTTGAAAGTAAAAAAAAAATAAATAAATCGTATACATCCATATTTTTTGTAGCCAATTACTAAGTTCTTTGTTATATAACTATGCAGCATGACCAATATCATATCAATTAGTGCTCACATTACAGTCATCATGCTTTTCATCGTCTCCTTCATAATGACATGTATCATTTTAAAATGATTCATTTGGTTATACAAATAAAAATAATTGAATTTCAATATAAAAACTAATGTGATATGATAAATTTGATTACTATGTAGGCAATTGTGTATAAAAGTCAGATACTTTACATGATATTCCTGATGACTTCATAGTTGGTCTTCTGGATTTGCCAGTATAATCTTTCATGATCGGAAAAATAATATTTTATCTTTTTATAGCTAAAATAATTTTTAAACCATGGGAAGCATGGGCACAATAGCTTAATGTAAAGTTTCAAACACAGTTAAATTCTCCAACCAGCACCTCAAATTTTGTATTTTATGGAGCTTAGAAATAAATATGATAGCAAAAGCAGTTACTGTGCGGGTGTTCGCTCCCATAGATTGAATTGACGTATCATTGTATTTTATCTCACGGCACTAGAGACCTCCATTACAGGCTGTATTTTCTTTTCTGCACACATACTTTAGTATATTGAATAACCAATACTTCTGTTCTAAGAAAGTTCTGTAGGTGGTAACATAATTCTATTTAGCTGCATGAACAGATCCAATAGCAATCAACTGATTTTTGACCTGGTTTCCCAAATATGGAAGATGGTTAGCCCAGGTTTCCTTGCTGGTACCATACCAGCAAGGAAATCCTAGGTGAATTTGCAGTTTAAGCTGTCTGTTAGGTTTAACAGAATGTTCTCTTCTGAGGAATTTACATTGGCACCCTTTTGCGGGGGAGATGGGGGGAAAGTCTATATTGAATTTTGGTCATTAGAAGCTTTTTGTTTTGTTTGCATCTGAATGGTGCTTTCATTTACAAATTAGCAAAGTAAAGGTAAGGTAAAATTGTGTCTATTTGTTTTACGGGTTGATGATCTGAAACGTATTATCATTTAAGAAGTTACTGTGATTTTCATACCAAGGCAGGAGCCTTAATGAAGAAGATGCTTATTATTAATAATAAAAAGACTAGCCCCATAGAATAGTATTACTGTCAGATACTTTGAAGGAAAATCCAAAGGGTATAAAGATTCCATTTTAAAGTACCAAATTGGTTATGGTGAGTGACTAGTATCAAAAATAAACATTTATATTTTAATTATGATACAGGGCTGGCAAATATAATAATTAGCCATGTAAGTGATGCCTTCTTTAAATATTTGAAATCAATGTAATGGTTAAGTCATTGATCTAATAACTGAAGTCATTTATTTGCCTAAAACATGATAGTAAGTAAATATTTTAATCTTTAATTTAGTTGTAATCTGAATAGCTCAGCTACCCAGGTGAGCATTATAGACTAGCATGCATAGATTGAATTTAGTTAGAATTCTTCTTAAAAAGAACAGACTGTAAGAGTTCTAGATAAAATAAATCTTTTTCCCCAAAATCATTTTAAAATATCAACACTGAAATAGTATCTGGTTCATATCCAAAAAAAAAAAAATTGCTCCCGTAAAACTTGCCATTATAGAAATCACTGCAGAGCTAACATCCAGGCTTTCATTGTTAAGCTGGTATTGATGGCTTACACGTTTGCTTTTTCTCTCCCTTTACTTATTTAAAATGGAAATAGCCATGCTAGTTTTCATTTCCCCCCAGACCTGTTGGTTGTTACATTCAGGGAAAAAAAAGTTTTTTTAAAGTATCGATTCCCTAAGTTTCAGGGCTTGAAAACAAGTTTTGGGAAACTATGAAAGATAACGCGAAACGACTCCCCAAAGCTCGTAATTGGTAGCTGCTGTAGCAAGAGACGTGTGTTGACAGTGTCCCCTGATTCTCACACAGCTGTTTATTCAGATAGCATGGGGGCGCGTTCATTTACATAATAAATTTTTTGGGAGCAGCAAGGTTGAGTCAGAGAGAGCAGGGCTCCTCTCAATTGTTGCATTTAAACCAATAAGGTTAGGACAAGAGAATAGCTGTGGTTTGCGTTGCAAAAACAAAAAAAAAGCCCCGAGGCTCCACGGGCAGACCTACAAGGCTGCGCAAACAAACCGAGAGATGAGATGGTGCTGTTTCTTTGTCTGGGCTTCTCAGATGCTATCAGCTGCTGCCGTTTAGAGAACGAAAGAACGCGGGGCTCAAGGCGCTGGCTAAACAGACCGGTGGGAGCTGATGGCTCCGAGTTTGGGGCGAGGTAGAAACTCTCCAGTGCCACTTCCGACTCGGAGCCTTCCTGTTGCCGTCCGGTGTGGCGGTTTTCTCGCCGGGGCCAGCGTGTGCGCTCAGTCGCTCGGCAGCCCGAGCCTGCAGCAGCGCCCAGGCGGCGGTCCCCGCGGCCCGGCTTCCCCCAGCGGACGCGCTCCGCTTCCAACAGCGCCGGGCTCCGCCGGGAGCCCTTAAGACCCTCTCGCGTCCTCCTCCAGGAGCAAAAACTATGTCTGGAATGGAGGTTTGCTAAACCAGAAAATTCGAAGGAGCCCAGGAAACTGGTGGATGCAGCAGATGTAAAGCGCTGTAAGTACAAGCTGACTGTTTGAAAAATTGTACTGCGTGACACCAGCTGTCCTGTGGGCAAAGCCCAAGATAACAAGAGCGCTTTGAGTTATTGTTTTGATTTGTTTTAAAAGAAAAACATTAGGGCGTGGGGAAGATTATGACACTTTGTGCCCAGTGCTTTATGGGCCACTGGGCTCCATCATAAAAGTATAAGTTCTTAACCCCCAATTTAACTGAGCGATTAGAATCATTAAGAGGTAATTAGAAATTAATTGTTAACAATGACTTGTTGCCTTATATGTAAAAAAAAGTTTCTTGCAGGACTTTACTCTTGTAAAGGGATCACTTCATATCGCTCTTCTGCACAAACCTCAACTATTACTATGTGGTAGAGATGAAAGCGGTATCTGTCTATATCCATTTTAACACAGAGATAGCTTTTCCTACACATTTTGGTTGGATTGGAGAAAAGAAGGAAGGAATTAACATTTTCAAAGGACAACAAATAACAAAAATAAATTGACACCCCCTTTTAAGGAAGGAAATCCTTTTGTTTCAATACACAAATTTCCCAAACATTATATTAAACGGGCTCATCTTCAAAAGGTGAAATAATAAACATTTGCCAAATTAAGATATTTCTCACTTATTGACACTTAATAGGACTTGAATGGACCTGGAAATTAAAAACAAGGTTCTTCAACTTTTGAATTACCACTTAAAATATTTGTCATTCAAAATGAGTGTATGAATTGCTAATGACTCATGGGCTTATATTTCTTGGGAGGAGTTTTTGAAACATTTAAGCACAGCTTTTGCAGGAATTCCATAAATTCAGAGCTGTCACTGAATGTAGGCAAGCGTTTTTAAGTTTCATTTCTTAAAATGACAAGGGTACAAAAAGTCTCTAGTTAAGGACACAGTGTAGTTTTATAGTCTGGGGATTGTTTTTTTAATGTGTCTTTTCAGAGTAGGTTTTATTTTAGGCGTGTGTGAGTTTTTTTGCCCACTGTTTGGGATTTGAAGATACGCACACAAGAAAAGTCATGTTTTTCTGCATTATCAAATATTTGATATTTGACTTTCTCGCAGCTTGAGTTCTCCTAAGGCCCAAAGTGTTCAGTAAGTGAGCAAACAGCCATGGATTTTCAATCCTGAAAATTCTTTGCGGTGACAGAGCAGCCTGATTGAGCCAGTGTTCAGTTTTAGAACAACTGTTCAGTTTTAGAATGGTAAAGGGAAGTCAACTGCTCTGGGTGTTTGATATAATAAATGATTTTCAAAGTTTCCTCTTGTATTTGGAAATTTATTTTGTAAAGAATATCTTCCAAAAAAAACTCACTTGCCATGGGAATAAACCCCTTCTTCCATTTAATCAGTCATCAAAGTATTATAGATACATTCAACATCTTAAATGCTAATTTTAAAAACAGTCCTTGAAGACTATAGGTAGAATCAGTCTTTTAAATATGTACTTGTTTTGTTTTCCTAGGAACTCTGTTTTGTCCTTTTCTTTAAACAAGATACTTTAAAAAGTGATACAGTATATATCACTAGAAATCAGGAGTTTTAAAGCATTCATTTTATGGAGTCTTTGATAAAGAAGGAGATAAGTATTAACACTGAAAAGACATCTATCTGCCTTTTCTGAAAGTTCATTTCAATTTTAGGTTTAGACTTTTATTACATCATTGACACCATGGTAGGAAATATTGATTGAGGAACATTGTACCAAGAATATATTCTGATTTAAAAGCAGGTTTCTGCCTAAGGCACCTTTTTTTCCCCTCTATAAAATACATTCTGATTAGAAAATTGCCATTGTCTTTCAAATTTGGGAGTACTCACATTGATCTGTGGTTGGGCAAAACTAGTTTGCCTGCCAACTCTATTTATTTAGATAAGTTCAGTACTTTCACTTTGAAAATTTCTTTTGAGTTAAAAAAGTTTAAAATTATAGTCATCTTATAAAAATTGCTTCTAGCAAGCAAAAGAGCCAATGGAAAACCCATAATTTAGACAAGTACCTACATTTTATTTGCTCTCTGCTGTTGAGATTTAGAATCCCTTTCCATTTACAGTTTACTTTTCACAGAACATTATTAACTTTTTGGCTTCATACATGATCTTCTGTCAGATGCTTTTGATTTGTAATTTAGCAAAGTATAATAAACAGTGCAAAAGTCATGAATTTTGCTCTGCATCCTGAGCTCTGTGGTAGGGAAAAATGTGATAAAATGTGTACCTTAAGTCTTGTTTGATGATCTCTCAAAGCAAGTTTGCCTTCTGGAAATAATTTCTGGGGTTGAAGAGCATGGTATTAACAGATTTAATGTGGCTATTCAATGGATTGGCGAAGTACTATGTGAGGTTTAACAAAATGAGAGAGACAAATTGAACATCAACAAAAGTTACATCTGTGAAGAATTAGAAATTTAATTAGAAAAAAGGCAAACTTAAAAGACCTCATTAACTAATCAGAAGTCAAAGTTACTAGTTGAGGATTCTTGAATTGAAATTCTAAAAAGTTCTCTTTTTTTTTCCTCTCTGTATTTTCACAACTCTGTCAGTACGCTACTTGGGTATTCTCTACAAAGAGTTTTAAAAAGCATTAAAGTGAAATGACTTCATTGTAATCTAAGATGACCATTTATAATGTTATGGGAAATATTTTTACACTCCTAGGAGCATTTGAATTAAAAAATACCAGATTAGGAGGAGACAAGGAACATATTAGGTTTATGGATATAAAGCAGAGAACATGAGCTTACTCAATGCCTAACAGCATTTTTCTAAAAACCATGAAATATTTTTTTTCTCTTTTGAATGGAAAGGTGCCTAATTAATTATTTTTGCAGCACATTATGTTTTGAGACCTTGAAAACCCAGAACCTTCCAGAGATTTTGGCAAACATAAGAGAAAATCAGCGCCAATCAGAAATAGGTGTTCTTTTTAGATAAGTCATTACAAGACCATGTTTCCTTACTGTGCTGTAATCTTGTACTACACATAAAAAACTAAAAGCATGTGAAGTGTAGCATTTTGTAAACTGTAACTAATTTTGCTCACATCTGTGTCTAATTGTTGTCTGCATTCGCATTCTTGAGAGTAGATTTATTTTTCCTGGACCACGATGTGGATTCAGCTGACCAACCTAAGTGAGGATTAGTTGTTTTAAAGTTATTTTGATTAAAGAGTCATTTTTAAAAACAGTAACATACAACACATGGTTTAAATAATCCTTGAGACACAAAAGAATATCTGAAGTATACTTAATGAAATGAAGATCATGGATGTGGAATCAGAAGTTGTACAAAGTACAGTAAAGTCTAGCCAGCACACAAAAAAAGTATGTTGTGAAAATGCATTTGTTTTCAGTGAGAAAACGTGTTAGAGTAATTCCTATTTTGAAGCTCATTTTTTATTAACAGGTTTGACTTTGAAATTTAAATAGAATAGGTTAAACCTCAAATAAAAATATCAAACTTTGAAAGTATACAAGGAAACTAACATTATGTTTCTAAAATTATAGTATCTAGCCAGTGTTAAAATAGGAATGTATTTTAATGTGTAACAGAAAGGATGTTTTACATACTCTTTCACATAATTAAGCCAAGAGAGTTCTTAAAACTAAGTTAGTTCTCACCTATAATTTATTCCAGGTGTATAAAAATGGAAATGGGGGGAAAGGAAATTTATCCTTGAGGTATATCACTGTAGTTTCTAAATGGAAACATTTACTCTTGTGTGAGAAAATTTAACAAAAAATTGCAGAAGGCTGTTAGCATCAAATGACCTACCTTACAGGCATTCAAATACTTTTCATTGAATACGCAGGCATCTCTTTCAAATTATTTTGCATCCTGCACATATTCTCGAAAAGTAGACCTAGGAATTTCATGTAATGTTAGACCAAGATATTTAGACTTTAATGATGCTTTTATTCCTGACAAAAGGTAGTACTACTTAATGTCATAAATCATAATTAAAAAATAACAGGACTCAATAGAAGATACTTGGTTGGATAACTTTTATGCCATTTGAGATGCTTCAGTTTTTTCATCTTTGCTCTGTAACCCTAATTGATGTCTGTTCCGGTTGAATGAAAATGCACATCAAAGATCTAGATTTCTGAGTTTAAAAGACGTTATGCAGAATGTTTTTTACCTCAGAGTCAGGCATTTGCCTGAGCTGGTGAGCCAGCAGCCCACCCTCACCTGAGTTTATCACCTTGCTGCCTCTGGAGGAAGAACAGTGACTAGCAAAGCCTGCAGGCTAAGTTAGTTGCTCAGTGAAAACCCAAATACAGATTCCTCTGGAGACAAAAGAGACCAGAACTCTGGCCAACTGAGATACTGAACTGATTATTCCTCCGTTCTCTCTCCTGATTTAAAAGATGGAAAATTAAACAGAAAGCGAACTGCTCTGGCTATTTCACCAGGCAGGCATGGATTTCCCTTGAACTTAAACATTCGCTGAATTTTCGGTTTGCTTGGGTGAATGAGTGCAGGGCTCCATGATGATTAAGAACTTGCCTTGGGCCATTTGAGTCTGGCATTGCCTGCAAGTTGCCCAGAAGCCGTTTGGAGTAAACTGTTCAATGACAAATAGTAAATACAGGACAAAACCATCACCATGAGGAGAAACACTGTCTGGAGTCAAACTCATGGGCGGGAACTCTATTTCAGCTGGTGATAGCAGAAGATGAAAGATCTGAGGATGCTGGAGGGTTAATGCTTGAACTGCTGCTGTGAAACATGCTCATTTTGCTAATAGCTATCTTTTTTCAAGTACCTTTCCAAGCTGCCTGGGTAAGGCTGCTTTGCATGTTGATTGGGGGAGGGGTAATCCCGTTTGCAGCTGTCATAGGCCAGTGATGAATCACTATCCCGTCATTTGGCTGCCTCCCCCCTCCCACCCCCCCTTACAAGGGGAGGAGGAGGGTAGACCTGGAGGAGGAAACAACAGTGGAGACCTCAACTTAAAGACAATATGCCTTTCACCGCTGCAGAATCCTCCTTTTTCTCTTTTGGTTAAAAGAGAGCATTGTCGTCCTGAGCCATGTGCTCTGTATAATTAAGAGCTGACACTGAAGCAGAGTAACAACAGCTTCTAATTTTTTACCCCTGATCACAGGTGCAAACATCTCAAACCAGTTCAGATGTTGCTGTTTCCTCAAGTTGCAGGTAAGGATACTGTTGATATTTGACATTTGGGGAGATTACCTCTCTGTGACCCCCTATCTATTTTTGTCTAGTATTTCTTAATTATTTCTATTAATAGCCTTGGTTGGAAATTACTGAACTGTGTGTGTGTGTGTGTGTGTGTGTTTGTAAAAGGAAAAAAAAAAAAGTTAAATATGTAGAAAGGGAAGAGGAGCCTGGATTTGAAAATGATTAGGGGCTGTACTTTCTGGGGTTAGGAAAACTCTGAATGTGTATTGAGAATTAGGGGAGAAAAGTTGGATTTTAAGCCATTTCTCATTTGAATCCCAAAGACTTGGGGAAGTCAAAACTCACTTTAGAAGTAAAACAGTTCATGTTCTTCGTTATAAAAGCTGACATTTGCAGTCTTAAGTGCAACTTCCAAATTGACTAGCTTTTGTTGACCCGGTGGGGGTGAGGAGCAAACAGTCTTAGCTTCATACATGTAATATTAATCCCCCTCTTTTTTTTTTTTTTTAAAGAAAAACATAAAGTTTAACATAAAGTGAATAGGCCTTAGACTTCCAAACACTTGGCTGGCAGAGAACAGAATGGTATCTAGATGTGTTTTTAGTCACTTTAAAGAAATGGTCTCCTCTCTCCATTAAGAAAAGGTGAAATAGAAATGGATGGTTCTGCAATTGTGAACATGAATAGGGGCTTCTATCCCCTATAGAGTAACTGCTGAGCCAAAGAACTTTCCGAGAGGATTTCGCTGTTTTGTGTTGTAAAAATGCCCAATTTGAGCAGGGCAGTGGCATTGTTCTGATTTCCCCAAGTAGGTGACAGCTGAGGTATCCTGAGTGCTCATGTTCCTGGGCACTCACTGTGTGCCGGCCTGATCCCTCCTCACTTGGGCTGGCTGTATGTAATCCACAAAGCAAACAAGTGAGCCGACATCAGAATGTTTTAATGCTGCATTTGTTTCAAGGGAAACAGAGGAACAATTAAGCAGTTTGCCAGAGTAAACACATGCATCAGGGCTATCTCACTCCCTGTCATTGGACTATAGGCTTCAAGTGTTTTATTTGGTTTGGAGACCCATTAAATTACAATTGGGCGGTAAATTATAAGGGAGTTCCTAGTGCTAATTTATTAGATGAAAGAGATTCCATACAAAAGTGAAGTTTTTTTTTTTTTCGATTTTACACTTTCGTGTTTTAGAAAAATAACACCTTAGGGTGTTTTTTCCCCTCGTCTAAAAAGAAACGTAGGACAGTCTGTTTTCTTTGATAATAAAAACAGATGGAAACATCTCATTAGATCTTGGCACTTGATGAACTATTGAAGGAGAGAAAAAGAAATTTTTTTAAAAAAACCAAAAAACTCCATACAATATTTGGCTGGATAGGTATGGTCAGTGACAACTTTTAATAGTCCACATTTTGAAAGGATGACTGAAGTGAAAATATAAGAGGGACCTATTTGGAGTTGAAGAAAATAGATACAATAGGACTTTTGTGCGAATGTGTTTCAAAGGAGGTGTCAAGTCGTTAGCGCATTAAATAGTGGGGTTATGAATTTGGTACATCTGTCAAACGGAAGGCTTCTTGTCTTTAGGTCTATGGAAATGCAGGATCTAACCAGCCCGCATAGCCGTCTGAGTGGTAGTAGTGAATCCCCCAAACTCGATAACTCTCATATAAATAGTAATTCCATGACTCCCAATGGCACCGAAGGTGAGTGGCTGCCTTCTCACTGTTTACTTTGCACCTTGTTTCTTCATCACTGTACCCGGTGTTTCTAGGTGGTTATGATTTCGGTTGTCAAATCCGTGAAACTACTCTTCTAGTTCTTGTTTAGGTTAATGTGACTTATGAATCAGCATTCACCCCCACTGAGGGGCTGATGTTGCTGGGTTATTATACCATTCATAGACTGGTGTTATTTCAGGGAGATGCATGTGTATATGCACAGTAGACATGTGTATGTGTGCAGGACATTTATGCTTTGAGTGTATTTTTCCTTTTTGATTTTTCTTCACAGCACAGGAGCAATTGTAATTATTTTGCTCTATGAGCCATGAACATTTGAAATTATTTCCTTTATTTTACTTTCCCTTTGTTACTAAATATAACCAAATTTGCTTCAATGCAGCATTGGCCTGGAGTGTCGCTAAATATCAATAAAATAATTTGTGTGCCTAATATTCGTGTGACTTTCACCATTAAAATATAAAGAAGTAAAAGATACTTACTGTTTACAAATATACAACCTTATTTGGAAGATAATATGAAATTCATTTACTTTGTAAAGATTAAGTATATATTTCAAACATAGTACTGTTCAATGATTTCTGTATAATACATATGAATATGTATGTAAATTTTATGTAAGTAGAAATACCTACTTAAATGCATGTATACCTAAGTCTAAACATATAGGTAAAGCTATTCGTGTGTATCATTAGCTGGTGTGCATGTTTATTTAAGTACTATATTTTTAAAGCTTCATAGAAGGGCATGTTTTGTATTATATTTATTTTTATTTTATTCTATTGAAAATTTTCTTCTTTGAAGGTGATATTTTTGCGTATTTATTCCTTATCAAGCTTTAGGGCCTTAGAGCATAAGTTTCATTAGAAGTTCGATAGATTATCGATCTTAGAATTCCATGCATGAACCAAACCCTAATCATCATTTCTCAATCACCATGATGATCTTTAACCATAGTTTTTAAAAAACAAACAAAAAACCCCATGTCATAAAATTGTTTGTTTGATTCTGTATTCCAGTATGTGTGAGGAAAGCCTTTTAAAACTGATAATAATATGAAATTTCTGGTAAGAGATACAATACCAAAATCAGTTGTTTCTGATAGGAGTTAACTGGTAACTTTCATAGCGACAGTGATTGTTTTTACATGCAAGTAGTCTGTATTTTCCTTTTTGAGTAAATACCTTCACATTATGGAAAATGGTCTCTGTTAAAAGAAGAAACTTTGCTGACCTAGCCAAAAAGAAAAAAATCTCTGAAAAAGATTCATTTGTATGTGAAACTCTTCTCTGTCCATATCAATAGGCAATCAAAAAGAAATCTCAGTTATGTATAGGAAAGTCATTCTAGTGTTTAAGTAGATGTTATAGAGCAAATAAGATAAAAAGCCAGCAGTCCTTCCTTTCTCTCCTGGAATTTGGCTTCACGTGTGAGCATGGCAGCTGTTGCAGTATGGACTGCAGTCCAGACCACTGCAGGGCCCTGGACTGGCCTATCCCAGACCAGTGTCGGCGGGCAGGGCGACCACTAAGCGCAGTATCGGGGACCAGGGATGGAAAGCTTTACCAGTCATTCTCATCACTGCTGCTGCTGCTGCTGCTAAGTCGCTTCAGTCATGTCTGACTCTCTGCAACCCCACAGACGGCAGCCCACGAGGCTCCCCCGTCCCTGGGATTCTCCAGGCAAGAACACTGGAGTGGGTTGCCATTAAGACAATCATCTAAAGTAACTTAAAGAACAAAGCTTTAAGTATGTTAAGTTGTTTTGCTTAAGGGAATAGACCAATACATATTGGTAGGAATAATTGTGAAATGATGAGAGTTAATTTTCTCATATATGAAGAATTAGGGGTAAAATGTTTTCATTTTGTCATCATTTTACTGGCAAATCATCTACAGAAGAAGAATCAGACAATATTAAAACAGAGTATGTGTTGGAAACTGCCTCTTGGATGGCTTTGTGTGAATGATGTGTGGTTGGTTTTTTAAGGGCATGTGAAATGATCATATTTCTGAATATTTACATTTAATAGCTTGATATCATGTTCATATTCAGCAATATGTAGTTCATCAAAGTTTTACATAGCTATAATAAATCAAAAATGAGAAAATATCTTAGATAGCCATGTAACCTGCCAAACCATCAGCCTGAGAGATACTTAGAAATTATTTCTTATCCAGAAAGAAACTCTTAATTTAT
This sequence comes from Bos taurus, assembly GCF_002263795.3. Classification (NCBI taxonomy): domain Eukaryota; kingdom Metazoa; phylum Chordata; class Mammalia; order Artiodactyla; family Bovidae; genus Bos; species Bos taurus. The sequence continues at coordinate 34,970,829 of NC_037341.1, read as the reverse complement.
CTTAGGCCTAAAAAAAACCATTTCTAAGTCATATTTCAAACAAGTACCCAGTTACTCATCTGACTGGGCATTCTTTTTCTGGCATTCTTTTCTTGTTGCTGTTTTTATCATACCTGTATATTTGCCTCTCATTTTCAGGCATTCTTCACTGGGGTACTTTGCAAGGGTTATGGTAGTTAGAAAGTGAGGTGAGAGGTATCGGTATAAATTATCCAGAGAATACATGAAGTTTTAGTCCATTGGCTGGGCTATTCGCTTTTAGTGCACAGTTTGAAAACATGGACCCAAACTTTCCCCACCATCTGTGTGACAGGCCTGTTTGGATACAAACAGCATCAGAAAGTTCTGGGTTATTATTAAGTTTGTGAATCAATTTATCATGCCACTTACATATTCCATAAGGCATGTGTGTCTTTCCCTTCAGTCACCACTAGAGGAGTTAAGCTTAAAATCAGTGAATTCAGTGTCTGCAAGCTTTCCTGGAATAGAATCTTTATAGATTTTCCTATCCGTTTGTTGAAATCTTATTTATTTCGAAACTAGCAATATTCACCAATGAATTAGTGGAATGGAAAAAAAAAAAAACCACAAGAAATTCCTTAGCTTTTCAAAGAGTGTTTAAAATATCAGTCACCTCCCGTAAGTCCAGAATAGGTATTTCAGGCTCTCTAAAGTGATTTTATGGTAGTCCAGTTGCAATGCATCTCCTTAGTTAGGCTGACAAAACTTCCATTGACTTTACATAGTTGTTGACCCTAGCTCCACTTGGATAGGTTGTCTCCTTTCTCCAGAGCCTTTTTTTTTTTTAATTTCCTGCAACCACTTGTTCCTATTATGAGGCTAAGAAAACATGAAAATCTCCTGTCTCAAAAACCATAACTTCATCTGAAGAACAAATAAGAAGGGAATGGAGTGGCAAGGCAGAGAATATTAAGTTTCTTCTTAAGTCTGCTGCCAAATTATCATAAGACTCAGTGTTTGTAGGTTCTGTCCTCGCAGGCTAGTGCCTATTTTCATGGTTCATCTAAGGGATAAAGACACTGAGCTACAGCCTCAAACATTGTGCTTTTTTACTTCCTACTTGAAATGTTCTTTAGTGAGATTTCTTGCTTGAGTATTTCAGGTTTCAAAAGTTTCAAGCCTGCATGTTTGTAAATTCCAACCTCTCTGTGAATCGTTTTTGTGCAGTGAACTGTGGGTTTCACCCAGTTTATAAGTCTTTGAAATAGAAAGCATAAAGAGGCAAAAATATAACATAGCATAAATGGATGCTTGACTTGCATTCAGAAAAGCACTGTTGGGATAATTTGTTTCCAAAGGAATTAGTCAATATTTTAGATTACTGTTGTACAATTAAATCTTGACTTAGACTGATGGAATGGTTATGGTGGCTTTTCTTTTAACTGATTTTTTCCTAGTCTTTTGGTCTTCCGGGACAGAATGGGAAAGATATTTGTTATTAGATTATTAAAGAATAATTTTTAAGACCTGGGCTCTTGGGCGATGATGCTTCCGTCAGTTAAATACGAACATCTGATCTGAGAGGATTTCTAACGTACAGGTATATGTTCAGGTCTCTCTTTGGTAGAAGCTGCATGTTGATGTTTGTGTTGTGTAAATGTGAGAAGTAGTTGGGAAATGGTTCTTCAGAAGGACTTGGGGATCTAGCAGTAAAGGGATTTTTATTTACATACCTAATTAAGGCCTTGTTTGCAAAGCAGTGATTCTTCCATCTTTGTTTTTTCTGGCTGTCTTAAGACCATGGGAGCCTAAGATTGGTCAGTTCATGTATTGCTAGTGTGAGTGTTTATTTTTGGTTGTCTGGGGGTGAGGAGTGGGGAAGGGCAAAAAGGAGGTGTGAGCAGGCGGAACTAAAAGCTCTCAATCTGAGTTTTCTCAATTGTAAATTTAGATACAAACTCAAGAAGAGGCTAAACTTGTCTTAAAGCAGAGGAATTTGCCTTGAAGTGACATAAAATCAGATGCAGTTGGAATCTTTACTGCAAATAGGGTTTCAGGAATTCTGATGGTAATTTGAATAGTAATTTTGAATTGGTATATCAGATTTCCAAGATGATAAGAGATACGATCTCAAATTAGGTGGCTAAATTTTCTGCATTTTAAGATTGATTTAATTGTGTATTGCATATTTTAGGATGATAGGTTAATTCAGTTTTACAAATTTGTATTATCAGGAGTTTAAAGTTGATTTATCATTCCTACAAAGCTTAGAATGCAAATTATCTTGAATTTGTTTTCCTCACTGTAATTTTAGTTTCGTAAAGTACAGTTATATCCTACCAGAGTATTTTTAAGAAATCTTATTTATGAAAAATAAGGAAACTAGAATGAATGTGTATAAAATTATGGTTTGAGGCTACATTAAAAAAACTATATTTGTATATTTGTGGTCAAATATTCTGTTGTCAATAGAAAAATGGTAATCTAATTTTATTATTGTTTACATTCTGCACATGATTTAGTTTCTGGAAGATGAAGGGACGCTGTGAGTAAAGGAGCTTCTAAGTGACATTTTTAGAGTTTGTAGTCACAAAATTGGCCTCTTTTAAATTGTTCTTTAGCAAAAGCCATGAAAGGATGAAAAAAATAATTTAAGATTTAATATTTGCATATATACTTATGGGAATAATTCTCACATACTGATTGATACTTAATAAAAATAATGGGTAATTTTTATAAATAACATTATTAGTCACTAAGCTGACCATTCTATGATTCATTTCATTTATCTTCAGAGGATCCTTTGATCACCAACATGGTGGGTAGGACACTGGGTTTGAATCCCAGCTCCATTTGCTGGCTGTGTGAGCTCAGGTGTGTTTGCTTCTGTGTGTTTCAGTCTCCTCATCTGTATAATGGGGATAATAGCAGGTCTTACTTGCTGTGAGGATGATAAGTAAAACTTGTAACACACTAGTGACTTACTCAGAGAAGGCAATAACAACCCACTCCAGTACTTTTGCCTGGAAAATCCCCTGGACGGAGGAACCTAGTAGGCTGAAGTCCATGGGGTCGCTAAGAGTCGGACATGACTGAGCGACTTCACTTTCACTTTTCACTTTCATGCATTGGAGAAGGAAATGGCAACCCACTCCAGTGTTCTTGCCTGGAGAATCCCAGGGATGGGGGAGCCTGGTGGGCTGCGGTCTATGGGGTTGCACAGAGTCGGACATGACTGAAGCGACTTAGCAGCAGCAGTGACTTACTAATGCTCTTCGAATTTCTAGACCACATGTAAATAATAACCCCTTCTAGAAGACATGAGTTTGATCCCTGGGTCAGGAAGATCCCCTGGAGAAGGAAATGGCAACGTACTTCAGTATTCTTGCCTGGGAAATCCCACGGACAGAGAAGCCTGGAGGGCTACAGTCCATGGGGTTGCAAAAGAGTTGGATACAGTTCACCAGAACGTTTGCTTGGTTAGTGAATATGTTGTTCAATAAAGTAATTGGTGAAAATGACAGATGTCTTTCATTTTTTACTTAAAGTCAAATGAACTTTTTGGCCAACCCAATGTAAGAAAACTGAGTCTTAAAAGTTAGATGCCAAGTTGAAAGACACATGGTTTTTAATTGGTACAACTGGTATTTGAATCAAGTTCTGTTTGAGTCCAGACTCTAGGTTTTCAAATCAGTATATCACTTATGGGAGAGAGTATGTTATTCCCACCATCTGCCAATTGTTGTTCAGTTGCTATGTTGTGTCTGACTCTTTGCAACCCCATGGACCACAGCACGTCGCTTCCCTGTCCTTCGCTATCTCCTGGCATTTGCTCAAGCTCATGTCTGTCGAGTTGGTGATGCTATCCAGTCATCTCATCGTCTGTTGCCCTCTTTTCCTCCTGCCTTCAATCTTTCCCAGCATCAGGGTATTTTTCAATGTGTCAGCTCTTTGCCTCAGGTAACCAGAGTATTGGAGCTTTAGCTTCAGCATCAGTCCTTCCAATGAATATTCAGGATTGATTTTCTTTAGGATTGCCTGCTTTGGTCTTGCAGTCCAAGGGACTCTCAAGAGTCTTCTCCAGCACCACAGTTCCCACCATCTGCCAGTACCTATTCTAATACCTTCATACCAAACATCGGTACCCCCACTGTCTTCATGACTGGAGACATTCTCTAGCAAACAACAGACCTATAAAAGGGCCAATGGCAAAGGCTGTGATGACAAAAGGACTTCATTTTAAGGACAACTCCCCAGGGAGTCCTACTCTGGTTTTTAAGTTCTTTTGTGCATGAGTGTGTGAGACTCCTTCCTTCTGTTGGGCACATATAGCATATTGCATCAATAGGTTCACTTCTAGGGGATTGTCTCTTACTAGTTTTCAAAGCTTTAGACTTAATTATAATTCCACCAGCCGTCTGTCTCTGTTAAGCCTCCCTGGGATCAAACAGAGATGGGAAGTCATTTCTGCTTTTCATTATCATAGTCATTATATGCACATTTGGATTGAAACAGTATTACTGTGAAATTTAAAAAGTGGTTGCAGTTTTACTACTGCTCAGAAGATATTTGGACCTGGAGAAGGAAATGGCAGCCCACTCCAGTATTCTTGCCTGGAGAATCACATGGACAGAGGAGCCTAGCAGGCTGCTGTCCATGGGATCATAAAGAGTCGGACACGACTGAAGTGACTTAGCAGCAGCAGATATTTGGAAGTGGATAATACACTGGTCATATGTCTCTTGATTTTGAGAACCAGCTTATGGTAACCAAGCAAAACTCAAAGAAGCAGCTTAAAGGGCATTTGTTGGGGGCTCCATAGGAAGGGCAGTGATCAACGCCAGGAGATGGGACGTGCATGCCACGTTCTAAGAACAGGAGAGAATGACAGGGAGTAGAGGAGATCAAGTGGGAGGAATAAAGGGGGGGTGTTGTGTGTGGGGCTTACAGGTTAGCAAACGTACCCTGGTTGATTGTATATCACTAACTGTATCTTTAATATATGGGGACTCCAATACTGCCTGGAAAAGGCTCAGAGTTTCTAGGAGGCCAGGCTTCTTGACAAACTAATGACCTGAATATATACAGTTTTCATCTATTCCCAATACCTAATAGTTCTGGCTCACCTCTTCACTAGCTGGGCTGAAACTTTCGTAGGACCAGAAAGATGTATCTCCCTAAGGCCATCCTGTCTCTGGGAGAAACTTATGGTTTCCCCCAGAGAGATACGAAAATCTTTAGTGAATGCTAGTTATTTAGCCTAATTCTTATCCCTTTGATCATGGATTCTCTACTTTAAGTAATTACTAATTTCTGAGGGTACCTGAAGACGTTGTGGGATGAGCAGTATATAGATAAAAGTGGTGTGGTTTTGTGTATGTGTGTGCTATTCTTGGGCTTCCCAGGTGGATCTAATGGTAGGAGACATAAGAGACACAGGTTCGATCCCTGGGTCAGGAAGATCTCCTGGAGGAGGGCATGGCAGCCCACTCCTGTATTCTTGCCTAGAGAATCCCATGGACAGGGAAATCTGATGGGCTAACGTCCATAAGATTGCAGAGTTGGACGTGACTGAAGTGACTTAGAACACAGATACACACACATGGTTATTCTCATCTTGCTTACTTAGGGTAAGGTCTAAGAGTAATTTATTTTCCTCCTTTTGCCTCCGAACATGTAATATAATAGAAAATTATGCACATAATTGCAGATTTTCTATTTTCCCTTTTTCACTTTGGGTAGGAAAAAGTCATCTATTACATAGCTATCCTCAAAGACTACTAAATATTGCCTTTATTAAAAGAGGGCATAAATTTTGAGAAGCTAATCAAGGGTTTATGTTAAGTTTGAGAACCCCAAGTAGTTTATAACTAAACTCTTACTATGATTATGTATTTGGATGGCCAAAAAGTGTGTTTGAAACATGTTGGCCAACCTAATACAAAGTAGTTTGCTGGTCTTGCAGATTTTTCAGTCCTATTTCATGCTTCTGGTATCCTGTTACTCTGAAAAAAGGTGGGCAAACTCTATCATACACATTTCAAGGAGGTATTTAAAGTATTCCCTATAATACAAATCAGAGATTTTTTTCCCATAAAATTAATCTAAATCAAAATCTAAAATACTTCCCTATATTATCACTGTGTCTGTTACTCTAAGGGGACTTTTGTGTGGGAAGAATACTATTTTAGCAAAATAAGGACATTACTTTGCCAACAAAGGTCCTTCTAGTCAAGGCTATGGTTTTTCCTGTGGTCATGTATGGATGAGAGAGTTGGACTGTGAAGAAGGCTGAGCGCCGAAGAATTGATGCTTTTGAACTGTGGTGTGGGAGAAGACTCTTGAGAGTCCCTTGGACTGCAAGGAGATCCAACCAGTCCATTCTGAAGATCAGCCCTGGGATTTCTTTGGAAGGAATGATGCTGAAGCTGAAACTCCAGTACTTTGGCCACCTCATGCGAAGAGCTGACTCATTGGAAAAGACTCTGATGCTGGGAGGGATTGGGGGCAGGAGGAGAAGGGGACGACAGAGGATGAGATGGCTGGATGGCATCACTGACTCGATGGACGTGAGTCTGAGTGAACTCCGGGAGTTTGTGATGGACAGGGAGGCCTGGCATGCTGCGATTCATGGGGTTACAAAGAGTCGGACACAACTGAGTGACTGAACTGGACTGATGGGCTGAATAGACTAAGTTCTTACTAGCTATTTGAGCACAAACTGAGCACATCTTTCATTCCTTCCGCCTACCTTTTTTGTTTTACCCTCAAAAAGATTAGGAGAACTTCTTTGCACCTCATCTTAAAGAGTTTGTGGATTAGTCTATACAGCATAGTATCTGTGTTGGAAAAGAGATTGAACAGCATGTCAGGCTGATTTTAAAGCTTACATCCTTTATACTCAAAAAACACAGACTCCCCAGTAGCCTAAAAGCTTAGTGCTTACTGAAATACTTAAATCTGCCTTAAGATTTTTTGTTACCTTATCTAAGATTATTACCCAATAAAGAAACTACAGCTTCCATTTATTATATGTAGTTCACCTATTAGAGGCTCATGGGTCCTCAAAGGTAGGGATAGGCCTGTTTACTATTGTGTTCTCTGCAGCTGGCAGAAAGCTTAGTAGTGAATAAACAGTCAACATATATTTGTAATTGCATACTAATGCAAGTGAATGATTATAATCATTTGTTGTTCAGTTGCTAAATCGTGTCTGACTTGTTGTGACCCCATGGAACTGTAGCACACCAGGCTTCCCTGTCCTTCACCATCTCCCAGAGTTTGCTCAAATTAATTTCCATTGAGTCGCTGATGCCATCCAATCATCATGGTCCAACTCTCACATCCATACATGACTACTGGAGAAACCATAGCTTTGACTATATGGACCTTTGTTGGCAGTGTCTCTGCTTTTTACTCCATCTAGGTTTGTCATAGCTTTTCTTCCAAGGAGCAAGCGTCTTTTTTAATTTCATGGCTGTAGTCACCGTCTGCAGTGTTTTTGGAGCCCAAGAAAATAAAATCTGTCACGGTTTCCATTATTTCCCTATCTATTTGCCATGAAGTGATGGGCCTGGATGCCTTGATCATAGTTTTTTGAATGTTGAATTTTAAGCCAGCTTTTTCACTCTCCTCTTTTACTCTCATCAAGAGGCTCTTTAGTAGACCTACTAATTTTATTTACAAAGCATTAACAGGTTCCATAATTAGCTCAAGCCCAATTTTCAGATTTTTGAAAGTGATCATTTCACAGACCAATTCCTACAGTAGCCATAGGCTGTTTATACAGAGAACATCCTCAGTCAACATTGTTGCTGAGTTTGAATTTGCGCCATCATAACTGACTTGAGCCCCTTGGACTACAAGGAGATCAAACCAGTCAATGCTAAAGGAAATCAGTCCTGAATATTCATAGGAAGGACTGATGCTGAAGCTGAAACTCCAATACTTCGCTGCCACCTGATGCGAAGAATTGACTCCTTGGAAAAGACCCTGATGCTGGGAAAGATTGAAGACAGGAGGAGGAAGAGGATGACAGAGGATGAGATGGTTGGATGGCCTCACCGACTCGATGGACATGAGTTTGAGCAAGCTCCAGGAGTTGGTGATGGATAGGGAAGCCTGGTGTGCTGCAGTCCATGGGGTCTCAAAGAGTCATACATGACTGAGTGGCTGAACTCAACTGACTTGCATTTGATATGTACTAATTGTTTCATAAATGGAAACTTCAACCTGGACTTAGTAGTATTTATCAATGATGAATCAACTTTCACATAGTCTAAGAAACAGCTGAATGATAAAAAGATCAAGCAGTTTGTACACTTAGGTTTAATATCTTTACATACATGGTAAGGAGTTATGATTAGAGGTCATTTTTAAGGTGAAAAAATTAGAGGAGCAAAGATATATACATACTGCAGTGAAAAGAATATGCATATTATATAAGAATATATCTCCTACTGTATATCCACCATTTCCTTGTTAATTCAAGAAATAGTTATTAACTGATTATGTCTAGAAATTTACCACATAGCACTCTAGCAAGGAGCAGTTCATAATCTCCTGTGATTTGCAGTCCTATAGTCAGAGAAGGCAATGGCAACCCACTCCAGTACTCTTGCCTGGGAAATCCCATGGACGGAGGAGCCTGGTAGGCTGCAGTCCATGTGGTCGCTAAGAGTCGGACACGACTGAGCAACTTCACTTTCACTTTTCACTTTCATGCATTGGAGAAGGAAATGGCAATCCACTCCAGTGTTCTTGCCTGGAGAATCCCAGGGACGGCGGAGCCTGGTGGGCTGCCATCTATGGGGTCGCACAGAGTCGGACACGACTGAAGCGACTTAGCAGCAGCAGCAGTCAGATGACCACCATACTTGATGATCAGGACTGTATTCTCCAGAGGATAAGGGATACCCAGCCATGACTGTGGTGATTGAGGATAGTGTCTGCACACTAGTAATGCTTAAACTGAATCTTGAAGGAGAGGTAGAGAAACACTGGATGCTGTGCCAGGAAGGAGCAAAGCCATTCCTAATCCCGGGGACTGTGTGTGGCAGGGGAGGTGAGACATATGGGTAGAGTGCACAGAGATGGGACTAAGACAGTCACCCAAGCAGATGATGAACAACCTACAACCTTATGTACCAAGTTCAGGAGTTTGAATTCAATCCTGAAAGAGTTGGATGACCCGAAGGCTTGCAAACAGGAGAGTAATGTGATTGAGTCTGTGTCTGAGAAATACACTTAGGTAGTATTTTGAAACTTTGATTCAACAGATGCTTTGTTGTTATTCAGTTTCTCAGTCATATGTGACTCTGAAACCCCATGGGCTGCTGCACACCAGGCCTCCCTGTCATTCACCATCTCTTGGAGTTTGCTCAGATTCATTTCCATTGAGTCAGTGATGCCATCCAATCATCTCATCCTCTGTCATCCCCTTCTCCTATCTTCAGCCTTTCTCTGCATCAGGGTCTTTTCCAGTGGGTGATAGGTAGGGAGAAAAGACTGCAGGTAAGGAGTTATGAGGGGCATTTTTATCTGAAATCATGTACTTATTTATATATTACCATTTCAGCACAAATTGCTGATACTTGCCCTAAGGAAAGCAGAGAATGGATAATATAAAATATATATATATATGTAGCAAAGCAGTATTGCATGATAGTAAGGATGGATTTTGCAATCAGACTAACCTGGGCTTAAAATCTCAGTGTCATAATTCTGTAACTGACATACAGGTTTTGAAAGAGAGCAGAGGACTAGGGGAAGGCTCTGAAACGAGGATACCAGCCCTGCCACTTGCTGGAGACTGAGTGTGATGCTGAATAATTACTGAACTGTTTCTATCTCTGCTTCCTTGTCGTAAAATGAAAGTGTCTACCTCTCGGGGTGTGAGGATAGTTAAATGAGTTGCTAAAGCACTTAGAACACACTGACTTCTAAGAAATATTTAATATCCATTGGCTGTTTTGTGTTGTCATCATGTAAGATCTCTGATCCCAGACAACCCCGAGTTATCTCCTAGTTTTGGGCTTCCCAGGTGGCGCTAGTGGTAAAGAACTCACCTGGCAATGCAGGAGACATAAGAGATGTGGGTTCAATCCCTGGGTTGGGAAGATCCCCTAGAGAAGGAAATGGCAGCCCACTCCAGTATTCTTGCCTGGAGAACTCCATAGACAGAGGAGCCTGATGGGCTACAGTCCATGGGGTCGTAAGTTGGACATGACTGAGCGACTAAGATCTCTGAGCCTCTGCCCTCCCCACTGTAAAATGGGGGTTGCACCTTGATCACTGGGTCTATTTCACCTAGTGGAGGCTCGAGGTTCTTTTTTAAAATTTTTTTTATTGTGGTAAAAGTCACATAAAATATACTATTTTAACCATATTCAACTGTACAGTTCATTGGCACTAAGTACATTCACATTGTTGGGCACTCTCACCATCATCCATCTACCAAGTTTTTCACCTTCCTAAACTGAAACTTTGTCCCCATTAAACACTAAGTCCCCATCCCCCCACTACACGCCTCCATCCCCTGGCCCCTGGCATCTACCAGTGTACTTTCTGACTGTAGGTGTTTGACTATTCTGGGCGACTTGTATAAGTAGAATAAAATAGTATTTGTCTCCACCTAATATATATAGGAATGCATGTTTAAGGTTCACTTAATACATGTCCTACAACAGATTATACCTTCTCTTCGGCTATAGACTTAAAATACTAACTCCAGTCCCTGTCATCTACTCAAAGGTTCAAACCTACTCAAAGAAGAGCAACTATTAGTAAAGAATAATACAGGTGACTTTTTTTTTTTTTAAAGCAAACATATCTACTGGGAATGGCTACTGCAGTGTTTCCATGGAAAGAGAGATTTACTTCCCCTGGAGATCCTCACTTCTCCTGATAGCCTTTGCAGGTCCTCTCAGTACCTGGAGTACTCCATAAGTGCTTGCTCAGTTAATACCCAATGTGGGTAGAATTTAGGTCTGGGTGCTCCTGTGGTTTGGTGAAGCATGGGAAAGGGGTATGATCTGAGATGTAAATTTGGTAGGTTGATTACATTTAGGCAACTACACCATTTTTCCAGATTGATATGATTGAGGTTGTGAACCTGAGCCAGCCCATCTGCTTCCGGTCTTCATACACTAGTTTGTTTTACCATTCACCGAATTGCAGCATGCACTGATACACTTTTGTTTAATGCCCTGCTCTTCTGGGATGTTTCTGTTGCTGTGCCCTTCAATGATTGTTAGGCTCTCCATCAGAGACATGATTAAGGATGATAAAACCCTCACTGAACAACATTTGACTTTTCAGTGGTTTCATAAAAGGTATGGTAATTGAAGATATTTGAAACCTAATTGTGTGACCTTAGGCTAGTTTTTAAACATCTTTAGGCTGTGGTTTTCTCATCTTTGAAATGTGACAATTATAGTAAATATCTCATGAAATTGCCACAAGAAGCAAATAAGCTATTACTTGTAAGGTGCTTAGCACAATGCCTGACATGTAGTAAATGCTCAAGAAACAAGCTATTTTTAAAATGATTACTCTTCCAGGTGAAAATTATACATAAATATTGCCTGTGCAATAAATTGGGACTGTTCTATTGCTACCTTAATTCTTAAAATTGGAGCAGTCTTTTCAGGCCGTTTGCTGTGCTTGCGTTCTTGTAACACACTAGCATCTAAATGTAGGTATTTGTTAAAAGTCATCAAATGGCACATTTAAGATTAACAGGCCACATACATGCTTAATTCTTTTTCATATATGGATGTTCTGTTATGTTTATGCAATCACAACAGATTTTCTTGTCTGAAAATTCACAGTGGGTTTTTGACATCAGGCACTTTCTCAATCAACAGATTAAAAATAGGCTATCATCTGGGTTCTGAAATATTTTGATGTTAGAAAGAGGGCTTCATTCTCCAGAAGGTTAGAAGCCACTGAGTCAAACAAAAGTGCTCTCAGAGTTTAGAGAAAAGAGCTCTTCAGCTTGCTGAGGTCTGGCCAGGCTTCAAGGAGGAGATGGAATCTGAGCTGAGTGTTTGGGAAATGGGTAGAACCTGAAGAGATAGAGAAGAGATGGAATGCATTCTAAATGAGGGACCAATATGAACAAGGGTAGGATGGTGTGGGAGACAGGGAGGAGACTGGTGGAGCTGAAAAAGGAGTCGATAGTTGATAAGGTTAGAAGGATCATCTGAAGCCAAACTGGAGGACCCTGAATACTAGGCTAAGGAATTTGGACTTTATCCTGGAGCCAGTAGAGAAGCCATTGAATATTTTGAATGAGGGTTGATATGGTGCAAGTGTTTTAGGTATGAATCTGGCAGCAATTTCAAGGGTAGATTGGATTGAGGGAGACAGGTACAGCAAAATGGAGGCTCATGAGATCTGCCTGAATTCTGTGTGTTAGGAAGCTGAACAACAACAAAACTGGAATCCTGTCCAGGCCGCATCCATGTTTAATTCTTGTATGTTCATGAAAACACAACAGATTTTCATGTTTGAAAATTCACAGTGGGTTTTTGTCATCGGGCACTTTCTCAATCAACAGATTAAAAATAGGCTATCATCTGGATTCTGAAATATTTTGATGTTAGAAACAGGGCTTCATTCTCAAGAAGGTTAGAAGCCACTGAGTCAAACATTCAAAGGGATATCTCAAAGGAACAGTCATCATTTACCAAGTATCATTTCTTTCACCAACAAGTCAATTAGTCTAGACCTCTACATAAGTCATTGTGCAGTGCCCTTCCAATATGCTATACTTCCTGTGAATAACGAGTTTCGATTGACCAACATTCCTTGTTGGCTGTGTACACCCTTAAGTTCAAGTTTAGTCTAAGTGTGTTGATTTGGTTTTCAAAAGATAGTATTGCTATTTTGAAGAGTTACTCTTACTCTTTGCAACCCCATGGACTGTAGCCCACCAGGCTCCTCTCTCCCTGGAATTCTCCAGGCAAGAATACTGGAGTGGGTAGCCTTTCCCTTCTCCAGGGGATCTTCCAGACCCAGGAATTGAACCCAGGTCTCCCTCATTGCAGGCAGATTATTCTTTACCATGTGAGTCACCAGGGAAGCCCCTTTTAAGAAAAAGAAGATGCTTTTAAGTTTAATTAGGTCCCATTTATTTATTTTTGCTTTTATTTCCAATATTCTGGGAGGTGGGTCATAGAGGATCCTGCTGTGATGTATGTCGGAGAATGTTTTGCCTATGTTCTCCTCTAGGAGTTTTATAGTTTCTGGTCTTACGTTTAGATCTTTAATCCATTTTGAGTTTATTTTTGTGTATGGTGTTAGAAAGTGTTCTAGTTTCATTCTTTTACAAGTGGTTGACCAGATTTCCCAGCACCCCTTGTTAAAGAGATTGTCTTTAATCCATTGTATATTCTTGCCTCCTTTGTCAAAGATAAGGTGTCCATATGTGTGTGGATTTATCTCTGGGCTTTCTGTTTTGTTCCATTGATCTATATTTCTGTCTTTGTGCCAGTACCATACTGTGTTGATAACTGTGGCTTTGTAGTAGAGCCTGAAGTCAGGTAGGTTGATTCCTCCAGTTCCATTCTTCTTTCTCAAGATCGCTTTGGCTATTCGAGGTTTTTTGTATTTCCATACAAGTTGTGAAATTATTTGTTCTAGCTCTGTGAAGAATACCGTTGGTAGCTTGATAGGGATTGCATTGAATCTATAAATTGCTTTGGGTAGTATACTCATTTTCACTATATTGATTCTTTCAATCCATGAACATGGTATATTTCTCCATCTATTATTGTCCTCTTTGATTTCTTTCACCAGTGTTTTATAGTTTTCTATATATAGGTCTTTAGCTTCTTTAGGTAGATATATTCCTAAGTATTTTATTCTTTCCGTTGCAATGGTGAATGGAATTGTTTGCTTAATTTCCCTTTCTAGTTTTCTCATTATTAGTGTATAGGAATGCAAGGGATTTCTGTGTGTTGATTTTATATCCTACAACTTTACTATAGTCATTGATTATTTCTAGTAATTTTCTGGTGGAGTCTTGAGGGTTTTCTATGTAGAGGATCATGTCATCTGCAAATAGTGAGAGTTCTACTTCTTCTTTTCCAATTTGGATTCCTTTTATTTCTTTTTCTGCTCTGATTGCTGTGGCCAAAACTTCCAAAACTATGTTGAATAGTAATGGTGAAAGTGGGCACCCTTGTCTTGTTCCTGACTTTAGAGGAAATGCTTTCAATTTTTCACCATTGAGGATCATGTTTGCTGTGGGTTTGTCATATATAGCTTTTATTATGTTGAGGTATGTTCCTTCTATTCCTGCTTTCTGGAGAGTTTTTATCATAAATGGATGTTGAATTTTGTCAAAGCCTTAAGAATGAGAGAAAATAATAGCAAATGAAGCAACTGACAAACAACTATCTCAAAAATATACAAGCAACTCCTACAGCTCAACTCCAGAAAAATAAATGACCCAATCAAAAAATGGGCCAAAGAACTAAATAGACATTTCTCCAAAGAAGACATACAGATGGCTAACAAACACATGAAGAGATGCTCAACATCACTCATTATCAGAGAAATGCAAATCAAAACCACTATGAGGTACCATTTCACACCAGTCAGAATGGCTGCAATCCAAAAGTCTACAAGCAATAAATGCTGGAGAAGGGTGTGGAGAAAAGGGAATCCTCTTACACTGTTGGTGGGAATGCAAACTAGTACAGCCACTATGGAGAACAGTGTGGAGATTCCTTAAAAAACTGGAAATAGAACTGCCTTATGATCCAGCAATCCCACTGCTGGGCATACACACTGAGGAAACCAGAAGGGAAAGAGACACGTGTACCCCAGTGTTCATCGCAGCACTGTTTATAATAGCCAGGACATGGAAGCAACCTAGATGTCCATCAGCAGATGAATGGATAAGAAAGCGGTGGTACATATACACAATGGAGTATTACTCAGCCATTAAAAAGAATACATTTGAATCAGTTCTAATGAGGTGGATGAAACTGGAGCCTATTATACAGAGTGAAGTAAGCCAGAAGGAAAGACACCAATACAGTATACTAACACATATATATGGAATTTAGAAAGATGGTAACAATAACCCGGTGTACGAGACAGCAAAAGAGACACTGATATAGATCAGTCCTATGGACTCTGTTGGAGAGGGAGAGGGTGGGAAGATTTGGGAGAATGGCATTGAAACATTATACATGTAATTATAAATTACATGTATAATATCATGTATGAAACGAGTTGCCAGTCCAGGTTCGATGCACGATACTGGACGCTTGGGGCTGGTGCACTGGGACGACCCAGAGGGATGGTATAGGGAGGGAGGAGGGAGGAGGGTTCAGGATGCGGAACACATGTATACCTGTGGTGGATTCATTTCGATATTTGGCAAAACTAATACAATTTTGTAAAGTTTAAAAATAAAATTAAAAAAAAAGAAAAAGAAGATGAATTTAAATTTTACAGTACTCATAATTATATTCCAGACTGTAAAACCAATCTGAACATAAAGGGATACCTTGTTTTCCAAATGGGTATTAACCAAAGAAAAATCATTTGATTCATGGATATATATTCTTTTCAATAAAGGAGAAATAGTTGAATGGCTGCTTATAATCTTTTACTTATTTACTTATGTCTAAAATAAAATATACAAATGTAGGAATATTGCTATCTTCTACTTTTTACCCATTTTTCTATATGCCTTTGGTATCCCTTGATGCCACTTTCTGAGTCATTTGACACATTTTTTTAAAATGTACGTTTCTACTTCTGCCTCATGACTTTAGATAGGGCACTCATTAAATCTGTGAGTGATACTATCATTGAATCCAAACTATAACTTAACATTACAATGGTTATGCTTTTGTCTTATAGGTTATTTATTATCTGTACAGCATAATCATGTGTGGTGTAGCTCTTTAAAGTTCTGTGTAAAGGTTTGCTTACAGTAATATCTAATATTTTGCCTTGGACTGATCATGCCCACAAATTATTATTAAATATATGTGACTTATCTCTCTTTTTAAAGATCAGGAAGGATTCTCTCTAAATATACCAAAAAATCCAATGATTGATATTCCTTTATGTGAGTATATCTTCTCCAAAGAGTACTTTGCTCAAAATAATATGAGGGAAATGTGTCTTGTGAGTGAGAGGTTTTATAAGAACCTGCATAGAAGTTGACAGAGTGATAATTTCGGAGGAATAAAATGTAATTTTCAGTTTAATCATATACAGTGTGTTTAATTGCCCTATACAATGTGCCCAGTGGTATGAAGTCAGTTATAATCTGCTTTTCAAAGTCAGTTGTACATTTTTACCTTCATCCATTTCTTCAGTGAATATTGAGTTCCAATTATGTGTGAAGCACTGGGCTATGTTCTGTAGGGACATAAAAAGTTGGAGTTCCAACTATGAAGAAATCTATAACATATTTGGATAAGACTATGAAATGTAAAGCAAGGTTGAATAAGATATGTGTTCTAAATGAGGTACAAACTCAGATTTAGTGGTTCAAGGAAAAGAAGCATAACCCCTGAGTAGTAGATCAGGCAAATCTTCACAAAGCAAATGGGACTTCGATTGAACCATGAAGGATTCAGATCAGTGGAAACTGTAGAACATTTAACGTCAGAAGGAAAGGCACTAGCCATACTGTGGAATTGAGGAAGTATTTAACATTTGATGGGCCAGTTTGGTAGGCCAGTGTTGGTTGGTTTGTTTGGGCGTGTGATTCTTTGTCTATAAAATGGAGATAAGTGTCAGATAGCAAAGTTAGGACAATTAAATGTGACTATTTTGTAGTGCTCTTGTATTCTTGTAAGTTACTAGTTGTTATACAAATACAAAGTGTGTATAAAGGAAGTGGCATGGAAAGCAAAAAAAGAAAAAAGCTTGGTCTCATACAGGGCCTTAAGAATATGATAAAGTTGTTGTTGGTGGTGTTCACTTGCTAATTCATGTCTGACTCTTTGTGACCCCATGGCTTGCAGCACTTCAGGCTCCCCTGTCCTTTACTATCTCCCAGAGTTTGCTCAAATTCCTGACTTTTGAGTTGGTGATGCTATCTAACCGTCTTATCCTCTGCTTCCCCCTTCTCCTTTTGCCTTCAGTCTTTCCCAGCATCAGAGTCTTTTCCAGTGATAAAGTTATGATAACTTAATTCAGAAGAAAATGAAAAGCCTGTTGGAAGACCTCAGCAGCAGAGTGACTTGCTCCAGTCTAGTCTATAGAAAGATAAATATCTCTGTTCAAAATAAAGAAAGACTGAAAGGCCAATTGATTGGCTTTTCAGAGAGAAGAGGTATACAGTAATTAGGCTTGTGACTGTGAAATTAGGGGGAAAAGTGGTTGCGAAAGATTAGACCAACAGAGATGATAGATTGACAGTGGAGTGTGAGGAGAGAGTTGCTGGGAGGAATCAGCGTGAAATGCTCAATCTAGATGGTGTGACCACTAGAAAAGGATAGGATGAGGAGATTACATTTGAGCGTTTGATTTACCCTTGATCCAGACAAGGGCATTGCACAATTGGAATATGAGGATTGGTCCCCGTGAGAAAGTTGTGCATGTGGATAAAGATTTGAGAGTTGACTACATGGAGAAGATTTTTTTAAACAGTTGCAAGGAAAGACATGATTGTGAAGGAAAATTTAGTTGGATAAGGAGGAAGTACAATTATCGAACCGTAGAGTAAGCAGAGGAGAACAGTCCAGAAGAAAAAATACAAGGAGAACAGGGAAACGTTGTGTTGTATTGATCAATGATGAGAAAAATGTCAGGGGAAGGCCCATTCTACAGAAAAATTAAGGAAAATCAGGATGGAGAAGAGTTTGAATTAGGCAATTAAAATCCTTTTAGTAAAATAGTAACTATAAAGGGATATTTAAGAGGACTAAAGATGGAGAAGGAAATGGCAACCCATTCCAGTGTTCTCGCCTGGAGAATCCCAGGGATGGGGAGGCCTGGTGGGCTGCCGTCTATGGGGTCGCACAGAGTCGGACATGACTGAAGTGACTTAGCAGCAGCAGTAGCAGCAAAGAGAGAGTAGATACTAAGTTCGAAGGCAGATTTTTAGAAAACTTAGTGATGAAAGAAGGGAGAGAAATAGATAATGGTTGAGAAAAGATTTTTTTTTAATTAGGCGAGACCTGCCTATTTGCTTATTTATTTAGATTTTGGTTTTTCTTTTATTAAAACATTTTATTAGAGTATAGTTAATTTACAAATTTTGTTAGTTTCAGGTGTATAGCAAGGTGAATCAGTTATATAGATACTTTCATCCACTTGTTTGTAGATTGTTTTTCAATATAGGCCCTTAAGAGTATTAAGTAGAGTTCCCTGTTCTGTACAGTATTAGTTATCTATTTTATATTGGTTTGTGAGTGCTTGCTAAGTTGCTTCTGTCGTGTGCAACTCTCTGAGACCCTATGGACTGTAGCCCGCCAGGCTCCTCTGTCCATGGGATTCTCCAGGCAAGAATACTGGAGTGGATTGCCATGCCCTTCTCCAGGGGATCTTCCCAACCCAGGGATTGAACCCGTTGTCTCTTATGCCTCCTGCATTGGCATGTGGGTTCTTTACCACTAGTGCCACCTGGGGAGCAAACTAGAATTTCTCATCAATAACCCTAACAGTCATATGCATATGTGATGATGTGTTTATATGTGCTCAGTCATGTCTGACTCTTTGCAACCCCATGAACTGTAACCCACCAGGCTCCTCTATCTATGGAATTTTCCAAGCTAGAATACTGCGGTGGTTTGCCACTTCCTTCTAGGGGGTCTTCCTGGCCCAGGGATTGAACCCACATCTCTTGCATCTCCTGCATTGGCAGGTGGATTCTTTACCACTGGCAGCACCTGGGAAGTCCCTATATTGGTTTAATTAACCTTATTATTTACTTTATATATAGTGTGTGTGTGTATCTATCTCAGTCTCTCAATTTATCTCTTCTTCCACTTTACCTCCTGTAACCATAAGTTTTTCTACATCTGTAACTCTATATCTGTTTTATAAATAAGTTCATTTGTACCATTTTTTAAGATTCTACATATAATTGGTATCATACAATATTTGTCTTTATCTTGACTGACTTCACTCAATATAACAATGTTGCTTCAAGTGGCATTAGTTCATTCTTTTATATGGCTGAGTAATATTCCATTGGAATATTCATTGGAAGGACTGATGCTAAAGCTGAAACTCCAATACTTTGGCCACCTGATGTGAAGAACTGACTCATTTGAAAGGACCTTGATTCTGGGAAAGTTTGAAGGCGGGAGGAGAAGGGGACGACAGAGGATGAGATGGTTGGATGGCATCACCAACTCAATGGACATGAGTTTGGGTAAACTCCAGGAGTTGGTGATGGACAGGGAGGCCTGGCATGCTGCGGTTCAGGGAGTCTCAAAGAGTCGGACACGACTGAATGACTGAACTAAACTGAATATTCCATTGTATATACATACCACATCATCTTTATCCATTCCTGTATCAATGGATATTTAGGTTGCTTCCATGTCCTGGCTATTGTAAATAGTTCTGCTGTCTGTCTGTAAAATTAGGTGAGGCAGAAGGGAAATAGTCCCTTGGGATGAAGTGATTGAATTTGTTGAGACCAAATAACCAAATAGTGGGGTATTGTTGCAAAGAAGATATGGATGTTGCATCAGTAATAAAGGTGCTTGATGAGCATGGAATCATGGTATGATGGGTTAGTTGGTTGATCTTGAGAGTGATCTGATAGATCTATCTCCACTTAAATTTATGGTGAATCAAAAGAGGGTTCTCTTTTTCATGGGCCATATACAGTATCGTGCGTGCTCCGTCGTCTCAGTCGTGTCTGACTCTTTGTGACCTCATGGACTGTAGCCCACCAGGCTCCTCTGTCCTTGGAATTTCCCCAGCAATAATACTGGAATGGGTTGCCATTTCCACTTCCAGGGGATCTTCCCGACTCAGAGATTGAACCTGTGTCTCTTATGTTTCCTGCATGGTAGCCGGGTTCTTTACCACTAACATCACCTGGGAAGCTCTAACATAATAGTATATTCACCCTGAATAGTGCTGGAGACAGATGCCCACATTTTCTCCTGGAATCTTCTATCATGATTGCCGTGGTCAGCATTCTTCCTCTAGTCCGTTTCTTCAGAAAGAGTATACACTGATTGTAATGACAGAGGTGTATTTTATTAATATTATTTATAATATTATTATAAATTATAATAATAATAATAATTTTTTATTATTATTAATATAATCACGATTTAGTCCTGCCTTCTTGTTATATCCAAATTACCTTGATTTGCTTTTGGCTGTCCTGAGGCAGTGGCTTCATGGTTGATCATAGACAAGCCATTTAGCTTCAGATTCTTCTCATTTACTTTTCAAAGGGTAAGCTTCACTTTAATGTGAAGTTTGTAACAGATTCTGTCCCAGAAGAAACCACTTTGATTTCTCATCATCATTTTAATAAGACACTCTAATGACAGAGTAACTATAAAAGCATGGCATCTGGACCTAGCTCAGTGTTCAATGATTTATAAGCATTTATCTTTTTAAAATATTCTCATGAGTGTATTGTCTCCAGTTACTGATGAGGAAGCAGAAGCACACAGAAATTGAGTCGCTTTTCCAGGTTCATACTGTTAATAGCAAATCTAGATTGAACTTCAATTGATAATTCCAAAGCTGGTGCTTTTAACTCTATTCTTTCCTTTATTCATTCATTCACTTATTTATTACGTGTTTTAACTCTATTCCCTGTTGCTCCCTGTACTGTTCCCTAGGAGGAAGGCATTCAGTCTAGTAGTTATATAATACTGCTACTAATGATGATGATAAACATAGTTTTAGTTCCTTCTGTATGTTAGGTACTTTACATACATTTTATGGATCTGTACTGCATTCCTAGGATGTAGATAACATTTTTTTTTTCTTGTGACAGGAACCTAGCAACTTTCAAATATGCAGTATAATATTATTGACTATAGTCACCCTCTCCATGGCTTATTTATCTTACAGCTGGAAGTTTGTATCTCTTGACCCCCTGCGTCCATTTCACCCACCCCCTAAACCCCCTTTGGCAGCCACTTTGTATCTGTGAGCATCTGTTCTCTTTGTGAGTTTTGCTTTGTAGATTCCACAAAGAAGTGAAATCATACAGTGTTTCTTTCTCTTTTGACGCGTTTCACTAATACTCTCAAGATCCACTCATGCTATCACAGATGGAAAGATTTTATTCTTTTTTTATGGTTAAGTGTATTCTGTATATAAATGCCACTGTAGATATCACTTCTTAAATTTTGTAGATGAGATAACCAGTGTTGAAGAGATGGAATAACTTCACAAAGTCTTATGGTGGGTATTTGAATTATTTGCCTTCAAAACAAAAGCTCAGAGGCACTGATAGATGGAAGTGTGTGGTACCTCTGGAGGATATAGCAGGTTGCCCAGTATAGCTCAAGCCTAAAGTGCGTGGTTAGGAGAAGCTGTTGAAAGGATCAGGGAGATTAAAGTGGGGAAAAAGAATTTCTGAGTATGTTTTTTTTTTTTTTTTTTCTGAGTATGTTTTAAAGGATGAGTCCTTAAATATCAGATAGGAGATTGAAAATTCAGAGTGGTAGAGAAAAGACAGATTCTTGAGTGGGGGCAAAAGAGAATAAAAGTTCCTGCTTTCTGACAGAATGAAATCATATAGCAAAGGAAAAAGTGTGGTGGAGAGAGAAGAATCCTACTATTATTTAAAGGAAAACAGGTTATTCATAGATTTTTTTTCTTTTCAGATAGGTAGTGTAGAGGGGATCCTTATTGTTGGACATAACTGCACCTTAAAATGATCAAACTTTAAAAAAACCCAGTATGTTGTGTTTTTAAATTCAGAGCTTTGGTAAGGTCCTTTATTATGTCGCTTATGACATATTTATAAATGTCATGGCACTAGTAAGGATATGTAAAGCTTTGGTGGCCACAGGATTATTATCTTGTCTTTTTTAATCTTCTGGTGGGTGTATGCTTGGCGTGCCCAAAGCCAGCAGTGGTCTCTGTTTATTTAGCTCTCATTCAGAAACTATTTTCTATCACAGTAAGTCACGAGTCTCTGTAGCATCAGGTGGCTGGTGATGGCAGGTTGACCTACAGTACCTGATAAGATCACAAATATTCTGGTAGTTACTTTATGTACTGGCTCTTCTCTTTAACAGTGAGTGAACCTTAAAAAAAAAAAAATGGATTCGCCAGGAAAAGGGAGTCTTTAGTCTATGGATGAGTGTATTTGAACAATGGCAAAAAGCAATGGGCTTGAGGCCTAAAAGGTTAAGTATCCCCTTCTTTTCCTTCCTATTCTTTTTGCATATTTTTAATGGCATCTCAAGGACAATTGAATATGCCTCTTGGGAGTGAAAACTATTTGATTAAGCCAAATATGGAGAGTAGCTGGGGTGGGTCGTAGGTGTACAAAGGTAGCAGTAGTTAGGCAGAGTCAAGCTTTCATGAATTTTGCAGCCCAATCTACAGAATCAAGGATCTCAGATTTGGCAAAGACTTAGGAGTCGCCTGGGCTAACATCTCACACTGTAAATTTCTTCCTCACCATCCTTGCTGGGCAGCCAGGTGAGTGTGGACCTTCCACTTGAGATCTGCCAGTGAGCTCTCTAGCCTGGAAGCATCAACACTCTAGGAATCCAAGGACTGTAGGGGTTTTGCTTCCCGTTAGTCTACAGAGTGTGGCAGTGCCTCCATTGCTGTACTGTGTTGTCAGGTAGCTCTTATTGTTGGGATGTGCCACTTAACTGCCAGTGTTTTCAGCCTTGGAATAAAAAATAGCTAACATGAAATCCCATTTCAGCCACTTGGGCAATTTCCTTATATCTCTGCTTTCAGTTTTTGCATGTGAAACTAGAGAGTTTGCGCATTGTCTTCTGAGATCTACCTGTAGAATTATTTAAAGGGATTAATTAGAATGTCTATAAAGACTCTCACACGTCGTAGGTGCTTTGTAGGACCTATTCCTCTTGGGCATAGCTCTGGACTTTTTCTGGTCATGTGATATTTGATACTAAGTTCAGATCCCAGTGGTAATCTGTCAAGTACAGAGTTGATCTAGAACTATTGCTTTGTGTGTACAGGACATTGCATGAGTTCTTTTTAAAGCAGTAAGATAAGGATGTGGGTAAGTGAGCAGGAAAGTGCACCAGCACAGGTTTCCCTGGCTTCTTGAATCTGTGGCACTGTAATGAGTATGAAGAGCAATACTGTTAAGTTTCGCGGAGGCGTGAAGAGAAGAGGGAAATACAGGCTTATGTCAGAATTTATTAGCATCAACTAAGACTTCTAATCTAAAAGAAGTGGGAAAGTGCAAACTTCAATCACACTGTTTGTTCTACATTAGAACAGTCAGTTGAAGTGATTTCCTTTGGACTCAACTTGGTTTAGAGACAGTCGACATAATTAATGTTTTGAAAGTAACTATCTGCTGCAACTATTCATAATGTGTATTTTAAACTACTCATTATGCACGAGTGAAAGATGTGAAGGCCCAAGAGGGTAAATTTGTCCTTTGCCTTATGTGTATATGACATTGGCAATGTTAAAAGAAGGAAAAGCTGCATTTTCTCCATTATCTTTCCCCATTCCAGAATGTATTTACATGGTGAGAGAAGCCTCCCCAAATATTCTCTTGTTGTGGCCTTCATTTGGGATACATGTTACTGATTTTTAGGTAACCTTTAAAATATTATTATACTCTTTTTGAAAACCTGTTAATAGGGATGTATAACTTCCACAAAGTAGGCTGGGCAAATTCCAATGATAGCACTTTGCGAGTAATTTCTAGGGAAAATAATGGTTCTACCTTTTTATTTTAAAAAATATAAAACTAAGAGAAAAAGGGTCCAGAGGTGGTCTGGCTTATCTGTAATAATCCCATCACTATAACAGTAGAGTGGATTTGCTTTGGAAAACCAGTAGCATAAATATAAATGTCTTTAGTTTATAGACCCAAGGGACTTTACCAAAGGTTATGTTTCCACAAACTGTCTGCTATCATCATTATTTTTAAATGGAAAATTTTATTTATGCTGCATTTATATTTAGTGTGCTTTTGGTACTAAGTGTACATTAGACATTGATGAATTGGTGGCTTGGTGTGGCAGGATGGTAATAGTAATCATTAAAGTGAGCACTCTGTTTCAGCCATGCTGGATAACTGAGAAAGCAAATTTTAGTTTAAAGTGTTTCTTTTAAAAGTTACTTGTCGCAGTAGGTTCCTTAGAAAAACTTAAGGTGAATTTCTTTAAAAAAGACTCTATTAGGAATATCAATCTGATTTATATACTAATATGGAAGAGTTGATTTTTAGATTATTTTCTTAAAACTTTTTGAATGTTATATCTTCTCTACTGTGCCTTTACAAATAACTATTAATTGGATACATGACATATGTTGTTTATTTTTGTAGTTAAAACAGAGCCAATGAGCAGCAGTGAAATAGTTTCAACAACAGCAGACGGGTCTTTAGACAATTTCTCAGGTTCAGGTAAGGAATAAATATTAGATTTTCACATTAATATGAAACATTATTTTTTGTCGTTTATATATGTACAAATATATGTATATAGACTCATATGTATGTGTAGATTGTCTGTGTAATACTGTATAGTTTTTCTCAGAGTCACATGTTTGCAGTTGTGATGTTTTTATTGTGATGCTGAAAGTTTTGGAGAAAAAACATCAAAAGTTGCTGTTCTCATCTCTGAATTATCTTTATTATGTTAATGACTCCTTTTGTTTCTCATCTGTGTGACTTTTCTTTTAAAAACTATTAATTTATTTGTCTGTGCTGGGTCTTGGCTGCGGCATGCAGGCTCTCTGGTCTTTGTTGCGTGGCGTGTGGGATCTTTAGTTGAAGCATGCAAACTCTTCGTTGCAGCACGTGGACTCTAGTTCCCTGAAGGTGAAAGTCGCTCAGTCGTGTCTGACTCTTTGTGACCCCATAGACTATACAGTCTGTGGAATTCTCTAGGTCAGAATACTGGAGTGGGTAGCCTTTCCCTTCTCCAGGGGCTCTTCCCAACACAGGGATTGAACCCAGGTCTCCCGCATTGCAGGTGGATTCTTTACCAGCTGAGCCACAAGGGAACCTGGCCAGGGGTCAAACCTGGGCTGCCCGCGCTGGGAGCGTGGATCTTTGCCATTAGATCACCAGGGAAGTCCCTGTGTGATTTTTCTAATCAAGCAAAATACTGGCTTCTGATACCCACTAAACTGACTTGCCAAGTCATCCTCCTAAGTAACTGTCATATCTACTAGAGATTAGACTTTGTAAAGTAGCTTTAGATTTTTAAGTTGGTTTTTCATCTCTTTCACATCGATAAAGTCTGCCTCCAACAAACAAAATATCTGTGTTTCACCTCCATTATATTGAAATTCCTGATAAAAAAAGTGACTGATAATAAATTCACTGTGAAGATTTGAGTTTATCTTTGTCAAATTACCCAGCTTGGACTCTTTCCATTAAAAAATCATTTTTATCAGGCATAATTCTTCAATTTTTAACCCTCTTCAGGTTGTCTGCTGTGTTTATAAAAGCTCTCCATTGGAAATGCTCTACTTTTGTAAATTTGTGATTGAGTTCATCCAGCTCTCAGGATCATTTCACATATAACACAACTAAAGAGTTATATGTAGATATAAAACAAAATGCAGATGCACAACTTTTATGCTAATGGTACCAGCTAGAGGCAATAGGAAATAAAATGTTATACCTATAGTTCTTTAATAAAGCATTTCCTGGAATTTGACTTATGTCAAGCAGTGTGCTTAGTGCTATTATGGATTCAAAGATGTATGAGAACGGTCCTGGCTTGTGGCTTAATAGGGCAACCTAATCACTGGGCCATCACAGTTCAGCTCGATAATGCCAGAGAGAAGCCTGGGAACCCCTGAGAACACCCAGGAAGAAACCGAGTTGGAGTGGGCTGGTCAGGGAAGGTTTTCTGGAGGAGATGCCTATGCTCAGCCTTTAAGAATGAGTAGTAATAAAGCACACATAGAATTGAGGATGAGGAAGCTGGATGGATGGCACATTCCATGGGAGGAGACCAAGGCAAAGAGGCGTGGAACTTGGAGGAGCCACTGATGGATCAACATGCTTGGTGTGTCTGGTGTGAGTGGTGGTGGGAGGGGGTGCTGCATGGGGAGACGGGGGCCAGAATCGAAACAGGCAGGTGTGTTCCATATGGTGTGTGTGTTTTATCCTGAGTGCCATGGGTGGCCCCAGAGGAAGAGCATCGCATGATCATATTCCCTTATGGAATGACTTAGGCAGGATGAAAGGAAGGCTGGGGAACAGAAGGGTAGAGAACAGTTAGGGTTTTGTTTTCTTTCATCTGGACAAGAAATAGTGAAGACATGAAATAGGGTGCTGGCAGTATTCATTGGAAGGACTGATGCTGAAGCTCCAATACTTTGGCCATCTGATGCAAAGAACTGACTCATTAGAAAAGACCCTGATGCTGGGAAAGATTGAAGGCAGGAGGAGGAAGAGACGACAGAGGATGAGATGGTTAGATAGCATCACCGACTCGATGGACACAAGTTTGAGCAAGTTCTGGGAGTTGGTGATGAACAAGAAATTTTATTCATTCTGCCTTTTTCATGATTTTTTTTGCACAGCATATGTATAAAAGTCAAACTTTTAAAAAGGCATCATTTTAAAGTACAAGTTAATCACATACTCAAATACATGATTACCACATTTTCTCAAAGTTTATATATGAATAATACCAAAGTATTTATGAATCCCAAAGTATCTATGAATAATGGTATTGCATTGCATCAGTGTTTTTCCTGATTTTTATCACAGTCGTATGGTGAAGAAATTTGTTTTTAAGAAATATGCACTAAATATTTATGTGTAAAGAGGTATCATATCCACAGCTCCAAAAAATGTGAGCTATACAGGTGCATACATGCACACACACACACACACACATATATATATAGAGAGAGAGAGAGAATAAAAGCTAATCTCAGAAAATGTTACCATTTGGGAAGTTTGGGTGAAAGATATCTGGGAAGTTTTTCTACTATTCTTGCAACTTTTCTGCAATTGTCAAATTATTTCAAAATAGGAAAGTTAAAGAATGAGAAGAATGGATGGATTTAGCAGTTTTAGTGGACAAAGTGGACACGCGAGCTCCATTTCCCCTTGTGCCCACTGGCCCATGTGCCCTGCCTCTGTGTCTTCAGCATAGTTCCTTGCAGGTAGTTTGTTCTCATGAAGTTTACTGAATGAATGAATGACTTAATGAATGAGAAAGTGGAGACAGGGAAGAGAAAAATGTCTTTCACGTCCATAGGTAGCAAAAGAAGAAGAGATGATGGTCCATTAGAAAGAGGGTTGAAGGGTTGATGATGACATTTAGAAGGTCGGGGTGGTCTGGGATGCCACTATGAACTTTATAGAGGCAGGGGTGAAAGGTAGAGGCAATCCTGATGAGATAGCAATGGCTTACATTCAAAACAGGAGTGAGTCAGCCTAGAAAAAGAATAGCTTTTCCACAGAAACCTCAGGAAAGATGAACGGGAAATAATGCAGATGAGTTTGAAGAGGAAGAGGAGGCGGCAAGATAGTGAGGAATTCCTGCCTGATTCCTCTGTTCAAACCCTCCAGCAGCTCCCATTCATCTTTGAATGAAAGATGAATCCTTTCAATGAGCTTGCAAGCCCAGCAGATCCTATTGCCTGCCTCCCTTGCCTCCTGCTCTTCCTCTAATCAGGGTCTCTGCAAGGGCAGTCCTCTGCCAAGTACCTCCTTAGGTACCTGCCTGACTCCATCCCTGCCTGACCTTCACATCCCACCTTTTTGATGATATCCACTCTCACCCCCCTACTCAGTGTTACAGAACTCTCACTCTAGACTTTTGATCTCGCTAAATGCTGAATCTCCTGTCCACCAAATGACGCACAGAACCGTTGACAAACAATGGCATTCAGTTGTGTATTAGGTTTATTGTTGGTCTCTCAATCCCGTCAGAATGTAAGCTTGAGATGGCAGGGATTCAGTCTTCTTTTATTCATTTGTATCCCTGACACCTGAAAAGTACCTGGCATTTGTTAGGTAGTCAGACAGTAAAGAATCTGCTTGCAGTGAAGGAGACCTGAATTCGATCCCTGGGTCAGGAAGATGCCCTGCGGAAGGGAATGGCAATCGACTCCAGTATTCTTGCCTGGGAAATCCCATGGATTTCCCTAGT
Source organism: Bos taurus (assembly GCF_002263795.3). NCBI lineage: Eukaryota > Metazoa > Chordata > Mammalia > Artiodactyla > Bovidae > Bos > Bos taurus. The sequence continues at coordinate 34,942,600 of NC_037341.1, read as the reverse complement.
GGTCTACAGATCATGGGGTCACAAAAGTGTCAACATGACTGAGAGATTAACACTTTAACAACACAGGCACTCAGATATTACTAGATAAATTTTGAATACATGAATGAATGATGGCTTCTACTTTTTTTTCTGAAGTGACTCAATATGAGAAGAGAACTGAGGGCATCAGTGAAAGACTAGTTTCAAATAACTGTTTGCCTACCTAGAATAGGTAGAAAAGAGTGAAGGAAGGGGATAATAAATTGAGAGAATATAACATGTCAGGGGTCCTGCCTCTCTTGATGGCTTGGAGAACAGATAAGATGGGAATAAGGAATGAAAATTCTGTGAAAAGAGGATGTTTCTTCTTTAATCTCAAAACTCAGGTCCCCACCTCATGCTTCTGGAGTTGGTTCTTTGTACTTCCCTTCCTCAGCCTTTATCAGCCCTTTAAAAATTATTTTGCATTATCTTTCCTCCACCAGGCTTCCCTGGTGGCTCAGATGGCAAAGAAGCTGCCTGCAATGTGGGAGAGCTGGGTTCAGTCCCTGGGTTGGTTGGGAAGATCCCCTGGAGAAGGGAATGGCTACCCACTCCAGTGTTCTGGGCTGGAGAATTCCATGAATTATACAGCCCATGGGGTCACAAAGAGTTGGACATAACTGATCAACTCTCACTCACTTCACTTCCTCCACTAAACCATGGCCCTGTGAGAGTAGAGATTCTTTTGTCTTGTTCACACTTACCGTCCCAGTGGCCATCATGGATTGGAGTCCATGGGCAGTGGTCAGTACATGTTTGTAAATAAACAAACGAATCAGTTGGTGCTGGTGTGGTTTAAGACTGGAATGGAGAAGGAAGTCCATGATGTGGTCTTGAGCCTGATGGTTGACCAGAGTTGAGGCCAAGACTGAATGAGAAAGCACTGGATGCATGACCCAAGATAATGTTGGGATATGTCAGGATGCAGTCAAATGCTAGTTTTTGATCAACTTGAGGCAGTTCTTAGGTGATGGGTCATTCATGGAAGTGTTAAAGAGTTGTCATGAACTTCAGAGAAGGGAGGATTGCCTGGGACGGCAGAAAAACAGTGGTTTGCGAGAAACAAGGAGGATTATTTTCAGGTCTTTATGATTCTGGAATCTGGGAGAAGGATATGCAAAAAAGGTATTTTTTCTCTACTGGGAAAAGATATGCAAAAAAAGTTAGAGCCTTGAAGGTGGGCTTAGTGGAAGGTGGAGAGATTGGTGAAGAGACTGAAGCTATGGAGGATCTTGTTTGCCATAGATTGATTGTTGGACACAGAGGAAAGGATCACGTGAGCTGGGGAATTGGGTCAAAGCATAGCAGATACAGAACAACATGGGGATGGACCTTCATTTTCTATTGTCTTTTAGTTTTTCTCTTCCCTTCTCTCTTCCTCTTCCTCCTCCTCCTATCCTTCCCCTACTCCCTCCCTCTCTTTCATGAGTAAACATGCAAAAACCATGGCATGCTAGAGTAACTATTAATAGGACTTAGGGTTTCTAAGGGAAGAGGAGGCTGGAGAAAGGAATCTCCAGGCATTAACTCCAAGATGGTCTTTATCTCTGTGGTCACTGTGCCTCCTTCCTTCTCCAGGATAGCTTAAAAATTCACTTCTCAAATATTCAGGGTATCCTAAGGAAATGGATGTCAAAAATAATGAAGAAATAGAGTCACCCTGACATTGGTAATAGCTATTTCCACCTGTGTCCTTCAGTGAGCTCTAGCATCTTAAATCTCTAAGGAGGCAGCGAGGGTCATTCTTTTCCAGGGAAATCGCCAGGTATCCTGGTGTGGGGAGACTGAGAGGAGAGAGGTTGATTTTCCAATGCGTGTGGCTGAATTGAAAAATGCAAGGTTGTTTATTATGTTTTTAAAATACAGTGATGAGAATAACCAATGAAAAGCAATACTTCGATGATTTAAATGTTTATTAAGTTTTTAAAATATAGTCATGAAAATGACCAATGAAAAGCAATACTTTAATGATTTAAATGTTGAGAACAATTGCGGTTGAAAATAATGTGCTTGAAGGGATTGCAAAATATCTTTACCTGCTGCTGCTTCCACTTCCACAAAGCCCAAATTTGTTATTCATTTGTTTTTATCATGCCAGTTGATATTGATCATATAAAGTTGATGTCTGACGTATTTGAAAATTGGAAATTTCTGGAGGAGAAAACACATCTTGTGTGACAAAGTATGATTTCTTTGTAATTGTTCACAGAAAGGTCTACCTTTGGGGATTTGATTCATTCATTCAACAATTATGTATTGAGCACCTACTATGTGCCAGGCAGTGTGCTAGGCTGTGGGCCAACATAGTGGTGAAAAAGCAAGCTGGTCTCTGTTTTCATGGAGCTTTCATTCTTGTGGGAGAGAAAGATGATCAGTAGATAAGTAGCAGCGTAAATAAATAGGCAGCAAAAAGTACTCTGAAGAAAACAAAAGCAGATCAAAGTCTATAGTGAAGAGTGGACGTAGGGGTCTCTTCTAGAGGGAGGCTTCCTCTGAGGAGAGGGTGTCAGAGCAGAGCTCTTAGGGAAGTGAGGGAATAAGTTTGAGTTAATCAAAGTGAAATAGGAGGATAACAGGGCTTGGAGTTGAGGGCAAGTGGGGTTGTGACATGATGAGCTAATTAATGTTTTTAAGAGGTCACTGTGTGTCATATAGAACATTCTCTTTAGAAGAAGAGTGAGGAGAAGGTAAGGAGAAACAGAGAGACTGGTGTTTCCTAGTTCAGGAGATGATGTTGGAAGACCATGTTAGCTCACACGCCTCCTGGAGGAGTCACCAAGGCAGAATATATTGTGCCATGGTCCTATTAGGGGAGAGGAGTGGAGGGAAAATGAAGGAAGGGGAGGTTCCTGGCTGTCCTCTCTGCTGGTCACAGCCAAGATTGGTGATTAGAATAGAGTGGCAGATGAGAGAAAATAAGTTGTCACTTTTAGCTTATATTTGGGAGGGAGAGCTGGCTGGACTTAAGATAAAAGGATATGAGGGAAAGAGGAGAATCAGAACTTGCTTTTAGGCTTTTGAGCTGATTGTCCAGCTGAATGATTTTGAATGAACCAGAGGGAGCCCAGGGGAGGTGAACTGAGGACTTGCTAATTTTGAGATTTCTATCAACCTTGTCAAAGGATTCTCCAGTTTGTGGATTTTGCTTGCCTCAGGTCTTTCTCCTCTCCCTTCCTGCAGTAGTATTTGGAGAGCTTCTTTAATTTACACATGAGAGGTAGGAGAAAGTGTGAAGTGATAGGAAACTAGTGTGCTAAAACACAGAAGGAGCCATTGTCCCTCTGTCCCAGGGCTCTGGCCTGCATCCTGTGGAGTTTACCTATGGAGTGAGGGCCATTTTACTTATCTTGATAAATGGCCTGGGAGCATTCTTTTTGCCTTAGGCTATTCTGGTCTCATGAAATTGCAATTAACCTGAATTCTTTGACTATTATTTTTAAAAAAGTTAAAAGTGTTTTAGGCAACTAAAAGAAAAAGTACTGTAGGTAGAAGGCAGAAGATTCTTGACCTTAGGCTACATAGAGATCATAGGGGTTTGAATGAGAAAGCCCCAAGGATGTGGCTGTTTATATGGCATTACATGGTCAATAGTTTTAAGTGTACACAGAGAAATAGCAGGACACTTGGGCAGCATTATAGGTTCTTATTTGCATCTATTTAATAAGAAAAACTGATTCCCATTTATATTATATGTTATGTCTATAAATAACTTAAAATAACAACTTTCATGTCATTATGACTTTAAAAATTCTACTTTGCCTTTGACCTAAACTTCACAGTCTCATTAAACACACATTGTTTATTGATAACTTACCACATGCTGAGGGTTTCCCTGGTGGCTCAGATGGTAAAGAATCTACCTGCATGCAATAGATCCAGGTTTGATCCCTGGGTTGGGAAGAACTCCTGGAGAAGGGAATGGTTACCCACTCCAGTAATCTTGCCTGGAGAAACCAGGACAGAGGAGCCTGGTGGGGTACAGTCCCATGGGGTCACAAAGAGTCTGAACGACTGAGCGACTAACACACATACACACACAGACACACACACACACACTATTACCACATGCTGCACACACCCCTACTACTACTACTACCACGTGCTGGGCCCTATCAGGTGCCAGGAAACAAAGGAGAATAGGAGGTCCTGGACCCTAGAAGCTCGTGGTTAGCAGAGGAAACTAACACCTATACATTACATACACTAACCAGCATGCCAGTGTTTGTTAGTGTGGTAAGGGTCACATTGCCAGTGTTGACAACATTCTAAAAAGTACAGGGGAGGAAGACATTATCCTAAAGAGAAAATGATGTTTTAGTCCCAGTGGAGGAGTGAGTGTTTGACAGGCAGAGGAAAGAAGAGGCAGTTAGGGTCTGACATGAAGAACAACCGAGGCAGATGGGAAAATACACGGCATGCGTGGGCAGTTCTCAAGTCCAGGGATGCTGTGTCACCCTAAACCTATGGGTGGGTGGATGCGTCAGTATCTTGATACATTCCGCCAAGGATCTTTTTTTTCTTTTCTATGGATAATGTAAGTGGAGTTGAGACATTGTAAGCTGGAGAATGGACATGAAGTTGCCATGTAGGGAAGATCAGTATGGTGGCAGTAGTGAGAGTCAAAGGGCGGGGGTAGAATACAGGGAGTGCAGCTCAATGGCTATTGATCCAGGCCAGGGGATTACTGAGAACCCACCCCAGGACTGGAGGGTAGGAATGGAGAATGCAGAACAGCTCAGCAGTCTCTTCTAGATTGGGGTGGTTGACTTGAGAGTTATATAATGTGGGGTGGGAGCGAGGATGATTCTGAGGTTTCTGATTTCTAAGAAGGGGTTGAGGAGATTGCATGTTTGGGTGGAAAGAATGGGCATATATGAGTTCAAATACCAACCTTCTTATTTGTTTGGATGTGTTATTTAATTTCTAGCCCCATATATAAAATGGGGACAAAGAGTCATATTTTTAAGCATTTTACTGAATATTATAGATAGTGATGCTGTCCTTTGAGTGGACTTAAAAATACAAAAGGAGGGGCAGATATAGGGCAAAGAGAGTGGGAATTTAGGAATCTGAGATGGTAAGCATTTCTTACACAAGCTTTGTATTATTCACTTTTTGTCATTATTTCATTTAGTCCTCATAGCCAGCCTATTGGTGTGGGTAGTATTGCCATCATTTTACATGAGAACATGTCAAGGCTTTGTTGTTGTTTAGTTGCTAAGTTGTGTCTGACTCTTTCTCGACCCCATGGACTGTGGCCTGCCAGGCTCCTCATGCATGGGATTCTCCAGGCAAGAATACTGGAGTGGGTTGCCATGCCCTCCTCTAGGGGATCGTCCCAACCCAGGAATTGAACCCAAGTCTCCTGCTTTGGGAGACTGATTCCTTCACTGAGTCACCTGTGAAGTCCTGTAGAGACTTAGAGGGAAAAAACAACTTGACTAAGACCACACAGAAGAGTTGGATCTTGAATCTGAGCTGAAATTAAATTCTGATTCCAGAACCTGTGCTTGTGTTACCACACTCCATAGCCTCCTAAATCTCTCCTCATTTGTACACACACAGAGGATGCATATAATCTAAATCAAAGCCTCTCCAAACCTACCTTACCCTGTATAATAACGCTGATAGCTTCTATTATTCTATTTGTATGTAAAAACAAAATTACTGGGTGGAGCCTATTAAGATGAATTTAAGAGCCTGTTAAGTTGAATTCATGGGTCTTTTCATGGGTCATGACCCACAATTTGAAAAATACAGGGATAGAGCTTGAAAAGAATAAAAGGGATTTCTGTGGCTTCTATCATCATATGGCTTTGGGGTTCATTGTGTGTTATAGTACATACTTGTGCTGTGGTTTCATTTTTTAAAAACTCCCTTTCCATCTAATTATCCAGGGAAGACACTGCCCCTCCAGCAACTCCCTGGGTAAATCTCCTTTGCCCTTGGTCTCTTTCCAGGCCTAGAAGAGGGGAGTAGAAAGACTGAAGTCACAGGTGACCCAGGCAGTGGCAACACCTGTGGTCCAGGCGTTCTTCCACTAACCTCTCCCTTCTATAAACTGCAGTATTTAACTTGTCCTCCCACGGCTATTTGTGTTGGCCTCCCCACGTGTGACACCCAGGACTTGTCTTTGCATGTTTGTGTCTGCAGCATGGAGCTCAATGCCTGGAACAGAGTGGTAACCCAACATGTGCCAAGAGACGAGGGAGGGGACGCCAGCCGGGCTAGCCGGCCCTCTCTCGTTCATATGGCCTCCGTCTCTTGCCAACAGCCAGAGGGTTGAAATCTAGCAACTCGGAAGAGTAAGACTGACCTCCGGCTATTCTCTTGTCTCTGGATTAGGCCAGTCTTTTACCAGGAAAGGATTACTCATAGATTTTGAGATTCGAATGCAAATCTACCACTATTCTCCCGGACACAAGCTAGAAAATTACATTTTTGAAAAACATAACTGTATTGATGTGATGTTGTGAAAACATATAAAACTTGGGGTATGTGAAAGTTTACAAAGAGTCTTAATGTAGAATATAATAAATAAGAGCCTCTGCAGTGATTATTAGTAGAAAAAGAAAACAAACATATTACATCGTATAATAATTGTACCCAAAGCATATATGCACCTTAGCCAGGAAAAGAACAGAAAGAATTTGAGGGTAAAGGGGGCAATACGTATATAAATGTGTACATATATGTAAATGTGTGTATGTAAATGAGTGTATAGGTAAATGCATGTAGATAGTTATGTACATAAATAGAAACCAAGAATTAACATTTTAAGGTGTTAGCAAAAAGTATGTCTTTTTGCTTCTTTAGTTCAGAATGAGTGTAGAATATTTGCTAAGAGAGTTTAGTGCATTTCTGAGACTTACTGAGTCAAATCTGTGTGATTAAAAAGAAATGAAATTCTGCTTGAATGCTTAAATACTCTTTAAAAACAAAAACACAACTTTGTGACTTGGACACTGAAGTGGAGCACATATCTCTGAAAGGCACAGGAACATCCACCTCCAAGCAAGAAAATAACAGGCTGAGTTTGCAACTTGAGAAATTTCATATAGGAATACATTTTTATTTTAAAAAATTGCTGAATCAGTGCAGGAAAATGAGAATCTGTCCTATTTCTACTCCCTTGAGAGACTAGACTGTGTTTCTTGGTATCATGGTCTCAGGGGTGTGTTTCCCCTTGAGTCCAAACAATAGACCAGAGGACTTTCCGGTCCTGCCTAGCCCTGTTCATCCCCCACCTTTGAGTGCATTGTTCCAAACAGTAGCCAGGACTCCCTGTGCTCTTAAAGTATTGCCACTGTAAAAGTCATCACTGACTGGTATTTAAGAAGATTGTGAGTGTATTTTCTAAGAGTTGATGTCAAATCAGAATCACTTAATCAGTGTCTGTAGGTTCCTTAGTATAGTCTAACTTTCTATTATGTTGACTTAGGAAATTGCTATTTCTGCAGATCAGAAAGGTCTATGATGTCATGTGGTCTACCCAGAGCTGAAACTATATCAGTGTTATCAAACACATATTTTGTGTTTTTCTTTCATGATTGTGCATTATTTTTCTTTTCCAGCCATTGGGAGCAGCAGCTTCAGCCCAAGACCAACTCATCAGTTCTCCCCACCACAGATTTATCCTTCCAAGTAAGATGTATTTTCTCTTAATCAATAAATAACTTTTCCGAGTAGTCTTTTACCTTATTTCAAGTCAGGTCTGGTGCCCACATGTTACATCTTAAGTTAAACTAAAGTGTGTTTCATAGAGACTTAAGTGTACTTATGTAAACTTATTTGGAGCATCACCTAGGAGGGACACTGAAATATTTCAGCACTTTGTCTATGATAGTTGAAGGTTATACATGAAGAAACAATCTTTAACTAGAATTTATGATTTGGTTGTTAATCAGTTACCTTGCATGTTTCCATCTAATGCATGGGCTTTCTATTTTCTGTCATTTCTGACAAATAGCAGACCATACCCACATATTCTTCCTACCCCTTCCTCACAAACTATGGCTGCATATGGGCAAACACAGTTTACTACAGGAATGCAACAAGCTACAGCCTACGCCACGTACCCACAGCCGGGACAGCCCTATGGAATCTCCTCCTATGGTGAGTAATCCGGTTGCTTTAGCAGTGGTGTTGCCGAGTGGGCACACCTGTGCGTGTGAAAGTGTCACAGGAGTGGTATATAGAGATGGGGCTCTTGGTCACTTGAGAAAGGGCTGTCACCTTTTGTGTCTGAATTCTTAATATGATTGTTTCTGATGAACATTGTAAGAAGGGGTGGCTGCTTATCTTGAGGTCAGAAGTGGCAGATGGATAGCATGGTTCATATGCTTTCTTGCTCTTTGGTTTTTTTCCCCCATTTATATCTCAGTTCTTAATTTGCCATTTGAACACTTGGTTTGGGAATCCAAAGTATTCTGGTGCATATTTCTGATAAAACTTCTGTGAATGAAGTCTTTTGGGGGTGAAGATTCATTTCCTATTTATCAGGTGCTGAGCTATGATTAGAGAAGTACAAGCCACATTCAACAAACCCTGGCTCTAAACTTGATGGGAGCAGTCGTTTCATATGTCAGTGTTATCAACCACTAGGAAAAGTGATCTATATCATGGCTTGGGCTGCACTTGAAAGAGCCCAATCAGGAAACATTGAAAGCTCACATCCTTATTTGTTCCCTCTCACCTGGAGATTATTTTTATCTTGGTGTAATTTAACTCAATTGTTAACAGGGTCAATACCTATAAATTAAAAATAAAGCCAGCCAAACTTCAGAGTTTAATTCTTAAAAATCTTAGGATTCCAAAAATACCTTCTTTTCCATGGAATGGTAGCTATAATCTTAAACAAATTGCAACTTGTTGGAATATAAAAATATGAATTATTGGCATTTTATTACAAAATAAATAAAACCTGGTGATCCAGAAAAAAAATACATGAAATTTTGGAAGCAATGACTGAAAGAAAAAACTAGTGGATTATTTTGTGATCAATATTCTAATTTTCCTTCTGCTATTGTTGTTTCATAATCTTCTCAGTATGTTGAAACAAATAATGTTCTTCTTCAGGTATTTCATTGATCGTTAGAAGGTAAATTATCTTTGTTTTTTTTGTCCTGTCTTTACCCCAGGCAAATTTCCCATATATACATTTTACAGAAATGAAAATCTAAATTATGTATTACTTCAGCTTTTATAGTTTTATTTTAAAAAGATCACAACTGAATGTGATCCAGTGAAGTGTTTTTCAACTAGACTTAAAAACAGGCATCAAATGGACTTCCTAGAATTATCTTTCATTTCCATGACTTTGCTGAGTTTCTTAAAATGATGTTAAATACAGATCAAATTATCTGTAATTTACTTTTAAACTGTTCTTGTGCTGAAAGAGGAAAAAGGTTCCATGATTTGAATTGTGTGACTTCAAATTCTGTAGTGTCAATTAAGGCAATCCCCCAATTTATATTCTCAAAATTTATTTACAAGCTGATGATTTGAAATATAAATGTATATTCTAGGGCAAACAATATTCAAGCACTATAGATGTATCAATGCTGCCAGGAGAAGGTACCTTTCCTGGTACTGCTTTGGCTGCTACTCACATAACTCTCTTGGTTTTTTTGTTTTGCTCCTCCCCATTCAGTCATGGTTGGGCCCTTTGCCAATTTCTGGGTAAGGACTCCTCTAGTTTTAAACCATCAACAGATGTCTCTGTTGTTTGAAATAGTTGGTCCAGTAGGGTGAGATGAGCAGACGTTCTAAGGTTATACTCCCAACTAGTAAAGTGAGAATGGGGATTTTCATATGGTAGGTGGGGATTGGGGAAGTGGTGAGAGTAAGGCTTTGTGTGAAGGACTTGATCCCAGAGCCTTCTGTGCTTATAAATCTGGGAATAAATAATTCTCAGTCCTGAGCACTTTCCTGATCCACCCTCCTTCTTCTCTTTTTGTGCCTTGAAGGCAAGGAGATGCCCTAGAGCTTCTGGCCTGCCATTCTGTTTTTCTTGGGCCAGTGCACGGAAAAATATGGCAGCTTTCTTTTCATTGTTTGCTCCTGGAAGAAAAGCACATAATTTAAATTTATGGGTTTTAACCCTAAACTGATAGTTAAGATTCTGATGGTCTTAGAATTCTGACTGTCTCTGAGGACATGTGTCCCCTGACTTTTTAATTAGACCCAGTGAGAAAAGATAGGCAAATGTTTTCCCAGTAAGGGCAGTGGGTCCGTGGGGAAGAAGGGGTCATGCCGTTCTTCACTGGATCTGCATGGAGTCAACCAGTGGGATGAGTTTGCCAGCTCCTAGCTAGAAGCCATGGAGATGGGTGTCGCTATGGGCATTTTCTACCTCTTCCTGCTTTTCTTTACCTGTTCTTACCACAAAGATTCCCATTCTGAGCCTCCAGGCTGAAAACAGAGCTGGCACAGGTGAAGACTGAATGTACAACAGTATAGCATCAGAGAGAGAGAGAGAAGGAGAAAATCCCTATTGTGACCCTATGAGAAGGCAGTGAGTTTCTGGAGCCATCAAACCACCTGTATCGGGCAGCTGTTTTTCCAGGGACCATTTATAAGTGTGGCTTATTCATTGGTTTGGGATTGCCTTTGCAGGGAAAGTGACATTTTTTTAAATGCCAAGGTTGTGTTAAGACTGTGATGCAAGGCCATTATGAGGTTGTTTAGAGATACTTCAGAAATTAGAGTAAGCTCTCTCAGCCAAGAGTCAGATTCTTCCACTGCCTTAGGAAAGTTACCTAAATTCATTCTACTGATGAAATTCCCCTAAAATGGAAATAAACAGTGAGACTACTGTGTATTCTAGATCCCAAAGATATTATTTATCTTAAGTGCAAAGTAAAATTATTCCGAAATGTGAATTCCCTTGGCAGACATTTTCCTCTCCTCCCTCTGTGGGAATTAAAGACAGTTGTTAACTTTCATGACTGTCTTTAATTATGATCCAAGGCTGAGCCTTGTGCAACGATACTGCCAAACCCAAGTCCTGAAATTAGGATGTCAGCCTGGTACTTTGGGATGTATTTGGGGGCACAAATACTTTATTTTTATATTATGTGATTTTTAAAAAGCATACTTTTAAAAATACATAAAAAGGTGTACTTTAGGTTACACTTAAAAAATTATATTTGAATACATACTTGAAACTACAAGGGGCAAAAAGGGAACCATTGGTTTCCTTCATGCTGTTCTGTAGGACTGAATTTTTTACTATTCTGCCTTCCTTGTGTTTACTTTGTGGATACCTGGGAAAAGATTTCCTCCGGTGTTACTTAATTCTATGTCCAGGATTGCGACCTCTGACCTCAAAATAAATTATGTACTAAAATCAGCATTGTGGTAGAAAGAGTAAAGAAAAAACTTTTTAAATGCTATGAGGTTAGAGACTTTTAATCACTTTTTAGGAAAAAATATTTTGATTTTGACATTAATGTAACAGTGTTTAGAACAATATAGTTCATTTTAATTATGACTATTTCTGGACTATAAAGGTGATCTTAAACTCTTGTAAAACAGCACAATTAATTACAGAAGCTAAATTTTGTAACAACTAATCACTGGAGTTAAATTTTATAAAAAATAGAATTCAGGAAAACAAAAAAAGGAACAGTGGAGACAGGCATTCAAATCTTTCATAATCCTGTTTTTTGTTTTTTTAATTGAAGGTAGAGTTAAGGGTATTTCACTCTAAGCATGTTTGGCCTTGGCTATTGAGATAATACTGGGAAAAGTTTGTGACTGGATAGCTGTGGGGGTGTTTTTGTATACTCACCAGCTGTTGAAAATGAACAGATAGATAAGCTATCACTAACTGATTTAGGTGCATTGTGGGCAGGCATCAAGACTGAAGGTGGATTGTCACAATCTCAGTCACCTGGGCAGACAGGATTTCTCAGCTATGGCACAAGCTTTGGGACCCCTCAACCTGGACAGGCACCGTACAGCTACCAGATGCAAGGTCTGTATACATACTGACATCGCTCCTTTCATTAACCCTACAGGATAATTAGATTCTAAAGTGGACCCTGCTATTCTGTATAAGTTGTGGATGATGGTAAGTGGACTGGGCTTGGAGGCAAGATGCCTGGTTCTCATTGGGCTCTTTACACACCTATTCACCGAGCCTAAATTTCCTTATTTGTTATTAACATCCAGGGCTTAGACAGGATGATCACTAACATTCTTTTTCAAAAAGCTCTAAAATTTTTTGTGATGTTGAAGTTTTCTGCCTTTGCTTCTATCAGTGAAAAAAGGAACGGAAAAAAGTAGGAGTCAACGATGTAATATCCTAATGTGGACTGTCCTAAAAACTGACACTTGTCGCCATTCAGCTTTTTTCAAGAGGCTGTGTTTTCTTCATTATCACATTTCTGGAAATGGAACCGTGATAAGTGTTGGCTAAATAATCTGTCAAAGACCAGGAGATCAAATTGACAGACACTCAATGCATCTTCAAGATATTGCTTCCAAGGACCCATTCCTGGGTTCTGATTTTGAAACTGTAGACAAAACATAATGTTAAGTACATGTCATATCATAAGGATGACAGCTGAAAGTTTGTATTGTCAAACTCTTTCAAGAGTAGGCATTACTGTAATTGGCAGATTATTGTCATGCAAATGTGTCTGTAAAGTACTTGAAATCTGTTCTTGGCATAATTTAAACATTCTTCTAATACATATATATATTTACTACTAATTAGTTCAATAAATCATATCCTTTCAATAGTGCCAAACTATAGTCAAATTGCTTCCCAGGTGGCACAGTGGTGAAGAATCTGTCTGCCAGTGCTGGAGATACGAGTTCAATCCCTGGATCAGGAAGATTCCCTGGAGGAGAAAATAGCAACTTACTCCAGGATTCTTGCCTGGGAAGTCCCTTGAACAGAGGAGACTAGTGGGCTACAGTCCATGGGGTTGCAAAGAGCCAGACATGACTGAGCGATTGAGCGAATTCTACTATAATTCACACTATAGTAGAATTAAATATCTGTTTTAAAATTTTATTTGCTTTTCTTTATTGAAGTGTAGTTGATATATAATATTACATACATTATAGGTGTGCAACATAGTGATTAACCTTTTTAAAGGTTATATTTCATTTATAGTTGCTACAAAATGCTGGCTGTGTTCCCCATGTTGTACATGTACTCTGTGTACATACGTGTGCGTGTGTGTGCGCTAAGTTGCTTCAGTTGAGTCTGACTCTGTGTGACCCTATGGACTGTAGCCTGCCAGGCTCCTCTGTCACAGATAAAGAGAACAAACTCGTGGTTACCAGTGGGGAGAGAAAAAGGGGAACGGACAAGATAGGGTAGGCCCGCTTTCCTCTCCCCACTGGAGAAAACTAGTTTGTTCTCTATGTCTGTGAGTCTGTTTTTTTTTTGTTATATTCACTAGTTGTATTTATTAGAGTCCACATACAATTGATATTGAGGTGACTTAGCACATAATTGATATCGTACAGTATTTGTCCTCCTCTGTCTGACTTATTTCACTTGTCATAATGCCCCTCAAGTCCATTCATGTTGCTACAAGTGGCAAAATCTCAATGTTTTTTATGGCTGAGTAGTATTCCACTGTGTGTGTGTGTGTGTGTGTACATGTACATACACACCACATCTTTATCCATTCATCTGTTTGAAGACACTTAGTAACCTGCTATTTTTAGTAACATATAAACATCTTTTCATATCAATAAATTCTGTAGCATCATTTTAACGGCTGCATGGTTTCATAGATATATCTTATTTAATCCATTCTCAGACATCTAGAGCAATTCTACGAATGTCTTATGTGCATCCTTAATAATTCCCTTTGAGTAAATTTAAGTGTGGCTAGGTAAACTGTTTTAAACTCATTTAAGGATTTGTAATGTTTTTACACAAAGAAGGGCTGTGAATTAGAGTGAACACATTAAATATTTAACTTTTAAAAATTTGTCATTTTGGAAGGTCTGAGATTTTATTGTTATTTTCATGTGCATTTTTCGAAAATTGAGCTGATAAACCATTTTTTCTTTTCTAACATGGTGATGTTCATCTTTTCTTATTATTTCTTATACTACACTTCTTAAACTTTGGTAATGTTTTATAGATATTTTTCTATAAAATATTTATATTTTATAATGTTTTCTATAAAACATTATAAATTTCTATATTCTATAATGATTTCTATAAAACATTATGTATAATGTTTTATAGATACATTTTCAGTTTATCATTTTAAAGAGCTTTTTTCCCTGCATGGGGAAGGTAAAATTTTATGGGACCAGATCCATTAATCCTTTCATATTTGTTTTGCCTTTGGTATAAAAAGGGCTGAATTATAAAGTTTTGAAATACTTGATGGCTACAAAGTTAAAACTGTCTTACAATGGATGATGTTTATTGTTAGAAGGATATTACTTTTGTGCCCGATTCCAAAATTTGAAAGCTGCCTTGGGAAAAGAACTATGGTTATGTACATGCTAAATGTCAGTTGAGTAAAGGGATAAAAAGAACAGAAAGTGATGAGACTTCATTGAAGAATTGAACCATCTTAGGCTTTAATAGTGAAATGGTTCATAAGGTGAGTAAAGTCTGTAAAGTTCATTTGTGTGAAGTAGAGAGAAAGTAGACAAACAGATAAATGAACTATGCAATTGCGGAGTCTTGGGAAAGTTAGGGGAAAAAGTTGGGTGCTGTGGTGGGTTCCATTCTACCCTGGGCATACAGGTCTCTTAAAGGAGAAGTGGATCCTAAGAGTCCAAATGAAATAGATGAAGTGCCCTCCAGAGAAGAGGGATTACCTACATGTGTGATTCCTGGGCTTGAGCCCACGTGCAGCCAGCCCCTTGGCTACCATCCACAATGTGTTGAGTATAGAAATTGCAAGTAAGTGTTTAGAAATGTTTATGGTATGTCATAGTAAACTTATTATGTTGGTGAAGTGAAACACTAATATTAAGAAATCAGACATGGACTCTGTGTCTTTTCTTTTTTCACCTCATTCTTTTAGTCATATGTAACTATTATATTTTGCTAAGTTGTCAGTCTGAGAAGGATTAGAAGTAAAAACAGGGTTGTATCTTGGGGAATTCAAGAAGGGCGGCACTTGAGAGTTCTTTTTTAAGGCAGTTGTAATCTTTTGCTTTCTAGTTTTGGCATATGTCCTAATATTGGAGATTCAGTTCATAATTTTTCATTTATTCAAGTTTACTTTAATAACTGTATTATCAACTGGCCATATTGAAGAAATTAAAGATCTTTTAAAATTAGAGGATAGTTATTTTACAATATTGTGATGATTTCTGCCATACATCAACATGAATTAGCCATAGGTATGTGTGTATATATATATATATGTCCCCTCCCTCCTTTCCTCTCAGATCAAAAGCTTATGTGGCAGAAAATTCCTAAGAGAACTAGCTAGCTATCAGATGTAAGTATAGCTTAAGAGTATAAAGAAGAATGGAAATGAAGAAGAAAAAGTTAACTTGGAGGAGGAAAAGAGTCTTCATTTTAAAGCAGAAATAAGGACATTTGTAGAACTAAATGTAGCATTGCTCTCTAGTCATAGATTTCATTGCATCTGGGATATTGCATTAAAACTTTTTGTGTTTTTAGGCATACTCTGGTTGAATGGTCTTTCCAGTGGGATTTTAGAACCCATTTTCACTAAAATTTTGTTTCATATGAATGTTTGTATAATGGCACTTTGCTCATTTTTAGAGTAATCTGAAAATATGATTTTCACACATCAAGCCAGAGAATACCATGCTGTTAACTTGAAACTTGCCAAAATGATGATGGATAATGATACATGATATTCTGTAGACTACTTATAGTCACATATGGATAAATAACTAAACTGATTAATATGAATTTCTTAAACATCAAGTGCATTGTAAAAAAAAATTGGCAAAACTAATACAATTATGTAAAGTTTAACAATAAAATAAAATAAAATTTAAAAAAATGAAATGGATGAAATGATATTATATGTCCAGTTGTGGGAATCTGTTGACCTTTGTCGTTCAATACTGTTTTTCAATATAAAACTTTCTATAATGTATAAAATTATTTTTAAAATTCTCCAAATTCTATTATCCTTAATGGATAACAGTGATTTTTGTTCATATCACTCTTATAGCTGTTAAAAATTCTTAGAATCCTGGATGACAGTATACATATTTTAGTGATTTGGGAGTATTGATATTTTACTTAGCTTTTTCTCCAAGATCTTTTGACCTTTAAAATATAAAATATGATGAGTTATTCAGAGATTTAGTTGCTAAGATTTCACATTAGGATTTCACAATATTAGAAGAAGTACTTTAGTAACCAGGATGACTCGAACTAACTCAGTGGTGGCATATATGCTTTAGGTGTTGTGCTGATTAACTTCAGGAGAATTTATGATGATCACCTCTTTGGTTTGTCAGATTTAGAAGGTTGGACTAAAGATATAATCTTGCTTTCTGGCAAACACTGTAGGTACTGCAGTCAAGCTGCCTGTTGAACACCCTGCCCTTGCTATTGTGGGACTTCAGCATGGGTTCACCTTCATGACTCCATTTCTTTGTCTTGAATATTGTCTGTTCCCACAGCAGTGGGCTTCCCAGGTGGTTCAGTAGTAAAGAATCTGCCTGCCGATTCAGGAGATGCAGGTTCAGTCCTTGGGTCAGGGAAATACCCTGGAAGAGGAAATGGAAACTCACTGCAGTATTCTTGCCTGGAGAATCCCATGGAGGAACCTGGCAGGGTTGCAGAGTTGGACACGACTGAGCAACTGAGTGCATACACATACCCACTGTAGTGTGATTAGAATTCATTGAGATTATCTGTGTATGGGCTTCTACGGTGGCTCAGTGGTAAAGGACCCACCTGCAATCCAGGGGATGCTGGTTTGATCCTTGGATTGGGGAGATTCCCTGAAGAAGGAAATGGCAACCCACTCCAGTATTCTTGCCTGGGAAATACCAAGGACAGAGGAGCCTAATGGGCTATGGGATTGCGAGAGTCAGACATGACTTATCACTCTGACCGACATCTAGCACTGGTAAGCATTTAAATGCTTAGTTTCATTTAACTGTGTTCATTTTGATAGTGATGTGGTGGTGGTGATTATTATTATTATCATTATCATCATCATCATGTAATAGTTCCAGATTAGGAAGCACTGCCAAATTCTCCTTCTCTTGCATTTCCCAGGAGGAAGAAAAAAAAAAAATATATATATATATGAAATAAATATAAAAATTTGATATATACATTATATATATAACCAGCATAGATTGTTCCAAGAACCCAGTAATCAAATAATCATGGCTAGAAAAGAGCCAGATCTAACTAATATGCTGGCAAGGAAGGAAAATCACTGCCAGCAAAGGTCAGGCTTTGTGTACATCATACAAAAATGTAGAAGAAACAAGAGAAAGCAGCCAAGAACATCAAGAAAATCAGAAGAGAGGAAAGGCTCTGTTGGCCACAGTGGTGGTGGGTGCTGGAAAGCAGGAGCCATGGGTAACACAGAAGGGTCCTGGACAAAGAAATGAACTGAGCTTCCTAGGTGGTGCCAGTAGTAAAGAACTTGCCTGCCAATGCAGGGGATGTAAGAGACCCAGGTTTGATCCCTGGGTCGGGAGGATCCCCTGGAGAAAGAAATAACAACCCACTCCAGTGTTTTTGCTTGGGAAATCCCATGACAGAGGAGCCTGGACGGCTACAGTCCATAGGATTGCAGAGTCGGATACGATGAGTGACTTAGCACACAGGGGTGGGAAGGAAAGAAGTAGAAACTGAGTCCTTATGCCCCAGAAATCCCTGCAGTCACAGTGCAACTTTGAGAGGATCTGATGGGGAAAATGGAGGTGAAAGCCATTTTAAACACAAAATTTAGTTCGGAAGCCACAATTAGAGAGGACAATGGGAACGTGACAAGCTATGCTCTATCAAGGTAGAAAACTCTTGTCCGTAACACAAAATAACAGATACCATTGATTGTGCACCTATCATAGGCCCAAGACTTTTCTAATTATTTTACATATATTGTCTCATTTAATCCTTACAATAACCTTGAACAGTGGCTTTAAAGCAACAGTTCAGTTCAGTTCAGTCCCTTAGTCGTGTCCGACTCTTTGCGACCCCATGAACTGCAGCACGCCAGGCCTCCCTGTCCATCACAGACTCCCGGAGTTCACTCAGACTCACGTCCATCGAGTCAGTGATGCCATCCAGTCATCTCATCCTCTGTCGTCCCCTTCTCCTCCTGCCCCCAATCCCTCCCAGCATCAGAGTCTTTTCCAATGGTCAGCTCTTCGCATGAGGTGGCCAAAGTACTGGAGTTTCAGCTTCAGCATCATTCCCTCCAAAGAAATCCTAGGGCTGATCTCCTTCAGAATGGACTGGTTGGATCTCCTTGCAGTCCAAGGGACTCTCAAGAGTGTTCTCCAACACCACAGTTCAAAAGCATCAATTCTTCGGCGCTCAGCCTTCTTCACAGTCCAACTCTCACATCCATACATGACCACAGGAAAAACCATAGCCTTGACTAGACGGACCTATGTTGGCAAAGTAATGTCTCTGCTTTTCAATATGCTGTCTAGGTTGGTCATAACTTTCTTTCCAAGGAGTAAGCGTCTTTTAATTTCATGGCTGCAGTCACCATCTGCAGTGATTTTGGAGCCCCCCAAAATAAAGTCTGACACTGTTTCCACTGTTTCCCCATCTATTTCCCATGAAGTGATGGGACCAGATGCCATGATCTTAGTTTTCTAAATGTTGAGCTTTAAGCCAACTTTTTCACTCTCCTCTTTAACTTTCATCAAGAGGCTCTTTAGTTCCTCTTCACTTTCTGCCATAAGGGTAGTGTCATCTGCATATCTGAGGTTATTGATATTTCTCCCGGCAATCTTGATTCCAGCTTGTGTTTCTTCCAGTCCAGCGTTTCTCATGATGTACTCTGCATATAAGTTAAATAAACAGGGTGACAATATACAGCCTTGACGTACTCCTTTTCCTATTGGGAACCAGTGTGTTGTTCCATGTCCAGTTCTAACTGTTGCTTCCTGACCTGCATATAGGTTTCTCAAGAGGCAGGTCAGGTGGTCTGGTACTGTCATCTCTTCCAGAATTTTCCACAGCTTATTGTGATCCACACAGTCAAAGGCTTTGGCTTAGTCAATAAAGCAGAAATAGATGTTTTTCTGGAACTCTCTTGCTTTTTCCATGATCAGCGGATGTTGGCAATTTGATTTCTGGTTCCTCTGCCTTTTCTAAAACCAGTGTGAACATCTGGAATTTCATGGTTCACATATTGCTGAAGCCTGGCTTGGAGAATTTTGAGCATTACTTTACTAGCGTGTGAGATGAGTGCAATTGTGCGGTAGTTTGAGCATTCTTTGGCATTGCCTTTCTTTGCAATTGGAATGAAAACTGACCTTTTCCAGGCCTGTGGCCACTGCTGAGTTTTCCAAATTTGCTGGCATATTGAGTGTAGCACTTTCACACCATCATCTTCCAGGATTTGAAATATCTCAACGGGAATTCCATCACCTCCACTAGCTTTGTTTGTAGTGATACTTTCTAAGGCCCACTTGACTTCACATTCCAGGATGTCTGGCTCTAGATGAGTGATCACACCATGGTGATTATCTGGGTCATGAAGATCTTTTTTGTACAGTTCTTCTATGTATTCTTGCCACCTCTTCTTAATATCTTCTGATTCTGTGAGGACCATACGATTTCTGTCCTTTATCGAGCCCATCTTTGCATGAAATGTTCCCTTGGTATCTCTAATTTTCTTAAAGAGATCTCTACTCTTTCCCATTCTGTTGTTTTCTTCTGTTTCTTTGCATTGATTGCTTAAGAAGGCTTTTTATCTCTTCTTGCTATTCTTTGGAACTCTGCATTCAGATGCTTATATCTTTCCTTTTCTTCTTTGCTTTTCATTTCTCTTCTTTTCACAGCTATTTGTAAGGCCTCCCCAGACAGCCATTTTGCTTTTTTGCATTTCTTTTCCATGGGGATGGTCTTGATCCCTGTCTCCTATACAATGTCACGAACCTCAGTCCATAGTTCATCAGGCACTCAATCTATCAGGTCTAGTCCCTTAAATCTGTTTCTCACTTCCACTATATAATCATAAGGGATTTGATTTAGGTCATACCTGAATGGTCTAGTGGTTTTCCCTACTTTCTTCAATTTAAGTCTGAATTTGGTAATAAGGAGTTCATGATCTGAGCCACAGTCAGCTCCTGGTCTTATTTTTGTTTGTTGTATAGAGCTTCTCCATCTTTGGCTGTAAAGAATATAATCAGTCTGATTTCAGTGTTGACCATCTGGTGATGTCCATGTGTAGAGTCTTCTCTTGTGTTGTTGGAAGAGGGTGTTTGCTATGACCAGTGCATTTTCTTGGCAAAACTCTATTAGCCTTTGCCCTGCTTCATTCCATATTCCAAGGCCTGTTACTCCAGGTGTTTCTTGACTTCCTACTTTTGCATTCCAGTCCCTTATAATGAAAAGGACATCTTTTTTGGGTGTTAGTTCTAAAAGGTCTTGTAGGTCTTCATAGAACCGTTCAACGTCAGCTTCTTCAGCGTTACTGGTTGGGGCATAGACTTAGATTATTTGATAGTGAATGGTTTGCCTTGGAAATGAACAGAGATCATTCTGTCGTTTTCGAGATTGCATCCAAATACTGCATTTTGAACTCTTTTGTTGACCGTGATGGCTACTCCATTTCTTCTGAGGGATTCCTGCCCACAATAGTAGATATAATGGTCATCTGAGTTAAATTCACCCATTCCAGTCCATTTTAGTTCACTGATTCCTAGAATGTCGACATTCACTCTTGCTATCTCTTGTTTGACCACTTCCAGTTTGCCTTGATTCATGGACCTGACATTTCCAGGTTCGTATGCAATATTGCTCTTTAAAGCATCAGACCTTGCTTCTATCACCAGTCACATCCACAGCTGGGTATTTTTTTTGCTTTGGCTCCATCCATTCATTCTTTCTGGAGTTATTTCTCCACTGATCTCCGGTAGCATATTGGGCACCTACTGACCTGGGGAGTTCCTCTTTCAGTATCCAATCATTTTGCCTTTTCATACTGTTCATGGGGTTCTCAAGGCAAGAATACTGAAGTGGTTTGCCATTCCCTTCTCCAGTGGTAAAGCATAAGAACCTGAAAATGCTGATGAATACATCAAAATGGAGAATGGCTTAGAATTGTCAGACCCTGCCATGTTTCTATTCAATTGCATGACAGCACCTATAGGGGAGGCACTGATAGAAAACTACCAAAAAAAGAAAAAGAAATGTAGTTGCTGGTAGTATTTATTTTCTGAAGAGTAGATTTGCTCTTTTTATAGCTGAGACACACTGCGTCACATAGCCCAGTATGTAATTAGTCAAAAATACCAGCTCACGAAGCTCTAGAAAAAAAATTTTTAGACAGTTCATTTCTGAGCACTCTGTTTTTTTTTTAAATGGAACTTAAGGAAAAGATTTATTTGGGAATTTGTGGGCATTTTGGCACTGCCTGGCCCTGTGAACTAGGCTAGCCTTGGTGCCCTCATTTAGTCCAGGTAAACTTTCTGAATCCTTCCAGCTCCAATACTCAACACTTCTGTCTGTGGCAGGCTCTTATGAATCCAGTACATGCTGTTTTAAGCCAAAATGGCTTGGATTTTTGCTTTATATGCACTAACAGTAAAAGCCCATGGAGTAAAACCTCAGGGACTGGAAAATCTGATTGCTTTTACCTTTGCTGCAAGATTCTGGAAAATTCTATCTCTGCTTTCATTGGATCTCTTTTGCGCATCCAGTTAAAGATTAGAAATTTCAGTTTAACAGAGAAGGACAAAGTGTTTTTGTTCATCAAGGACTGCAGAGTTAGCTCCAGGAGGTGAAATCCTTACTGTTACTTTTTGATATCTTCCTGCTCCCCAGGGTCAGTCTCTGTTTCTGGGAGAAGATTTGGATGGTATGAGATTTTTCTTCACATGCCATTGACAAACATGCAAATGAGCGAACTGAATGAGGGAGTGTAGACTGACACAGGGTGCCTGGAGACCCCTGGGTCAACTGCGCAGATCCTGTACACAGTGTTTTCAATGCTGCCAATCAGAGGACACTGACAGCAAGAATGAAGAGGGTGCAAGTTTGTGTTTATGTCTGGGGGGCGGTGTGTACACGCACACATGCTCACATGTACTAAGAGCAGAGAAACCATTTAGGAGAAACAACTTTAGCCTTTGATTCACCGACCTGTTTCACAGAATATCTGCCCAGTTTGTCAAAAGCAAACTTTATTCTCCTTTTGTATAAAAGAGGCATCTGATTTGAAATCAATCTTTTAGTTATAGTATTTTAAAAACCACAAGTTCTGGACCTATTGCTGTCATTCCTGTTCATTTTTCCCCCACATCCTATACACTATAGACTTAAAGAGTACCATCAGCCACCGAAGACAAGAGAGTGTTCATAATTTTGAGGCCAAGGGACTTCCCTGGTGGTCCAGTGGTTGATTCTGTGCTTCCACTGCAAGGGGCATGGGTTCAATCCCTGGTCAGGGATCTAAGATCCCACATGTCACATGACACAGCCAAAAATAATAATTTTGAGGCTGAGTCATAGGAAGAAAATGACATTTTGTTTAGAAATCTGTTTGAAATAAGGAAAATGCAAACAATTTTCACACTAAAAGCAATTCAAACTAAGTCTGGCCTCTTAACTGGTTAAGCTTCAGCTTTGAGGCAAACCCAGCTTGCCATGATAACTTAGTTCTATTGATCGCCATTTGCAGGTTGACCAGCTTGTGGTTTTGTTTTATCTGGTAGTATGTCTGAAACTGTTGTTGGATAAGACTCTTGAGAGTCTCTTGGAATGCAAGGAGATCCAAACAGTCCATTCTGAAGGAGATCAGCCCTGGGATTTGTTTGGAGGGAATGATACTGAAGCTGAAACTCCAGTACTTTGGCCACCTCATGCGAAGAGTTGACTCATTGGAAAAGACTCTGATGCTGGGAGGGATTGGGTGCAGGAGGAGAAGGGGACGGCAGAGGATGAGATGGCTGGATGGCATCACTGACTTGATGGACGTGAGTCTGAGTAAACTCCGGGAGTTGGTGATGGACAGGGAGGCCTGGTGTGCTGCAATTCATGGGGTCGCAAAGAGTCAGACATGACTGAGCGACTAAACTGAACTGAACTGATGTCTGAAATACATGAATGTTTTGCTGGGCATGGAAAGGCCTCTATCACAATGGCAGTTAGAAGTTAAGATTCATAACGACTCTAATTCTGTTCGTTTGGGGAAATGAATTTGGAATTTACCCATCGTAAAATCCTTGATTAGTTTATTATCGTGGTGTCTTCAAAGCAATCCTGCCTTGTGTTCACGGTCGTAGGTGGAGTGGATGGAGGTGTTGGAGAATTGCGGTGGTTGTGTAGAACGCCTTTCTGAGTGCTTTATTGCCCCAGAATAGCAATGAGGTGGAGGACATTCTGTCATTCTGTAGCAAGAAGGTGTCAGGATTTGCCTAGGTAGATGAGAGGGACTACACAGATGTACATGCACGAAACCCTACTTTGTTTATTTTCTTTTAGGCTTTATTGCTCTCTCTTAGAGGAGAAAATAACGGCAAATTCTAACTCCCTCTTTGTATTCAGTGTATAATGTTGTTTGTTCTGTTAAAGAGATTGGAGGCCCACCCAGTGAGGAAGGGCCATAAATAAGGACAGAGGTTTGTTAATGGGACGTGGAAGGGTGACAGTTCCATAGTTCTCTGAAGCTTACTTGCTCTAGGGCTTGTTATCAAGTGGGAACCATCCAATAATAATCTAATAAGGGCAACCCCCCTGATTTTCTTTGGTCTGCCTGTCTGTAGTTTTTCAAATATATAGCTGAAGTCTTTCAGTTTATTAGGCTTTTAGAACTTCAAAATGGCTTAGCAAAACATACTATTAAAGTTTTTCCATTACCTATAGAAATGATATTTTTCCTAGCTTGCAAATATACAGTTTTAAGGAAGTATTTACTAAACCTTTTTAATAATCTGCTCTGATAAAGCATTTGAAGTTTGCACTTTCTGGCATAAAGTGACAGAAGAAAGTTATAATTGGAGAATTGCCATTTCAGCTCGCCCTGATTGTTCACAATTTCTCTTAATTGCTTTGCCAGTCTGCTCACATTTATATTTGAGTTTGTGGAAATTTTTGCATTGCAGATTTTTTTTTTCTTGCTTAAGTTGATTTTTTAGCAGTAATATTTGGTTTTACGTATTTTGGCATCTTATGTTATTTCAAGTGACAAATGTTGGAAATTGTAGGGAAATCTTTTGAAGTCAGTAATAGCAGTAATTAGTTATCAGTATCCACATTCTTGTCTGTATGAACTGGTTTTTATTAAAATAGAGAGAAATAGATCAATAAAGGTAAATATTAAGGCTTTGCCATCTTTATGACATTAGTTAAAAATTATCATTGACGTAGAAAAATTATTACTGAGATATAAAAGAATAGTCCTTGGCTTGGTCCTTTAAAATCCTTCTTATAAGAAAAGAAGAAAACTTTGGTTTTAAAAAGTAGCCCATCTGGCCTTCAGAGGCCTTTCCCCAGGGAGCTGCGCTGACTTCTGCCACATAGATCGCGCCTGATGATGGACATAGCCCATGGCAAAGAGGCCAGGGAAGAAAAGCAAATGGACTTTTGTGAAAATACACGGGGGACAAATAGCATCCTGCTTGCTGAGTAAGTGCTAGAAAATGCTCTAAAACATGGTAAGTACAGACAGGCCCCTGCAGGTTCCAGCATTCTTATGTTGGCTGGGATTCTGGTTTTTAATGCGAGTCCTTGTTCTCTGTGAAGTAGACCTTTGACCTATATGTTACCTTTTTTTTTTTGGAACTTTTTTGAAGTTATAGCTGCGCAGTGTTCTCTAGGTTAAATCACACACAAAATGTTGATTTATCATTTTAAATCATGTTATAAATCAACATAGACTGGGTTCTTAACTATGAAAAGTACTTAGGATTTATTAATAAAGATTTGGAAGGATCAGTTTAGTTTTAAACTATAATTGCTTAGCACCTATAGAACCGGGTGGCCACACAGGGTCTCCTAGCAGAACTGTTTCTTGTTTGTTACGGTTGACGAGACCACCACCCTTTCCCTGTAGGAACCCCTCATGGTGACAAGAAGAAAGCCAGTCTTTCTGATACACTATCTTTTGGGTGACTGTATAATTTACTTTTAAAATTATTTACCAGCTTCAAAAGAGTTATAATGAAGAAGTCTTTTAGAAATGAGATCGTTTGTTTCCAGATTCATTTATGAAAAATTTCTCAGATGCCCTTGTCTCTCGCTTTGTGTGTCAGTGATGTTTGTGTAGCCAAAAATTAATACCACTTTTCAACCCCCCCCTTATTCCTTTTCCTTTTGGTAACCCTCATTTTGTTTTCTTACCTCTGTGAGTCTGTTTCTGTTTTGTAAGCAAGTTCATTTGTATCATATTTTAGATTCTGCATATAAGTGATTAGCAGATACAAGCTACTATATACAAAACAGATAAACAAGGACCTACTGGATAGCACAGGAAACTAATATCTTACAATAACATAATGGAAAAAATATGAATAAGAATATGTATTAATATACATATAAGTGACTCACTTTGCTGTACATCAGAAACTTACACAACATGGTAAGTCAACTCTACTTCAGTACTAAAAACTAAAATAAAAATACCACTTTTCACAATATTATAACTCACTTCAGCATTACTGAGTCAGAGCACGTAAAGGATGGATTTGGTGTGGTAGAATGGTGAACACTGGCCTGAAAGTGGAGTTAATGGCCACTCCCTAACTCAGGGTTCTTGGGCCAGGAAATCACCATTATCTCTGCTTTTTAGAAAGCGACAGGTGGCCCATAATAATAATTATTATCTCACATACTGATGTGGGAAATAACCTGAGACAATGGATATGGAAATCCTGAAGTATAAATGGGTGGTAAACACACAGAATGTTACTGCATTCTGAATTTGAAATTTTTCATTTGCAACCGAGTCCCTTCTTTTCATTCATATACCCATGATACCAGTCCATAGGGTCTCAAAGAGTCGGACACGATTCAAGTGACTTAGCACGTATGCACTGATGATACATCGATATCTGACTGAGCTAGATCAGTGAGATTTTATGAGCTGTTCAAAATTCATGATGCTTTAGTCAGTTTAAGATTTTATTGGATTTTAAACTCTGTGGGATTTTCTTTCTGGAAACTCAGACATTTTAAATCCTTCCAGAAGGTGCTTATAGGCCCTGCATTTAATATTCTTCATATAATTTGTATCTGAAGTAGTAATTATAATCTACTTTTTAAAGATAAGCCTTTACACACCACCATCTAGTTTAAAAGAAATAAGCAAAGTGTGTGTCCTCTTGATAAAAGCCTGAGAAATAAACAATTGCTATATGGTTATTTTTTCCTTTCCCCACTGTTGTTTTTGTTGCCGAATAAATAAGGAACTTGAGAGGTGTTTTCTTTCCTCTTGTCTGTTGGGCCTTCAGATCCCCCTTCTAAATGGCCTTCTACCTTCACCATATTAAAAAAAAAAAATTGTGGAAAGGTTTCCATTCTTCCTATACCTAATTATGAGAGTTGTGTCGTCTCTGGATGCTGTTGTCATTACCATCTTGAATTGGAACTCTCAAATAACTAGTTCTGTCTCCTGCTGGAGCCTCCATGAAGCTCTTCAAAGGCCTGAAATGAACACAGTTTCTTCTTCTCCACATGTTATTGTTGTTTAGTCACTAAGTTGTGCCAACTCTTTTGCAATACCCTGGACTGTAGCCTGCCGGCTCCTCTGTCCGCTGAAATTTTCCAGGCAAAAATACTGCAGTGGGTTGCCATTTCCTTCTCTAGGGAATCTTCCTGACCCAGGGATCGAACCCACGTCTCCTGCCTGGTAGACAAATTCTATACCACCTGGGAAGCCCTCTTCATGTGAGCCAGGTGAATAAATATAACACATGTACTTAAGGAACTTGTCATTATGAAAACAAGACCAATGAAGGCTTGTTTAGTACAAGAACAATGGTATCAATTATTTTTGAGCTCACGTTCCCAGAGGTCAAGTCATTGCAGAGAAGAACTGTCTGGGAAAGCTGATTGGGAAGACAGGACTTGAGCCAGATCGTAAAGATGGGAAATGGGGACTGATAGAGGGAAGCATTAAGTAAGAGGAGCAACAGTGAATGAGTTTTCAGGATAACATCCTGAATTCATGTAGTGAGCTGTGGACGGGCAAGCCTTAGGAAGTAGCTAGATCAGCATATTCCTCCCCTGGGCACCTCCAACCCCAACTCCCCTTTTCCAGCTCCAGTTGTATCTTTGCATTTATAACAGCTTCCCCCACCTCCTGCAATCCTTAAAAGGAGAATCAGAAATCATAACATTTCCTATGTCCTAATATAGTATGATCAACATTCAGATCCCTGGGTTTTTCTGATAAAGAATGTCATTTCTTTTCCTAAACTGTTATTCTTTTCTTAAATGATCAGGAAACTTCTGTCACCCTTCTTGAGTCTCTCTTTCTCCTGGGCTATAAACCTCTCACTCTTGGATCTTCTCCTCTGGATAGTTTATCCTCACCCCCAGCCAAGAGTACCCTTCTTGACATTCTTTGTGTATTTTCTGTGTATTGTCCTTCCGAGTCAAACTAGATGTTTTCATTTCATTGACTGAGCAGCTCCCTGTCAGAACTTAACAGTGCCTACATAGGTAACACAAGCTGATATTTCATAGTGGTGTTTTCATGAGATTGTGTGTTTTTAAACTTTCCTCAAGGGATAGACTCATGACATTGGCTTCTTTGGGTCCACAGTACCCTCTAGGATAGTAACTGTGCCTGTAATTAGATGTGCCCATACATGCTGTGGACTGAACTAATTTGAAAAGTTTTTATTTCCATAACATATATAATCTTTCCATTCAGAATATAAAAGTTCTTAACTTTAAAAAGAAGGCAATGGAGGGACTTCCCTGGTGCTCCAGTGGTTAAGATTGTACACTCTCAATGAATGGAGGCATGGGTTCAATCCCTGGTTTGGGAACTAAGATCCCACATGCTGTGCAGTTCAGCCAAAAAATAGAAAAAAAAAAAAACAACAACAATGGAATGAATATTAATTTTGTCTTAGAGATGTTCTGAAAGGAAAGATTTTTCCAGTGTTCTAGTCAGGAAAGGAATTTCTCCTCTCCCTGCCAGAAAAGAATAATGGCTATGATTTTTTTTTTTTTTAACAATAATAAACTATTTAAACAGGTAAGATTTTCCTTTTCACTAATGGGAAAGAAAGTGTCCCACTGCCACCCTGCTCGGAAGGTAACTTAATTCCCAACTCTACCAAGAATAATATTGAGCATTATTGGAGCTCCATTTGAACCAAACTCTGTCAAACTCCTTGAGTGAGAAGTAATGGGTTCTAAATGGTAGCTCTTTCTACTTTGGGGAATTTTAATGATATAATGTTACATAAAATGTCAAACAATTTATCATAGAATATTTCTGTTCTCTTTTTATCTGGAGATGACTTTTCATGTAAAATCATTTGTGTCTAGAAAGGAAAATACTTCTGTATTTTATTTTGATAAATGAATTCTCAATTCTAAGCCTAATTCTGTGATCTAACATTGTAAATGAAGACTTATGAATCGGACAGAAACTATCTTAAAGCAGGGGTCCCCAACCTCCGGGATCTAACATCTGATGATCTGAAGTGGGGCTGATATAATAATAATAGAAATAAAGTGCAAGATACATGTAATGCACTTGAATCATCCTGAAATAATCCACCCCCCACCCCAGGTCTGTGGAAAAATTATCTTCCATGGAACCAGTCCCTGGTGCCAAAATGGTTCGGGTCTGCTGTCTTAGAGGATGGATCCTAATGGAAGAAGGGAGTCTGTTTTTCCTGGTCATGTCTCGCCCTTTCTCCCCTGCACCATCCATACTTAAGTCTGGTACATGGCAGCCTTCTGCACAATTGTGTCTTGTCTCCCAGGCCTGTGTAGAGTAGGAAGCGGGTTTAATAGCTATACACACAGAAGCTTTTTTGGGAGTATTGTCCTTGCTGTTTTGCCTTTGCTTTTTGGTGTTCTAAGCTTTGGTGAAATTCATCTGGTCGTACTGGTACCCAGTCTGAATCAGATCAGCTATTAGAGTGGGACACTTTGTTCCCTGGGGCTTCTCTGGTGGCTCAGATGGTAAAGAAACAGCCTGCAATGCTGGAGACCCAGGTTTGATCCCTGGGTCAGGAAGATCCCCTGGAGAAGGGAATGGCAACCCACTCCAGTATTCTTGCCTGGAGAATTCCATGGACAGAGGAGCCTGGTGAACTATGGTCCATGGGATCCTAAAGAGTTAGACATGACTGAGGGACTTTTATTTCACTTTGTTTGTTCCCTGTGTGCTTTGTTTAGCCCAGCTCAAGGGCCACGATACCCACAACAGTCTCTGAGAAACTTCCATTCTGTAAATGCCTGATGAGTGTGATTCCTTTCTTAGTATAAGAAATTATGTGTGAGGCTGCAGTGTGTATCTGTGTGGGTGAGTGGTCAGCATTCCTAGGAAGAGACAGGAGAAATCTAAGAGACTGAATTCACACCACGTGCTGTTCTGTGCTTAAGTTGTCGGTCATGTCCGACTCTTTGCGACCCCATAGACTGTAATCACCAGGCTCCTCTATCCGTGGGGATTCTCCAGGCAAAAATACTAGAGTGGGTTGCCATGCCCGCCTTCAGATCTTCCAACCCAGAGATTGAACCCAGGTCTCCTGCATTGCAAGCAGATTCTTTACTATCTGAGCCACCAGGGAAGCTCAGGTAGGGCCTAATAAATAAGCCCTGATAAGTTTGAATTTGATCCTGAGGGTATTGGGGGGGCGTTACTTTTTGAACAGGGGAGTAAGAAGATGAAATGTGTACCTTAGAGAAAGTATTCTACTGCTGGTGTGGAGAATGAGCTCGAGGGAGCCAGAACCTGGGCAGGAAGCTAGGAAAGGAGGTTCTTGAAGACATCCAGTGCTGGTGGCCTGGACTAAAAGTTGAGCAGCTCTCTGTCACACATGGAGGTGGGTGGGGAGGCCCTACTGGTCTGATTCTGGGGGTTAAAAATTAATATTGCCTGAGCCTGATTCTCCCCAGCTTGTCTGCCTTTGCCTGACATAGATCCTTGTGGAAGTTGCATTAAGTCTCGTAGGCCACTGGAGTGCCGTTAAACTCCTGCTCCTGCATATGAAACGGAATGGAATCTCAGCCTGCAGTCAGCCAGTAAATGAGTGTAACTTATGCTGAATTCCAGCTAATGTACAGTCACTGAAGTAGCATGAAGTCTGGGAAGTCACTTGGGTACCATTAAGAGTACTGAGCTGTGATTTACATGGTCAGACCCCAGTGGCCTATATGTGCCAGTAGAGCTTCCATGGTCTTTTCTACTTTGTTCCAGGGAATAAGTTATGGAACAAAAACATCCATTTTAAAAATATATTTTCTATATCTTATTCATTTTCTCAGTGGATGGGGATTATTGAGGTCAGTATTTACTGTTCAAAAATTTGTAGTATAAATAAAAGTAGCAAGTCAAACCCAAAAATGTGTAGTCGAAATGAAAGTCACAAGTCATAACCCAGAGTAATTTTTTCTATCAAATGTGTGTAGTAAAGTTTGAAAAGTATTGATAGTCACACTCTTATCCACAATAAATTTGAGTTTTTTACAAGGAATTTTTTAAATGTTCGTTATAAGTTTGTCATATATTTATATAGATATATAGATTTAATATTAATTTTCCCTGATACATAGATATATAGAAGGAATACATATGCCCAGGAAGTCCATTGTTTAAAAAGAAAAAAAAAGCTAATGTTAACCTGATAAGCCCTAGAGGTCCATGCCTGTATCTTAATCATTCTTCTTTCCTCATGTATTTATCACCATGAGCCCAGTATTCAATACTTTTTTAATGACTGTGTGGTTGCCACATGCAGATGAACAATATGAAAAACCTACCTAGTGATACTCCTACTTTTGAATGGTGGAATACGTATTAGTTGTGTGAGAACTTTCTGCTTTTCTATAATGGGTGTTCTGGGAACTTTGAACAACTGGTCTTCCTAAAATTTACAAACGAAACCTCAAACATGATTCTGTGATAACATTTAAAAGTACCTTAGGAAATATTTTCTTTTCTTAATAAAAATAGCGAGTCCTTGACTGGTTTTTCAAAGTCTGTAGATACTTGATAAAATAATTTTACATATGCAAGATATTGCCATACTTCTCTAGTTTGGGAAAGTCAAAAGAGGGAGAAGATACATAAATACAGTAGAGAATTTTATAAAGTTTTACTGGAATAAACAGTAATGGTTCTGAACATTTGTGTGTTACTATGGCTTGTTTGTTATATTTTCCAAAACTTCATTTGATCTGTTTAAGAAGCCTATGAAATAGAGTTTTTGCAGCTAGGGAAATTATATTTTAGAGCAGTTAGGTGATTTGTCCAGAGTCCAAACAGCTCATAAGTAATGAACTGGAAACTCTACGGTTTTCTGACTCTTTGGCCAATACTTAAATGTTCAGTAAGCAAGTACATAATTAATGTATATTAACTAGCACGTCATACCTGAAGGCATCTGTGAATAGGTGGTTCACACTGAAGACATCCTCCTTAAACCACCAACACATTTACTGCCTAGACTGCTAATTTGCTGCAAGTTTTATTTTAAAAAATGGTTTTTCTATTTACAAAAGTAACACAGGTTCTGAGTAGAAAATTTTAAAATGATCATTGGCTCCACAAATATTCTGTGACCATAGATTGCACCCCTCCATAGACTTTTGTGCTTTTCAGAAATACTCTATGCTGTTCAAATGTTGCAAATGAGATCACAAAGAACATCTTCATTGCTTAAATTTTTGTTTTAAAAAATTAGTATGCAACTATTTCCCATGTTGTTAAATGTCATTATGATACTATTTCAACAGCTTCATAATATTCCATTTTCTGAATAATGTCTATTAAGGACTCGGGGTTACTTTCTGTGTTTGGTTATTAGAAACAACACTGAAGAACATCTTTGCTAACTACCTCGTAGTATAGATGATTTTTTTTTTTTTTTAAGAGTAAAAGCCTAGCAATATAATTACTGGGTTAAAACGGTATATAAAATTCTTGACTATGACCAAGTAGCCCAGTAGCTTGTCTTATTTAATTTGTTTTGCGTTCAAATGCCATTTTTTTACACATTTGCTAATCCCTGGCCTTTTAAAAATCTTCACTAAAATGATAGTCAAAAATAGTATATTATTAAAGATACATGCCACCCCTATGTTCATAGCAGCAGTATTCACAATATTCAAGACATGGAAACAACCTAAGTGTCCATTGACAGATGAATGGATAAAGAAGATGGGCTGTGTGTGTTTGTGTGTATACATACATACATACATATATATGTATATATAGAGAGATTGTGATGGACAGGGAAACCTGGCATGCTACAGTTCATGCCAGGATACATGCCAGAGTTGGATACAACTGAGCAACTGAACTGAATATACACACACACACACATACACACATACATAATGGAATACTACTTAACCATAAAATAGAGTGAAATAATGCCATTTGCAGCAACATGGACAGACCTAGAGATTATACTAAGGGATGTAAGTCAGAAAGAGAAAGACAATCATATGACTTATATGTGGAATCTAAAATATGATGCAAATGAACCTACCTGCGAAACAGGAACAGACTCACAGACGTGGAGCAGACTTGCGGTTGCCAAGGGAATGTGGGGTGAGCGAGCTATCGATTGAGAGTTTGGGATTAGCACATGGAAACTGTTTATATAGAATGAGTGAATAAGGTCCAACTGTATAGCACAGGGAACTATATTCAATATCTTGAGATAAACCATAATAGAAAAGAATATAAAGAAGAAGGTATGTATATATATAAAACTGAGTCACTTTGCTGTGCAGCAAAAATTAACCCAACATTGTAAATCAATTATACTTCAATAAAAAAAAAAACAGTATATTGTTGCTTTACATGATTAAACAAAAAGATGGTAAATCTGTTGAAGGAGAAAACTAAGATTTGCTTTTTGGTTTGAATCCTGCACAACTCTGCTGTTTGTTTTTTTAGCACAGAGACATTCGACAAATAGAGTATTACCTACACAGCACATGTTCCTCTCTGATCTTTGTTTTATCAGATACTCTTAAGTGTTTCCATTTACTCTTCTGTGAAATAAAATAATCAGCTTTTTCCATGGGCCATTCAGATAACAAGTACCAGTTGGAAAGCATCTTGAACTTTTGGAAGTAGCATCATAGTTTTTGAGCTAGCAGGAATTTTAAAGATCATCTAATCTGATCCCACTACTTTACAATAATCATATTTAATGTAAAGATGTGAAAATTCTGTGCATTTTACAAATTGAAATGGAAAGCTAAGTATCTGATATTTTTACACAAATACATAATTTCATCCATAGTTTGAGTTCCTCATGTCCTTAGAAATTTAAACCTCTTTACTTATGAACTCTCAGTTGTATAGTGATACTAAAATTGTCAGCCGTTTTATGAAACCAGAATTTTAGCTATGGCAATTTATTCTGGTTTCAAGATAAACCAAATGCATTTCTATGAACCCCAGTTCTGCTTTATCTAAATAATAATTTCCTGTAGACACATTACTCGACATGGCTTAGTCACCCATGTTTCTTTTCATTTTGTTTTAGGTAGCAGTTTTACAACATCATCAGGATTATATACAGGAAATAATTCACTCACAAATTCCTCTGGATTTAACAGCTCACAGCAGGTAATTTTAAAAGCCAGGTTGACTTCTGAAATTAAAAAAAAAGTGCAGTAGCTGATTTTCTTATATGAAGAAAATCAAGAGCTTTCTTAAGCTTTCTGATAGATTTCTTTGCTCTTGAAAAAATGTCTTTCGCAGTCCTATATGGTGAGTCATTTGGTTTTCAGATTGGTTAAACTTTACCTAATAATGCAACCTGAAATAGAAGAAATATGAAGAGGGAATCCAATCTTACCTAAAATTGGTTTGCATGTCTGCACATTTCAGTCAGTGTGTGCTTGTGTGTTCCTTTGTGAATTCAGAGAAGACAGAGATGCAAACGTATTTACGGTTATACTCTGAAATGTAAGAAGGCAGCAGCTGTGTTCTGACTGGTTGTTCTTGTGTGGTTTAATTTGGTAGGACTATCCATCTTATCCCAGTTTCGGCCAGGGTCAGTATGCACAGTATTATAACAGCTCACCGTATCCAGCACATTACATGACGAGTAGCAACAGCAGCCCAACAACGCCGTCCACAAATGCCACTTACCAGCTTCAGGAGCCACCATCCGGCATTACCAGCCAAGCAGTTACAGATCCCGCAGCAGGTAATGATTTGCCTTGATTAGTCCTGCAGGCTGTATTTCTGATGGTTTAAATGCATTTTTCTACAATCATATATTCATGACAATGGTTGCACACTTTTGGCAAGTTTTAGCAAGGCCTTTAGTCAAGCAGCATGATTGTGACATTATTTTTACTTATTTACTTAAAAGCTTTCATATGAAGTTATAAACTTGAAACTTACATGAAATACGATGAGATATGATCTCATGTAAAAATACATGAGATTTTATTTAGTTGTACATGTACTCCATTTTCAGGGTATATATGTGGCTTTTTGGATGTATAATTATAAACATTTAGCTAGGATGCTTAACTGTAACTTTAACTAAAGTGTTGACATATGAATATAAATGACATCATCTTGAATTTAATGTTTATCATCGTGAACTAGTTAATGTTTTTCAAAAAATCAAATAGACTCTAAGGATCAATCATGGAAGATAGTGATTCTTTTGGCCTACCCTTTCCCACTCATGACCTACTGTGGATTTTATAACAATGTTTCTGAGAGTGGGCATTTTTTGTACTTCACAAT
Source organism: Bos taurus (assembly GCF_002263795.3). NCBI lineage: Eukaryota > Metazoa > Chordata > Mammalia > Artiodactyla > Bovidae > Bos > Bos taurus. The sequence continues at coordinate 34,907,528 of NC_037341.1, read as the reverse complement.
ATTTGGTTGTTGTTGTTCAACCACTAAGTCATGTCCCACTCTTTGCAACCCCATGGACTGCCGCATGCCAGGCTTCCCTGTCCTTCACTATCTCCCAGAGTTTGCTCAAACTCATGTGCATTGAGTCAGTGATGCCATTCAACCATCTCATCCTGTGTTATCCCCTTCTCCTGCCCCCAATCTTTCCCAGCATCAAAGTCTTTTTCCAATGAGTTGGCTCTTTGCTTCAGGTGCCCAAAATACTGGAACTTCAGCCTCAGTCCTTCCAATCAACATTCAGGGTTGATTTCCTTTAGGATTGACTGGTTTGATCTCCTTGCAGTCCAAGGGAGTCTCAAGAGTCTTCTCCAGTACCACAGTTTATTTTTTTTAATTTATTTTAATTGGAGGCTAATAACTTTACAGTATTGTAGTGGGTTTTGCCATACATTGACATGAATCAGCCATGGGTGTACATGTGTTCCCCATCCTGAACCCCCTCCCACGTCCCTGCCCATCCCATCCCTTAGGGTCATCCCAGTGCACCAGCCCTGAGCACCTTGTCTCATACATCAAACCTGGACTGGTGATCTGTTTCACATATGATAATATACATGTTTCAATGCTATTCTCTCAAATCATCCCACCCTTGCCTTCTCCCACAGAGTCCAAAAGACTGTTCTATACATCTGTGTCTCTTTTGTTGTCTCGCATATAGGGTCATCGTTACCATCTTTCTAAATTCCATATATATGCTTTAGTATACTGTATTGGTGTTTTTCATTACTTCACTCTGTATAATAGGCTCCAGTTTCATCCACCTCATTAGAAATGATTCAGATGTATTCTTTTTAATGGCTAAGTAATATTCCACTGTGTATATGTACCACAGATTTCTTATCCATTTGTCTGCCAGTGGACATCTAGGTTGCTTCCATGTCCTGGCTATTATAAACAGTGCTGCGATGAACACTGGGGTACACGGGTCTTTTTCAATTCTGGTTTCCTCGGTGTGTATGCCCAGCAGTGAGATTGCTGGGTCATATGGCAGTTGTATTTCCAGTTTTTTAAGGAATACCCACACCGTTCTCCATAGTGGCTGTACTAGTTTGCATTCCCACCAACAGTGTAAGAGCGTTCCCTTTTCTCCACACCCTCTCCAGCATTTATTGTTTGTAGACTTTTGGATCGCAGCCATTCTGACTGGTGTGAGATGGTACCTCATTGTGGTTTTGATTTGCATTTCTCTGATAATGAGTGATGTTGAGCATCATTTCATGTGTTTGTTAGCCATCTGTATGTCTTCTTTGGAGAAATGTCTGTTTAGTTCTTTGGCCCATTTTTTGATTAGGTCATTTATTTTTCTGGAATTGAGCTATAGGAGCTGCTTGTATATTTTTGAGATTAATTCTGTATCAGTTGTTTCGTTTGCTATTATTTTCTCCCATTCTGAAGGCTGTCTTTTCACCTTGCTTATAGTTTCCTTCGTTGTGCAAAAGCTTCTAAGTTTAATTAGATCCTATTTATTTTTGCTTTTACTTCCATTACTCTGGGAGGTGAGTCATAGAGGATCCTGCTGTGATTTATATCAGAGGGTTTTGCCTGTTTTCCTCTAGGAGTTTTATAGTTTCTGGTCTTACGTTTAGATCTTTAATCCATTTTGAGTTTATGTTTCTGTATGGTGTTACAAAGTGTTCTAGTTTCATTCTTTTACAAGTGGTTGACCAGTTTCCCCAGCACCACTTGTTAAAGAGATTGTCTTTTTTGCATTGTATATTCTTGCCTCCTTTGTCAAAGATAAGGTGTCCATAGGTGCGTGGATATGTCTCTGGGCTCTCTATTTTAGCACCACAGTTTAAAAGCATCAATTTCTTTGGCACTCTACCTTCTTTATGGTCCACCTCTCACATCTGTGCATGACTACTATAAAAACCATAACTTTGACTTGATGGACCTTTGAAAGCAAAGTGATGTTTCTGTTTTTTAATATGCTATCTAAGCTTGTCATAGCTTTTCTTAAGGAGCAAGTGTACATTTGATGGGCCCTTTTAAATGAAACTCTATCTCCAGAAGTCTGCCTACTGTGTCTTTAATACTTCTTCCCCTCCATTAATTTTTTCTGGAACTCTTAATAGTGTATGCTTAATTTTCTGAATTGGCCTCCACCTGGGTTTCTTACATATCCTCTTGTACTTCTTGCATTCTTAACTTTTTAAAATGTCTGTCTGTCTGTGCCAGATCTTAGTTGCAGCACACCGGATCTTTTAGTTGTGCACGTGAGATCCAGTTCCCTGACCAGGAATCGAACCCAGGCTCCCTGCATTGGGAGTGCAGTGTCTTAACCACTCTACCACCACTGAAGTCCTGCATCCTTAACTTTTTACAAATATAATCTTTCCTTTCATAGATTAGAAGTGAACTATTATCCTTAAAGAAGCCGTGAGTTTTTTTCCCTTTGCCTTTTACTCCTAAAGCCAGAGCCCAGTCAGTCATATTAAAATGGTCTTTCATTGTAACTCACTTCTATGACGTGATCAGAGTGTTAATTCTCAGTGGTTATCCCAAATCATGGGGAGAAAAAACTTTTATGTGATAGATGCTGATTTAAATTTTGACTGTAGGTTTACCTTGTAAATCTTAGCAAATGATCCTCCTTAAAACTCCTTTAAGTGTTTAATCATTCTACTTTTTCTCTTAAATGGGTGTAGACACTGTTTTGTTCAAGAAATCAGTTAAATCATTCTGGAAGTTAAATCATTCTTAATCTTGTATTCCAGCTAACTATAAATACAGTTTCTGCTGCATATCTCATCTCTAGACATGTTTATCTTGATTATCATATTCCAGTTACCTTTATTTAAGAAAAAAATGAGCTTTTATCTTACGACATGACTTATATGTGGAAACTTAAGAAAAAAATCCAGATGAACTTATTTCCAGATCAGAAAGAGACTCACAGACATAGAAAAGAAACTTATGGTTACCAGAGGGTGAAGTGGAGGTTGGAGAAGTAAGAAATTAGGAGGCTGGGATTAACACTACTGTATATATAGTAGATAAGTAATAAGGACCTATTTATTGCAAAGCACAGAAAACTATACTCAATATTTTGTAATAACTTATAAGGGAAGAAAATCTGAAGAAGAATATATAATATAAAAGACATATATAAATAAGATGGAATCACTGTGCTAAATATATAGATATATGTGTGTGTGTATATATATTACTACTGAATCACTGTGCTGTACACCTGCAACTAACATTATATTGTCAATGGACTATACTTCAGTTTTAAAAAGTAGCTTGATATAATATTCACTCAGTTCACATATATAAAAACAGTATTCATAGAACCTCATATATGTATTTTTCTGCATTTTAATTAGACTTCACATCTATATAACCACACTTAAGTAAACTTTGTTATAAAAGGAATTGAATGTCTGGTAGAAGTTACTGTAGAACTTTGCTGTCTCTCCTTGTCACATTGACTTCATGTAGGTATCAAGAGGAGAGAAAATGGTTTGTTGAAATTTAGAGATAACTTGTGTTTTTACATGTATCTTCTGGGTCATGAAAGGTTCTTGAGGACCAAAAGGAACTTTGAAATGAGGACAGATATGTGAATGTGAAACAGAAAAACTCTTTAGGGTCTGTGGAATAAGATACTGAGAAAAGGAGACAGCTGAATAATTTTACTTAATTAATGACATTTTGGTTGTGAAGAGCACAGTATAAAACAAACTGAAGACTTAATCATGTTTCTTAAATTAAGTTTGATTAGAGCTTTATAAAAAGGCCATTTGGACATACCATAAAACTTTATGTCTGAAACTTGACATTGTTCTAAGTGAATTTTGTTTATAAAAGGGATGCCATGTGAAAGAGAGGGGATTAGTGGGCACCAAGCCACACCAGATGGGAAAAAGTGTGAAATTATAATTTTTGAAAAGTATATATAATTTTATTTTAAGATTAAATGATTTATTTTAGGTTTTATTTGAATGTATGCTTAGTGTTCTAGGTACTTATTTCAATTTCAATATCTTTATTGCTATAGAATAGGAATGAATTGAAGTGGAGAAAAAATAATATTTTTCAGATTTTTTTAATATTCAGCAGTTCCCACTAAAAATGTGTGTGTAGTGGATCAACCTTTTGTGTTACATAATGAGTTCAGTGAGTTTACACATTGAAAAAGAAATGTGGATTACTTTAAAAATTCAAGGAAATTTTCATCTTTTTTTTAAACATTTGTAGTAAGACTGTGGATTCAGCCTAGGTTGTTTGGCATTCATTTTACTTTCTTACTAGTCATATAGAACATTATGGATGACAAGAGAGTGTTGATGATAAAGTCTGTAAAAATCATTAAGCTAAAGAATTATAAGAATGATTTATTACATATACCGTAACATTTTTGTTTTGAGATTGAAACAGTAGTTAAAATAACATGTTTATTTTTGTTGAAATTGTTTCAGGTGTTTTTTTTCCTATTAATAGTCTATTTGGTTTAAAGTCAGTATTTTGCAATACTGGAAAGTTAAATTTTAGTCATTATCTCATGTATAACTAAGTTTCTGCCTTTCAGTTTCATGGAATTACACAGAACAGATGAATCCACAATCCATGAGTTCTTCCATGATATCCGTTCTTTATTGTTCATAGAATTGTTGTATCATAATGGACAAATAAGATGACCTTGTAAGGGCTTTTTTCAATATGAATAGGTAAGGACTCATTTTTTCAATTGAGGAGTTTATATTTTTATTGTTTTTTTGGCTATGCCTCACGACTTATGGGATCTTAGTTCCCTGATCGTGGATTGAAACTGTAAATGGAAGCATGGAGTCCTAACTGCTGGACAGCCAGGGAATTCGCAGGACTCATTTATTTTTAATTCTACATTTTAAAATTTATATGCACGATAGTCATCTTTCAAGTCTATGATATTATGCAGTATTTGTTACAAATATGTACTTCCTTATGAATCTTAAGCTCATAAGTTATTTTAATGTTTGTAGTTAAATATTGAAAGCTGTATCCTCCTTTAAGTAGACATATGTCATACATTAAAAATAACATAATTTGAATGTGAAAGCATAATTTCAAGTTTTAAAAACTAAAACCAGTGCCTTTGCATTCATTTTAAAAAGAGGAATTTGTTAGTCATGCATTGACACTCTTAAAAAATTGTATATCATTTGGAGATAGGTAAGAATCCATATACCTTGAGAAGTATAATGAAATTGATCATTCAACACAATTTTAATTAACTTACTGAATTCATAAAAATTGTGCCTACTCTTCAACTAGCAATGCCAGCCTCCCCACTCCCAACTGAAGGATATCTTGGTTGCTTCCAGTTTTGGCAATTATAAATAAAACTACTGTAAGCATTCATGTAGGTTTTTATATGGACATAAGTTTTCAACTCGTCTCGGAAAATTCCTGAGTCTGATGGCTAGATTGTATGGTAAGAGTATGTTTAGTTTTATAAGAAGCTGCCAAAAGGTCTTTCAAAGTGGCTGTACCATTTTGCATTTCTACCGGCACGAATGAGAGTTCTTTTCGCTCCACATCTTTACTAGCATTTGGTTTGTCAGCCTTCAGCTTTGGGCCATTCTGATAGGTGTGTTCTGCTGTCTAATTGTTTTAATTTGCACTTTCCTAATGAAATATGATGTTGAGTATATCTTTTCATATAATCATTTGCCTTCTGTGTATCTTCTTTGATGAGGTATCTGTTCAGATCTTTTGCCCACTTTTTAATCAGGTCGTTTTGTTGTTGAGTTTTAAAAGTTATTTGTATATTTCAGATATGTCCTTTATCACATGTACTTTTGCAAATACTTTCTCCTGGTCTATATATTGTCTTTTTATTCTTAGCATTATCTTTTGCAGAGCAGAGGTTTTTAATTTGAATGAACTTTTGTTTTTTTTCCTCTCATGGAACATCATTTGGTTTAGTACCTGAAGACTCATTGCCAAACTCTAGGTTTTCTCTTATGTTATGATCTATAAAGTTTGTGGGCATGGAGTTGTTCAGAATATTCTTTTATTATCCTTTTAATGTCCATAGAGTTGCTAGTGATGGACCCCTCTTTTATTTCTGGTATTAGAAATTTGTGTCTTCTCTCTTTTTTGTCTTGGTTGACCCAACTAGAAATTTATTAATTTTTTGGTTTTTTCAAAGGGCCAACTTTTCAGTTCAGTTCAGTTGCTCAGGTGTGTCCGATTCTTTGCAACCCCATGGACTGCAGCATGCCAGGCTTCCCTGTCCATCACCAATTCCTGGAGCTTGCTCAACTCATGTCCATCAAACCGGTGATGCCATCCAACCATCTCATCCTCTGTCATCCCCTTCTCCTCCTCTCGCCAGCTTTTAGTTTTATTGATTTTTCTCTATTGTTTTCCTATTTTCAGTTTTACTGACTTTTAGGGTTTTTAGGATTTCTTCTGCTTTTGATTTAATTTGCCCCTCTTTTTCTACTTTTCTAAGGCTTGAAGGTTAGATAATTGATATTAAATATTTCTTCTTTCCTAACATACACATTTAATACTGTGAAGTTCCCTTTAAATACTGCTTTTGTTGCATCCCACAATATTCGATAGGTTTTTTCTATTTTCATTTAGTTCAGAATATTTTTATTTTCACTATCATTGAAACCTTACCTTCTGAAGAGACATATATTTTATATACACTTTACTGGAGAAAAATCTTAGAAATTTGATAGTGCACAGTATATATCATTTATTACAGCCATCCAGTTATTCACATCTTCCCAATTAGATAGAGAATGTGTTTTGTTTCTGAGAGAAGGGTATTACATAATACATTGACATTCTATTATCTACTATAAGAAAATTTTGGTCAGAGTGAACTCTGCTCAAATATAATACTGTAAAATAACATCAAAATTAAATCCAATATTACTTTATTTTTTAAATCATGGCTTTCATTTTAAATACCTTTTAAAATGTTAAAAGAACATGTTTTTATTTTTAAAACTATTTTTCTTTGCAGAGTTAATGATTTTTCTTCTGTGTTTAAAAACATATAGAGTAAGAAAAAAGAAAAGGACTTTTTAGGATGTTTTCCTTTCATACTAACATCTAAGCTCTCATACTATCGTCTCTTAGCCACTGAAATGAAAAGAATATTTTCTTTCCTTGAACTGAACCCTGAAATCTTAAGTCATATTGTTACCAACATAACTGAATACATTTTTTAAAAAAATGAGATAAAGATAATTTAACCACTTTGAGAGTCATTCACGAAGAGACTTTTGAAATTGACTTTTCTAAAAAGAAAAGCCATTCTTTAAAAAATATTTTTATTATATGACTCATATATGTATAAATAAAATATGAGTACTCATTTGTAATCTAATTACTGTGCTATTAGTTAATTAAATTGGCTTGAAAACGTTATTCTTGTCCATAAAGTCTTAGAACATCTCACAATTATTATGACGGTGAGTATAATAATAATACATAGTAAAAGTATAATTACTGTGTTTAGAGCTTTACAACGTATTACTTGTAATCTTATAAACATACCCATGAAGTCAGTACTATTTGTTTCCATTTTACAGGTGAGGAAAATGGGCATGTAACTCTTGAATACTGAAGTTGATCAGGAATTTTGAAGCCACGTTCTTATGAAAGGGCTATTCACCTGTAACATTGTATTTTTAGGGTAGTACAAAGCAATCAGAGAGAGATAAAACCAAATGATAATTTTAGATCAAATGGAAATAAAAGCTAATTATGTATTTATGAATTTTAGCATGGATCACATAGAAAAGTTCCTTTTTCAAAGGATTTGTTCATTTGAATTTCTTACAAAAACCTTAATGTTGAAATCTACCTTTTCATGCTTTGACTGCATGCAGACAATTTACTGGTTAAGGTGATGTACAGGAATCTTGCCAATATTGAATTTCAAGTGACAGAGGAAAAATCAGTATAAGAGGGAATTCAATATGCATGGGAAACGATTTGTTCCCTCTGCTGCTTTGATCCTTGCCAAGACCTAGAAAGTAGAGCAAAGCTCATGAAAAACAGGGGGACATTCTTGTGCTAAGTGGCAGGAAAGCTCTGAACTCTAACAGGAGTTTGGTGAGATGGGATGAAAAACTAAACTGCCGGCCATCTTCCCAGTGAATGCAGGGAACACTATGAATGCCACATCTATATTACCTATATTTTGCTGCATGAACTGTTTTGCAAAACTTGAGGCCATATTTGCTCCTTTCCACAGATGCCTCCTGGACTTCATAAGTGTTTGCAGTTTGTTCAGCTCAAAAAGCAACTATTTCAACAAAATTTGAACTAGCATTTTGGAAACATTGTCAGCAAAACAAATATTTGTATCTAAAATAGCCAGGCTATTAAGATGTGAGAAAACAAAACAGATGTTTGGGGTTCCTGTGCTTGGTTGTCTTGATGGCATTTATTTGTCATCCACTACCCCCCTGCCCCCGACCCCAGGAATGTGTGGTGTTAACCTTATTGAGATTATAAAATTCACTTTAAAAAAAAAATCTTGCCAGGAATGTTGTCAGTGGCCATACCTTTGAATTTTAGACTTGTTTCTAGGAAGTGAAAAATCCATTGTTTTCACATTCACCCATGTGCCTCATGACTAGTTTGACTAATTTTTTCAGTTAGCTGGCATGAAATCAGGATGCCTTAGAGTCAGTTTTAGTACACTTGGATTCCAATATGTCATTCTTTCTTATATATATACATAATGGATAATTGGTATAAAAATAATAAAGATCAGAAAGCATATATTATTGAGCTAATTAGTTTACATATCTCCCAGGCATTTATCATGTCATCTTCTTTTGTAGCTAAGTGAGTCATTATTTCTGTAAAGTCTTAAGTATCCTTTGTGACTAACACAGATCAATATAATAAGTTCCTTTGTTTAAGTTGAAGGACATCAGCATTTACAGATTAAAAATTTTAATTTTATTTCTAGTTTTCTTTTTAATTGGAGGATAATTGCCTTGCAATGTTGTGTTGGTTTCTGCCATACATCACCATGAATCAGCCATAGGTATACATATGTCCCCTCCTTCTTGAACCTCCCTCCCACCTCCCAGCCCATCCCACCCCTCCAGGTTGTCACAGAGCACTGGGTTGAGCTCCCTGCATCATACACCAAATTCCCACTAGCTAGCTATTTTACATACGGTAACATACCTGTTTCAATGCTACTCTGAATCCTTTTCACCTTCTCATTCCCCCTGCTGTGTGTACAACTCTGTTCTCTATCTCTGCTTTTCTCTATTACTACCCTGCCAACAGGTTCATCAGTACCATTTTTCTAGATTCCATATATGTGTTAATATGCTATATTAGTGTTTCTCTTTTTTACTTACTTCACTCTGTATAACAAGCTCTAGGTTCATCCACCTCACTAGAACTGACTCAAATTCATTCTTTTTTATGGCTAATATTCCACTGTATATATGTACACAACTTCTTTATCCTTTCATATAGATTAAATTTTTAAATTGGAGATGGTTGAGGAAAGGACATAGAAAGTTGTATGTGTTTCCCTTCTCTCCACTTCATTTAATTGGGATTGTGTGGCTTAATGGATGAGTTTGGGATTAACTTTTGAATAGAGGTGATATTAGAGAAGGCAATGGCACCCCACTCCAGTACTCTTGCCTGGAAAATCCCATGGACGGAGGAGCCTGGTAGGCTCCAGTCCATGGGGTCGCTAGGAGTCGGACACGACTGAGCGACTTCACTTTCACTTTTCACTTTCATGCATGGGAGAAGGAAATGGCAACCCACTCCAGTGTTCTTGCCTGGAGAATCCCAGGGACGGGGGAGCCTGGTGGGCTGCTGTCTCTGGGGTCGCACAAAGTCAGACATGACTGAAGCGACTTAGCAGTAGCAGCAGAGGTGATATTGATGATTAATGGCTATCAATTTTATTTCTAGCTTCATAGTCAAAATAAATTTAAGTTTAATGAATATGTTTAAAATGTATTGAATAATAATAAATGAGCATGGACAAAGTTACAAAGGTCCACAAGGGTTTACAGAAAAGAATAAAACCGCCTTCATCTTCCCTAGCCTTAGTTTCTTCCAGCAGAGCTTCTTGTTTCTATAAACGTAGACATAGCACGTACCCTGAGCACTTGTTTTTTCATATTCAAGTATGTATACTTTTCATTAGTTTTCTTTTTCCTTAAAGATATTCTGTACCCTACATTTTTCTTTTAGTAATATGCAGAGAAACATTTAATATATAGCTTTGTTGATTTTTATATTTCATATGCCAGTATAATGATGGCCCCAGGTGGCGCTAGTGGTAAAGAACCCACCTGCCAATGCCGGAGACACAAGAGACACAGGTTCGATCCCTGGGTCAGGAAGATCCCCTGGAGGAGGGCATGGCAACCCACTCCAGTATTCTTGCCTGGAGAATCCCATGGACAGAGGAGTCTGGTGCACTACAGTCCATAGGGTCGCAGGGAGTCGGACATGACTGAAGTGACTTAAAACACACCCATAACGATGGCACGTGCATTTTGAGCACTTACCATGTACCAAGCGTCATTCCAGGCACTGTTCGTGTATGAATTTAGTTCATTTCCATCAGGCCCAGGGGAATAGGCAGTGTCATCATCACCCACATTTTACTGACAGGGAAGCTAAGGAGAGGTCAACTGAAGCACTGAATTTAACTTCTAGAAGTTTGGCTTCAAACTTGTGTCCTTAATCAGGAAAGCATGCTGCTTCTTGAAACCACTGAGTCTGAGATTTCAAGCAAGCAGAAAAATGCAAATGTAAACAGAATCATAAAAGGTAGTAGCTATATGGCGTTCATTTTCTTTAATCAGTCATAGCCTGTATGAGCATAATCACTCAACAAAAGCATCTATTAGAAGGTATTCAGTTTAAGTATATGTTCACCATTTGAATGAACTCTATTTGCTGGTAAAATAACACAGGTCTGTCTGAAATTATAGGGACAGTGGTATACAATATATCAAAGGTGATGTTGTACTATGTTTCCTGAATTATAATATCAGTTTGTAGGCTCTTAAATGATCCACAACCAGATGTACACTTTCTCTCTTACCTTCCACTTCCCTAAATCTGCTCTCTCTCCTACTCCCTGTTTATCCTGTTTAATAATTACTGCCATGGACCTGCTTAGGAAACAGTTTTCACAACATCCCTTAACCCTTTCCCTGTAAATGACTTCCCTCTCTACCTTACCAACTCTTTTTGTTTTTTTTGGTCCACTCACAGGTCATGGTTGATGAGCACTAAGTATAGGGATGGTAATACTCTTGTCTCAAGGGAAGCTCTGCATTTTAAAGTGAATGGAAAAAAGAAGAGCAGGCAATCTTAATCCAGTACAATCACCTTCCAGCACATTTGAAAATATTTCTTTTGCCCCTTCAGAAACTCTATAAAATTAAAATTGCATTTTCTTTAGAGCCATTATTTAAAACAAATTTTTGTACTTTTCACTTTAACGTAACTGCCGATATCTGAGTACAGTTTTCTGATGTTTTATGTTGTGTGTGCGCGGTTTTCACCGGGACTGTTAATTAGACTTGATGGTCATGGTTTGGTTTGGCACTCATGGCTACTATGTGTCTGTGAGAAAATAGATTCTGAGTTTCAAACAACTGATGCAAAAATATTTAGAACATAGCTGATTTGAAAACTGACACTCTCTTCAAAGTACAAATCCACTTAAGGAACTTTAGCCTGGAGCAGTTAAACCCTAGGGACAATTTTGAATTTTAAAGTTAGGAGTGACCTTATAGATTCTTTTGCCTAAGACATTCACTCTACTGATTATGAATAAGGAGTCCAGAAAGTTTAAGTTTTTCCAGAGTGGCGTGGCCTGCTATCAGCGGCATCTCTTGAATGCAAGTTGCAGTGGCAGCCTTGATAGATGTCGTGACATGGTACAGACTTCCCACAGTGCCCCGGGAAGCACTGCTGTCTCCAGAAGGTTGGGAAGGATGTCCTTTAATGAGTTCCCAAGGTGGGATCAGTCAGGGTCATGAGTCTTCAGGTTTAAAGCTATCGGGGTTCCTTTAAGTCTTTTGTGATCCTTTGATACAGTGATATTCACTGAGAATTGAATATCATGCACAGTGGTCCCTAATTACACCTGCCTGGGTACCACTCTCCCCCAACCCTCACCCCCCACAAGGCATATCTGTGAACTTCTCTTGGGCATCACACTTCTTGGAATATAATTGAGAGAAACTGGAGTGGTGACTTGGGATTCAGAATGCGGTTAACCTGGCTCAGAATACTGGTTCTGTTGTTTACTCTGGGCACGTCACTTAGTTCTGTAGTGTATCAGTTTTCTATGAAATGAGGATACTACCACTCTTGTGTGTGAGATGAATGAGAGAATAAAATTATGTGGTGGTTAACAAAGTGACTGCAGATCTAGGCCTTCAGATATTTGTTTTTTCAGTTATGCATTCAACAGATAGGTGTAACCACCCTACTGTGTGCTGGGGACATAGAGGTGGCAAGAAGGGCAAGGTCCCTGGCCTCAGGAGCCAATGAGTTCTCCCCTCTTGAAGAGGATAACTGGGGTGAGTTGTGTGTTGTGGTTGTTTCAGAGGTAAAGCCTCCAAAGTGTGAGCGTCTATGTCTTTCCCATAGAATGAGGGTTTAAGTCAGAGGTTGAAGCAAGTGAAAAGGATGACAGACGTTTCTCTGAGGTCATCCATAAAGCACTGGAGAGTGGATGGTGACCTGACTCCAGGGATGATAAAATTCTCTTAACTTAGTTAATAGACCTTGACTGAGGATCTGATTTACCTGGGAGACCTCAATTAGTGATTCGTGAAAGAGAACCAATGGTCATGCAAGACAGAAATCAAAACAGTTCCCCTAAAGTTAAATAATACCTATTGGTCTCAGACTTGTGATTACTTCTATAAGACTTCTTATATATTACTTCTATAAGACTGCAAGGAGATCAGACCAGTCAATCCTAAAGGAACTCAGTCCTGAATATTCATTGGAATGACTGATGCTGAAGCTGAAGCCCTAATACTTTGGCCACCTGATGCAAAGAACTGACTCCTTAGAAAAGACCCTGATGCTGGGAAAGATTGAAGGCGGGAGGAAAAGGGGGCGGGCAGAGGGTGAAGTTGTTGGATGGCATTACAAACTTGATGGACTTGAGTTGGAGCAAGCTCTAGGAGTTGGTGATGGACAGGGATGCCTGGCTTATTGCAGACCATAGGGTCGCAAAGAGTTGGACATGACTGAGCAACTGAACTGAACTGAAAGTTCGTTAATACCTGTTGGTCTCTGACTTCTGATTACTTCTATAAGACTAGTCATCAAGCGTACTTACCTTGGCTTGTTTTACACATGTTTTTCTGTGACTGGTAACTTAAGGTTATCAGTTTCTTTAAGTCTTGTCTTATCGTTTGATAGGGGCTTCCCCAGGGGCCCAGCGGTTAAAAAAACAAAACAAAAAAAACAAAAAAAACCTGCCTGCAATGCAGGAGATGTGGGTTTGATCCCCCTGGGTTGTGAAGTCTTCTGGAGTAGGAAATGGCAACCCACTCTAGTATTCTTGCCTGGGAAATCCCATGGACAGAGGAGCCTGGCAGGCTACAGTCCATGGGGTCAAAAAGTCTGACACGACTGAGCACTTCCTTTGGTGAGGTAATAGTCACTGAGAGTCTTATATAGTGTAATGTAATTTATTCAAGGATTTTATGAGGTTGTTTGTTTATTTGTTGCCAAGAGAGATAACTCCCACTTAAAAAATCTTCCAGTATAAAATTGGCAGGTCACTTTGGAGGCTTGTTGGCCTGTTATTTCGTAGGTCTCTCTATGAGTCCTCAGTAGCTTTTTGAGGAATATCATTGGCCTTCCCTCAGGTCTGTGGCCTTCCACCTGGGAATCTCTCCTGGTAAGGCCTCCTAATTTTCATAAGAGAATGTTATTTCTTTTCTCAGTGTAGCTAACTTAGTAACGAAGCTTGTGAGTCTTCTCTCAACTCAGCAGCCAAGTGTTGCTCTCCTCCAACTTACCCATCAGTGTAACCTCCTCCCTTGTTGCCATCTAAAACTCAAGTGGAAACTTGCTTCTGGCAGCTGTCAGAAAGGTAAATAATGGCGCTGTTCTTCTAGATATCTTCAGTTTCATCCTTAAAATAAGGAAAATGCCCAAAGTCAGTGTTCTGTACCACCAAGTCAGCCATATAGAATCCAGTGCAGTCAGCCTTAGGAGTTAAGAGTCTCATGAAACGTGCTGTTTTATTTACTAGGAAGGCGTGTTCCTGGTATCACATACACCCTCTCAATGAGCAATCCTGTGAGGTATTTCTGTCTCGTTTCTTTACAAAAACTGTAGAGAAATTGTTTTGTCTCACTTTATATCCCCATGAGTCATTGCTGCTAAGTCACTTCAGTCGTGTCTGACTCTGTGGGACCCCATAGACAGCAGCCCACCAGGCTCTGCCATCCCTGGGATTCTCCAGGCAAGAACACTGGAGTGGGTTGCCATTTCCTTCTCCAATGCATGAAAGTGAAAAGTGAAAGGGAAGTCGCTCAGTTGTGTCTGACTCTTCGCAACCCCATGGACTGCAGCCTACCAGGCTCCTCCGTCCATGGGATTTTTCAGGCAAGAGTACTGGAGTGGGTTGCCATTGCCTTCTCCAGCCATGAGTCATTAGGTTACCGAAAAAGTTCTTTTGAGTTTTCCATACCATCTTATGGAAACAGCTGAATGAACTTTATGGCCAACCTGATATTTTTGTTGACTGCAGACCTACACTGACCACTCTCCCCCAGCTTCATTTTATTTACATTCCCCAACTCAGTGTTTCTTCTAATATACTCATTCATTGTTTCAAAAGATTGCTGCATAGTTATTTGTTGGGTATCTTAAACCCTTTTTGGTGAATGTAGGATATGAATTACTCAGAAAATAAGGTGAAGAATTTAAATGTTTTATTTGATAAGAATAAAGGCCAGAGAAAAGATTTACCACAACTACTCATGCTGAGAAAACGCCTGTATTGCAAATTACATTACAACCATCTTTTAAGTGCCACCATTTTGGCTAAAACCCCTTCAAGATTCTCCTAATAATAGCCTCCCAACAGCATGTCTCCATCTTTTCTTTTCTCTGTTCAGAGCCTCATTCCTTCTTGTCTAGTTCATAGGCTTGTATTCAATTCAGGTAATTTATATAAAAAGCATGTTGCCAATTGTAATATGCTTCCCAAATGTAAGAATTCATTTTCTCTACCACTGACATCATTTTTGACTTCTGCAGTTTCTTTTCTTTTCCATCCCTGAGGACATTTTAAATGTTCTGAGCATTCTAAGCACTTTCTGAGGGATCTCTTTCCTTTCCAGTTTCCCATTTAGTTTTTTCCCTAATGTGTCTGTTTCAGTACATTTGTTCATCTAATTACCTCCCTTGACTCAGCTGTGATGTTGATAAAGGTTATAGAGGAAGTACAGTTCTCTTGAGAGGTATTGCTCCATCTTGCCATTAAATTTTGTTACACTGTTCTCTAGGTGAAAGAAAGGCAGGAAGCATGGTTTTTTCTGCCACTTGTGAATGAAGATTTGATGGTGTTCTCCAACACTGGACTGCCAGGGAGATCCTATAAGAGAATTTTTAAATTTTACGTCAGGGAATATCAATCATGTGATCATATGCATTTTGTGAACCAGGGATGCTCCATGTACCAGATTGTTAGTTCATCCAACAACAAACTTTATTGAGCCCCTGGAATGTTCCAGGCTCTGTTCTAGACACGGGGGACTTAGCAGTGAACAGAATAAAGTCTCTGCACTCTGGGAGTTTACATTTTACCAGGAAACACAGACAATAAGTAAATATTGAAATGCATTTAGTAGTCAGAAGTACCTGGAAGGATGACGTGGTGCATAAAAAGAAGAGTTAGAGCAGGTGAACTATTTCTGAACTGTGGTCCGGCAAGGGGACATTTTAGCAGACACCCAAAAGGGGATGAGGAGAGACCTTGTGTATTTAGGGGAAGACTGTTCTGGGAGAGGAAACAGAATTACCAAGGCTTGGGCTGTGCTTGGTGGATTTGGGGAGCGGTAGGAAGGCCAGTGTGATTGGAGTGCATTGGCAGAGGAGAATGTGGGGGTGAGGGTGGGAGGTACAGAGCCCACATCACAGCACGTGTGTGGGCATGGGGTGGACTTTGGGTTTTGTTTTGAGCACGATGAGAAGTGTTTAAGCAGAGAAGTAGCGAGATGTCTTGACATTTAAAAGGAATCTGTCTGGTTGTTGAGCAGAGAGTGAGCTGGGGCAAGGCAAGATGGGGATTGGGGGCTATCATGTAGGAGATGCTTCCAGTGGTCCAGGTGAGATGTAGTGGGGGCAGGCTTGGGCTAGAGGCACTGATGGCTGTCAGACCGGAGAGAAGTTAAAGAGTGTAGCTACCGGGATTTGTCTGTGGATTGAATGTGAAGAGTAAGAGAGGAATCATGGGTGACATCGTGGGTTGGGGTACAAACAGCTAGAAAAGCACATTTGCCATTGACTAATATGGGAAAATGGCAGGGAGAGAAGGTGGCATTGGGGACATCAGGGTTTCCAGTTTGGCTCATGTGAGTTTGAGATGCCTCTGAGAAATCCAGAGAGGGGATGGCAAGGAAGTTGTTGGATAAGTAAGTCTGATGTTCACAGGAACATTTAGAGTCTAAACTTGTCAACAGAGAGGCCATTTAGAGCTGATGTATCTGGATGAGTTGAGCAGGACACTGAGTGTGAATACAGCAGGGGAGAGAGCCAGAGGAAGCACGAGGCTGTGGGAAGTAAGTTTTCACGGGAGTGAGGTGTGATCCGCCAGGTGTAATGCCAGTGGAGGCTTGAAAACATGGAACCTGAGACCTTACCATTGGAGTTGACAGAGTAGGAATCCCTGGGGATCTTTTCTTCTTTCTCTAAGCATTGCTTCTATTTCTTTCTCTTTCTTTCTTTCTGGCTGTGCCGGGTCTTTGTTGCTGCTCACAGGCTTTCTCTAGCTGCAGTGAGCGAGGGGGCTACTCCCCAGTTGCAGCGCACAGGCTTCTCACTGTGGTGGCTTCTCTTGTGGAGCATGGACTCTAGGGCATGCAGGCCTCAGCAGTTGTGGCACACGGGCTTAGTTGCCCCGAGTCATGTGGGATCTTCCCGGACCAGGAATTGAACCCATGTCCCCTGCATTCGCAGGTCCATTAATCTCTGGACCACCAGGGAAAGCCATCACTGGGGATACTGACAGGGGAGTGTTGGCGACACGCTGGAGAAAGCAGCATGATTGGAATGGATGTAAAAGAGAATGGGAGGAGAAGAAATTTATGCAGCAAACCCAATTCTTTCACTTATTTCTGCTGTCCATTAAAAGGTAATAGAAAAACGGTGCAGAAACAGGAAATAGATCCAGTCTGTATGCATATGTAAGTGATCCAGAGGAACACTGGCTGAAGTATTTAACAGGGGCTGGGATCTCATGCCCAAATGAGAGGTTGGTTTTAGGAGCACAGAAATTTGTCCATCCTAACAAGAGGGGAGGAGACAGTGCTTGAAAAGTACTGGCAGGGGGTTTACCCAGGCGTGGAAAGTGTGGAGAGTGGATGCTTTTATTTTTTCAGTGGTCGGGGAGACAGGTTTCTTGCTTGAGGCTAGAAGGAGACTTGGTCCTGAGTGGCAAGCTGTCCCATGTGATGCCTTGATATGCAGTGAACACAGCAGCTCTGAGGTTCTGTCAGGGCGGGAACCATTGTCTTGTTGCACTTAGCATCTTGCCTGGCACAAAGCAGGTGCTCTAAGCACATAATCCCAAGGTGGAGCTGCTCCACTGGCTCAGGGATTTGTTTGTGACAGCCACAGGCAGGAAGGCTAAAGGGTTTGTGGACCAAAGGGCACAAGATGCATGCCCTTTGTTCATAGATTAGGACTTTCAAAACAGCACAGCAGACTATGTCCCCAAATTCTAAAACAGCAGCAAATGCTTTGTTTGTATAAAACCTAAATGATAATTTTTAGACTCATTTCCATGGTGCCCTGTTAGCATTAGCACTACCATTATACGCTGCTGTATAATAAACAATCTTTCACCTTTATCGCGGAGAAGGCAATGGCACCCCACTCCAGTACTCTTGCCTGGAAAATCCCATGGATGGAGGAGCCTGGTAGGCTGCAGCTCATGGGGTCGCTAAGAGTCAGACACGACTGAGCGACTTTGCTTTCACTTTTCACTTTCATGCATTGGAGAAGGAAATGGCAACCCACTCCAATGTTCTTACCTGGAGAATCCCAGGAACGGGGGAGCCTGGTGGCTGCCATCTATGGGGTCACATAGAGTCGGACACGACTGAAGTGACTTAGCATAGCATAGCATAGACCTTTATCGATCATTGATACAAATGTTAGTCCCTAACCACTTTTTATATGTCTTAAATTTTTGAAATTTAAGTGTACCTGCCATAACATAAAATAAACACTAGACTCTAAAAAAGAAAGAAACAGCACAGCAGGGCATTCAACCACGTGCAGGGCCTTTCTGAGCCTGGGACACCATGTGAGTACACAAGCCACATGGCTGTGGAGCTGGCCTGGTACACGGCTACCGGCTGAATCTGATCAAACACACCTGTGGGCTATAGACCCAGGGGCACTGGCCGGAGCTAGGACTTCAGGAGAAGATGGTATTACATGTTTACATTTCTTTTAAAAGTTTAAGAAAGAAAGGTCAAATCTGAAAGCGAAGCTGCCATCATCACAGATGGACAGAGATGAGGATATAGCAGTGTTCTAAGAAAGTGAGCAGATGCATCAGTGCTATTTAGAAACTTTCATCACTGAAAACATGCTCTAGGGGTGTCTCCCTAATCAGAATTCCCCAAATCACAATAGTGGGAAAGGGAAGGTGGGAAAAGTGAAACTAGTCAATATCAGAGGTTACGGTTCATTGTCATTATAGATGTGGCATCGATGACTGATTAAAAAAGAAAAGACATACGGTTCATTGTCATTATAGATGTGGCATTGATGACTGATTAAAAAAGAAAAGACATAAGAAAATCCTCCCCATTCATTTCTCAAACTCCAGCAGAGAAGGACAGTGTGAATGGAAGTTTAGATCCAAGGCATGAGTAAGGTGGGGGCTTCCGTGGTGGCTCAGATGGTAAAGAATCTGCTTGCAATGCAGGAGACCTGGGTTCAATCCCTGGGTCAGGAAGATCTCCTGGCAAAGGAAATGGCAACCCATTCCAGTATTCTTGCCTGGGAAATCCCATGGACAGAAGAGCCTGGTGGGCTACAGTCCATGGGGTCACAAAAAGTCTGACACAGCTAAGTGACTAATATCACACACCCATAAGGTGACTGATTTTGTAGCTGCTTTAAAATTGACTTGTTTCAAAGGTTGCTTTCCAAAAACAGTATCTAAAAGACCTTTTTGAAGACATTTTCCAGCATTGTTCCCCTTTTCCTGGGGGGGTGGGGATCAAATTAACTGAATGAGATGTATATATACACCTGTGCTCTGCTGTGAGCAGTTGTCTTCCATGGTAATGACTCCGTCACCAGATAATGCAAGCATGAAGGTTAGGCCACCAAGGGAACTTCTGTAGAGTTCTGAGAATATTAGAAATTGCACTTTTTAAGTCTGAGGATCTCTGAGTAGAGAGGTTGGTTCCAGGATGACTTATAGGAGAGGAGAATCCATTCTACAGTGTTGTCGGGGGACTGGGGTTGAGAGGGTAGGCCTGGGAAGGAATGGTTGTCAGATACAGTTGTCAGAGGTCACTGGAAGTCAAAGAAAATCTGAGTGTTCATTGTGAAAAGAACATTTGAAAACAACATGGACATATCCATGCCCCCTTTCCATTTGCCCTTTCACCTAAACTTCCTAATTTTCCTGTCCCATCATCCCTCAGTATCCTGGGGGTTTGGTTCCTGTGGGCCCTCCACCCCATACAAAATTCACAGATAGTCAAGTCCCTTATAAAATGTCATAATGTTTGCATATAACCTATGCACATCCTCCTGTATACTTTAAATCATCTCTAGATTACTTAGAATACCTAATATGATGGAAATGCTATGTGAATTGTTCCTTGTTGTTGAGTCACTAAGTCGTGTCCAACTCTTTGTGACCCCATGGACTGCAGCACACCAGGCTTCCCTGTCCATCATCTCCCAGAGTTTGCTCAAACTTATGTCCATTGAATTGGTGATGCCATCCAACTGTCTCATCCTTTGTCGTCCCCTTTTCCTCCTGCCCTCAATCTTTCCCAGCATCAGGGTCTTTTCCAATGAGTCGGTCCTTTGCATAAGGTGGCCAAAGTGTTGGAGCTTCAGCTTCAGCATCAGTCCTTCCACTAAATATTCAGGACTGATTTCCTTTAGGATTTACTGGTTTGATCTCCTTGCAGTCCAAGGGACTCTCAAGATTCTTCTCCAGCACCACAGTTCAAAAGCATCAAATCCAAATTTTGTTTTTTGGAGCTTTCTGGATTTTTTAAAAAATATTTTTCATCTATGGATGCTAAACTTGAGGATACAGAGGGCTGACTGTGTTGTGAACAGTATGACTTGACCATGGCAGGCAGGGCCTTTGAATTTTTCTTTCCTAAAAAACAAGTTTAGCTTATCATCCAGTGTCACTGGAGCTTGCCTGCTCCAGTCATTTGTGACAGAATTTAGTCAGCTACAGAGAGCCCAGGAAACAAGTGTCCCCAAGGTTGCACAGCTGGAGCTGTGCCCACCTTAAAGCAGCTTCATCAGGCATGGTACCTGCGTGGAGACCTGTTCTGTTGGAGATGAGAACCCAGAATCCCTCCCAGGATGGAGGTGTCTGGTGCCCATATCAACCCAAGGAGAATCTGTAATCTGTTTTGCATGTGAAGTTACTGTGTTCATGAGAAAAACAAAATCCTGTCCTCCTCTACCTTGTTTGCATATTCAAGGTAGGGGTGATGGCTTGACATGATGGCTAAGCTCTCTGAACACCTGGGATAGTGCCTTTTAAAAAGTATATATTAAATTCCTTTTCTGTTTGTTATCAACTCCCCCCAAATTAGCACCTTGTTTTGGACCTTGTTTTCCAATGATTTCAACAACATGTTTCACTTACTGTCTTTACCACACAGTTTTACCATTCACCATTGGTTAACACTTTTGAAGAAGTGATGATACCCAGAAAAGTCAGGTGACAGTCACTTGCCTGAATCTCATAATCACGCAGGGTTATCTGTCTTGTAAATAAAGTTTTATTGAAACACCCCTGTACTCCTTCACCAACATCCTGTCTGGGGTTACCTTTGGCCTGTGTCAGCAGAATTGAGTCATTGCCACAGAGACCATATGGTCCACGAAACTATTTGCTGACTCTTTACCAAAAGAAAAAAAGAAAAAAAAAACTTACTGACCTCTGTATTAGAATGTACCGACACCTGCCACTCTAAAAATGGAGAATTGAAGTAAAATAGTGTGGGCAGGTCGATTCCATGCCTCACCAGGGTCTGTGTGATCTGTACTCCACTGTCCCACCCTTTGCTACTCAGTGTATCTGGTTGAGAGAATTTGGGGGTAATTTTGATTATAGGTGGTTTTCACCTTGTGTTGATTGCAGAACCTGTATCTAGAGTTAGATACAATCCCCCTTGGTTACTGTAATGGGACTCAACCTTACCCAGCAGCTTTCCCCTACCTAGGAAAACCAATTATAAAAATTATTACCAGAAACATACCCAGTGGAGGTATATGGTTCCTGTGGCCAGTAGCATCAAACTTGATGCATCTGCCTCCAGAGAGCCATGATAACCTGTCCTCACTGAATCAGAATCAAGCTCTCTCATTCTTCATTCATTCTCCCTTTCGGTCTTCATGATTTTTGTCTTGATAGACCACCTTTTAAGATAATTTGTGTGTGTATCTAGGTTGACCTTGAGAGCCTCAAAGTTCAGGGTGCCTTAGTGTTGACTGGCATCTTCTTCCTACTCACCCCATAGCCTTGAATACTTGAGTCTTGAGTGTGGTGATGTCTGCTTTTAAGGAAGTAATATCCTCTTTTCCTTTTATCTGAGTCCTCCCTAGCAGCAAATAGAATACAGTTGACCCTTGAACAACATTAGTTTG
This sequence comes from Bos taurus, assembly GCF_002263795.3. Taxonomy (NCBI): domain Eukaryota; kingdom Metazoa; phylum Chordata; class Mammalia; order Artiodactyla; family Bovidae; genus Bos; species Bos taurus. The sequence continues at coordinate 34,885,394 of NC_037341.1, read as the reverse complement.
AACTGTGCAGGTGCACTGATGCAGGGATACTTTTCACTAGTAAATACCACATACAGGACTGTGATCTGAGATTGATTGATGCTGTGAATGGAGGAAGCATGGATACAGAGGGCTGACTATCCATTATAGGCAGATTAATCTCAAGTTGTTCAAGGGTCAACTATATAAAAATTGATCACTAGGTCTCATGTTTACTAAATTCAAATAACCTTAAAAAGCATTTCCCCCAAAGCTCTGCACTTCTGTGTCATTCTAACGTAGATTCAGGGTCCAGAGATTGTGGCTCTCCTGGCCTGAATGCAGTGTCATATGCATGTGGCAAGAGCTTCCTCTTGGCAAGGAGCTTGGTTACTTCTTTTTCGGGGGAGTAGTCTTTCCCATTGATTAGACTTAGGACTGAGAAAGGAGGGCCTCCATCGTCCCAAAGCACAGAGAAGGGAACTGGAGGAGCCCTGTACCCTACTTTCCTTACAATTCCACTGGCATGTATATTCTAGGAGTATAATGTTAGATCAGAACTTCCCAGCAACCTTAGGTTAAGTATTAACTCTTATCCCTAAATCTTCAAGGAGCCAATCAAGCTTTTAGGCTATGGAGCAGGACTCCATAAAAATCAAAAGCTTCTCTGAAGAAAAACATAATTTGAAATATCAACATAATTGGAGGAGTTCTCATGCTTGGAAGAATGTCTGCAAATATGAAAAAATGTTAAAACTTTATATAAATCAGTAAATGAATATTTTAAAATTGACAAAGAATTTGGACAGTTCATGGAGGGAAATTACTTTTCAAGTACATACATATAAGCATCTCCAATATTTCCCAATTAAAGCACTATTTTCTGCACCTAATAAAACAGTAAGGACATCTTTTTTTTTTTTTTTTATTTCACCATTGAGGATAATGTTTGCTGTGGGTTTGTCATATATAGCTTTTATTATGTTGAGGTATGTTCCTTCTATTCCTGCTTTCTGGAGAGTTCTTATCATAAATGGATGTTGAATTTTGTCAAAAGCTTTCTCTGCATCTATTGAGATAATCATATGGTTTTTGTTTTTCAATTTGTTAATGTGGTGTATAACATTGATTGATTTGCGGATATTGAAGAATCCTTGCATCCCTGGGATAAAGCCCACTTGGTCATGGTGTATGATCTTTTTAATGTGTTGTTGGATTCTGATTGCCAGAATTTTGTTAAGAATTTTTGCATCTATGTTCATCAGTGATATTGGCCTGTAGTTTCCTTTTTTTGTGGGATCTTTGTCAGGTTTTGGTATTAGGGTAATGGTGGCCTCATAGAATGAGTTTGGAAGTTTACCTTCCTCTGCAATTTTCTGGAAGAGTTTGAGCAGGACAGGTGTTAGCTCTTATCTAAATTTTTGGTAGAATTCAGCTGTGAAGCCGTCTGGACCTGGGCTTTTGTTTGCTGGAAGATTTTTGATTACCGTTTCAATTTCCTTGCTTGTGATGTTTCTGTTAAGATTTTCTGTTTCTTCCTGATCCAGTTTTGGAAAGTTGTACTTTTCTAAGAATTTGTCCATTTCTTCCACGTTGTCCATTTTATTGGCATATAATTGTTGATAGTAGTCTCTTGTGATCCTTTGTATTTCTGTGTTGTCTGTTGTGATCTCTCCATTTTCATTTCTAATTTTATTGATTTGATTTTTCTCCCTTTGTTTCTTGATGAGTCTGGCTAATGGTTTGTCAATTTTATTTATCCTTTCAAAGAACCAGCTTTTGGCTTTGTTGATTTTTGCTATGGTCTCTTTTGTTTCTTTTGCATTTATTTCTGCCCTAATTTTTAAGATTTCTTTCCTTCTACTAACCCTGGGATTCTTCATTTCTTCCTTTTCTAGTTGCTTTAGGTGTAGGGTTGGGTTATTTATTTGAGTTTTTTCTTGTTTCTTTAGGTATGCCTGTAGCTATGAACTTTCCCCTTAGGACTGCTTTTAAAGTGTCCCACAGGTTTTGAGTTGTTGTGTTTTCATTTTCATTAGTTTCTATGTGAATTTTGATTTCTTTTTTGATTTCTTCTGTGATTTGTTGGTTATTCAGCAGGGTGTTGTTCATCCTCCATATGTTGGAATTTTTAATAGTTTTTCTCCTGTAATTGAGGTCTAATCTTACTGCATTGTGGTCAGAAAAGATGCTTGGAATGATTTCTATTTTTTTGAATTTACCAAGGCTAGATTTATGGCCCAGGATGAGATCTATCCTGGAGAAGGTTCCATGTGCGCTTGAGAAAAAGGTGAAATTCACTGTTTTGGGATGAAATGTCCTATAGATATCACTTAGGTCTAACTGGTCTATTGTATCGTTTAATGTTTGTGTTTCCTTGTTAATTTTCTGTTTAGTTGATCTATCCATAGATGAGAGTGGGGTATTAAAGTCTCCCACTATTATTGTGTTATTGTTAATTTCTCCTTTCATACTTGTTAGCATTTGTCTTACATATTGCGGCGCTCCTGTGTTGGGTGCATATATATTTATAATTGTTATATCTTCTTCTTGGATTGATCCTTTGATCATTATGTAGTGACCATCTTTGTCTCTTTTCACAGCCTTTGTTTTAAAGTCTATTTTATCTGATATGAGTATTGCTACTCCTGCTTTCTTTTGGTCCCTATTTGCATGAAAAATCTTTTTCCAGCCCTTCACTTTCAGTCTGTGTGTGTCCCCTGTTTTGAGGTGGGTCTCTTGTAGACAACATATGTAGGGGTCTTGTTTTTGTATCCATTCAGCCAGTCTTTGTCTTTTGGTTGGGGCATTCAACCCATTTACATTTAAGGTAATTACTGATAAGTATGATCCCGTTGCCATTTATTGTTTTGGGTTCGAGTTTATACACTGTTTTTGTGTTTTCTGTCTAGAGAAAATCCTTTAGTATTTGTTGGAGAGCTGGTTTGGTGGTGCTGAATTCTCTCAGCTTTTGCTTGTCTGAGAAGCTTTTGATTTCTCCTTCATATTTGAATGAGATCCTTGCTGGGTACAATAATCTGGGCTGTAGGTTATTTTCTTTCATCACTTGAAGTATGTCTTGCCATTCCCTCCTGGCTTGAAGAGTTTCTATTGAAAGATCAGCTGTTATCCTAATGGGAATTCCCTTGTGTGTTATTTGTTGTTTTTCCCTTGCTGCTTTTAATATTTGTTCTTTGTGTTTGATCTTTGTTAATTTGATTAATATGTGTCTTGGGGTGTTTCGCCTTGGGTTTATCCTGTTTGGGACTCTCTGGGTTTCTTGGACTTGGGTGATTATTTCCTTCCCCATTTTAGGGAAGTTTTCCACTATTATCTCCTCAAGTATTTTCTCATGGTCTTTCTTTTTGTCTTCTTCTTCTGGGACCCCTATGATTCGAATGTTGTAGCGTTTAATATTGTCCTGGAGGTCTCGAGATTGTCCTCATTTCTTTTAATTCGTTTTTCTTTTATCCTCTCTGATTCATTTATTTCTACCATTCTATCTTCTAATTCACTAATCCTATCTTCTGCCTCTGTTATTCTACTATTTGTTGCCTCCAGAGTGTTTTTAATTTCATTTATTGCATTATTCATTTTATATTGACTCTCTTTTATTTCTTCTAGGTCCTTGTTAAACCTTTCTTGCATCTTCTCAATCTTTGTCTCCAAGCTATTTATCTGTGTTTCCATTTTGATTTCAATATTTTGGATCAATTTCACTATCATTATTTGGAATTCTTTATCAGGTAGATTCCCTATCTCTTCCTCTTTGGTTTGGTTTGGTGGGCATTTATCCTGTTCCTTTATCTGCTGGGTATTCCTCTGTCTCTTCATCTTGTTTAAATTGCTGAGTTTGGGGTGTCCTTTATGTATTCTGGCAGTTTGTGGAGTTCTATTTATTGTGGCGTTTCCTCGCTCTGTGTGGGTTTTTACAGGTGGCTTGTCAAGGTTTCTTGGTTAGGGAAGCTTGTGTCGGTGTTCTGGTGAATGGAGCTGTATTTCTTCTCTCTGTTAAAGTCTGCAGAAAAGCAGAAATCGACACATCTCCTCCCCGATGTTGGCCAAGCCAGGAGACATTTTGGAAGATTTATGGCCTTTTTACTTTACTTGCTCACTTCTTCTCCTTCTCTGTTCTGTAAGAGAACTTCTCCTTTCTGTAATATTTAAGATGGGAGAAGAGCAGAACTGGTTCTAAGTTCAGAAAGCCGAGAGGGCTTCCTTTCTCAGGCAGAGCTGTCAGTAAGGACATCTTTAAAACAGCAACAGCCAGTGCTTATAAGGCTGTAGTCAAAACTGGCACAGTTTAAACAGACAAAATCCTTTTAAAAACTGTTTGGCACTATATGTGAGAAAGTAGGTAACATGTCGAGGGAGGCATGAGAAATAAAACTGGGTAAGGAGTTTGGACTCGATTCTGTATGCAGTAAACCCTGCTGGTTCTGAGAGCTGTAGTTGCTTGAAGTATTTTAGGCCCATTATTCTGAGAGAGAGTGAGAGGGAGAAACAAAAACTAAGTTGGGTGGGTGTGTGTGCAGGGAGAAACAAAATCAGCTGGGGTGTCCATGTGTTAGTCGCTCAGTCATGTCCAGCTCTTTGTGAACCCATGGACTGTAGCCTGTGTGCGTGTGTGTGTGTGGAGGGAGAAATAAGACTAACAGCTGGGGTATGTGTGTGTATGTGTGTTAATTGCTTAGTCATGTCCAACTCTTTGTGACCCCATGGACTGTAGCCTGCCAGGCTCCTCTCTCCATGGGATTCTCCAGGCAAGGATACTGGAGTGGGTAGCCATGCCCTCTCCAAGGGTATCTTACTGACCCAGGGATCAAACACAGATGTCTTGCATTGCAGGCAGATTCTTTACCATCTGAGCCAGTTTGGTAAATATTGTACATTTGTAGATAATCAGACTTTACGCAATCTAGGTTGCGTCCTCAACTTGACAAACCAGGAGACTGAAGACTAAAAAATATGGAAATCCCTTCCCCAAGGTTCAGGTAGGAGTTATGAGCTCAGATGAACTAGATGGACTCGTCTGAGTTCCAGTTTTCTGTTTTTCTTTTTACTCTTAAACGGTTTATGGAACTCTTTGGTAGTATTTACAAATGTAGAATTTTAATAATCTTGTGTAGATTTTAATATTTTATGATTGAATATGTAAACATTAACTTTTAAGTAAGCTTTAAAAAGAATTCCAGCTCTTTCCCACTTGTAAATATTTTGACTTGCCAATAGAAATAATTAATCTTCATAGATTTAATAGAGTAAAAACTAGAGAAACACTCATTCTTTTGATCATTGATTTTTTTTTTTTAACTGTCTACTTTGTACTCTTCATTCTTACTGTGCTTTCAGAATATAAAACAAATACCTCCAGGGCTGCTCTTTAGGAGCAGGAGTGATGGACATTTGCTTAAAGTAAATCAAACAAGTTTTTCTATAACGAACATTTATTGTTCTGTTGCTAAGTCATGTCTGACTCTTTGCAACCCCATTGACTGTAGCATACCAGGCTTCCCTGTCCTTCACCAGTTCCTGGAATTTGCTCCAATTCATGTTCTTTGAGTCAGTGATGCCATCCAGTGATCTCATCCTCTGTCACCTCCTTCTCCTCCTGCCCTCAGTATTTCCTAGTATCTGGGTTTTTTTCCAATGAGTCAACTCTTCATGTCAGGTGGCCAAAGTATTGGAGCTTCAGCTTCAGCCCCAGTCCTTCTAATGAATGTTCAGGGTTGATTTCCTTTAGGATTGACTGGTTTGATCTCCTTACAGTCCAAGGGACTCTCTAGAATCTTCTCCAGCACCACAGTTCATAAGCACATAATGAACATAAGTGATTACAAAAATTATATAACCCTATAATAGAGATAAATGTAAATTCAAAGTAAGAACCAAGATTTAGATGGAAAATCACAAAAAAGATTCTTGAGCTTGATCTTTAGAGGTTACTAGGAATTTTTCAGACTGATGAGGGGAGTAAGTATGGAGAAAAGGCATTCTAAGAAAAGGAAATAGTGTGCAGAATCAGGAAACAGCATGGCACTTGTGGAGAGCTGAGATAATTAGATGTGTCAGAAGTCAGATTGGTTAGAGATAAGGTGTCAGAAAGTGACTCAGTGGGACTTCCTTCTGCTAGTGTCTTGCATGGTTCTAAATACGTTGACACAGTAGTTTTACTTTATGCCATTGATTTCCATTTTACAGATGGTGAAACTGAGTCCAAGAAAAGGAAAATAACTTGAACAAAGTCTAATAAGTAGTGAGGTCTTGATTTGAAATGTGGCAGTTGAGTCCACAGGTCAGAGTCTTAGAATCTAGACTGATCTTCCTGTCCCCTTCCTCCCAGAGGGTTTGGAGCATTGAATGGTTTTCAAGCTTGCTGTCATGGTGGTGCAGAAGATAGGTAAAAGGTTGCAGGTAGCAAGCTTGGAAACAGCCATTTGCAAGAATTAAGACAAAGGATAATGAAGGCCTAATCTTGGAGCAAAAGTATTTAGGACAGAAAAGTCACAGAACTTAGTCTTGATTTGATGGAGCTACTAAAGAATTTCTGGCTTGGAAAACTGGATAGATGTATCACTCATCAGACTGAAGAACAGAGATGGAGGATTCAGTTTAGAACAACTTTAGCTGTGGTATTCATGGAATATTCAGATCAAGAGCTCTGGCAAACAGTGGGATAGTCAGATCAAGAGATAAGGTAAAGCTTTAGCATCATCAGCCTGGGTTATCATTGAAATCCGTCTTACAGATGCTACAAACCACTTAGAGCCTATAGTGAGATAAGAGGGCTAGGGAGGGAAACTCTAGTGCACTGCTTCTCAGAATATAGTCTACCCAGGGGCTGGCTGTGCACCAGTTTTTATCACTGGTCCATGGTGAGAGATGGGATTTGCTTCAGCATGTAATTGGTGCATGTAAATAAGCTTGCTATTTACTTGAACTGACTTTAAAAAATCTTAGCAAGACATTCCATTGCCTTGCATTGCTTAACATCCTGATTTTGCAAACTCCTTTTTCTTTTTTTTTTTTGTTGCAGATCACATTTAGTATCATTGACATCAAGAACATTTAAACTTTAAGTAGAGGGAAATAGTAGCCAAAGAGACAGAAGGTACAGTGTGAGTGGTAGAATGAACAAAAGAATGGGAAGTCCAGTTATTCTAATGGGTTCATGGTTTAAATGAGCAGGTGGCCAGCACAGCCACAGAGAGGTCAGATAAGATTGAAGACTAAAAGTTATTGGATTTGGCCATTTTCGGGTCATCGGTAATATTTTAGGAGCTTTGCCCCCTGCTTGCTCTTTTACTTTCTACTCTCTCATCTTTATCCACCAATCTACCTTCTAAATACTTGTCAAACCTATATGTTCACCATGTATACCAAAGACCTCTTTGGCTCTAAAGTACTTTTGAATTCAGTCTTCCTTTTTCCTTATCTCTTGGGTGATCTGAAGTTACTGATCCCTCTTTCCTTGCTATCATATTCTTTCATCTATAATGCACTGACCTTGGTATTCCTTTTCACACCCCACCCACCATTCTGTGTCCATTTCTTCTACACACACTGCATGTTTTTAATGACATCTATTTGTTCCACTCCGTGTGTGCATGCTAAGTTTCTTCAGTCATATCCACCTCTTTGAGACCATATTGACCATAGCCCTCCAGGCTCCTCTGTTCATGGGATTTTCCAGGCAACAATACAGGAGTGGATTGCCATGCCCTCCTCGAGGGGATCTTCGTGACCTGGGGATTGAACTAGCATCTCTTATGTATCTTACATCTTCCGCATTGGCAGGAGGATTCTTTACCTCTGCACCACTACATGTGGTATCAATTTCCAAATCTAAACTCAACCCACCTTTCTTTTCTGAGCTTTGGAGCTATCAGCCTGTCAGACATCTTACTCAAATGCCACAGACTCTTCAGTATGTCCAAAGCTGGACCCATTTTTCTCTCCATCCCTTCTTCCTAAGCCCCATACTCATACTGGAATCTGCCAAGCTGCCAACCACTAGTGTCAGCATCATCCTCCCCCCCTTTTTATCCCTCTAGTAATTGATCTCACTACCAAATACCTCTTTGAATCTCTAACTCTCCTTTATCCCTGCTACCTGCATCTGGGCCACCAGCATCCATCATCTTGATGACTGAGTTATCCTCTTGTGAGGATATCTCTCCCTTTCTCAGTCTTCTTTTGTCTCCAGGACACTCACTACACTAGAGCTAGAGTCATCCATCTAAAAAAATCAAAGTTTGATGACATCACCTCCTTGTTGAATTCTTTGCCTGCCACTCCAGTCTTATCTCTGTGTTCTATAGAGTCAGGTCACATGGATTGTTTTCAGTTCTTCAATATGTTCTCTTTCTCTCTGTTTTAAATAATTTTATTTTTGATTCTGCTGGATCTTCGTTGCTGTGCAGGTTTTTCTCTAGTTGTGGAGAGTGGGGGCTGCTCTCTAGTTGCAGCGTGTGTGCCTCTCATTATGGGGGCTTCTCTTCTTGCAGAGCATGGGCTCTAGAGTGCATGGGCTCAGTAGTTTTAGCACATGAACTTAGCAGTCGTGACTCCTGGGCTCTAGAGCACAGATTCAGCAGTTGTGGTGCGTGAACTTAGTTGCCCCACAGCATGTGGGATCTTCCCAGGGATGGAACCCATGTCTCCTGCATTGGCAAGCAGATTCTCAACCACTGGACCACTAGGGAAGTCCCAACATGCTCTCTCTTTCTGCAGCTTCACACATGGTCTGTGACTGTTCGGAGCTGTTATATGCCCTCTTCATTGGCAAATTTGACTTCCATCAGCAGAAAACTTCTTTAACCCTGCATATCTGAATTACATGGAGTTCCTCTGTGGTCACCCAGCAGTCTACTTTTCCCATTTCATTACCTTTTCCATATTGTTTGGTAATCTCTCATTTTTATTCATGAATCAATGCCCTCCTCTGAATGTTAAGCTCCAAGAAAGCAGGAACCATACCTGGTTGGTACATCATTATACCTCAGGCTCCTAGTATAGTGCTTGAAGAGTGTGAACATTCAGTCAATGTTGGTTAAATGGAATGAATGCTCTTCTGAATGTTTTCACATCCGTTATCTCAGTGGGGGTAAAGTGGAACAATTCAGAGAGGATTTTAGTGAAACATAAGATGATGGATTAGAAGATTAAATTATTTGTTGAGTTGTTTTGCCCCAGTAGGAGGAAGGAGAACTAAGAGACAGGAAAGCTGGTTAGGAGAGTAGAAGCATTTCATACTACCCTGTAAAACAAAGAGGAAGAATTAAAAAAAAAAAAAAAAAGCTTGCATTATTCAGATTTCATATTCCTTCTAATAAGTTGAGACCTATAAGGAGGGGTATGTGTGTGTGTTTTAATATTTTAAACTGTCAGATTGTCCATCTCTTAGGGTTTATTTTCTTCACCTGGAAAAACTACATAACATGATGTAAAAATGTTTTTGTAAACTTTGATCTTTCAGTTTGTTTTCTTTGGAGGGAGGTTTACAGAAGTAAGTAATTGATTTCATTCTAGCTTTTCTATTCTCAAATTGAGACAACATGTATTTTTAAAGATTTAACTGAGTTTTTAAAAAAGGATAAAGAAGTAAACACCAAGAAGTAAAGGAACAGGCAGTCAGTTGGAGGAAATCTGGGTTCAGAAAACCTAGGTAAGATAAATTACTTTTTGGACAAAATGATCTCTTTCTGGAAGTCGATGTGTAAAACACGTGGTAAGGAGATCCAACCAGTCCATTCTGAAGGAGATCAGCCCTGGGATTTCTTTGGAAGGAATGATGCTAAAGCTGAAACTCCGGTACTTTGGCCACCTCATGCGAAGAGTTGACTCATTGGAAAAGACTCTGATGCTGGGAGGGATTGGGGGCAGGAGGAGAAGGGGACGACAGAGGATGAGATGGCTGGATGGCATCACCGACTCGATGGACGTGAGTTTGAGTGAACTCCAGGATTTTATGATGGACAGGGAGGCCTGGCGTGCTGCAATTCATGGGGTCACAAAGAGTCGGACATGACTGAGCGGCTGAACTAACTAACTAAGACACATTACTTGGTGTCTTCAGCTTCTTCACAGAGATGAACTTCCATAGCTAGAGAGCTCATCACCATTCAAGATAGACTTTACAACAATTGCTTGACATCCCGGGCAAATTAGATGTCAGCTATGCCAGAGACAAAGTAAATATGCCATTTTGAAACTATTAAGAGATTGGTGTGTGTTCTGTATAGGGTAGTGACTATTCAGATTCTGTATGGAGATGTAGGTTGAACAATATTTAAAGAAAAAAGAGATCAAGATGTTTTCCTTAAAACACAACTTTGTATCTAATGAGCTCCATAAAAAATAAATTTGTGCATAGTACCTGCTGCTGCTGCTGCTAAGTTGCTTCAGTCGTGTCCGACTCTGTGCGACCCCATAGATGGCAGCCCACCAGGCTCCCCCGTCCCTGGGATTCTCCAGGCAAGAATACTGGAGTAGGTTGCCATTTCCTTCTCCAGTGCATGAAGTGAAAAGTCAAAGTGAAGTCGCTCATTTCGTGTCCGACTCTTAGCGACCTCATGGACTGCAGCCTACCAGGCTCCTCCGTCCATGGGATTTTCCAGACAAGAGTACTGGAGTGGGGTGCCACATGGAAGAGAGAAGCTTGGTTTGGAACATCTTGAGAATTTACCACAAACATCGACCTCTGCAGGAAAAGAATCTAATACAGATTTTAGAGAATGCTTATCAGGCAGCACTGTATTCTAACAGTTCTACCAGACGAGTTAGCTCAGAAATGCATCTTGATTAACATAAATTGAGCGTTGACTGGCATTGTTTTAGATTTTCTGGCTGTAATTAACTAGTAGCTTTGTTAAGTCCTCATGGTGATTTCTGGGTGCAAGAATCACATGACTAGTTTATATGAGGAAGTTTGCATTCTGGTTTGCTGTGCCAGAGGACATGGAGAAACTACATCTAAAAGCGATAGAGACCACTTAGGTTTTAAGGTGAAACAAGAGACATCGAGCTGTCTCTTGTGATTTAGAAATGAAATTTAATCTGTCAAAGTCCATTCCTATCTACCCTGACTCTTAAGGCTTTGCAGAAGCACTTCAACTTGGAGGTTATACTGAGACCGTGCAGTTTGACTCATGGAAGGTCCTGGTAGAGTCAGTGTGGTACAGCTGTACTGTTGTTCAGTTGATAGAGTAACTGGTACAGTAACTTAGTACCAGTTAACAATGGCTACCAGGTCTCTAGCTGTTCTCTACAGTTTTCTGTTTGGTGAGATGTAGTGTCATTGTCTCTATGAAAATAATATTTCTCATATTAGATTGAGAGATTTCAACCCATATCTAGTAGAGTGATCTGGCAAAGAGGTTTGTGGGGAGTCAGCACACCTGGAGTTAGTGTGGGTAGAGATGTCTGATGGGTGAACTGGATGGACTATGAAAAGAACGTACCTGGGGTAAGAGTAGATGTCTGTTTTCTGGAAACAGGGTAAGAGTCTCCTCCCAGCTCCACAACCACTGTCCAGCTCTTCCTCTGAGCATGCTGGGGGTTGTTTTGTGGCTTCTGTGCAATTGTTTCCATGGTTTATCTGAGTTTCCTGGATGAGTGACTTTAATGTGCTGCCTGGTTTGGGATATTTGGTTCAAAGAGACTAAGACACAGAAAGAGCCTGTGACAAATAGCATGCAGAGTGTGGCGTTGCTCGTACGTCAGCTCTCCTCATCTTGCCCACCCCCTTGTTCTCACATAAAATGAGGGAGAAAATGGAGAATTTAAATTTTCAAAGATAAATCCATCTGATTCTGTTTTCCCTGGCCCAGGGCTTTTTCTTTCATTTCTTTCCGTGAACCAGAAGGCTTTCTGTCATTGGAAGAGCCCCTGTAAGGCAGTTGTGTGGACCTCTCAATGTGGCCAGGGGCCATTTGTGGGATGAGAGAGCAGGTGGACCTGGAGATGGGGGAGCATTGTTTCATCGCAGAGAGCCACAAAGGAAGTCTCTCCAACTTCATACAACCTGTTGTCTCCCATCTTCCATTAAATTTTAAGTATTTCTAATCACACATTTTTTCTAAGCAAGGCTGGCATCAACTTCCTCTTAAATTATTTACCAATGCCAGTAAAAGATAATGGAGAATTTGAGCAGAATGAAACGTGCTTTACTCTTCCGACTTCCCTGTGAATTAGAACAAGGTTAATCTTGACACCATGGTGATACAACAAGAGATGAGAATCCTTCCTGTATTTCCACAGAGTACGGTACAATCCACAGCCCCTCAACGCCTATTAAAGATTCAGATTCTGATCGATTGCGTCGAGGTTCAGATGGGAAGTCACGTGGACGGGGCCGAAGAAACAATAACCCTTCTCCTCCTCCGGATTCTGATCTTGAGGTATGTTGTTGCCAAAGCCTAAGTAAATATCAAGTGATTTAGAAGCTAAATGCAGATTCTATATATGATATTTATACATGTTTCAATGCCTTTCTCCCAAATCATCCCACTGGCAAAACCAATACAATACTGTAAAGTTAAAAAATAAAATTAAAAAAAAAAAAATGCGGATTCTGTATACCTGCTACGAGTAAGGTGTCCGAATGCCTTTGTTACTGCTTTACGTTCCATATCAACATAAATAAGCCAGTTTTTTTCTTTTTTTCATATTAAAGGTAAAGCAGCTGTTTATTTCTGTTTTCTCTTCTACTTCATGTGGTAAAGCATTTATTTTTCTTCTTTAGTGAAACATCGTAAATTATATCATTCTGCTTTGACAAAATTCTCTTGTACTGCTCTGTGTCATTGCTGTTAAATTAAGTGTTGTACTAAATCTGCTTCATAAAACTCACTTGGAAATTAAAGGCACCCTGTGTGTATTGGGGGGAAGAAAACCCAGAATGTTCTAAACAGAAGTAGTCATCACCTTTTGAAACATGCTTTGGTGGAGTTCAAAGCAGGAGAGATTAATTAAAACTTTACAGGATGATAGATTTCAAAATGTTGAATCCACTGATATTAACTTTCTTTTCATTGCCCAAGTGAAACTGATGGTAGAAAACATGATTGTTTTGGCTGAAAAGATGACAGATTTCCAGCAGAACTTGCGTGTATGAATATGTGCTGGTGTGAGTGGGGTTGGGAAGAAAAAAGCAGAATATGGAAGCCTTTGGTGATATCTCAAAGATCTTTTTGAAATGAGTTCCTTCAATAATTCAATTCTAAAAACCCCAAGAGTATGCCAAGAGCATGCAGGTTATGTCTACTTAAGTTATTAACTCTGAAATCTCAATAAAATCAGGCAGGAACAATATACCATCCATTTGATAACATCCCAGTAGGTAATACAAGGTGAATAGATGATGTAAAGTTTTAGTTTTTATATACAATTTTTAGATACTCGGTTTATTAAGAATAAGCCATAAGATTAGTTATTTTAACGCTTCTTAATGAACAGTGATCAAAGGCAAAGAAAAGATCAACTGAATGATTTTTCATTGATTGCCCCTCTATCTTAGAAATTATAAACAAACTTGTTTTAGCTTATTTTCCATGTCTTTAGAACTAAGACTGAGAAGTGACTACAGAAGTAGAAAGAACATATAGTCTTATTTCTTTCCTGTATTTTTGACAGTGTTGCTGATATGTTTATTCTCATATCTTATCTGAGGTTTTATCTGAGAAAATCTGGGACATATACTTTGGAACATTTGTGTTTAAAAAATAGTAAATTCAGATTTTTCATTTGTCTCCCATTTCAAGACTACGTTTCCTTGTTGAAGTTATGAGTAGCAGGTTTCTCAGCCAAGGGCAAGACACACTGATTTGGTGCTTCCTTTGTAGAGGGTGTTCATCTGGGACTTGGACGAGACAATCATTGTTTTCCATTCCTTGCTCACTGGGTCCTATGCCAACAGATATGGGAGGGTGAGTACCAAGAGGCATCATTTGCTCATTTCTTTAAATCTGCCTAGAATTGCATTTTTTATCCAAATGGGAATGTGGCTTAAAGTACTTAATTTATTGAAATAAATATATATATAAGACAAAGCCATAAATTAACAGAAGGAGTTCTTTTTAGGCTCTTAAGAAGATAAATATCTCATAAAGATAAACTTTATGCAATTAAATACATTCTTACTTCAGACCCCAATGAATAAAGGTGATCAGATGCTATTCTAGGGTGAAATAGTAGAATATATAGATGATATAGAAAGATCTTTTGTATTGTGTTTTTTTATTTGCCACATGTTTTTATTCTCTTTATTCCCAGCATATTCAGGGGAGCAGATAGTTCACTTTATATTGTCTTCCGTGATTAGCAGTGTTAGTATTTTATTTTCAAAACACTTATTATGAATGTCTTTATTAGTCCCTTTGCTGTGCAGCTAAATTTATGTGAATAGTTTGTAAAAATTTGGCCTCTGAATGACAAAGGACAAATATATCCAATTCTTAGTTGTTACAACAACTTATCTTGGTGGTGTAGGTACAGAATAATTTTACAGATCACCTTCCATGAATATAATTTTAAATTCAGTGTTCTGTGTTTGGGTTCCCCAAAACCTTGGAAATTCTTTTTGTTTCCTTGCTGGTTCCATAGCTTTTTCTCATGCAAAAGTCATGTTATTTAAAAGTGTCTTAAGTGAAATTATCCTGTGAATATGATATTTTTCATTTTTTTAATCACTAAAGAAATCACATTACAAGTCTTAGATCCTTGGAGGTATTGGTTGGAAGTCTTAGGAACTAATTCTTATGTGTTGGTGACTCCAGACGTTTCTCAGCATTAACTGTTAAAATTGATAATTCATAAAATAGTCATGCTCTCATTACAGACTTTGCAGGAATTCATCCTTTCAATAAATCATATTTCAATAAATACATATTTAGTGCTTGATATGTAGGCATCTGGAGGTGAAAGTGGAGAGATGCTCATTGTCACAGTGCAGCCTTCCTCTCCTTAACCCTAAATATATACCTAATACAAAAAAAGGGGAGGGCTAGAGAAATGCACATTGGTAAGAGCTAGAATATTCCACCATTTGAATGTCTGTCAGAAATATCTGTAAAACACAATATCCCCCAATTTATTGTTAAACAGATTTTCTATGAGAAGATAATGAATAAAAACACAGATTATTTTAAAAATAAGGCTATTTTTTGTTTTCTAAGGAACCTCCATAGTGTTCTCCATAGAGGTTGTATCAATCTACATTTCCAGCAGTGGAAGAGATTTTCCCTTCTCTCCACACCCTCTCCAGCATTTATATGTGTATTTATTTAATAATTAGTGATGTTGACCATCTTTTCAGGTGCCTCTTGGCTATCTGTTTGCCTTCTTTGGAGAAGAAGATCTTCTCATTTTTTAGATTTAGATTTTCTCATTTAGATCTCCTCATTTTTTGACTGGATTGTTTGTTGTTTTGATATTTAGTTGCATGAAATGTTTGTATATTTTGGAGATTAATTCTTTTTCAGTTACTTCATTTGCAAGTATTTTCTCCCATTTTGAGGGCTGTCTTTTTATTTTGTTTATGGTTTACTTTGCTGTGCGGAAGTCGTAGAGTCAATCATTCAAAATAAGTCTTTACTTGTGGCTAGCACATATTAAGGATTCTGTAAATACTAGTTGCATTATTTTTATTATTTCTTTGATCGATATTATTACTATCCCTATTTCTACAAAAACTGCTCCTTTAAAAGCCTAAAATGTCAAAGTATAGTAAGTAGGAAGAGTCTTGAAGATCATCTTTACTGAACCATTTTAACGGCCCTACAACTAACTCCTGGAGGAAGAGAGCTGGCCCCTGGAACTCACAGAAAAGTGTTGAAAAGGAAACACTTAGGAAATCAACATTTGAAAACCATCCAGAAGGTCTCAAGTCTTTAAAAGCTCTGTCACTAGAGGCCAGATTGATTAAGGAGAGTTGTCTTGATCTGTGTGCTCTAAGCCATTGAAAGGGGCCTGCTTAGAGGTGGTGAATATCCCCTGACTTCCTGGCCTTGTGTCATTCTCTGACCATAAATTACAGATTTTCGCATGGAATTCATACCTAACATGGAAACCAATGGCAACTTAGAATTTTTCACTTGGATTCTTGATGATATCTAAGCCAAATGTTATAAATATTATGAATTTTATTTTTACCAGTGTCAACTATTGCTATTTTAAGACTTCAACCCATAGTATTTAGTTTTTTCATACTAGGGTATGTGATAAAAATTTTTATCTTCTATAGTTTCCCAAAGCCAAATGTATGTATTCTTTCAAATATAGATGATTTGAGATATTTAATTGTAAGGTTATCCTTTATGAGTTGATGGGTGTTGAAGAGAGAGTAACTTCAGAAAGTTGGGTTGGGGAACATCTACCTGAGCATGATCCCTTGAGCCTGAGATCAGAATGACCTAGAGAGTCCAGTGGATAATGTGCCCATCAGGAGAAAGAGTGTTATAAGCAGAGGAAATAGCAAGCACAGAGACAGGAAAGGGTTTAATGTTTGAGAGGCAAAGGGGACAGTGTTGCTGAGCTTAATGAAAGAGACACAGAGTCAAGAGAGATAGGTGCCAGGATGAGGGCAGGTATGAAGCACCTCCCAGCCATAGTCAACAGAATTGATCTCATTTCATGCGCTGTAACAAATCACAGAAAGTCTTCAAGGGGAGATATGAGATCTGATATAGTGTTTTAAATTCCTTTGGCTGTATGTGGAGAATTAGTGGTAGGGAGAGAGAGGATGAGGAACAGAGAGGAGGTTTCAGGGTGATCAGATGCACTGGCAGTGAAGATGGAGAAATGATTGGATTATGGGTTCTATTGCAGATAAAGAATTAGGATTTAATGGACTCTGATAGTGGGCAATAGGCAATAGGAGATCAGATCATTCACAGGGTTTTGTCCTGAGCAACTGGAAGAATTTTCATAAATCTGTTGAGATGGGGAAGAACTAATTTGGAGGGAAAATGGAAAATTCAGCGTTGCTCAAGTTTGAAATGCCCATGAGACATCTGCTCAGACCAGGCAAGGTGACACCTGGAAGGGGACCATAGGAGATGGTGGAGAGTGGTCGGGAAGGATGTCAGATTTAGAATTAACAGTGCACAGCTCAGGATGAGAAGGTCCTCAGACACATTTAGCTCAATTTCTTCCCAAACACTTTCTTTGAGCTTGGCACTGTCAGTCACCCTGTCCTCTCATTGGTGGGACATGGCCCTTTCCTGACTTTTGAAGACTCCTTGCTGAGGATGTTGACTTGTAGCCTAAATCATGCAAGAAAGCTTGCTGTATCATCTCTTTATTGGAGAACTTTAGAATCTGGCAGAATTGCTCTAAGATCTGATACTTGTGTCTTATAAGAACATGTGGTTCAGCAAGGACGCTTCCAAACAGTAATAATAACCAACTCTTTGCGACCCCGTGGGCTGCAGCATGCCAGGCTTCCCTGTCCATCACCAACTCCGGGAGCTTACTCAGACTCATATCCATTGAGTCAGTGATGCCATCCAACCATCTCATCCTCTGTCGTCCCATTCTCCTCTTGTCTTCAATCTTTCCCAGCACCAGGGTCTTTTCCAATGAGTCAGTTCTTCGCATCAAGTGCTCAAGTATTGGAGTTCCAGCTTCGGCATCAGTCCTTCCAGTGAATATTCAGGATTGATTTCCTTTCGGATTGACTGGTTGGATCTCCGTGCAGTCCAAGGGACTCTCAAGAGTCTTCTTGAACACCACATTTTTGGGGGCTCCAAAAATCACTGCATATGGTGACTGTAGCCTTGAAATTAAGATTCTTGCTCCTTGCAAGAAAAGCTATGACCAACCTGGATAGCATATTAAAAAGCAGAGACATTACTTTGCCAACAAAGGTCCATCTAGTCAAAGCTATGGTTTTTCCAGTAGTCATGTATAGATGTGAGAGTTGGACTATAAAAGAAAGCTGAGCGCCAAAGAATTGATGCTTTTGATCATTACTTGGATCCCTCTTTTCTACCCGGGATGCAGGAGAGAAGTCTCAGGACAGTTCAGGGGTGAGCCACCTCTCTTAGAGCACAGGTTCAGGGATATTACTGGGCTTTGTCAAGGGGGTATGTGGTTGGGCCTTACCCTGCAAGCATATAAAGCAGTGAATGCCTGACAATGTGATTGCTGTTCCGTCTCTATGGGAACCAGATACTTGAGAAGTAGCTTAGTCACAGTAGCTTAGGCTACTCGATGAGTAGGCCATTCAGTAAAGGGATACAGGATCTGGTTGATATAATGCAAAATTAGGGCATGTTACAGCAATATGTACCAAAAAAAGTTTGAGAATGTCTCACCTTCCATGTAATCCTAGCTGTGGGAAGCAGGCCTGCTGGGTGTTATAAGGAAGTGCTATTTTATAACAAAGGTGATGGGAACAAAAAGAAAGTACTACATACAGTTCAAGTTTTAAGGAAGAGAAAAGAAACAGCATATTAAAAGGAAAATGAAGTCTATGGATGTTAATGTAAATTAGGTTGTTCCTAATATGTCCTTGCATCTTTTAAAGTTGCTTTCAAACCAAATCCAAATTCCCCAATTTTACTGAAGTAAAAGAGTCTTGCTTTTTTTCGTTGAATGGTCTCTTTAACGTAGACAAGGTAATAATATAGTTGTTGACATCAAAACACAGACCCCAGATTTATATTTAAAATAAGCTTTGTGCTGATGTCCAAGCATGTCCTTCTTGGGGGAGGACTTCTCGTGATACCCAGTATCTTGATTATTTTAATACTTTCTTTTTATTGTTACTTTAACACCTGTGTCTTATACAGTTTTGGGCTAGAATAGGTCTTCAGAATCTTGAGCCTCGCTCCTCATTTTACACAAAAACCTAAATGTGAATACTTAACACAGCATGAAGCTTAGCATTTTAATTGTTGTTGTTCTGCTGTTATGTCATTTTTGATTCTCTGTGACTCCATGGACTGTAGCATGTCAGGCTTCCATGTCCTTCACCACCTCCCAGAATTTGCTCAAACTAATGTCCATTGAGTCAGTGATGCCATCCAACCATCTCATCCTCTGTCGTCCCCTTCTCCTCCTGCCGTCAGTCTTTCCCAGCATCAGGGTCTTTTCCAGTGAGTCAGCTCTTCGCATCAGGTGGCTCAGCTTCAGCACCAGTCCTTCCAATGAATATTCAAGACTGATTTCCTTTAGGATTGACTGGTTTGCTCTCCTTGCTGTCCAAGGGACTCTCAAGAGTCTTCTCCATCACCACAGCTTGAAAGCATCAATTGTAGGCCCTACTTATTAAGAATCTCCCCTGTGCCCAGGACTCATTTAACTCAACTCTAGTGCTCTGAAACTGCTGTTGCCAAACCCATTTACAGATGAGGAAACAGAAATTTAAGAGGTTAGAGATCAAATGTGAAAAACAGTACCATGTGTGGCATAAGATACATATTAACTGCATTTTAGTGTAGCTGAACCTTGACTGTCAAAAAAAAAAAAAAAAAACAGCAACAAAAAACCCTTGAATCTGACATAGTGGCCAGTAGGTAATATATGATACTGTCTTTAAATTTTTGAAGTACCAATATGTGATCGGCCTTATGATGTAATAGAAGGAGCATCAGATTTGAATTCAAATAGAGCTATACTCAGATTCAAGCTCTGATTTTCAGTTCACTGACCTTGGCCAAACTGTTTATCCATGCTGAGCCTGGTTTCTGTATTCATAAATCTGACTGCTTGTAATCACTTTAAAAATTCACTTGCATCAATGATATCTCAGTAAAGCTAGAAGGTATATTAAAAAAAAAAAGATTTAAGTTGTGTCATGAATTTGAAGGGTCCAGCGCTATGTCTTACTAATAGCAATAACCTAATAATAAATACAGCATGTATCACTGATTGATCTTGTACCTGCTCTCTAAGCTTTTGTTTTGTACTGTGCCAGGCTTATAGGATGGTCCCAGTTGTCACAATAAGTTTAGATCAACTAAACCTCCCTAGGGAGTGTATTACTGTGATCGTTCAGCACATTGAGGGAAGAAAAACTTGACGGCAGTTTACCCCATTTCATCAGAACATTCCAGGTAGCCAATAAAGACTGCTGCTTTTTAAGAGTACTGTGTCTGTTTCAGGGCATGACAGTAAACTCCAGACTCTAATGAGAGATGACCACCTTCCATGATGGCTGTAGATGCTGGATTCTCAGCATAGTATCAAAGCAGCTAGACATCTAGCGTCCTCCTCGGACTATAGAGGATTTAGTTATACTTAAACAGAATGATCTCTCTTTTGGAACCTCCGGACCAGGGGTTCACAAACTTTTCTGGTAAAGGGTAAGATAATAAAAATGTCTTGGGCCATATGCTGTCATGACTACTCAGCTCTGCCCTGGTAGTGAGCCACAGACATATGTAAATGAATACATGTCACCAAATGTTATATTAATAGTTCTCAAGTTTGAATTTCATGCAGTTTTTCCATATCATGAAATATGTGCCTTCCTTTGGATTTTAAAAATTTAGACCAGGGATTGACAAATCGTATCTCAAAGCCAAATCTGATTCATTACCTGTTTCTGTAGCGCTTCCAAGCTGAGAATGCTGCTTGAATTTTTGAAGGCTTATTAGTTAGTTAGTGTTAGTTGCTCAGTCATGTCCGACTCTTTGCAACCTCATAGACTGTAGCCCGCCAGGCTCCTCTGTCCATGGAATTCTCCAGGCAAGTATAGTGGAGTGGGTTGCCATTCCCGTCTCTGAGGGATCTTCCTGACCCAGGGATCAAACCTGAGTCTCTTGCATTGCAGGCAGATTCTTTACTGTATGAGCCACCAGGGAAGCCCTATAAAGGGTTTATATATATTTGTTTATTTTAAAATAAAAGAATCTTCTCAGAGACTAGATATGGCCAGCAAAGTCTAAAGTATTTTTTGTCTGTCCTTTTAGAGAAAATGTTTGACTGCCCTTGTTCTAGATCATGTTCTGAATTTTGTGTTGATTAATTTTACTCCTGCCTTCAGGACACCAGGGCAAAGTCAATGACGGTCACAGTGTGACTGACTAGACAGTAAAGTCAGTGCAGGCATCGTGTGCCTGCATCTGGGGCCCCAATGAAGCACAAGCCAGCACATGAATTTGTCAGGGTAGCAAATTGGCAGTGACAAATAGGCCCCAAATCTCATGCTCAAACACAGCAGAAACATCTCTGTCCTATTGATTGGGCTTGAGTGGATTATCTAGGTTGTATGGTCTAGGCAGCCTTTGGCAGTGCAGGAATGATTGTGCCATCTCACTGGATAGCTTCTGAGGCTTCTGGGGCCTCGTCATCAGCTTTCTAGCCCACAGGGGGAAAAAGCAGGGGGAGCGTGAATGGCATACTCTAAGTACCAGCCTTGGAAGGAAGGGCACACACCGCTGCTTCCTTGGCCTAGTGCAAGGGAGACCAGGAGATGTCACCTAGTTGTGTGGCCAGGAAAACACAGAAAGTGGGTTTCGGTGGATGGGTGGCAGTGACAGCCACAGTTCTCAGCTGAGAAATATTTGACAAATGAGTAAAACCCAGAGCACACTTTCAAACCCTTGTGGTGGCTCTGGCCATCCCAGCAGAGCAGTGCCCTAGGGCTGTGTGCCAGATGTGCCACGTGGCCACTTAGTTCCAAAGGATCATTCCCTGAATTTATTCTCTACTTTGTGTATCAGTGCCATGTTAGATCAAAATAATGAAATAAATTAGGGTTGTCAATATAATTTCGGAATTCTGTGAAATGACCTGGAATCTAAACTCTCAAAATGAACTAGCACAGTATTTTTGGCTCTTAAGGGGATTTCCAGCAAAAAGAGCCTCCTTTATCCCTTTCCTTTGCCCTTATTCTGACAGTGGTTCTCTTTCCCTTTAACTGTCAGCCTCTTCCTCCTTATTGGCAGTAACATACTGAAATGTATGTTCCTGCTACCTTTTGAATAAAGCTCTATTTTTCATGCCCATACATGTAAAAGGAAATGCAGCGGACAAACATGAATCATCACAGTTTTCCAACCACCACACTGGTCTGCCATCACCAGCTTTGGACCTCCCTTGCTTTAAGGCCTTTGGAATAGCCCATTGAAGATAATTCAGTCTCACTTGTTCTGTCTTAATCTTCCCATCTGTAAAATGGGAACAATCACAGGGCTTTTGGGAAAACAGTATAAAGCACCTAGAAAAACACTCATAGGCACTTTCTAAATACGAGCTATTATTGCTTACCTTGAGGAGTTCAGAAGAGGGAGTGGGAAATAGTGAATACTTTATTGTTCCAGGTAGCATACAGGAAGCGGTGGTAGCTGAGCATAACCGTTTAGGGAAATGAGCGACAAAGTGGCTGGATATCTATTAAGGATATATAGAGGATCGTATTTGCAGAAGATGAGTAGCAGAAAATGTTCTGAAATGGTAATAAAAGCACTGCCCCTTTGTTCAGCTTTTACAACCTACACTGCCATCTCACAGTCATTAAACATCCAGTTAGTTCCTTCTTTTTTTCTAATGAAGAACCTGTGTCTCAGAAAATTAAATGATTGCCCCAACGAAGCTCATCTGTTAACTGACAACAACAGGAATTTCATCTATCTTCTGATGGTCTCATTGCCTGCAAAAAGGGGATGCACCCAGTAAAAAGTTTGGAAAAGTAATCTCACTTCTCTGCATCTGCCCCTTCAAGGTTAAGACATTAAAACTGATGCTTAAGAATGTGTCCATGATCTTGTGGCCAACAGCGCATTTGGCTGATAAAATCCCTCATGCCTACATACTTAGAAAAAACTTGGAAACAGAAACCTTTAAACATTTAGGTTTTGTGCTGTAGGCAAGGGGATGCCATGAAGAGTATTGAAACAGTAGAGTGACGTCATGAAGTGAAGAAGTGAAGTGAAGTTGCTCAGCCGCGTCCGACTCTTTGCGACCCCATGGACAGTAGCCTACAAGGCTCTGGGTCCAGGGGATTTTCCAGGCAAGAATACTGGAGTGGGCTGCCATTTCCTTCTCCAGGGGATCTTCCCAACCCAGGGATTGAACCCGGGTCTCCTGCATTGCAGACAGACGCTTTACCATCTGAGCCATGATGGACATGTACTATTTAGAAGATTGATCTGATAGCAGAGAAGATTATTGCAGTCCTCCTGGTAGGAAATAATCAAGGTCTGAGAGAATGGCTGTAACACTAGGAAGGAGAGAGAGATAGGAGAGGTTACAAATGAAAGCTAGATAGGTCTTTTGATTGGATTTAGCTGTGTAGGCTTTTTGCCAGCACTGCGTGGGCCTGACTTGGCCAGATCTGTCCTGGCTTTGTTCTCATTCTTCCCTCTTTGTACCACATCTTGGCAACTCTCTCATGTTTGGGATTCATTGGGTTTTTTCCACAATCACAATTAATCTTTGGAATGGTGAAGTTCTTACTCTTATTCTCTACTTGGGTATTATTTTCATGGTGTTGTTCTTAAATAAGGAGAAAATTAGAGCAGTTCAGTGTCACATATCTAATCAATAAAAATAACCTGATTAGCCCCACCATAAGTTGTGGTTTTGTTTTGTTTTTTTCACTTTTTTAAGTCATTCATCCAATAATACAGCTATGATTTATTTCTCATGTGTGTACTTTCTCTCCTGGTAATCCAGATTATTTCTTAATTGGCATCAGAACTACACCCAGCTCCTAAAACTTGACATGAGAGGGCTGTATAAAATTGCAAAAGTAAATATTCCTTTGATGGTATTGATAACTTGAGACAGATTAGAGAAAAAAATGGAATCTTTGGGTCTCATAGTCTGTACAGATTATTTACATAACACTTTTAGAAGTATTTTTTAAAGAAATAACATTTTAGCATTTTTTTTTCTTCTCTCCAGTAAGGGAGTTAATTTTCTCATCTTATCTTTAATCCTTCCCTTGTGAGCAACCAGCATGGGGCCTTGAAAATAAGCCACCCCTGGACTCAAAGTGCCTGCCTATTCCTGTTTTTCAGCTTCTTTTTCTCCAAAACAAAGGATCCTGAATGAAGAGAATGTATTTTCAATGGCATGCAGGCCCTGTTCCCTGGCTGTAATACTAGCATTCAAAATAAGGAGTTGCTTAACGGGTCCAGAATGGCTTTCTTTTCCTTTCCTTGGATCGAGACTGGCCAATATTGTTGTTGCTTCAGGTAGACTTGACAAGATTTTCACACTGACCAGCAAATCCTCATAAACCTGCTCACAACCTTCCCATCACACCTCACTGGGCCACATCAGTCCCGGTAATTATTCACCGCCGGAGGCTTAACTGCCCACACAGGGTCAGGGCAAATAGAATTTTTAGGAACCTTACCTTTTAGTCTACAGATTTAAAATATAAGTACCATATCCCAAGGTACTAGTCAGACTTTCTGAAATAGTTGAACCGTCTTTTAGCCTAAGATAAATTCTTTAAATAGCATTGTAAAAACATGACAGATTCTACTTTTTGATCCAAAATAGAATAGCAATTGCCAGGAGTCTGTATAGATCTGATCACATAGATGTCATGGGGTACCTATTCAACAGGAGAGATGCAAAAGAAATTTATCATGTATTTAAAATGTACTTGGAAATAGGAAATAGTAATAGGTAAAAATTAGAAAGCAAAACTAATTTTTTGGCTTTCAGTGAAATAAACCCCTGGCATCATTGGTGCTTTGTAGAACCCAATTCCTAGCTTGGAATGCTTAAAAGTAGAACAACAACTTAGGTATTAAAATATTTCTTAAAAGTCTCAACTTAAAGAATTTAAATTGGATAAGTGTATATTGCCTATACTTTTGCCTGATTTATTTCACTGTGGTTTTTTCTTTTCTTTTTTTTTTTTTGCTTTTAAGTTTAGAAAAATATGGTTAAAGAAAAAGAATGAAAGGGCAAAATGTGCCAAGGTGTGGATATAAGAACTGGAGTTATATTAACAATACAAACAGTTATTTCTTTTAATACGTTGCCCAGATATCTAGTCTAGTGGTGGTAGTGTTGCAGGAAGGGGGACCCCTTCCAGGGCCTGAAACTGGGCTCTTGTCTAACACTTGGAAATGAATTGTCCGAGGAGACACATGTGCTGACAAAGCAAGAGATTTTATTGGGAAAGGGCACCCGGGTGGAGAGCTGTAGGGTAAGGGAACCCAGGAGAACTGCTCTGGCTCACAGTCTCAGGTTTTATGGTGATGGGATTAGTTTCCCAGTTGTCTTTAGCCAATCATTCTGACTCAAGAGTCCTTCCTGGTGGCTCCTTGTTCAGCTAAGATGAATGCCAGAGAGAAGGATTCTGGGAGATGGTCAGATGTGTGGTGTCTCATTTTGACCTTTCCCAAATTCTTCAGTTTGGTGGAGGCTTATTAGTTCCGTGTTCCTTAACAGGACCTCCTGTCCTAAAACAACTCATACAAATGGTTACTATGGTGCCTGGCCAGGGTCGGCAGTTTCACTGTGCTTCCCCTAATGGTAGCTCAAGCGGTAAAGAATCTGCCAGCCAGTTCGGAGACACAGGTTCGATCCCTGAGTCAGGAAGATCCCTGGTGGAGGAAATGGCAACCCACTCTGGTGTTTTTGCCTGAAAATCCCATGGACAGAGGAGCCTGGTGGGCTACAGTCCATGGGGTCGCAAAGAATCAGAACAACTAAGTGACTGAGCACACAATAATATATATTCAGAATGACATAATTATATATGGTCTATATAAGCAGTAAAGAGAAACTCTTATTAACATTTGGTGCCATTTTTAATTGTTTTTGCGGTAAAACTTAGGTGACTTCAGTTCAGTCACTCAGTCCTGTCTGACTCTATGACCCCATGGACTGCAGCACACTAGGCCTTCCTGTCCATCACCAACTCCCGGAGCTTACCCAAACTGATGTCCATTGAGTTGGTGATGCCATCAACTGTCTCATCCTCCGTCGTCCCCTACTCCTCCTGCCTTCATTCTTTCCCAGCATCAGGGTTTTTCTGTCAGTTCTTCACATCAGGTGACCAAAGTATTGGAGTTTCAGCTTTAGCATCAGTCCTTCCAACGAATATTCAGGACTGATTTCCTTTAGGATGGACTGGTTGGATCTCCTTGCAGTCCAAGGGACTCTCAAGAGTCTCCTCCAACACCACAGTTCAAAAGCATTGATTCTTCAGACAAGACCTTCTAGAATTAACACCCAAAAAAGATGTCCTTTTCATTATAGGGGACTGGAATACAAAAGTAGGTAGTCAAGAAATACCTGGAGTAACAGGCAAATTTGGCCTTGGAGTACAAAATGAAGTAGGGCAAAGGCTAATAGAGTTTTGCCAAGAAAATGCACTCACTGGTCATAGCAAACAGCCTCTTCCAACAACATAAGAGAACACTCTACACATGGACATCACCAGATGGTCAACACCAAAACCAGATTGATTCTATTATTTGCAGCCAAAAATAGAGAAGTTCTATACAGTCAGCAAAAACAAGACCGGGAGCTGACTGTGGCTCAGATCATGAACTCCTTAGTGCCAAATTCAGACTTAAATTGAAGAAAGTAGGGAAAACCACTATACCATTCAGGTATGACCTAAATCAAATCCCTTATGATTATACAGTTGAAGTGAGAAATTAGAGCATTAAACCAAAACTAAAAACCTTGGGATATATCTTTCAAAATAGTTACATAAAAGGAAGCTATATTTTTATGGCTAGATGAATGATTAGCTTTAAGTTTTCTAGAGGAAGGACAAAGTATTTTATCTTTACACTCAAAAACATTCTGAATCCTATACTAAAAACCGAAGAAAAGATAAATAAGTGTTCCTTAAACTATTTTGAGGCTCAAAGGACCATGAATACTCTGAGCCTAAAACAGAATTTTAAGAAAGTAAGTGAAAATGAATTAAAAAAAGCATTTTTGAATCAGTCTCAGTTCGGGGAGAGGGGTGGCAGGGAGGGTGGGTAGGTACAGGGGGCAGTCATCTTTGCCATTAAAAATAGATTAAATTGCCATTAAAGCCATGAAATGAGAATTATGAGTGCATATGAATGCATACCACCCTTCAAAGCAGTTTCACAGATAGGTAAGATCAAATATGTTCAAATACTGGAATTAGCAATGCAGATATAGCTATGGTATTTCTCAACATAAATGGCCAACAAAATAATCTGAGCAGCATTGAACTTCAGCTTGATCACCAAAATAAAACAAAAGTCATGTCATAAAGTACCCTCTCCTGCTCTTCCCCCCCAGGTCTGGATTCCATGCTAATGCCATGTGGTCTCCATGTTAGGACTAACCAAAATTTAAGAGCCCATCCGAAGAAGTTATCAAAACAGAAGTAGTAGATGATACCCAGTACCTTAACCTTCTGGCCTATAGTAGTTTTGTTGTGGGTAATGATCACTGAAAACGTCCATTAAGTATTTCAGAAAATTGTACCACCAAATGTCACCATTCCCTAGTTGCACATTCAAAACCATTCATATTATATGAGCTGTAGTACCCAAGATATGCACTTGGCCATGCACCCCTCTTCTGTCTGAGTCACCATTTGTCTCCTGGCTTGATACCAATGAGTCATTTAAAATATCCCTCCTTCTTAGAAAACAAACTTATGATTGCCAGGGGGAGCGGATAGTTAGGGAGTTTAGGGTGGACAGGTACACACTGCTGTATTTAAAATGGATAACCAACAAGGATCTACTGTATAGCACAGGGAACTCTGCTCAGTGTTATGTGGCGGCCTGGACGAGATGGGGGTTTGGGGGAGAATGTACACATGTACATGTATGGCTGAGTCCCTTCACTGTTCAGCTGAAACTATCACAGCATTGTTAATCGGCTATACCCCAGTATAAAATAAAAAGTTCAAAAAGTACAGTCTGTCCTTAATAATTTCTTGAATACAACATAGTAGTGTAGGAGGTGCCTAGCCAGAATTCCTGGCTTCAGGGAGCTTTTAGATTAATAAAGCAGATGCTGCTGAGTCACTTCAGTCGTGTCCGACTCTATGTGACTCCATAGACAGCAGCCCACCAGCCTCCCCAGTCCCTGGGATTCTCCAGGCAAGAACAGTGGAGTGGGTTGCCATTTCCTTCTCCAACGCATGAAAGTGAAAAGTAAAAGTGAAGTAGCTCAGTCGTGTCCGACAGTGGTGTCCGACTCTTCGCGACCCCATGGACTGCAGCCTACCAGGCTCCTCCATCCATGGGATTTACCAGGCAAGAGTACTGGAGTGGGGTGCCATCGCCTTCTCTGAATAAAGCAGATAGTCAGTAGGAAATGAATGAACCTTCAGTAGCAGTCCTTCATGGGCTGATCTAAACCAACATCACTAAACCTGCAAAGAGGGAAACCACAGACTATCCAAAGGATATAACAATAGGATATATCCAAAGGAGTAACAATCTTAGGAAGGAAACAAGTATTCTGTATTACTCATGACAGTGTTCTCTGGTAACTACAATCACTTAACTAGTAAGAAAAGGCCAATAATAGGATGTTAAATGATAACACTAGTATCATGAGCCGGAAAAAAAGGATCAGGAGCTACACAACCAAAAACTAAATGCCATAGGTCCTAAAGGAGATGCTTCTAGGGTTACTGCGAGTCTTAAATTACACTGGGAATTCTCCTCTGCAGCTTATCAGTGTTGCAGTGTGACCATGCTGCTCCTATGGCTTCAATTATAGATGTATTAAATAGAAGTTTCTCTGGCTTCCTGGAAAAGGCCATTCCCTTTGATAAAAATTAGTAGCCTTAATACAAAGCGGTGTCAGACACACATCCTGTGTATATTCCAAATCTCTCTAAGTCTGAGTACAGATGAACAAGCATGTCCAAGCATCTTCTTTTCAATAAAAGAGGATATGCTGAGGAACTTTGCAAGGCTTTTGGAACTTTGACTTAAAAAAAACAAAAACTTGTCATTTTAAAAGTATGGTTTGAATGTGCTTTACATTTTCAAAAATTTTTTTAATCTATAGTTTTACCACCAGAAGACAACCAATCTTGTCTCAGTGAATATTTTTGCCTATTTTAAAAAAAAATTTAGTATAGACAATTCTAAATATCTACAAAAGTAGAGGAAATGGTATTGATATAATGAAACCCACTGTAACCTCTGCCAACTTTAACAATTACCAAATCCTAGTTAATCTTGTTGCATCTGTGTCCTTACCACATCCCTCCCTGCCTGGCTCTGTTGGAGAATTATTTTTCAAATAATTGTATTATTTAGTTTGTATGTATTTCAATGTGTATTTAAGACTCCATTAAAAGAATCTTTAGAATAGAAATGGTAGCTAGTACTCAGGACTTTAGCTGTCTAGCAAAATTAGTAATTTCTTAATATTAAATGTCTAATCAACAGTTACAGTTCTCCAATTCTATTTTGATTTTAAATTGTAGTAAAATAAACACCTAAGATAAACTACCTTCTTAACAGTTCATAAGCATACAGTTCAGTAGTATTAAATACATCCACATTATTATACAACCGATCTCCAGAATTCTTTGGATCTTGTAAAACTGAAAGTCTATATGGTTAAATAACTCCCCATTTTCCCCTCTCTCCAGCACCTGGCAACCACCATTTTGCTTTATGTCTCTATAATTTTTATTACTCTTTATTTTTATTGAACTATAGTTGATTTACAATATTGTGTTAGCTTCAGATGTAGTTATATATGTGTGTGTACATAGATTTTTTTCAGATTCTTTTCTATTGTAGATTATTATAAGATACTGAATGTAATTCCCTGTGCTAAACAGTAAATCCTTAGTATTTATTTTATATGTAATGGTATGTATCTGTTAATCCCATACTCCTAATTTTATCCTCCCCTTCCCCTTTGGTAACTGTAAGTTTGTTTCCTATGTGTGTGAGTCTGTTTATTTCTGTGTTGTAAATAAGTTGATTTGTTTCATTTTTTTAGGTTCTACATGTAAGCAATATCATACATTTGTCTTTGTCTCCCTTACTGCACTTAGTATGGTTATCTGATTTTGACTCCTGAATACCTCATATGAGTAAAATCACACAGTATTAGTCTTTTTGTAAGTGGCTTACTTCACTTAGCGTAATGTCTTCGAGGTTTATTCATGCCTTATGCATGTGTCAGAATTCCTTTCCTTTTTGAAACTGAAGAGGAACTAAAGAGCCTCTTGATGAAGGTTGAAATAGAGTGAAAAAGCTGGCTTAAAACTCAGCATTCAAAAAACGAAGATCATGGCATCCGGTCTCATCACTTCATGGCATATAGATGGGGAAACAATGGAAACAGGGACAGATTTTATTTTCGTAGGCTTCAAATTCACTGCAGATGGTGACTACAGCCGTGAAATTAAAAGACACTTGCTCGTTGGAAGAAAAGCTATGACCTAGACAGCGTATTAAAAAGCAGAGACATTACTTTGCTGACAAAGGTCTGTATAATCAAAGCTATGGTTTTTCCAGTAGTCATGTAGGGATGTGAGAGTTGGACCATAAAGAATGCTGAACGCCTAAAAATTGATGCTTTCGAACTGTGGTGCTAGAGAAGACTCTTGAGAGTCCCTTGGACTGCAGGGAGATACAGCCAGTCAATCCTAAAGGAAATCAATCCTGAATATTCACTGGAAGGACTGCTGCTGAAGCTGAAGCTCCAATACTTTGGCTACCTGACATGAAGAGCCGACTCATTGGAAAAGACCCTGATGCTGGGAAAGATAGAAGGCAGGAGGAGAATGGGACAACAGAGGACGAGATGGTTGGATGGCATCACCAACTCAATGGACATGAGTTTGAGCAAGCTCTGAGAGATAGTGAAGGACGGGGAAGCCTGGCATTCTGTAGTCCATGCGATTGCAGAGTTGGACACTACTGAGCAACTGAACTGAATAATACTCCATTGAATGGGAATGCCTCATTTCATCTATTCATTTGTCAATGGACACTTGAATTGTTTCTACCTTTTAGCAGTTGTGAATAAGGCTGCTATGAAAGTGGCTGTATAGATATCTCTTGGAGACCCTGCTGTCAGTTATTTTGGGTGCCAGAAGTACAATTAGACTTCCCTTGTGGCTCAGCTGGTAAAGAATCCACCTGCAATGCAGGAGACCTGGGTTTAGTCCTAGGGTTGGGAAGATCCCCTGGAGAAGGGAAAGGCTACCCACTCCAGGATTCTGGCCTGGGGAATTCCATGGACTTTACAGTCCAGGGGGTCGCAAAGAGTCAGACACAACTGAGCAACTTTCACTTTGACTTTCAGAAGTAGAATTGCTGGATCATATAGTGATCCCATGCTTAGTTTTTTGAGGAATTGCCATATTGTTTTCCATAGCAGCTGTGCCAACAGGACACAAGGGTTCCAATTTCTCTACATTTTTATCAACACTTGTTATTGTCCAATTCTTTTATAGTAGCCATCCTAGTGAGTGTGAGGTGGTATCTCACTGTGATTTTGATTTGCATTTCCCTAATGATTAGTGATGTTGAGCATCTTTTCATGTGCTTGCTGATCACTTGTGTATCTTTGAAAGTGAAAGTCACTCAGTCATGTCCGACTCTCTGCGATCCCGTGGACTGGGGCCTGCCAGGCTCCTCTGTCCATGGAATTGTCCAGGCAAGAATACTGGAGCGGGTAGGTGTTCCCTTCTCCAGGCAATCTTCCCAACCCAGGGAATGAACCCAGGCCTCCCTCATTGCAGGTTGATTCTTTACCAGCTGAACCACTGGGATCGCTATTAAGTTCTCTGCCCATTTTTTAACTGTGTTTTTTTTTTTTTTTTAATGGCTGTGTTGTAGGTGTTCTTTGTACCTCCTATCAGATACGGGTTTAGATATTTTCTACTATTCCATAGTTTACCTTTTCATTCTGTTAATTGAATCCTTTGATGCATAGAAGTTCTTAGATATAGTCAAATTTATCTATTTTTCCTTCTGTTGCCTGTGCATTTGTGTCATAGCCAAGAAGTCACTTGCCAGATTCATTGTCTGAAGTGTTTTACCCAGAGTTTTACAGTTTCACTCTTACGTTTAGGTATTTGATCCATGTTGAGTTCATTTTTGTGTATGGTATAAGGTAAGGATCCAACTTTATTCTTTTGCTTGTGGATATCCAGTTTTCACAACACTGTTTGTTGAAAAGGCTATGTTTTCCTCATTGAATAATCTTGGCACTCTGTTTAAAAGTCATTTGACCATATGTGTGGGAATTTGCTTCTGAGCTCTGTTGCATTCCAGTAGTCCATATGTCTTGTCATTATTCCAGTCTTTATAAATGACTATTTTTTAATTAATTTACAATGGAGGATAGTTGCTTGGCAGTGTTTGTTAGTTTCTGCTGTTGAGCAAAGTGAATTC
This sequence comes from Bos taurus, assembly GCF_002263795.3. Classification (NCBI taxonomy): domain Eukaryota; kingdom Metazoa; phylum Chordata; class Mammalia; order Artiodactyla; family Bovidae; genus Bos; species Bos taurus. Next base: position 34,853,133 of record NC_037341.1, on the reverse strand, counting down.
GCTACACATATACATGTATCCCCTCTCTTTTGAATTCCTTCCCATTTAGGTTACCACAGAGTGTTGAGTCGAGTTCCCTGTGCTATATATAGTATGTTCTCATTAGTCGTCTATTTCATACACAGTGTCAGTAGTGTATATATATCTGTATATGTGATTATGTGTGTGTATATATTTATGCTATGCTATGCTAAGTCACTTCAGTCGTATCCGACTCTGTGTGACCCCATAGACAGCAGCCCACCAGGCTCCCCCGTCCCTGGGATTCTCCAGGCAAGAACACTGGAGTGGGTTGCCATTTCCTTCTCCAATGCATGAAAGTGAAGTCGCTCAGTCGTGTCCGACTCTCAGCGACCCCATGGACTGCAGCCTACCGGGCTCCTCCATCCATGGGATTTTCCAGGCAAGAGTACTAGAGCGTGATGCCATTGCCTTCTCCGGTATATATTTATATATGTATGCTAATCCCAATCTCCCAATTGTTCCCATCCTTCTCCTTTCTCCCTTGGTATCCATGTTTGTTCTCTACATCTGTGTCTCTCTTTCTGTTTTGCAAATAAGATCACCTATGCCATTTTTCTAGATTGCACATATATGTATTAATATATGACATTTTTCTTTTTCTGACTCATTTCACGCTATATGACAGTCTCTCAGTCCATCCATGTCTCTATATACCATACTGTTTTGACTGCTGAAGCTTTATGATTAAGTTTTAAAATTAAGAAGTATGAAATCCAACTTTGTTTTTATTTTTCAAGATTGTTTTGGCTATTTGGATCCTCCGAGATTGCATATGAATTTTAGAATGGATTTTTCTGGTTTTACAAAAAAATACCATTAAAAATCCCCTTAAAAATTTGATCTACCAAAAATATTCTTCTCTCAGATGGTAAAGAATCTGCCTGAAATGTGGGAGACCCGGGTTCCATCCCTGGGTTGCGACGATCCCCTGGAGGATGGATTGGCAACTCACTCCAGTATTCTTGCCTGGAGAATTCCATGGTCAGAGGAGCCTGGTGGGCTATAGTCCATGGGGTCACGAAGAGTTGGACATGGCTGAATGACTAACACACACAAAAATTTGATAGAAATTGCATTAAATCTATAAGTCACATTGAGTAGTATTGATATCTTAATATTAAACCTTCCATCTGTGAGGATAGAATGTTTTTCCTTTTAATTGTATCTTTGATTTCTTTCAGCAACATTTAATAGTTTTCAGTATACAAGTGTTTTGACTACTTTTTGTTACATTTATTTCTAAGTATTTTATTCCTTTTAATGGTATTTTAAGTGAAATGTTCTTAATTTCCTTTATGGATTGTTCATTGTTAGTATATAAAAATGCAGCTGATTTTTGTGTGCTGATTTTTTTTATCCTGTAACTGTTCTGAATTCATTTATTAGTTCTAACAGTTTTTAGAAACTCTTCGGCATTTTCTGCATATAAGATCATGTCATCTGTGAATAAAGATAATTTTACTTCTTCTTTTCCTATTTGGATGTTTTTTATTTCTTACCTAGTTTTACTGGCTAGGACTTCCAGTAAAATGTGAAATAGAAATGACATCCTTGACTTGTTCCTGCTCATAGAGGAAAAGCATTTTGACTTTAAACATTGAGTATGAGGTTGTTGTGGGCTTTTCATATATGGCCTTTTTAGTATTGAGATAGTTTCCTTCTATCTTCTGTTCCTAGTTTATAAAGGGGTTTTCCCAATGGTTTTATTTTTTTGATTTTTTTATTGTATGTATTGATTGTTTATTGTATGTCTCTTGATATGTATTTTAATAGTACATTCTTACCTAATCTTTTTTATTTAACCTCTAGTATATCTTTTGAAATAATCAGACCATTTCTCTTGTAGCATTCCTGAGAGTGGGTTTTCTTGATTGCATCTCCATTGTATTCCTTTATCACATAGTCTTTTGTTCTCTGTATTTCCTACACATCAGTAGCTAGATCCAGAAGCTGAGTTAGATTTAGATTTGATGGTTGATTTGTTTGTTTTGGACAAGATTTCATGGGTGGGGTAAATCTTTCAATAAGAGGTGTATAATGTCTCCAGTTGGGACTTCCCTGGTGACTCAGAATGTAAAGCCTCTGTCTACAATGTGGGAGACCCAGTTTCGATCCCTGGGTTGGGAAGATCCCCTGGAGAAGGAAATGGCAATCCACTCCAGGACTATTGCCTGGAAAATCCCATGGACAGAGGAGCCTGGTAGGGTACAATCCACGGGGTTGCAAAGATTCAGACATGACTGAGCGACTTCACTTCACTTCACTTCACTTCAGTGTATCGTTACACTAGACATCAATGTAATGTTAAACTAGCCAGTCTAATCACACGGACCACAGCCATGTCTAACTCAATGAAACTAAGCCATGCCATGTGGGGCCACTCAAGACGGGTGGGTCATGGTGGAGAGGTCTGACAGAATGTGGTCCACTGGAGAAGGGAATGGCAAACCACTTCAGTATTCTTGCCTTGAGAACTCCATGAACAGTATGAAAAGGCAAAATGATAGGATACTGAAAGAGGAACTCCCCAGATCAGTAGGTGCCCAACATGCTACTGGAGATCAGTGGAGAAATAACTCCAGAAAGAATGAAGGGATGGAGCCAAAGGAAAAACAATACCCGGTTGTGGATGTGACTGGTGATAGAAGCAAGTTCCAATGCTTTAAAGAGCAATATTGCATAGGAACCTGGAATATTAGGTCCATGAATCAAGGCAAATTGGAAGTGGTCAAACAAGAGATGGCAAGAGTGAACGTCAACATTCTAGGAGTCAGTGAACTAAAATGGACTGGAATGGGTGAATTTAACTCACATGACCATTATATCTACTACTGTGGGCAGGAATCCCTCAGAAGAAATGGAGTGGCCATCATGGTCAACAAAAGAGTCCAAAATGCAGTACTTGGATGCAATCTCAAAAACGACAGAATGATCTCTGTTCGTTTCCAAGGCAAACCATTCAATATCAAGTAATCCAAGTCTATGCCCCAACCAATAACGCTGAAGAAGCTGACATTGAACGGTTCTATGAAGACCTACAAGACCTTTTAGACCTAACACCCAAAAAAGATGTCCTTTTCATTATAAGGGACTGGAATGCAAAGTAGGAAGTCAAGAAACACCTGGAGTAACAGGCAAATTTGGGCTTAGAATACAGAATGAAGCAGGGCAAAGGCTAATAGAGTTTTGCCAAGAGAACGCACTGGTCATAGCAAACACCCTCTTCCAACAACACAAGAGAACACTCTACACATGGACATCACTAGATGGTCAATACTGAAATCTGATTGATTATATTCTTTGCAGCCAAAGATGGAGAAGCTCTATACAGTCAGCAGAAACAAGACCAGGAGCTGACTGTGTCTCAGATCATGAACTCCTTATTGCCAAATTCAGACTTAAATTGAAGAAAGTAGGGAAAACCACTCGACCATTCAGGTATGACCTAAGGGACTAGATCTGATAGATAGAGTGCCTGATGAACTATGGATGGAGGTTTGTGACATTTTCAGGAGATAGGAATCAAGACCATCCCCATGGAAAAGAAATGGAAAAAAGCAAAATGGCTGTCTGGGGAAGCCTTACAAATAGCTGTGAAAAGAAGAGAAGCAAAAAGCAAAGGAGGAAAAGAAAGATACAAACATCTGAATGCAGAGTTCCAAAGAATAGCAAGGAGAGATAAGAAAGCCTTCCTCAGCAATCAATGCAAAGAAATGAGGAAAACAGAATGGGAAAGACTAGGGATCTCTTCAAGAAAATTAGAGATACCAAGGGAACATTTCATGCAAAGATGGGCTTGATAAAGGACAGAAACGGTATGGACCTAACAGAAGCAGAAGATATTAAGAGGTGGCAGGAATACACAGAAGAACTGTACAAAAAAAGATCTTCATGACCAGATAATCACCATGGTGTGATCACTCACCTAGAACCAGACATCCTGAAACGTGAAGTCAGGTGGGCCTTAGAAAGCATCACTACGAACAAAGCTAGTGGAGGTGATGGAATTCCAGTGGAGATATTTCAAATCCTGGAAGATGATGCTGTGAAAGTGCTGCACTTAATATGCCAGCAAATTTGGAAAACTCAGCAGTGGCCACAGGACTGGAAAAGGTCAGTTTTCATTCCAATCACAAAGACAGGCAATGCCAAAGAATGCTCAAACTACCACACAATTGCACTCATCTCACATGCTAGTAAAGTAATGCTCAAAATTCTCCAAGCCAGGCTTCAGCACTACGTGAACCGTGAACTTCCAGATGTTCTAGCTGGTTTTAGAAAAGGCAGAGGAACCAGAGATCAAATTACCAACATCCGCTGGATCATCAAAAAAGCAAGAGAGTTCCAGAAAAACATCTATTTCTTCTATATTGACTATGCCAAAGCCTTTGACTGTGTGGATCACAATAAGCTGTGGAAAATTCTGGAAGAGATGGGAGTACCAGACCACCTGACCTGCCTCTTGAGAAACCCATATGCAGGTCAGGAAGCAACAGTTAGAACTGGACATGGAACAACAGACTGGTTCCAAATAGGAAAAGCAGTATGTCAAGGCTGTATGTTGTCACCTGCTTATTTAACTTATATGCAGAGTAAATCATGAGAAACGCTGGGCTAGAAGAAGCTCAAGCTGGAATCAAGATTGCCGGGAGAAATATCAATAACCTCAGATATGCAGATGACACCACCCTTATGGCAGAAAGTGAAGAGGAACTAAAAAGCCTCTTGATGAAAGTGAAAGAGGAGAGTGAAAAAGTTGGCTTAAAGCTCAACGTTTAGAAAACTAAGATCATGGCATCTGGTCCCATCACTTCATGGGAAATAGATGGGGAAACAGTGGAAACAGTGTCAGACTTTATTTTTTGGGGCTCCAAAATCACTGCAAATGGTGATTGCAGCCATGAAATTAAAAGACGCTTACTCCTTGGAAGGAAAGTTATGACCAACCTAGATAGCATATTCAAAAGCAGAGAGATTATTTTGCCAACAAAGGTCCGTCTAGTGAAGGCTATGGTTTTTCCTGTGGTCGTGTATGGATGTGAGAGTTGGACTGTGAAGAAGGCTGAGCACCGAAGAATTGATGCTTTTGAACTGTGGTGTTGGAGAAGACTCTTGAGAGTGCCTTGGACTGCAAGGAGATCCAACCAGTCCATTCTGCAGGAGATCAGCCCTGGGATTTCTTTGGAAGGACTGATGCTAAAGCTGAAACTCTAGTACTTTGGCCACCTCATGCAAAGAGTTGACTCATTGGAAAAGACTCTGATGCTGGGAGGGATTGGGGCCAAGAGGAGAAGGGGACGACAGAGGACGAGATGGCTGGAAGGCATCACTGACTCGATGGACGTGAGTCTCAGTGAACTCCGGGAGTTGGTGATGGACAGGGAGGCCTGGTGTGCTGTGATGCATGGGGTCGCAAAGAGTCAGACACGACTGAGTGACTGGACTGAACTGAACTGAATGTCTGGTTGCGATTCTTTGGTGGCTCAGAAGGTAAAGCGTCTGCCCGCAATGTGGGAGACCCAGGTTTGATCCTTGGCTTGGGAAGATCCCCTGGAGAAGGAAATGGAAACCCACTCCAGTACTCTTGCATAGAAAATTCCATGGATGGAGGAGCCTGGTGGGCTACAGTCCATGGGGTCACAAAGAGTCAGACACAACTGAGTGACTTCACAATGTCTGGTTGCTATCTTTTTTTTTTTTTTTTTTTAATGTCAACATTCTGATTGAATTCTCATTTAACAAGCCATTGTAGAGTGTTCTCAATTATCCTGTAAACCCTTGACTCAGAGTTGATTAAGAAGGAGAAAACTCCAGTTTGAGGGGTTTTAAACCACAAATTCATTAACTCAGCAGAACCAAGTATATGTGGACCCATGTAAGAAATAAAGGGAATGACAGTGTTTTTTATAAATGACTAGCCCATAGCTACTTTTGGTGAGGCAGTGTTGTTGTTGTTCAGTCGCTAAGCATTGTCCAACTGTCTGTGACTCCATGAAGCCTGCAGCCTGCCAGGCTTCCCTGTCCTTCACTATCTTCCAGAGTTTGCTCAAATTCATGTCTACTGTGTTATTGATGCTATTTAACCATCTTATCCTCTGCTGCCCCCTTCTCCTTTTGCCCTCAACTTTTCCTAGCATCATGGCCTTTTCCAGGGATGGCTCTTCGGCTCAAGTGGCCAAAGTATTGAAGCTTCAGCTTCAGTCCTTCCAATGAATATTCAGGGTTGATTTGAGGCAGTTTTGAGATGAGCCTAAACTGCTTTCTAAATCTGGAGATTTTCTCAAATATCTTCTCTCCTTGAATATCTCTCCAGTATTAGTGCAGATCCTTGCTAAGGCTTCCTGGTCACCTCTTGGAGACAGATAGGTATCCTTAGTGGCTCATGTAGGTGCCCCATTCCTTTATTATCTTTTCAACAGCATAGTGAATTTCAGTTTACCAGCCACAGCTCATGAGTCAGTGAACTAATATGATTAATCTGTAGGTGTGCTTGATGCTTGGTGGCCAGCTTTAAAGGTAAATCCAATTCTGCTCCTTGAAGCTTAAATCTAGCCTTAGGCATTTTCTGTGTAATATCTAGCAGACGTTTATGTACAATATATATGGTGGCCACCATGGGCTTCCCTTGTGGCTCAGATGGTAAAGAATCTGCCTGCAGTACAAGAGAGCGGGGTTCAATCTCTGGGTTCAAAAGATGCCCTGGAGAAGGGAATGGCTACCCACTCCAGTATTCTGGCCTGGAGAATTCCATGGACTGAATAGTCCGTGAGGTCACAAAGAGTCGGACAGGACTGAGGGACTTTCACTTTCATGTATAATGCATATACATGGTAATCTTAACTTGGGAGTAATCAACTATTTACATTAGGGAAAGGATGCTATGCTCACATGGGAGCTGAGGGATGGAATACCTTTCCCTGGTCATCAGTCACATGACTCCAATCAGAGTTGCTATTTTTTGAACAACTAATACTAGAAGACCCTACTTTTCTTTCCTGTTACAGTAGTGGATAATTTTATATGATGTTGATATTCTTAAAGTACTCCCACAGATTTATTCTTTGACTCTACCACAAACAAGCCTCTCTGAATTATGTATTCCTCAAATGCTAAAGTCATTTTGTGAACCCTGAACATTTTCAGGGACTATACATTGAAGGTACTACATTTGGAATGTACCTCAGTAATTATGGTTTATTGCCCTTTGTCACTACCAGCTATTTGTTGATAAGCTTGGGCCTGTCAAGATTTTGCCATGACCTGTTCTGCCAAGTCATTTGGACCATAAACAATGGATTTGGGCTTTGCTTAAGTTCCTGTCCAAAAACCTAACCCTTTAATGATTAAAGGGTATAAGCTAATAGGTATAAGTGACCCACCCACAGAGATCACACTGCTTGGCTGTGCGGGTAATTGCTTTTTCCTTAAAGAGCATTTTTGGATTTCTATGGAGTTGGTGTAGTGCTCGGATACTATCTGAATGACAGTGCCCTCCGCTCCATTCCTAGATCTTCAGAGTATGGGACAACACCTCTGCTGGTTTTCTAGAATTGGGTCATTGCTCTTAGTGATAAGAAGCTTGGTTAGCATCTTTTGGGAGAACCAGTGGCATTGCTTCTGGGAGTGGTCACACTGCATGTTCCCAGTTTAACATCCACACAAATCAGCTCTACTGATATGGGGCTCTTAAAAACACAATCACCTCAAAAATATTGGCATGAGGAATTTAGGGGTGACCTTATTTTTAAAAAGCATGAACTTCGCATCCAATCTGAACACAGAATGTTCATGTACCTTTCTGTAGTAGGGACATGGTGTCCCATGTTTGGACTGATCTGCAGTTATTATTATAGTATAGAGATAGAAATACCACCACCACCACCCAGAGTAGTAGCAGCAGCAGCTTAATACTTGCTAGGCACTGTGTTCAGAACTTTAAATATATCATCAATTAAAAACCTCAAGCAAACCTGTTGTATTCCTATTTTGCTGATGTGGGACCTGAAATCCAGGGGTTAAGTAACTGAACTGCCTACCACAGAGCTAGTAAATGGTAAAGTGAGAATTTCAGTCTAGATGCTATGACTGCAAAGCGCACCGTATGACCACCATGAGAATGTACACTTCTGGTGTCCTTTATGCCTGCAGGTTGGGAGCTCGGTTATCTTAGAAAACTCCTTCCATTTATTTGACATGTAGCAAAAATGTAGTCCTGCCAGTGCCTCGTGTGGGCTAGTGTTAGACCTAGTTCAGTCAAGAGATGAACTGGATGGCATCCTCATAAGCTCTGATGAAAGGAGTTTGAATCCTTGTCATCCTAAGAGAACTCCTAGATGGAAATTTAGAAACAATGACACAGCCCTGCAGCTACAACAGTGTCTCTGTCTGGTGGTTGAGTCTTGGCAAAATCAAATTTCTGAGTTACTGTGGGTTGTGCTTCCTGAAAAGTGCATTTTTAATGATGCTTGAAGCTTATCAAATGCCCTTCGTTGCTGTTCAGTCTCTTAAGTCATACATTGTTGTCTGGTGGCTAAGTTGTGTCTGACTCTTTGCAACCCCATGGACTATAGCCTTCCAGGCTTCTCTCCAGGCAAGAATACTGGAGTGGGTTGTCATTACCTTCTCCAGGGGATCTTCTCCACCCAGGAATCAAACCCGCATCTTTTAAGTATCCTGCATTGACCCGTGGATCCTTTATCCCTGAGCCGCCAGGGAAGCTCTTATCAAATGCCCTAGCTCATCTGTAAGACAAAACAAGTTGAGCCCATATCCTAGGCTTCCAATGTTCTAATATTCACATATACTTCTAAACATCCTTTTCTTTCATTTAATTCACATTATATATAATCTTTTAAAAATCAATTTCTATTGGAGGATAGTTGCTTTATAATGTTGTGTTTCTGCTGTGCAGAAAAGTAGATCATCTATACATATACCCCCTTTTTTGGATTTCCTTCCCATTTAGGCCACCACAGAGCACTGAGTTCTCTGAGACATATACATTAGTTCTTATTAGCTATCTATTTTATGCATAGTATCAATAGTGTATATACTGTCAACATGTTAATTCAAGACTGACACATGAATCTCCCTAAAAGATGAATTTAGTGGTATTTCAGCATTTCTATGCCCTGATTTTGTCTAGAGTTTCTTCTCTTCAAAGCATTTTCATCACATGAAGACCTAGTGTAAATGGCAGTGATCAGGCTGAAAAAAATCAAGGAACAGACAATAAAAGAATGACAGTGGCCAGGGATGATGCTGATGATTTGAATACAGAATGATAATAACTTTTGTCTGTGTGGGCAGTTCTGTGTTCTAGAAACAGGAGAAAAAGATCTTGAGGCTGTGGGGTTCGCTGGATAGAGGATGAGAGCAAAAGAATTGCTTTAGACTTGGACCTAACTTTTCTGTATAACATTGCTTTCTCTTCAGTAGACATAACCATCTTTGACTTACACAGAGCAACCTTGAGTAGCCTAGCATTGCAACGAGTTCCTTCACCTTATTTTCATGACTTTAAGCAGACATTTGCCATTTAAAAAAAATTGAAGTATAGTTCATTTGCAATGTTATATTAGTTTCTGGTGTACAGCAAAGTGATTCATATATATATGTATATATAAATATTCATATATATTCTTTTTCAGATTATTTTCCATTATAGGTTATTACAAGATATAGACTATAGCTCCCTGTGCTATACAGTAGGTCCTTGCTATTCATCTGTTTTATATGTACTGGTGTGTATTCTTAATCCCAAAGTCCTGATTTATCCCTCCCTCCCACCCTCCTTTCCCCTTTGGTAACCATACATTTCCTATGTCTCTGAGTCTGTATTTCTGTTTTGTAAATAAATTAATTTGTATCACTTTTTAGAATCCACATGTAAGTGATATCACATGGTATTTTTCTTTCTCTGTCTTACTTCACTTAGTATGACAGTCTCTGGGTTCATCCATGATGCTGCAAATAGCTTTATTTCTGAATACTGTCTGTACGTTTTGGCAAGGAACAGCTAGTAGAATTTCCTGGGCATAAGAACGGCAGTAAGTTTACGATGTTTCTTTGTTAAACCAGGAAAATAATAAAACATTTGATGATATTTTCTCTATTTGAGCTTCTTCACTGGACTGTTCAGTTTTTACTAGGGAACTAAGTTGCAGAGCACATGAGAATATATTTCACAAGATGTATTAACACATAACCCCTGATGAGTTTAAAAAATAAATAATTGTATGCTGTTCTTAGGCTAGTCTTATTTAGTGCATCACGTAGATAAGATAGGCTTTGTAAGCAGCTGTTTCTAAAAATGAGCTGCTCTTTAATCAGGTACAAATTATGAATGAATGTGTTTAATAGTATTTAGATAGATAGAATGATTTTGGGAGTCAAACACCCATTTTTCCTCCTAAGCCAAGTACCTAGGGTTTTTTAGTTTGTTTGTTTGTTTTTAACTGATACTGGATACTAACTAAAGATAGAATTTAATTTTTTTTTCTTAATTAGAAGTATTTGAAATACTTGCTGTTTATTGTTGTCATTCATTTACTTCTGCACCGAACTTTGGGGAAGCCCTAGGCCAGGCACTATGCATGGTCCCAAGGATGGAGGAGAAAGATACAGAGGTATGACTCTGCCACATACAAGAGCACACACAGCTGTGGTTCCCAGAAGCTGACAAGCCTGTCTGAGAGAAGTCAGGGAGGAAAACCGTGGACTGAGGAAGGGTCAGGGGGAGAAGCCCTGTGCAAGGATGCAGGATGTGGGCATGGGGGTTGAACAGAGACCTTGATGTCTTCATACTGATAACCCGAGTAGACCAGTCCAGTGAGAGAGGCTACTGCAGATAGTTATAAAGAGACATGGGCCTGGGGAAAAAGAAAATGGTGGTGAATATAAGGAAGGTATGAATTCTAGGTCCAAGCAGCAGAAGGTTGTGATTCATTTAATGTGGGGAATATGATGGGTCCAGATTGCAGCCCATTGAGTTTCAAGTACTGTGTGGTACATTGGAAGGACAGATGCTGAAGCTCTAATACTTTGGCCCCCTGATGTGAAGAGCCGATTCATTGGAAAAGACCCTTTTGCTGGGAAAAATTGAGGGCAAGAGAACAACGGGGACAACAGGACTAGACGGTTGGATGGTATCACTGACTCAGTGGGCAGCAAACTCAGGGAGATAGTGATGGACAGAGAAGCCTGGTGTGTTGCTGTTCATGGGGTCGCCAAGAGTTGGAAACAATTTAGTGATTGAACAACAACAACAGCATGGTACATAGAGTATCAGTGACCAATAGGTGATTGATACATGGGCCTACAAATGAGATCTAAGATTTACTATAGGGGAATGGGGGTGGTGGTTGAAGGTGTGAGCGTGTGGTTCTGTAGGCAGTGTAAATAGAGTGAGGAACAGATGAAAACAGTCCTAGGAACTGACATGACTTAAGGGATAGGGAATGGATAATCTGATTGTAGGAAGATGCTCAGAAAAACAATTCATGATATTACAGACATCAGAGAAGGAGAAATGTTAAGAGAAATTTGACAGGAGTGGCAAATACCACTGAGGAGTCAAATTCAGAGAAGAATGGAAACATTTGGCAACAAGTTTTACTTAAAATGAAATATTTCTTTGAAGTGGAATCAAGGTTTTAAATAATTTTTCAAAAGTGATAGAGCAAAAATGGTGTTTTAAAAACCACTCTTTCATAACTGCAGCTCTGGAATTTGTTACTGCAAAGCACAAGAAAAGTAAGATTTAGCCAAAGACATGGTGATTTTAATGTCTCAGTTTGGGTCTTAAAAAATGTGTTTTTTCCCCTTTCTTCCTCTAAATATGCCAAAATAAGCCATCAAGCTGCGACTCATTTATTAACTGTTCAATGTTAGCTTTTGTGACATTTGACTTGTATCAGGCATGTTTGGAAAATGTGAAAATAGTAAAAGATTATTATAATAGGAAGATCGAATCTAACCTTGATATGAGAACTCCAGTTGCTAGAATGTGGGATAAATCTGCGACCATGATTACCTATCTGTTCTTCCAGCTCGTTGCCTTTCAGGTGGAACACTTAGGGGGAGACAACTTTGCACCCTCACAGCTCTATTGTTGTTGTTCAGTCATGTTCAACCCTGTGACCCCATGAACTCCAGTGCTCCAGGCTCCCCTGTCCTTCACTGTCTTGTGGAGTCTGCTCAAACTCACGTCCATTGAGTCGCTGATGCCATCCAACCATCTCATCCTCTGTCACCCTCTTCTCCTCCTGCCCTCAGTCTTTCCCAGCATCACAAGCAAATCGTAACACAGTTGCAAATTAGTTTTCCTGTCTCTGAAATCAAAAGTACATGTTCTCTAGAACTCTGCTTTTCAAACTATAGACTTTAACCTGTTAACGGGCGATGAAATGGAAAATAGCAGAATACGCTCCACACAGTATGGAAAGTCTCATTTTGCCAAGCACACATTTCAGCTCTGTGTGTGTGTGTGTGTGTGTGAGAAGAGAGAGATGGTACTAGATCATAGTATATTATGATTTTTTTTTTTTTTTGCTGTGGATTATTTTAAAATATTTGAGGAATACTGCTTTTGACTCGATCCCCTTCCTATTCTAAAATTCCTCCATTCCAGTTCATCATCAGACTGTTCTTTAGGTGTAGTAATGTTTCCTGGTAGTATGGTGGAGTGGCAGTATGAAAACTGTTAAGGAATGACAGCTAATAACAGAAGAGAAACGCATTAAGAGGTAAATAAGGCCAACATCTGTGTTGTATTTGACCACAAGACTGAATGAGCCTTTAAAATTTATTAGTATTCTGACTCGCCGGTCATTACTGTAATTTATGAAGAAAAGTTAGAGTATGCTATATATTCACAAACAATAGAGTAATTCTTTTGATGGTGGTATAAATAAGCAACCATATCAAGGAGAAATAATCGTTTTTTAGAAGTAATGCTACCGTGGCACATAAATTCTAGAATTGCCAATTAAATAATTGCCATGTGTCTCTTCCGCCTGGCCCCATAAAAAGATTCATTGACGTGATTATGAGATAAGTCAGTGTATTTTTATTGGCCTCAATGAGAAGGAGGACACACCTGAGTCATTTTGTTTCAGAAACAACTGTTTGAACTTTCCCTGCTGGTCCATTCTGCTCTGGGCTGTATTTGAGCATTTGGTTTTTCTAGCACGCTTATTGCTACTTGGAATTCTTGTGAGTGAGCAATTTTCCTATAAAACCAAGATTCAATAAGAGTTTTTCTTTACTCACTTGTAAACTGTTTTTAATTCTTCTACAACCTATGAAATTTCATCGATTTTAGGTGGTAGCTCAAGGGGAAGATTGATCAAGGCTAAATCATTGCACAGGAAATGTGTTTCCTTTTTTTTTTTTAACTGGAGGATAAGTGCTTTACAATGCTGTGTTAGTTTCTACTATGCAATAAAGTGAATCAGCTAACTGTATCCATATATCCCCTCCCTCTTGAGCCTCCTTCCCACGCCCATGCCACCCCTCTAGATCATCACAGAGCCCTGAGCTGAGCTCCCTGCACCATATAGCAGCTTCCCACTGGCTATCTGTTTTACACATGATGGTGTATATATGTTAATCTTACTCTCTTAATTCATCCCACCCTCCCTTCCCCCATGTACACATATCTATTCTCTATATCTGTGTCCCTATTCCTGCCTCACAAATAGGTTCATCTGATTGCACAGGAAATTTGAGGGAAGTGTTTTTATTTGTCCCTCCACACACAGCTCTTGGACACTCTGCTGGCCTATGTATTTTTCTTTTCCTGTATGCCCTCTTACAAAAACCCTGGGGTATTTGCTTTGCCCTTTTGCCAATCTCACCTCAGATTTTTGGCAATGATGTGTTTTCTGCCTCCTTTCCAGTGCCAGTCAGCTGGCAGAGAAGGCCTAGAGGGGAGGGGAATTGAGGCTAGCAGTACCATCCTGCTGTATTTCCTCAGACCTCATCTTGTCCTTCTCTGGAACTCTTGCAAAGGTAGAGCATGCAGGTACTCATGCAGGTGGGGTAGACGGGAGCTAGTGGGAGGGGTCCTGCAGGGATGGGGTTAACTCTGCCTCCCTGGCCACAGTTGACTGGCCCATGGCTGTACCCAGTGAGGCCCAGGCCCCTCCTTTCTCCCATGTGTATAAACACATATGCATCCTAAGTTGTTTCAGTCGTGTCCAACTTTTTGCAACCCTGTGGACTGTAACCCACCAGACTCCTCTGTCCATGGGATTCTCCAGGCAAGAATACTGGAGTCAGTTGCTATGCCCTCCTCCAGCAGATCTTCCCGACTCAGGGATCAACCTACATCTCCTGTAGCTCCTGAATTGCAGGTGGACTCTCTTACCACTGAGCTGCTTGGGAAGCCCCTATGATTGTGACAAATTAAAAGATGGAGGTTTTTTTAATTCTATGGGATAAAATATTCTATCCCGTATTTGCTATCTAGCCATCTGATTTATTAGATGAGAAAACTGAGGCTTAGTGAGCTAAAGACACTAAAGTAGAAAAACAAGGGTAGGGCTTGGCCCCTGGGTCTAGGTTCTTCTTCCACCACTTATTGCTATGTATCAAAGCCCATGAGAAGATGGGGCTTTAGGTTGTTGATACACTTCAGATACTTGCAGGGTAGGGGGTAAAACACAGGCAAGTCTTGAGCTTTAAAATGAAGACAGTGTGTTTAGAAGACACAAATAGAGAAAATGGGCAAGGTTTATGTTGGACAGTATTAGGAAGCAAGATTATTACTTTGCCTGGGTTTTTTGTTCTCTACTCTAAGACTCAGAGTTGGTTGATAACACATATTACACCCCAGCCAGATGGATGGGTGACATGAAGGTGTAATTTCTCTAGTCATAGTTTCTATCACTAAATGATACCTGTACATCCAAAGGTTTGCTGCGATTATAAAGTAGTAGATCAGAAATTATTGTTCTTTGGAAAAATTTTAAATGCTATAAAGGTGAAAGTTGGTATTGCTGTTAGAATGCCAATAAAAACTTGAAAAACTCACATTATATCCTTGAATACTTTCTCGACAGAATTTTTTGTTTGTTTATCACTAACTATGCAGGCTTCCCTGGTAGTTCAAATGGTAAAGAGTCTGCCTGTAGTGCAAGAGACCCATGTTTGATCCCTGGGTCAGGAAGATCCCCTAGAGAAGGAAATGGTAACCCACTCCAGTATTCTTGCCTGGAAAATCACATGGACAGAGGAGCCTGGCGGGCTACACCCCATGCGGTTGCAAAGAGTCTGACATGACTAAGTGACTTACACACAGACAGTCAGGATATTCACCGTGAACATTGTTGCTTTGTGGGTGAAATGCATTTTGAACATAGTAACACCATTAAATACCTCCACACTCCCCATCTCAATGCCGGCAGATGTCATCTGGATATAGGTTGTGTGGCACAAACCGTCTGTCACTAGTGTCAAAGGCTTGAAGTGTTGAGTAGAAGCCACCGTTGAGAATGCTGGTGCTCCCCTCTGTGGGTGGTACTGGCTGTTTGATGACTAGTGTTACAAGAATGTCAAGATCAGCCTTCTGAGTTGGTATGGTGCCAGCTGGTCAGAGTGGCCATCACTTCCTATTTTGAGTGTACTCAAAATTGGGAGGCAGGCTGAATAAATAAAAAATAACGGTAGTTATCATCTGGAGTAAAACTGTTATTTACTGTCCTTCTGAAACTTATCTATAGTGTATCTGTTTTCTGGTAGTTGTGACAGTGGTTTTAGACACTTTATGGATTATGTTGTTGATTGTGGGTGCTTAGTCATGTCCGACTGTTTGCATCCCCATGGACTGTAGCCCACCAGCTTCCTCTGTGCATGGAATTCTCCAGGCAAGAATACTGGAGTGGGTTGCCATTTCCTATTGCACGGGATCTTCCTGACCCAGGGATCAAACCCGTGTCCCTTGCATCTCCTGCATTGACAGGTGGATTCTTTACCAACTGCGCCACCTGAGAAGCCCAGGATTATGGGTTAGCAGTTCAGTCCAGTCCCTCAGTTGTGTCCGACCCTTTGCGACCTCATGGACTGCAGCACAGCAGGCTTCCCTGTCCATCACCAATTCCCGGAACTTGCTCAAACTCATGTCCGTTGAGTCGGTGATGCCATCCAACCATCTCATCCTCTGTCGTCCCCTTCTCCTTCTGCCTTCAATCTTTCACAGCATCAGGGTCTTTCTCAGGGAGTCATTTCTTCTTATCAGGAGGCCAAAGTATTGCAGTTTCAGCTTCAGCATTGGTCCTTCCAATAAATATTCAGGACTGATTTCCTTTAGGATGCACTGGCTGGATCTCCTTGTAGTCCAAGGGACTCTCAAGAATCTTCTCCAACACCACAGTTCAAAATCATCAATTCTTAAGTGCTCAGCTTTCTTTATAGTCCAACTCTCACATCCATACACGACTACTGGAAAAACCAAAGCTTTGACTAGATGGACCTTTGTTGGCAAAGTAATGTCTGCTTTTTAATATGCTGTCTAGGTTGGTCATAGCTTTTCTTCCAAGGAGCAAGCATCTTTTAATTTTAGTCACCATCTTCAGTGATTTTGGAACCCTCCCAAAATAAAGTCTCTTACTGTTTCCACTGTTTCCCCACCTATTTGCCATGAAGTGATGGGACCAGATGCCATGATCTTAGCTTTCTGAATGCTGAGCTTTAAACCAACTTTTTCACTCTCCTCTTTCACTTTCATCAAGAGGCTCTTTAGTTCTTCACTTTCTGCCATAAGGTGTCATCTGCGTATCTGAGGTTATTGATACTTCTCCCAGCAATCTTGATTCCAGCTTGTGCTTCATCCAGCCTGTCATTTCTCATGATGTACTCTGCATATAAGTTAAATAAGCAGGGTGACAATATATAGCCTTGATGTACTCATTTCCCCTTTTGGAACCAGTCTGTTGTTCCATGTCCAGTTCTAACTGTTGCTTCCTGACCTGCATACAGATTTCTCAGGAGGCAGGTCAGGTGGTCTGATATTCCCATCTCTTGAAGAATTTTCCACAGTTTATTATGAGCCACACATTCAAAGGCTTTGGCATAGTCAATAAAGCAGAAGTAGATGTTTTTCCAGAACTCTCTTGCTTTCTTGATGATCCAACCTATGTTGGCAATTTGATCTCTGGTTCCTCTACCTTTTCTAAATTTAGCTTGTACATCTGGAAGTTCATGGTTCATGTACTGTTGAAGCCTGGCTTGGAGAATTTTGAGCATTACTTTGGTTGTGTGTGAGATGAGTGCAATTGTGCGGTAGTTTGAACATTCTTTGACACTGCGTTTCTTTGGGATTGGAATGAACACTGCCCTTTCCCAGTCCTCTGGCCACAGCTGAGTTTTCCAAATTTGCTGGCATATTGAGCACAGCACTTTTACAGTATCATCTTTTAGGATCTGAAATAGCTCAACCAGAATTCCAGCACCTCCACTAGCTTTGTTCATAGTGATGCTTCCTAAGGCCCACTTGACTTCACATTCCAGGATGTCTGGCTCTAGGTGAGCGATCATACCATCATGGTCATCTGGGTCATGAAGATCTTTTTTGTATAGTTCTTCTGTGTATTCTTGCCACCTCTTCTTAATATCTTCTGCTTCTGTGAGGTCCATACCATTTCTGTCCTTTATTGAGCCCATCTTTGCATGAAATGTTCCCTTGGTATCTCTAATTTTATTGAAGAGATTTCTAGTCTTTCCTATTCTATTGTTTCCCTCTATTTCTTTGCATTGATCACTGAAGAAGGCTTTCTTATCTCTCCTTGCTATTCTTTGAAACTCTGCATTCATATAGGTATATCTTTCCCTTTCTCCTTTGCCTTTCACTTCTCTTCTTTTCTCAGGTATTTGTAAGGCCTCTGCAGACAACCATTTTGCCTTTTTGCATTTCTTTTTCTTGGGGATGGTCTTGATCCCTGCCTCCTGTACAGTGTCATGAACCTCTGTCCATAGTTCTCCAGGCACTCTGTCTTCAGATCTAATCCCTTGAATCTATTTGTCACTTCTACTGTAAAATTGTAAGGGATTTGATTTAGGTCATACCTGAATGGTGGAGTGGTTTTCCCTACTTTCTTCAATTTAAGCGTGAATTTGGCAATAAGGAGTTCATGATCTGAGCCACCATCAGCTCCTGGTCTTGTTTTTGCTGACTGTATAGAGCTTCTCCATCTTAGGCTGCAAAGAATATAATCAGTCTGATTTTGGTATTGATCATCTGGTGATGTCCATGTGTAGAGTCTTCTCCTCTGTTGTTGGAAGAGGCTGTTTGCTATGACCAGTGTGTTCTCTTGGCAAAACTCTGTCAGCCTTTGCCCTGCTTCATTTTGTACTCCAAGGACAAATTTTCCTGTTACTCCAGGTATCTCTTGATGTCCCACTTTTGCATTCCAGTCCCCTATAATGAAGAGGACATCTTTTTTGAATGTTAGTTCTAGAAGGTCTTGTAGGTCTTCATAGAACCGTTCAACTTCAGCTTCTTCAGCAGTACTGGTTGAGGCATAGACTTGGATTACTGTGGTATTGAATGGTTTGCCTTGGAAGAGAACAGAGATCATTCTGTCATTTTTGAGACTGCATCCAAGTACTGCATTTCAGACTCTTTTGTTGATTGTGAGCGCTACTCCATTTCTTCTAAGGGATTCTTGCCCACAGTAGTAAATATGAGTTATAGTGGAACATAAAAATCATGTCTTCCTGAGTCACTGATTTCCTTGCTTCTGAAACAGATGTGTGAAGGTGAATTTCCTCCACTCTATATGTCTGAGTAACCCTGGAGTTTATATTTTTTGTATTAATATAAACAGCAAGTTATTTTCTTTGTTAGGCAAAGTACCAACAACATTAGAGGCACTTTTCAAATGAAATGAGTCACTGAAGTCCAAATACAGAATAAGCCACATAATCTGACAAAGACTGGAGCGCAGGTCTGTGGCCTATTCTGATGTAAAGTCCCTCTTGATGAGACACTTTATTTCCTGTACCCTAATGTAGATATGGTCTTGACCTGTAAAATTCTTCTTTCAGGATCCACCTACTTCAGTTTCCCTTGGACTGCGAATGGAAGAAATGATTTTCAACTTGGCCGACACACATCTATTTTTTAATGATTTAGAAGTAAGTTATGATTCTTTTATATACTCATGTTGCATGTTTGGCAATGGGTGATTGGTCCTGAAATAACAGTGGAATATTATTTTTTGAACATATAATTGGAGTGATGAGGTACCGTAATTATTGAGTATATGGTAATGTGTTTTGCCTTCGTGGAATTTGTTTTGCTTTACTTTGGTTGCTGTGTTTCAGTTTGATTCTGTGGAACCATTGATATGGATTAACAGTTGATGGCAAGAATCTTTAATGTTAAACTGTGTTGATTATCAGAAATACAGATGTCTCAGTTAACAATCACTGTTGAGATGAGTTGCCTTTAGTGATCCCTGCCTGTGTTATATGTTATCCATGTCAGACTCCTATCGTATTGAGTCAGGTGCTTTTCTGTCCGGCTAGTCCAGCTGGTTGTATAACAGTTTAGTCAAGCCTCTACTCTTGGGGTTGCCAAGATTCCTTATGTCAAACTGCTGATGGTTTTATTTGTCCTTTATAGTTCGGGAGGAGATTTTTGTACAGTGGCTAGTAAAATGTGTTGTGGGCAGTGACAAACATGCCGATCTTGGTTGGAAGCATTTTTCAGAATAAAGAATATTGGTTTTCATGTCTACACTATGAGAAAATATGCCTATTTTCACTCTCTCCTTGATAGAGATAGTTGTTTATTTAAATCCTGCTATTAACCAAGCTTGTGGTAGGGCTGCCAAGAGGCATTAATCATTAGGTTGTTGTTTTGCTAGATTTTATAAATGTATGTTATTTCAGACAGGAGAAGAATCTGAAAGATTCAAATAGAACTTTTACTGATCAAAGTTAATTGGCAGCAATTGGCCTTTAAATATTTCCTGATGTTTCCCTTTTTCAAAATCAAGGAAAATGCACCTTATTTCATAGATGAGCCAAATCATTTTTAAAATGCTAGTGTGTGACAGAATTTAAATGCGGTTTGTTCAACATCTGCCCTGTATTTTGATTTCTTTTCATCTGCAATGAAACTACTCACAGACGAATTGGCAACTTCCAGTGCAATGAAATTATTTAAATGTGCTTCATTTTTCCCCCCATTCCTTTAGTGAAATATTTATTTTTACACATAGAGTAAAATGCAGATTTTTTTTTTTTTTTTTTGGCATTTAATGTGCTTGCTTTCCTTAAGGAAATTATATGTAAGGCCTTACTATTTTTAAAGTAGAAATATTCCAAGGGGAGTGACAATTTCCTAATTGCTTTAGAAAAGCTTAACAATCATACTTATTTTCAAAAGCTGTTTCTGATTTTTGGTTGTGATTCCCTTCATAAGAGAACACCAAAAATTTCTGTATTTTATTAATACATTAAAATTCCTTTCTTGAGTTTCCTTTTGTTTCCAATGATACAGACTAGATTGATATTTTGTCTTGGATTCAGCCTTGTTACTCTTACTGATGTTAATAGGTATTAATAGCATCCATCGAGAAAAGGGAACTCTCTTACACTGTTGGTGGGAATGCAAACTAGTACAGCCACTATGGAGAACAGTGTGGAGATTCCTTAAAAAACTGGAAATAGAACTGCCTTATGATCCAGCAATCCCACTGTTGGGCATACACACTGAGGAAACCAGAAGGGAAAGAGACACGTGTACCCCAGTGTTCATCGCAGCACTGTTTATAATAGCCAGGACATGGAAGCAACCTAGATGCCCATCAGCAAATGAATGGATAAGAAATTTGTGGTACATATACACAATGGAGTATTACTCAGCCATTAAAAAGAATACATTTGAATCAGTTCTAATGAGATGGATAAAACTGGAACCTATTATACAGAGTGAAGTAAGCCAGAAAGAAAAACACCAATACAGTATACTAACACATATATATGGAATTTAGAAAGATGGTAACAATAACCCTGTGTACAAGACAGCAAAAGAAACACCGATGTATAGATCAGTCCTATGGACTCTGTTGGAGAGGGAGAGGGTGGGGAGATTTGGGAGAATAGCATTGAAACATGTATAATATCATGTGTGAAAAGAGTCGCCAGTCCAGGTTCGATGCACGGTACTGGATGCTTGGGGCTGGTGCACTGGGACGACCCAGAGGGAGGGTAGGGGAGGGAGGAGGGTTCAGGATGGGGAACACAGGAATGCGGGTATACCTGTGGCGGATTCATTTCAATATTTGGCAAAACTAATACAATATTGTAAAGTTTAAAAATAAAATAAAAGTTAAAAAAAAAGAAGAAATTAGCAGTAATTTTCTATTGTTCTTAAACTCTACCTTCTTAAAAATGCCAAAGCTAGTCTGTGCAATGCCAGAACTATGTGGTGAAAAGTGAGAAGTTAGGCAAAGTAATAACTTGGTGTAATATAAGACAGAGAAGCTTCCAAACTCAGTTTGGCTGTAATAGTCAGATTTTTATTTGTTTACTAACATTATTCACACTGAACTATACAGAGAAGGTCTGAAATAAAAGTAAATATTAAAAGTCCTAGTTTAGGTTTGTGATGGGTGTAGTTTTTTCATAAGCCTAAATTTTAAAAAAGGAGAACTAAAGATCCATAAAGATACTGAAATACCAGATTTTACTCTTGAGGACTCTTTCTTATAAGTAGGAAACAGGATAAAGGACTAATTCAACCACATGTAAAAATCAATAGTGAAAAATTATTTAAGCTTGTTAACTTTACCAAAGTTGACTTTACATTATTTTACCTGAGAATAATATAAAGGTGTCAACAAAAGTATAAATGAAGGATTCACTTAGCCATTGCTCTAGATTTGTACAATGTTTAAAAAATAAATTGGTTCTTAAACTTATTTCAATCTTGCATTTTATATTTTTGTAATTCAACAAAGCTGAGAATGGTCACTGCAAATATTAGTTTCTTTCAAACTAAAGAGTGAAATTATTTCCTGGCAAAAATAAATGTATTAGTTTAATACTCTTTAGAAAACCAAAATTATCTCATCAGGCAAAAATGATGTGGTAATGCCTGATTTCACACTCCAGTTAGCAGTGCACTGTGGTAAGGGGCATTAATATTTTAATATATTTTAATTACATGTTTTTAGCTTTTGAAGATCTAGAGTACAAGTAATGTTAAGGAAATTAATAGTCTGTTGGTTAGCTTGACGTGTGATTTCTGAACTCTGATTGTTAACTGTGGCTTCATTTTCTGTTAAAATTTTAACTTTGTGCCAGCCTGTCTGTATAATTTGGCTAGTTTGCAGCTGTGACTTATAAAAGATGCTGAATAAAGAAATACACTGTGAGGAGCTTCCAGTGACAATTCTTAATGTTATCAAAATAGTTGCTTAAAATGTTTATTAGAATATTGGGAAATTTTAGATATGATTTTAAAGTAATTTACAAATATCTTCATTGTACTTTAAGGCATTAAAAAGTTACCTGTTTTTAGTTTTAAAAATCTTGTCATCTCGCTTACTGACAATTTTTAATAAAAGCAATCACAATTTAAATTTATTCTGTTGACACTTAAGGAAAAAAAAAAAAAGAGAAATCTTGGGTTTTTGAGCCATTAAAAATACTTGACATGTGAAAGAACTTGAGTGACAGAGAGACACAATTATCAAAGAAAATACTCTTCCAGCCCCCCACCCTGCCAGAGAAGGGTTTAGACTTGCGTGCACTCCTGGCTTTCCTATGTCCATGTCTAATGCCCTCTGTAGCATTTTACCAAAGGTCTCCATGTGCAATCCTATGATGCTTATTATGGAAAGTCATTTTTTATGAATGACAGTATAAAAATGGAGGATTTTTTTTTTTCCAGCTTCTTGAGTAAAGCCTGTCTCTTTCTGACTGAATGGAGAAAGAGCTCTTTCTGTTGGTTATTTGTTGAAAGGTGATGGGCCTTCCGAATATGATAACATTTCAGTTTAACCTGTGTTTTATTGGTTCTCCTACTGGATTTCTCCACAGTTACAGGAAGGTATTTGATCAAGATGGATATAAGTCTAAAGAAAAATAAGGCACAAGTTTATGTAAAATCTTCTCTTTCTGTCTGGTGTTAAGTAGTATCATCTCACTGACATTACGGTTGCCATCCTAACTGATTTTGTAAAAACATGGTAGCCTCTGAGACTCTTTCTCTCAGACTACAGAGATCAAGGTGGGGAAGCAGAAGTGTAACAGAAAGTGGGGTCTGGCCGCTTGCTGCTCAGAAGCCAATAAAGAGGCCAGGTTGGTCAAAAGGAAAGTTTGCTTTAATTTCAGTGCTGATAGCCAAGGGAAGGGTGGACACGTGTCCATAGGCCGACTTCTCTCCACTGACAATCGGGGGCAAGAACTTTTATAGGCTGAGGGAGGGGGCTACATGTAGAAACAGTCACTTTTGACAGTCTTCTTGAAACTGGTCATCGGTTGACTGATGCGCTTCATCTTGATTGTTTTAGATACAGTTAATCTTCAGTTCCAGGGTCAGTTTGTTTCCATTTCTTTGAGACCGGTTCTCAGAATTGTGGCAGCTTATGTCATGGCTACAGTCTGCTCATCAAGTGGTTAACTTCTTCCACCTGGTGGGAGTGTCAGTATCTCTAAGACAGCTTCAGTTCAGTTCAGTTCAGTCGCTCAGTCATGTCCGACTCTTTGCGACCCCATGAATCGCAGCACGCCAGGCCTCCCTGTCCATCACCAACTCCCGGAGTTCACCCAAACTCACGTCCATCTAGTCAGTGATGCCATCCAGCCATCTCATCCTCTGTCGTCCCCTTCTCCTCCTGCCCCCAATCCCTCCCAGCATCAGAGTCTTTTCCGATGAGTCAACTCTTTGCATGAGGTGGCCAAAGTACTAGAGTTTCAGCTTAGGCATCATTCCTTCCAAAGAACACCCAGGACTGATCTTTAGAATGGACTGGTTGGCTGTCCTTACAGTCCAAGGGACTCTCAAGAGTCTTCTCCAACACCACAGTTCAAAAGCATCAGTTCTTCGGCGCTCAGCTTTCTTCACAGTCCAACTCTCACATAAGACAACTTATAGGATATCTATAGCCTTTGAGAAGGAACTAAAGGTCCTTGACTATGCTGAATGAGTACGTTATTATTATTTAGTCTCCTTTGACTATTTGCCTTCATTTTTGTGCCTTCTCACTTCTCTGATTAAGTTTATTCTTTAGCTAGTTTTTCCCCAGGCAAAAAGGCAGGCAGAGGACATTGGGGGCGAGGACCGTAGGGTCTTGTTCCATTTCAGAAGGACTCCACTTCTTGTCTTCGGGGCTGTGCACACCAGGTTCTCCTAGTCAAGGGTGGAGCTGGGCTGCAGCTTTCTCCCTCACACTCCTAGTATGTTGTAGTTGAGATGGGCCAGAGGACTCTTTGGTGTTGAGCTCTGCGATGTGAATGCCACAGTCCTTTCTTGGGCCTTTGACGTGTGGACTCCTGTCCCAGGTCTGATGTTTAAAGCACTTACTCTTATAGCTCCTCGTTTTCATAATTTTTATTAAGAAAAGGCCTGGGACTAAGGTTCTGATCTGAATAGACCTGGGTTTGATAACTCAAAGACCAAGGAAGGGTACCATGGACAGCCTCTAAGTAATGCCACACTTGAAGTAAGCTGCAATACATTTTCTTATAAAGGAAAGAAATTAATTTGCCCCTTGGCTTCATTATAATTTAACCTTAGGATAAATTAGAGTAACTAGTATAAACTTGGATAACTTTAAAATTTAGGTTATTGTGTGTTAATTATTTTGATACCTTGTTAAGAAATTGATTTTTAGCTAGGAAAAGAATCCTCTTTCAAAGGAAGGAATGCCACTGCTAATTACTTTTGATCTCAAGTGAAGTGTTCTGTCCTAATGTTTGTGCTTCTAAAAGTGGAAGAGCTGTAAGCTATCTTAGAAGTTGATTTTTTTTAATAGAAAAGTATAATTCACCTAGAATTAATGGAGGAACAAAAATAGATTAAAAGATATTCTATAGAATTTTAACATTATTTTTATCTGCAGTTTGATGTTTGATTATTTTCTTATACTTTTATGTGTATTTCAAATTCTCTATAATGCATATTTATTTCTTTTGTCGTTAGGGAAGAAAACACACTATTTTTGAAAACCATAGATAATATTAAAAGACAAAATTATTTTTAACTAATAAAAAGTATTATTGCAGTGCACTAAGGAAAACCTAAAGAAATTAGCAAAGGATGTAAGCAGATAAAAGAGAAAAGCATTTGAATTTTCAGTACGCATAAAGAAAAGAAAAATGTTGTATTTCACCTTTAAGTAATCAAGAGTGAGTGTTCAGCCTATTGCCCACCAAATTAGCAAAGATTTAAAATCAGTAATATGGTCTAGAGTGCAGTGAGATGAACACTTATGTTACTGATAAGGATATAAATTAGTACAGTTTTCAGAAAGGCGGCTTGATGATAACACGTCAGAACCTTAATGTACTGATCCTTTTACTCAGTAGTTTTGCTTTTAACTTCTAAGAAAACAGTTATAGGCAGAGAATTGATAGAATAATAAACACTTACTGAACACTTGTCCTATATGATTTACATACATTATTCCACTTAATACCCTTATATTTCTAGGATAGGAGCACTGGTATTATCTCCTTTTTGTAGAGTATCCAAGAGAAGCTTAGAGTAGCTAAAACAAAACTTGTCTAAGGCCACACAGCTACTGAGTGACAGATTCTAACTCAGGTTCAGTGCTGTCTAGAAATCCACTCAACCCCACGCTGTATCTCTCACATATTAGTTTTTTTTTTTAACCAATAAAATATAGAAATATATTTTAAAATTCTAAAATAGATGAATAGTGATTAATGATACATCCTCATTGGAAATTGTTTTAAAACTGCTTATTAAATATAGGGAAAATATTCATGGTCAATTCCAAGTTTTAAAAATAGACTGTACAGTACAGTGTAGCCTTGATTTTAAAATATATGGCAAATTATCTGGAAAGGCTGCATACTGAATGAGTCCAACTATTTGACATTCTGGAAAAGGCAAAACTGTGGATCAGCTAGTTGCCAGGGAGTGGGAGTAAAGAGAGATGAATTAGGCGGAGCACAGAAGATATTCAGGGCAGTGAAAGTATTCAGTATGATTCTGCAGTGGTGGGTATAAACCCATAGACTGCTACACCAAAAGTGAACACTAGTGTAGACTGTGGACTTCAGGTGGTGACGATGTGTCAGTATAGGTTCATTGATTGTAACAAATGTACCACTCTGGTGTGAGATGTCAACAGTAGGAGACCTTATGCATGTGTGGGAGCAAGCAGTATATGGACACTGTCATTTTCTGGTCAGTTTTGCTGTAAACCTAATATGTTTTTAAAAACTAAGTTTATTAATTTTTCTTGAAGTATGGAATGTTGAAGAAATTGGAGGGAAATTTTTAAAACTACTGTTATGAAACACAAGAGACACAGGCTTGATCCCTGGGTTGGGAAGATCCGCCGGAGAAGGGAGTGGCAAGCCATGCCAGTATTCTTGCCTGGGAAATCCTGTGGACAGAGGAGCCTGGTGAGCTGTAGTCTATGGGGTCACAAAGTGAGCAGCAGCATGTGACTTTAAGTTTAAAAATAAACAGCAAAATAAATCAGACTATACTGTATGATTATGATTTTAGCACTTATGACTTATTATTATAATAACCAGAGTTAAATACATTAAAATGTTGCCAGTGTGGATGTTTTTTGGGAGGTTATAAATGCTGTTTCTCTGTGATGCTCCAAAACTGAGACACTTCATTTACTAGCTAATATATATTTATTAATTGTTAGGTATCAAACACAGTTGTAGACGCTGAGGATGCAGCAATGATTAAATCAAGGTTACTGTCCTCATGGATTGTGCACTCCGGAGGGCAAGTAGAAAATAACACATTTATTGTAAATAAAATAGATTCAGGTAGAGATATGTATAGGAAGAAAATCAGAAGAGTAATTGGATAAGGGATGTTGCAGATTGGGATATCTTTAGCTGAGATGTTTGGGAAGAGGTGTCTTTAAAGAGAGGACATTTGTAAAGAAACCAGGAAGGTGGGAAGAAGCACCTGGAGCAGCAGGAAGGCATTCTGGAAGGGGAATGACCTGTACAAAGGCCCTGAGGTGGGAATGCATTTTGCTTCTTCAAGAAATAAACAAGGTCATCCATGTGGTTGGAGCAGAGTGAATGGGGGAAAGTTACAGGATCCAGATCATAAAGGGCTTTGTAGATTGTAGTAAAGAAAGTTGGATTTATTTCTAATTGCATTGGGAAGCCATTGGAGAGTTTTTAGCATGAATATGATAGACTAGTGTTTACACTTTTAAATGACTGGTCTGCTTATCATATAAGGAACTAGAATCATTGAGACCAGTTAAGAGACAGTTGCTTTGGGCTGAGACTGTAGCCACTCCAGACATGATGAAAAGTTGTAAGACTGACATATAATTTGGGGAAAGCCCTGGCAGGATCTGCTAATAGACAAGATGTGGGAGGAGAGAGCAAGTAGAGTTAAGGATGGGCACTAGCTGTTGACCTGAGTATCTAGATGGATGGTCACCTTACCTGAGATGAGGAAGAGTGGGTTTGGAGTAGTAAGACAGGGGAAAGAGCTGTCCTCAGCTCTTCTGAAATGAGCAGATTAAGTTTGAAATACCTATTCAACATCCAGATCAAGAGGTTATAAACATTTAGGTTTGGATCTCAGAGGAGAAAACCAAATGTGAAGGTGTAGTTATGGGAGTCATAAAGGCATAAGATGATATATCATCTCAAAGGGGAAAGAGTAAGAGAGTGTAGGATTGGGCATTAGACACTCAGACAATTAGAAATAGGACCAAGAAAGAAGAACTTGCAAGAGAAAGTGGTAAGGAGTGTTCAGTGAGGTAGGTGGAAAAGTACGAGGCATCACAGAGACCTGGAGAGTAGAATTTCAGGAATGAGGGGTATTCACTACTGTGTCAAGTGACTGTTGGATCTGCCCAGAATGTTGGTTGGTAATGATTGTGATAAGCACCATTTCATTAAGCAGAACACGTAAGCCTAATGGAAGTGGGTTGAAAATAAAAGAGTTGAGGAAGTGAAAACAGGAAAGATTGATTGGAGTTTCCACAATGACAAGATGCAAAAAGTTGGGCTGTAGGTAGAGGATCATAGGATCATGGTGTGGGGAGGTTAGTTAAAACAGAAGATATTTTAGACGTGTTTGAGTGCCAGTTGGAATGATCCAATAGAAATAATAAATTATGTGGAAAGGAGAGGAAGCAGCGGAAAGAGTCAAGTCCTTGGGTAGCAAGGGGGATAGGATTCAGAACACCAGTGACAGAGCTGGATTTCAGTAAGAAGGAAGGAAGAGTCGCCAGGTACAGATACTGGAAGACGAGGCTGTTCTCATTGTGAAAATACCTCCCTTGTATCTCGTGATTTTCTGTCTATCCCTTTCTATCCTCCCCCATAAGTCCCTTGATGGCAGGGACTATGACTCGTCCACTGGAAGCTTAAGCACCAGATTTGGTAGATAGAAGGCTCTCCTACGTCTTTTTAATTTTTTTCCAAAATTTTGAAAGTAATAGTCTACAGTGAGCACTACTTTTAATAATTTGCAGACATTAACTTTTTAAAAGTAAATGTCTAATCACAAATCCTAAAAATAATTGAAATTGTCCAAGAGATTAAATTTTGATATTATTCTTTTTGTAAGTCATATTTTCAAAATGTGGCAGAACACAATGGAGGTGCAGGAGGTATGATATAAAATGATATTCAGTGTGGTTCCAGTTTAAGTTTTTTTTAAATGTATATACATGCAAAAGAAGATAAAATATTTTTCACATTAAAAATGTTACCAAAAGTAAATAATTTCTACAATAAAGGATTTATCTCTGGATAGTGGGCTTCCTTGATGGCTCAAGTCAGTAAAGAATCTGCCTGCAATGCAGAAGACCTGGGTTTGATCCCTGGATCAGGAAGATCCCCTGGAGAAGGAAATGGCAACCCACTCCAGTATGCTCACCTGGAGAATTGCATGTACAGAGGAACCTGACAGGCTACCGTCTATGAGCTCGCAAGAGTCAGGCACAACTTAGCAACTAAGCCACCACCAGTGGGCATAACACTACCATAAACTAAGCTATAAATTCTCTTCATATTTTTCTTTTCTGTAGTTACTATTTCTTGTAATTAGAAAATTGTTGAATAATTATAATCAACTATTCCAACTTGACTCAAAAAAATATTCCTACATTTATGTAGTGTGTTATCTTACAACTCTGGGCTTCCCTGATGGCTCAGATGGTAAAGAATCGCCTGCAGTGCTGGACATCTGGGTTTGATCCTTGGGTCAGGAAGATCCCCTGAAGAAGGGCATGGCAACCCACTCCAGTATTCTTGCCTGGAGGAGAGGAGCCTGGCAGGTTGCAGTCCATGGGGTCGCAGAGAGTTGGACATGACTGAGCAACTAAGTGTAGCGCACAGCACATCTTACGATTCTAGGGTACTGGAGGTTGAACTCAAGTATTCATTCATTTTTGAGGGACCCTTTTGTGCCTCAATTTCTTGTCTTTAAAATTGGATAATGATAGTATCCTAGGGTCAGTATGAAGATTCAGTACATAAATACCTATTTAAATTTTTTTTTCTTGACCAGACCATGCAACATGTGGTGTCTCAGTTCCCCATCCACGGATCGAACACATGCCCCCTGCAGTGGAATGGAAGTGCAGAGTCTTAACCACTCGACCACTAGGGAGGTCCCCTTCAAACACCTGTTAGGTGCATAGAACTAGCTCTGACACACAGGAGGCACTAAGGAAGTCCAATCTGCTGTTCTTTCCTGAGTATCTTTGATGCAAAAATTGGAGAGTAGGGCCATGGAGAAAGAAGAGGGGGTGACTGAGGGAATAGTTAGGGAATGAAAATTTTGAAATAATAAGTGGTTTGCTGCCAAAATTCCCATGTAGAATTCCAACAGAAATCACACTGGAAAAACAACAGAAATTCTGCTGGTGTTCAGTTTGCAAATGCAGATGGTTCCAGGCGCATCACAGTGCACTCCTTTTCTTCTTTCCTCCTTTACGTTGTTCCCCCACCCCCAGTTCCAAGAGGGAAGGTTTCTTTGGGGCAGTTAAAGAGCTCTTGTGTCTGGCTCCCCTCACCCTGTGCTGGCCCTTCATAGAAAACAAGGGTGCTGGCTTCTTGTCCAAAAGAAGTGTGTTTCTTGGGTTGTGCTGATTGCCTTTTCTTGTTCTCTTCTTGCCTCATGTTTTGAAGGCTGACTTGTGGACCTTGCCAGTGGTATCTTTGTCATAGAGCAGAGCCTTGCCGTGTGCAGAGTGACGTAGAGGGAGAAGCTGGCTAAAGGGAAACTCTCCTCACATCAGTACAGAGCATTGACCTTGACCTCTATCAACACTGGAAACTCAGTCTTATCTCCAGGGTACACATGTAGGCGATTGAAATGAAGTGATTTTTGCCCAAAGCCACTTGGTGGTGGTGGTGGTGGTGGTTCACTCACTCAGTCGTGTCTGACTCTGCGACCCCATGCACTGCAGCACACCAGCCTTACCTGTCCTTCACTATCTCCCGGCGCTTGCTCAAACTCATGTCCATTGAGTCGATAATGCCATCCAACCCTCTCATCCTCTGTTGCCCCCTTCTCCTCCTGCCCTCAATCTTTTCCAGCATCAGAGTCTTTTCCAATGAATCGGCTCTTCACATCTTGATTAGATAATAGTAAAGCTAAGATGGGAAAAGGAATTTCCTACCTCAGTATCATTGCACAAACCTCTCTAGCCATGTCCCATAACGTGGAAATTTCTCTGCAGCAACGTAAAGGAAATAGTGGCATGATGATGCTGTCACACGCCATTGTCATATAGCAGATCCCATTAACAGAACATGTTTTCTCTAATGTATTATTTGTTTGCTTTGTTTATATGTTGTACTCTACTATTAGTAGTTGCTCAAGCAACCTAAAATCTGTTTTGAAAAGGTTTGGAGGTAGGTGGGTAAATAGATTGCTTGATTGTTAGATGACAGACAGACGGATGTATTGGTAAATTCCTATTGTTGAATAGACAAAAATATTATTTTACCTGCCTCTATCTACATTGCAGCTTCCCTGGTGACTCAGATGGGTAAGGAATCTGCCTGCAATGCAGGAGACCCAGGTTTGACCCCTGGGTTGGGAAGAGCCCCTGGAGAAGGGAATGGCAACCCACTCCAGTATTCTTGCCTGGAGAATCCTGTGGACAGAGAAGCCTGGCGGGCTACAGTCCTTGGGATCACAAAGAGTTGGAGACAACTGAGCAACTAACACACATCCACATGTGACAGAGAAAAAGTGCTGTACATTTACTCATGCTTACTCCATCCTGGACACTGTGCTAGGCATTGAGGAGAAGAGATGAAATATATTCACTGCCCTCAGGAGTCAGGATGGGAGGTGGAGACAGAAAAGTAAGGGAACGGTTATATCACAGTAAATCTCCACAGTGATGGAAACATGTAATGATGTCAGCAGAGTCCAAAACCAAGATCAGCAACCCAGCCTGTGGGAGGAGTGACGAGACTAAAAGGCAGGAGATATGACTTCCACATGATGTATGTGACCTTTGGTGTGAGAGAGCACGGCATTTAGGAACAGTTTGAGTAGATCTAAAGTGTTGGCTCAGGTGGTAAAGAATCCTGCCTGGAATTCAGGAGCCCGGGGTTCAATCCCTGGGTTGGGAAGATCCCCTGGAGAAGGAAATGGCAACCTGCTCCAGTCTTCTTGCCTGAAGAATTCCATGGACAGAGGTGCGTGGTGGGCTACAGTCCATGGGGGTGCAAACAGTCTCACACAACTGAGCAGCGAACACACACACACACACACACACACACACACTGACACTGACACTGACACTGACACTGCATGCCAAGCAGTTGGGAGGTAAGCGGGCAGAGAGGAGCCAGATTACGAGAGGCTTTGTTAACTCTGCTAAGGAAGTGCCATATCATATGAATGCCTAGGGTAATCATGAACGAATGTTTATCTTTGCTATGGAGATGAATTGCATCGTGAAGTCAGGGGTATCAATAATCTAGAGGAGAAATCACCAGGGCTTGTTTGTGGGAACAGAGTATGGGGGCAAATGGAGAAGCTCTTAAGAAAACAGTCTGGAGAGGATGTGGGAGTGGATTTGATGTACTGGGTTGGGAGACCAGAATCTTAGTTCAGGCTTGAACAGTAAGGTAGAGATGGAAAACCCAGGACAGTGAGCTGGCTCTAAAAGGAAGATGCTAAGTACAGTTTTTTTGAGTTGTTGAATTTGAAGTGTGTTCTGGACATCAGACAGACTCCAGCAAATGTAGTAAATGCAGGTCTGAAGCTCAACAGAGAGAAGCAAGTTTGAAGTCATCACTCGTGAAATTGGTTAGGATTCCAAGAAGAACATATTGAGTGAAAAAGAAACATCTCAGAGCAGGGGTCTCTTTGTGAGATTTCTATTTGGCAACACAGAATCTCAACATACATTGATAACATATGTAAAACAAAAGTGGATGTTCTAACAAACTGGTAATTGACCTGCCTGTGAAGCTATCTTCCTAGTTTTACCAAAGTCTCTTTTTTATTATTTTTTATTGTGGTATAATTGATGTATAAGAATATGTAAGTTTCAGGTGTATAACATACTGATTCACACTTTTAAAGGTTATATTCCATTTATCGTTATTTAAAATACTGGTTTTATTTCCTGGAAAATAGAATAAAATAAAACACTGGCTTCATTCTGTGGATGAAGCAACTACTAGGCAGCGTGGTCTGAGGAAACGGTGAACACTTCTTTGAAATTCAGGCCCCAGTTCAGGCCTCACCTGAACAATGAATGCATGAGCTTCACCCATCCACCCTGGTGAGCATCAGAGATGGTTCCGAGGTGCAGTACCGTTAGGAGAGAATATCTGGAGCCCCAGTCAGTGCCTGGCACCTGGTGGGCCTCAGCATGTAAAGCGCCTTTTCCTGCTTGCCGAACAGACATGCCACTTCGGCTGGTAATTCACGTAATTGGCTGAGGGCTGTCAGTTTATTTAAAAATCCTGAGAAATTGACCTGTTGGTGTCACCTATGACAGACTTTTTGTTTAGATTCTTCATTTTGACAGGTGCCCAGTAATCTTCAGTCTGGGAGATTTTACTCACTTACCTTCATAGGAAGTTTTCTTAGTAGAGAAAAAAGAAGTCTTCTTTTCTTTTTCTTTTTTTTTTTTAAATTGACGAGTGCAAGAGAAAGCCTGTAACTTCAACTTCCCCCAAATGTGCTTAAGTTGTGGTCCCTGGAGTCTTCTCCCATTTCGGGGCAGTTACAATAGAGCCTCTTTCTGGGCTCAGCCAGTCCAGTATGCTAACAGCATTTCTAAGGAAAGGCTTTTCAGTCCCAGATTCTTCTTGCTACTAATTGTGTGCTACTCCTTTGTAAGGCAGGTAGAGGACCAGGGCAGACAGAGAGGATGCTGTTTTTTGATCAACATTATCTGGTGATTTTGTTTGCCTCTTGGAAAAACAATCAACTAAGAAGTATCTTCTGGTATTGTGTTTTGTCAAGAAGTTAAAGGGACATCTTAGGTCCAAGATATCATCCCTTTTAATTGGTGGAAACTGTTGTTTTAAACACACATTCATGTAGTCCTCCTGGATTTGCAGATAAAAAATTTCTACTAAACAAAAAATAAGTAGCTTGGAACATTCATAGTTGAAAGGTAGTATTTAGCATGTTTGTAATAAGAACATGTAGAAGTGTGGTGAAATAATACTTTCTCTTTGCAAAGTAGAAATTATAATCTTTGCTTTCTTCAAAATATAGGGGAAATGACTTGCATTCTAAATGCCAAAAATGAAAGATTCACTCTGCTTTCAATCACATACCTATTCAAATTGTTGTAAGCAGAAGTCATATCCCATAACTGGTCAAGGCCTTAAGGAAATTGACAAAAGCTTTCCCAAAATCCAAGAGAAAATGTAAAACTTTATATTAGAGTTAAGAAACAACTGAATTTTGTAAAGCTTTTTAGGGGTGATAGTAAACAAGATGCAGATATCCGTCTGTGTTCTCAAAGTGTTTAAAATCACGTAAGCTCAGAGTAAGGACTCAGAAAGATGAGAGTGACATTGAAACTGCCGCACAGGATTAACAGGAATCGACAGAGCTGCATGGAGTAAACTTTAGAGAAGAATGTTCTAAGCAGAAGGGATATAGAACAAGGATCAGAGATGTGAGTGAAGAAAAATGTCAAGTAAGGAAAGTATAATATAGTCTAAGGAGATAACTGAATGTCACGAATCTAAGTTTGTTCATCAACCTGGTCATTCACTTAAACATTTATCAAGTGATTACTGTTTTGTGCACAAAGATGCTTAAATATTAATTATCTTTAATAATAAATTATTCTTTTAGATGCTTAAAATAGAATTGTAAGGAAGATTGACAGCCATTGCCCTACTTATTAACAGTTTAAAAAAATGCTATCAGCATTTTAAAACAGTTTGAAGAACTCTCAGCCATTGCTTGGTTAAGAGAAATATGAGACATGTATAATTGTGGAATCAGATCAGATCAGTCGCTCAGTCGTGTCTGACTCTTTGCGACCCCATGAATTGCAGCACGCCAGGCCTCCCTGTCCATCACCAACTCCTGGAGTTCACTGAGACTCACGTCCGATAATATAGATGATTAATTGATAGAAAATGATATATATTCCATATTGCTGAGTGGAAGAGAAAGTAGCTACAAAACAGGTACCTGGTTTTACCTGCTTTTTTGGTATGTGCTCTGTGCTCCAGTCTTTTAGTCTTGTCCAACTCTTTGTGACTCTATGGACTGTAGCCCGCCAGGCTCCTCTGTCCATGGAATTTTCCAGAGAAGAATAGTGGAGCAGTTACCATTTTGTACTCCAGGGGATCTTCCTGACCCAGGGATCAAACGTCTGCCTGTTGGATCTGCATTGGCAGGTGGATTTTTTACCCCTAGCACCACCTGGGAAGCACTTTTTTTTGCCGGGGGCGGGGGGCGGGGGGGAGGTTATATATCACCTATCAAAATTTAAGCTCTATGAAAAACATGAGGAAGGCTGAGTGAGTGAGTGAGTGAGTGAGTAGGACCAGGAAGAATGATGGAAGAATTTATCAGTGCTTACTTCTGAGGGATGGAATTGAAGTTTATTTCCTTTATATATTTTTCTGTTTTTCATGAATGCTGTACATGAGTATGTATCATTTTGCAATCAAACAAGATAATAAATATATTTTCCTAAAACTACTAACTCTTTAACACTGCAATGACAAAACGTAAAAATGTTAGCAATTAATTTTCAGTTGGGTTGACCCATTCTTTCATATTAAATTCTCTCAGATAATCTGGAAGGTTTCCTTAAGTATCACCCATGTGCTTGGTACACGTAGAAAAGGAATAGGCAGAAATAAGGTCCAACTTAGAAAAAAGAGAGAAAAAGACCCATAAAAAGTTCTCTCTTCCTTCCAAGAATTTACTACCTGCTGGGATACACAGAAGTGATCTCTGTAAGCCTTCATTTCCTTATCCATCAAATGTAGAGTTTAAGGGAGGGTTGGAAATAACATGGGCTTCCCTGGTAGCTCAGCTGGTAAAGAATCTGCCTGCAGTGCAAGAGACCCTGGTTCAATTCCTGAGTTGGGACAATCCCCAGGAGAAGGGATAGGCTTGCAGTATAGGGGCCAGACACATAGTAGCTCTTAATGATTGTTGCTTCTGTTATTCAGTGAGCTCCAGAGCATACGTCAGCGCTGACAAAGAAAAGGAACCTTGCCTTGACAGGTGAGAGAGGCGAGACAAGGCATTCCAGCAAGCAATAGACACAAGCGTTATCTAGTGAAAGAGGGACGTGGAGACCAGGCTGAGACTGGCCTGCCAGGAGCATGTGACCCCTCCGGATGGGCTGTGAAGGAGAGACAGACATGGCATTGGATGGGCAAGGTTAAGGCTCAGTAGAAAAGCCCTTGAATGCCCATTTGCATTGGCATATATTTAGTGTTTCTAATTTAATTTTTCCTAAGCATCTATTAGGGCTTCCCAGGCGGCGCTGGTGGTAAAGAACCCACCTGCCAATGCAGGAGACTTCAGAGACACAAGTTTAATCCCTGGGTTGGGAAGATCTCCTGGAGGAGGACATGGCAACTTACTCCAGTATTGTTGCCTGGAGGATACCATGAACAGAGGAGCCTGGTGAGCTATAGTCCATAGGGTCACAAAGAGTCGGACACAACTGCAGCCACTCAGCACACATGCAAGCATCTATTGATCACCTTCTGGTTAAAAGTCAGATACAGAAACAGAAGTGAAGTGTATTACCTGCCGCCAAGAAGCTAACCCTCCACAGTGGAAACTGTATTTCAGGGTGGGAGGGTGGACAAAACCTACTCTGAGAGAACTGTATCTGACGGTGATTTGATGCACAGGCTGGATTGAAAGGAAAAGGGCTAGAAGCATGGTGAATCCCATGTTCCATTCTCATAGCTTTGTTAGAATTCTAGTTCCTTCCCTGAGAGAAAATTCTAGTGGCACTCACTTTTGTACCCTCTCTCTCCAGCCCTCCCCATGTTTATGAAGCCATTCTGGCTATATCTGCATTTCATTTATTTTTGTGTGCTTAGTGCCTGGTATAGGTGATCAGTCATTATTAGTTGAGTACATAACAAAATGAAAGAATACAGAATGTGTGTCCTGTAATATATAACATAGACTATATTAATGCTATATAATACTTTTCTGAATAATATACAAACAACCAAAAGATATTCTTTGTGGCTTGAAATGTTTAATCATAGGAAAAGGGGGTGGTTTTATAGGAAGTGAGACTGTGAGTATGAACAAAATTTTTCCTTAGTTTTTAGCCCCCAACTCCTTTTCCCTCTGCTATTGACACGCATTGGTTTGGGGCACACTAGATCCCCCTGCACCCCCATGCTGGAGGAAATTTACCAGATAAGACAGTTCACACAAAAGTAATGGAGCTTGTCATTTACCCTTACCGGAAGTCTTTGTCTTATAAAGGAAGATTGAAAAGGGAAGATTTCAAGGGGTGGAATTTCAGACCCCCTGATACTTAGAAGAGAGAGCTTTTTGAGTAAGACAGTGCCTCCTGAGAGGTCCTCACTCCCCACATGAGGGGCTGACAGTGAGGGAAGGTGATGATGGAATCTTCCTTCAGCTCATGGGGAACCTATTTTTTTAAGTGCCTGTGTCCGGTTCTGCCAACTTGTCTCTCGGGAGTCAGCAATAAATATATGGCAGAGGAAATCAGCGTGGAAGATTTTTATTCACTTATGAACTGAGGGTGTTATTCTGAGCTACACATTCTTTGATACAAAATTGAGTCTCTTTTACCAGTATAAAGTCATCTCGCTGTATATGTTAACTAAAGTTGACAAATTGGTCTCTTTTAAACTTTCAAATTTTACTTCCCACCCCTGCAAAAAAAGAGTCACTTAAAAAACCAGTTGCATTGAAATACGCCTTTAAAGATTATAGACAAATGGCTTGAAGGTCAATGAAAATGAATCAATAGACATGGAATGATAATAAACCAGAACTTCTGTTTGTTGCAAACACTGAATTTTAGAGTGAAATATTGTTTCAGAGATTAAAAAAAAAAAAGAGCTCTCTTAAAATATGACCAGCTTAATATTATAGCTTTAGTTCATTGGTTTATGTATGATCAAAACAGAAATAGTCCATGTAAAGAAACTTCTAGTTAAATGCTTGGTGAATGAATTAGTATGTGATTGATTTTCTTCAAATGGCAGTGACAGTTAAAAGAAAGTGATTGCAGGAAAGGATAAAAGGTTTCCTGGTTTGAGTATGTTTCCGTGCTTCTGGCAGCAAGTTTGCAATAAAAAGAATGATTTTTATGAGAATGTGATTATTCACAGCAAGACTAGAGTTGGTGTCACTATGAAAAATTCTTCTTTGGTAGATACTCTCAGCAGGAATAATAGATCTAAAAGAAAGGCAACAGGAATTACAAAGAACACTGTGGCCAATGACAAATTATGTTTGCAAAATGATGGGCAAACCCATTGAAAACTGAGAAATCAGTTCAGCAGTAAATCAAAGGCTTATTCTTAAGAGTAGTCCTGACAGTCAAAAGAATGACATTTATATTAGACATGTGCTGAGTTTTCTTTTTTTCAAGGCTCTGAATTATTATTTTGTACATTGTCAGCCTTTACTGTTTTATCTTACTACTTGACTTTAAATTACATGATACAATTAAAAATATGATATTTTAACAAAAAACTATGTAATACAATTTGACATATTATGAAACACTGATGCACTACCCTATTTTGTATTTGAAGGTATATAACATAACATGTGGGCAAACTCCGGAAATGGTGATGGACAGGGAGGCCTGGCGTGCTGCGATTCATGGGGTCGCAAAGAGTCGGACACGACTGAGCGACTGAACTGAACTGAACATTTTCACTGATTTCTCTGCAGATTTGTAAAATGCCATATCTTCTTATGTTAGCTGAACTATAAATGAAGCTATTACATTTGGGCCAAAGCTTTCTGTGTATAGTATCATGCGGTAAGGGTACAGAATGCACTGAAATGTATTTTGTGCTATTGCACAAAACATAATCAGTAAAAGATGGATCTTATAGCATTAAATTATTAGGCATTCACCATATACCTTTTCACTTGGTGCTTTTTATTCACTGTATTTTTGAAATTTACTGTATTTTTTTAAAGAAAGGAAAATTATGTGTTGATATCATTTGATCAAATGTAATAACATGCCATAATTATCAATTAAATGAATCCATTACTTTTAGAGACACAATGTTGAACAATTTCAGATAAGCCCTTTTCATTTTAAAAACTTATTTTCAGTTCTGTCTGGCTTTGATTAGTAAGCCTTCTTTTCCTCACCGTAAGGTGGAGGGTGTGAATAAAGACAAATATATTTAATATGACCATGTGGTAAAGAAGGTATTCATGGTTAGAAAGAAGGAACTCCAAGCAGAGTGAAACTGACATATTTATTAACACGGTACCACTTGCTAAGAAGAAACCAGCTTCATGCAATTCCTTTGGGATTCTTGGAGAAGTGTGCTGTGGTGGTATTATCATGCCATCTCACTTTTAATGAGCACATTTTTAAAGGAATTAATACTATAAGAAAATATTACAAATTTGAAAACATGTTCTCATCTTCTCTTTAATTCTTTAATAAGCTTGATAGCCCTATAATTTTTATTTAGTGATCTTAAATATTTAGTATAACCTTGTACATATATGAAAACATAGCATAAGCACTTTATCTTCTGCTTTAACATGCCATCTTCACATACTTTTCAGTAAAGATTTTATCCTCTAAATGTTTTATGAATATTCAGCTAAACAGAATGAGATTGAAATAGCTAATGTCTTGCCTTTGCTGAAACTGCTGTAATTCAAGTCTTGGGTTTCAAATACAGGTATTAGAGATATTCTAGAAAAATATCTCTTTTGTTTAGATAATCCCTACAGGATATTGTAACTTTAAATGCATTAAAATATTGTTTCTGTAAGTAAGAAACAATAATTAAAAACAGCATAGGTCTCTACAAGTTGCATCTTATTACCAGATCTCAAAAATTGATGTTAAAATTCCTCTTACCTAGTTTGAGATTTGAAATTGTTTTTATTTTTTTTTCCCTATCGGCTTCTATATTTGTGTCATCCTGTTCCTATCAAAACAGAACAGAATATTGACTTATTAACACGTGTTGGCACTGATGCTGTGCTGAGTAGATAGTTTTAAAGTGGGAATGTAAAGATAAATTTGTCCAGCTGTATTTTAATTCCTTAACTTGTGTTCCCCAAACTGTCTAACAGAATGAGGCAGATTTCAAAAACTCCCTTTTTTCTTCATCTCCTGTGCTGTAGCCATGGGTAATCTGCAACCTTTTCTTCTGCAAGGAAGCATTGTGTGGGAAAGCAAGGGCGATCCACAGGTCACGAGGTGCACCCCAGACAGACATGACAGGTCCTGCTGCTGAGAGCCAGAGTAACAGAGCTGCGGCCCCCACATCCTCCTTTCCAGGTGGCCCGTGCCACAGGCATGCCACCAGTCCACAGTGACAGGCACAGGGGCACAGCAGTGCTGTGACTTTTCGTTGCATCCATTTGAAAGTGTAGTGCGGGTCTGGACACAGCTTTAGGAAGCACGCTACAAGCACATGACTTAGACTTACTGTTTAGATTAGTGAGTCTAAATACACAGCGCGCTAATTGAACAGCCTCTTTTATGCAGAGCAAAATATCCCAGTAAAATCCAGGTTTCTGCAAATTTACTAGCGGACAGAATTTCTTTCTTTCCTGTTTTAAGCAAAGTATATCATTGATTTATAGTGTTGTGTTAGTTTCAGGTGTACATCAAAGTGATTCAGTTATACATATATTTTTTTCAGATTCTCTTCCATTATAGGTTGTTGCAAGATATTGAATACAGTTCCCTGTGCTATGCCATACAGACAGAATTTCTTTACCACAGAGCTCAAGGAGCTGAATCTAATTGTCAGTGAATTAGGAGCAGGACTCTTCACATCTTTGCCATCAATTAGTTTGCTTCTGGACCACCCCTCCCCCCTCCATAGAACTTCCAAGTCACAGAAAATCTCTAGGGTTGACCCATCTTACCTTATTTTTCCAACAAAATTATGCAGCTATCTAGGCAGTCGGGAGTTATTTCCAAAAGCCGCATGGAAATCACTCCCTTAAAAACCTGTCACTCAAATACTGGTCACCCTGTAATGCCATCTGTACAATTTGGATTTTTGATTAGAAAGAGGGTAGTGTGAGCAGAGCCACAGGGAGAATCTTTTGTTTTTTCTTTTAATTTTTCAAAGCACTGTTGATCACTTGCCTTCCAGACAGCTGATGTGAGTGTGTGCCGTGTGTGGTAGTCGCTTCAGTCGTGTCCGACTCTGTGTGACCCCCTGGACTGTGACCCCATGGAGCCCACCAGGCTCCTCTGTCCATGGAACTCTCCAGGCAAGAATGCTGGAGTGGGTTGCCATTTCCTCCTCTGGGGGATCTTCCCGACCCAGGGATTGAACCCACATCTCTTATGTCTCCTGCATTAGCAGGCAGGTTCTTCACCACTAGCGCCACCTGGGAAACCCATTTGAGTGCGTTGTCTCTAAAAGCACTAGAAATACTCCTGTACTCCATATATTATAGTTTTCATATTTAGGAATAAAAGGAAAACGTTCTGGTAACTTGCAGATGTCTAAGGTGTCAAGCTAGTTATCTTATTGTTTGGTGGAGAGGTCAGAGCAGTGGATGTAACTGCTTGATGACAGAAGGGGACAGAGAACCCAGCCACCGTGTCCCTGGCCAACTCCAGCAAGTCTCAGTAGGCTCACTGATGCACAGACCCAATGAAAATTGCTCCTTCTCTGGGGATGCTTTTTCTTTCCATTTTTACTTCATAAAGGAAGGTATTGAAACAATTAGTCGGCAGTATGGTGTTCGTTTTCTCATGGTAAATTTGGAAAATGGAGCAAATATCGCTTCAGTCAGCAGAATCTGGGCTTATATAACTCAACTTCTCCCAAGACATGTTTGTAACATTTTTATATTGTTCCCTTTCATAACGTGCAGACTGCCTCCAAGTCTTCAAGTCTGTTTATGCAAAGCCTGCAGGTTTACTTGGAGTTTATGTTTCTAGTGTCAGGTTCAGGGGTGTAAACGCCTCAGCATCCTGACTGTGATGTCACTGTGTTTGGCACACAGAATAAGACCCATTGTAACTGTCTTAATTCTTTTCATTAATTTTCCTAAATGAACGTGAATGGCATGGTGTGTTTTTACATAATTATGGCACAAGTGAGAGGCTTGAGGGAAAAGTCCAACCACTACGGTATCAAAGCAGAATAAATATTTGCAGAAAAATTCTGCCATAACTTAATATTTTGCATATGAGCCCCTGTACAAAATCTGAGTTATTCCCGGAGCTCAGTCCAAAAGAACATGTCTGTGGCCCAGCCCTGGAAGGCCAGAGATGATGATGGATCGGAAAAAGGTCAGCTTGAGTTGCAGTGCCAAGAATAATGACAGAAAGAACCAAAAAGGCAGAATAACAGTGCACCCAGAGTTCTGAGGGAGACCATGCCTTTGCTGCGTGGCCGTGAGATAGGACCCCCTGTGGCTTTCTTCCTGCTCCCAGCCCTGGACCTGGTATTCAGCTGCTTCATGGGTTGGCAGTTTTCCCCAGCCATGCATGTCAGCATTTTATAATCCAGCCCCACAAGTGCTGAGATGTCTGTAAGCTGAGGGCCCAGAGTCACTGAAGCTTGCCGATTTTATTGATTTTACTGCTCTGTGAGAAGCACAAGCCATGGAACATAAAGGGAAGCCAGACAAGGCTGAACTTTGGGTGTTGGGTTTGTGGTGTTTATCTGAAGGATGCTTGCTCACAGGAGCCGTTTCAGGTACAACAGAGCCTGCAGGCCAGTGCCTGTGGACTCAGCATCATGCTTCCCTGGTCGTTGCCACCTGCCCTCATTCAACTCGACTGTGACTGTGACCGAGTCCTTGTTCCTAGGCTTCGAGCCTTCTAGTAGGACACGTGACAAAGTCATGCTAATACCTATGCTCTCATCTACCCTTGCGCTCTGTCCCCTCCACCCTTGTAAAGACCGAGTTTCCATGATGGCTTTCCTCCTGGGATAATTTCTCTCTGAAGTGCCAATCATTTGGAGGCCAGGTGGAGAGATGAAGGGGTGGGGCTTGAACTGCAGGATGGAACTTGAACCTCCGAGCTCTGGGCCAGAAGTGGTGACAAATGCTGGACCCCCAGGTGGGCATGGGGCAGACAGAGGTGAGGATACATCCTAGAGCAGGAATTCCATAAACATTAAACAACTGACAAGCCAGCAGGGGCCTAGGTTGTGGAGTGGGCCGTTGTCTAAATTGTGCAAAATCCAGGGATCCTCGGGAGAAATAGTGCTTGGGGATCAAAGGCCTGTATAGTGTCTCAGCACTGAGGTTACTTAGTTTTTCTGAGTCTTCACTTATTTGCAGCCGTAAAATAGGCTGTAACATTAAATACTATTTTGTGTTCAACATAAGTAAGTATCAGTAATTCAGCTCAACAAGAAATAGGAGTCTGTGTGAGTAGAAGCAACCATGGGCCTGCCTCTGCAGGTGTGCTAAGTCACTTCAGTCATGTCTGACTCTCTGTGACCCTATGGCCTAGCCCGCCAGGCTCTTCTGTCCATGGGATCCTCCAGGCAAGAAT
This sequence comes from Bos taurus, assembly GCF_002263795.3. Lineage (NCBI taxonomy): Eukaryota > Metazoa > Chordata > Mammalia > Artiodactyla > Bovidae > Bos > Bos taurus. The sequence goes on along the minus strand of NC_037341.1, from coordinate 34,809,730 downwards.
ACTGGAGTGGGTTGCCATGCCCTTCTCCAGGGAATCTTCCCAACCCAGGGAACAAAATCGCCTCTCTCATGTCTCCTCCAAAACCCGTGGAGTTCTTTACCACCACACAAATATAGAAAACAGCTCTTTTGGAGTTGTTAGCCATCCCTTCAAGGGAAGGAAAAATCCATTCTTCACGGGATATAGACTGTCAAGACAGGATACCTTTGTAATCCAGTGTCAGTGGGCGGTGTATTCCTGGTGCTTTAGGACTTATGGAAAGGGAGGGACTGAGCTCACCGTGGGAACAGTGGGCCCAATATGTTAGCAATGTCTAATTCAGTAATAATTATGAAATTTACCTAGTAAGGATAAACCACAACTTTGCCTAGCACTGGCTTGACTCTTAGAAGCTCTTTGAGGGATGTGGGTATATGTTAAAACTGGTTAAATAAAAATGTTAATTATATACTCCTGTAGTATTGACATGACATGATGTAAACCTTTATACAAAAACATTGATTTTGACATCCCTTTGGAAAGCCATGAACAACAAATAGTTCTCTGCTTATCTCTTGATCCCTTTCCAGCCCCACATCAGTTCTCGTATCTGTAGTTTGGGGGTTGAAAGAAACTGTTTAAGATCTTTCCTTCCTACCTCTGAGACCTGTTGATTAACTGCACAGAGTCCCTTTGCATCTGTGGGGTGTTTTCTAGAGAGAAGGATGGCTGGCCTCCAAAAGGTCACCTTCCCCACCCTCATACTACAGCCATTCAGAAGTAGAGGACCAGCATTGTCAGTCCCTGTCACCTGCTGGTCCATGCAACTCTTCGCCTTCGGCCTCAGGGCCTTTACACTTGCTCTCTCCTTGCCCTGCAAAGCTGTTTCCCTAGACACTCCCACAGCGTTGCATATTCCCCTTGCCTGCCGTATTGCTTCTCCTTAGCACTTGTACAGATTGTACATGTTGCATGTTTTCTTGTTTGGATGTCTCTCCCAACTGGAATGTTAGTTCCAAGATGGTAAGGATTTTTTGTGTTAAGTGGTGTGTCATTAGCATCTACAGCAATACCCAGAACAGGTATTCCTTGATAAATAATCAGACACAATAATAAATAAATGATCACCTTTCTAACCCAAAGCACCCATTAGCCAGTTTGGATCCATGTTGAATGCAAAGTCTATCAGGAGACAAGGAAATGACTACTTCACACACCTACATGAGACCCCAAGCCTGACACCCATGTGTGTTTGGGGTCCCTTAGGTATCTCAAGCCTGACCAGGCCAGAATAATGCATGACCAATTAATTAATTAACACTAAATTGGTTGAACTGGCCATGGGAGGCCCCTATGTGGATGCTGCCCCAAGACTTGGATTCGGTAATGGCTTGAATTCCTTAAAATCTTATTGCATACTTTTTGGAAATTTATTTCAATTACATTTTCAGCACATTCAGTCTTTTGGGAATAAAAATGTATTTTCTCATGGAATTATGTATATTCTGCACTCTGTGTATTAAGCATCTAATTAGGGTTTGTAGGCATAGACTTTGGCACCTGAAAATATAGAAGGCTTCCATTACCGTCTTCTGTGTCTATAGACTCTTGCAATGGGGCTTTAAACTTGGCTGCTGCTGCTGTTTCATTGGTTTCATTTCTTCTCCTGTCCCTCTGTTCATTACCTAATTGTCTGGGTTCAGAATAGATTTGCGAATGAAAAGCAACCAAATTCAGAAAGCAAAAATGGAAACCTCAAATTAGGCTCTTAGGAAAACAGGCAAAAAGCTGGATGGCTTCTGAAAGGTGAAAGAAGGGAAGCCTCATCACCATGGAGGAGACAATTTCAGGATATCAGAATGCAGGGAACTGCAGTTTTCTAATTTAACACTAAGTACAAGTTCACACATTACAGGGCTCAGCTGAGAAATGAAATGATATTTCAGTATCTTAATGGTCTCCATTCTTTGAGGAATTAGTTTTGTATGGGTAAGCATCAAAATAGTAATATTATAGTTTCTCATTAAAAAAAAAAAAACTTTTTTAAATACACAGCTTATTTTCCAAGACATTTATGCCATTATTTGTAAACTCATAATAGTGACTTATCATCTTTCGTATTGTTGTTCAGTCGCCAAGTCATGTTATCAATTGCAAGTTTGTGCAAGACTACTTGTCTATTGTTAAGTAAACTGAGAGCTCATTCCAAAAACATATTTTACATAGACACTTTAATGATGTTTTAATTTCTAAGCGCCAACTAGGCCCTTTAAAAATGCTCTTGATTTTTTAATCTATTTTTTAATTAATTTTTGTTGGAGTATAGTTGCTTTACAGTGTTGTATTAGTTTCTGCTGTACAGCAAAGTAAATCAGGAATATGTATATCTCCTCTGCTTTTGGATTTCCTTCCTATTTAGGTCACCACAGAGCACTGAGTAGAGTTCCCTGAGTACATTCTCATTAGTTATCTCATTTGATTAAAATCATTCTACAGAAATTCTCTGGCTAAGGTATATGTATGGCTGATTCCTCTTGCTGTCCACCTGAGACTATCAAAACATTGTTAATTGATTATACTCCAATAGAGAATAAGTTTAAAAAGAAATTCTCCTGCTAAACAGCAGGGTTTTGTGGTTGCTGTCACACCAAACTTTGCTTTAATCAGATCATTGTGAAGTGAGTTTGGGCTGGGAGCAGTTGACCCTTAATTAGAGTAAACCAAGATAGTGAACAGTACTTCAAATGAGGGCCCAGCCTGGGAACAAAAAGCCTTAAGGAAAGCTGGCAGGAGAAAACAAATACAGGATTCGGGCAGACAATAGCCGTGGTAGAGTCATCAACAGTCATTAGAAGATAAGGCTGCTCTGTTAGTAATGGAGATTTACAGCTGCATTAGCTTAAGAAAAGCCTCTTAACACCCTGTTTTTCCAAAGCATTCTTCCCACCCCTAGAATTAACCGGGTAACTTTGGGTCAGCTTTGATTCCTTAAATTCAATTCTTTTACACACATCTTTTCCTCTTCTAATTCCTCAACTTCCTCCCTCTCTCTGTTCTTTCTCCCCAGAAAGAAAAATCCTGCATTAACAGCACTGAGGCTTTGGGGGGTTCTGTTTGTTTGCGGGAGTACCCTTTTTCGAATTTGTTTGTGTTTTAACTAACCACACACCCTAACAGAGTCGTGTACCAACAGCATTTTTGTATTTCTGTCTAGATGAATGGCTAGATGGTAGAAAGTCACGATTCAGTAATTCTTTAAACCCAGAATAAGTATGTTGTTGAAAAACACAACTATCATTCATCTTTCACCCTCCAAATTATGTATAATAACTCAAAAGAAATTTCCCATCATGTTTTGCAGGAATGACCTGTTTTTAAAATGTTAAATTCACAGTCCTGCCTGCGAGGCCTCCTAGACTTTTATTCCTTTTTTTTTTTTTTTCCTATCTGGGGTTATGGACCTCAGGAGAGCAGGGAAGGGTTACAAGGTCAAAGCCTTTTTCCTCCTTGGAACTTGCGGCTTGCTGGGAGAGGGTTGCCTGGAAAATAGATGCTTTAGAAGGAAGAGGTTGGGGTCAGGATTTTAATTCTGTTAAGCAACAGCTGGTTTGAGTTTCTTTCCACTTCTATCTCCTGCTCCCTTCCTCACAAATCCGTGGAGAGAAAGAATTTGTGCAGAAGGAACCGGCAACATAAAAATCCACCTTCTGTTCCTAGGGTGCTTTATCTCTGGCATCTTTGTTACACATTGAATGTCAAGCACTAGAGGGATAGGATAGATTTGATGAGGTGAACTCTATGGGAAGGATGGCTAGAGCTTTAGTCCAAAGAACCTTATAAAATACAAGATGCACGCCTGCCGATTTCTTATAAGATTTTTTTCACTAAAACTTTTAATGGAAATAAGTGTCAGAAAGGCCACTGTGGTATTTGGAGGCTGACTGCCAAGAGAAGAATCATGGCTAAAATATTAAAACATGCCAAGTGTGTATTACTTGTTTCTGAACTAGAGACCATGTCTCCAAATTATAGTTTGCCTTCATTTGTTCAGCAAATGTTTATTGAGTGTTGCTCTTCCCACAAAGATGCTGGAGGCCGGGGCACAGCAGTGAGATGTAGGAGTGCTTACATGTGAACAGGTGTATCAGTGTGAACCCGTCTGACTGGGCTTTAACCCACAATTACACCCCCTATTCTAAACAGTTTATGCATGGTGTGGCATTTTAAAATCAGGTCTGTTCCAATCATTTTATAATCAACTCATAAATCCACTATTTAAAATGAAAATGTAATAACAGAAAAACAGTTAAAAAAAAGTTTTTTGAAAAAAGTAAAAGAAAAACATCATGGTTAATTTTTTTTAGATTGGGAAGTCTCCCATGCTTTTTTCCTACACACACACACACACACACACGTGTGTGTGCGCGAGCAAAATAAAACTCACATCTCTCAAATCAATGGCAAACTAGTAACAGATTTTCTGGTCTGGGCTCCACGCTGGCCTCAGGCTGTGTTGGTGTGTGGCTCAACAGCAATCAAAGGTCATAATTTCATTGGCAGTTAGCATCAGGTTTAATTTTTCTAGCATGTTAGATTTACCGAAATGTCTGGTTTCAGTTACACTTCGGCATTGACTGAATCAGCTCAGAGCAGTGTGATGTCTTCAGGTACCTGAGGTTTATGGAACACATATGCTAATTGTTTTCGATCACTTTCCTTTCTAAACACAAAAATGTGTTTTCTGAACCTGAGTAACAGTAGTCCGTATTGACATTGCTCCTTTCTTACATTGAAAAAGGACCCAAAGTAGGTAAAAATGTCAATTTAACAAGACTGCCACCTACTGATTGACGTGGTTGGCAAACACTACCAATTTCAGTGTTTGGTGGTGGTTGTTTTTTTTAAATAGCTGTGTATGGTTTTTCCCCCAAAAAATGTAGATGCTTTTTCAAAATTAACATGTATCAATTTTAATTGTGTTTTAGGAATGTGACCAAGTTCATATAGACGATGTCTCTTCCGATGACAATGGACAAGACCTAAGGTGAGCCCGTGATCGGGATGTTATGGTTTAATTGCTCAGCTCATTAAGATGAACTTTCTCTTTGGTTAACTTTGGGCTTTTCTTGCATCTAAATAGCACATATAACTTTGGAACAGATGGCTTTCCTGCTGCAGCAACCAGTGCTAATTTATGCTTGGCAACCGGTGTGCGGGGCGGTGTAGACTGGATGAGAAAGTTGGCCTTCCGCTACAGACGAGTAAAAGAGATCTACAATACCTACAAAAATAATGTTGGAGGCAAGTGACTATCACCAGTAGCTTGCTGGGTTGCTTAAGACAGTCTCAATAAAATACTCAGAGCATCACACATTTACATAACATTTTTGGGGGTAGAACAGCTTTTGCTGAGAGTAGTTTCATCTAACCAGTGATTATTCTGCTGTGATTGAGTGAGAGAAGTAATAGACTTAGAGCCAGCTGCCCTGGCCAGTGGTGTGAGTTAGTAAACTTACTAGAGTACGTTTCTTGACTTCTTGCCTAGAGGACTTAAGATGAATCATAAAGCATCCTTCGCAGGTAGATGTTTGTATTAGTTCATCTTTTGATTGTGTTTCAAAAGGACTTTGGTACGAAAAGGAATATATTGACCTCCCTGGTGGCTCAGATGATAAAGAATCTACCTGCAATGCAGGAGACCTGGGTTCAATCCCTGGGTTGGGAACATCCCCTGGAGACGGGAATGGCAACCCACTCCAGTATTCTGGCCTGGAGAGTTCCATGGACTGAGGAGCCTGGTGGGCTGCTATAGTCCATGGGGTTGCAGAGAGTCAGACACGACTGAGCAACTAACACACAATGAAAAGTTTAAGGGTGGGTGTTGGTTTCTAGCATGGCTAAATTCAGATGCCCTGGTGATGCAATCAGTAATCCTTGGCCTGTGATTTCCTTTGGGGTCAGTCCTTCCTGAAAGGTGGCAAAAGTGATCACCAGTAGACCCAGGCTTCTATTCAACCAGTCCAGCACCTCCATGGGGTGGAGAAACATCTTTCCCAATAGATTCAACAAAAACGTTCCAGACACTTTCAGCGGCCAAGACAAGGTCATATGCCTGTTCTGGGAGCCAGACGATAGTGTTGTGTCTCTGCCCAAATTATTCAGTTGGAGGAATAGGGGTGAGTAGGCTCCCTCAATAGAAGAGAGGACTTCTATAACTAGAAAAAGGGATGTCGGGGATGCAGAAACAATAGATGTCCCCTACAGTACTAAATATTTGTTGAATGGTATGTGAAAAAATTGCTTAGTACACGTAAAGCTTGAGGGAGGTATTAGAGTAGTTTTAAATGTTTATTGTTTATAAAGTTGGCAAAACTCGTTGGTAAGGAAGTAGTTCCTTTGCTTTTAAATCCACAGGTCTGCTTGGTCCAGCCAAGAGGGAAGCCTGGTTGCAGCTAAGGGCTGAAATTGAAGCCCTGACAGACTCCTGGTTGACACTGGCTCTGAAAGCCCTCACGCTCATTCACTCCCGGTAAGTTGTCCCCAAGTCACTTCGTAGGGCCTCTGCCTGAAGACAGGCTTTGCTTGTTCGTTGTGGAGACTTATTTTTCAACTGTCTTTTTTTTCTTTCTGTTCTCATAGAACGAACTGTGTGAATATTTTAGTAACAACTACTCAGCTTATCCCAGCGTTGGCGAAAGTCTTGCTATATGGTTTAGGAATTGTATTTCCAATAGAAAATATTTACAGTGCAACTAAAATAGGTAAGCTACTTTTTAATCATTTATATAACAGTCAACCTTTTGCTTTCAGGCTAGTAAAAACAAAAGGCAATAAATAGGATTTTATTTACAGGATTCTAAATGTCAGAAAACTAGAATAATGTTTAAACCAAGTTTATTGTCAAAATTGCCTTTAGATGTGAAGAGAAATATAAAGCATAATCCATGTAGCTGAACTCAGAAATTTTTACTTCACTGGCTGACATTAAAACTTATGCATTTTACTACCGTCAACTTAGCATCATTTTTAGATTATTATCTGATTTTTATTCTCTTAGGTAGCATCAACAAAAATTATTTTATAAGCTAAAACAAGTAGTTATATAGAAACATACAAAGCAGAAATAACTAATAGCAGCTTTAATTGGGCAACTCCAATATATTATTATTACTGGAACTTTTTTTTTTTTTTTGCTTTAACATGTGTAAATGATTAAGTTCTCATTTTTGTTATGGGGATCAAAAAATTAGATTCTTGCAAAAAGAAAATGTAGTTAGGAAAGATTACTGTGAAATTTACTTAAAATATCAAGCAAGACAAAACAAAAGTAGGAATTAAAAGAAGACATGGCTCTTGTTCTTAGGGAATTCACTAACAGAGGAAACAGACAACAAAATAACTATAGTATGACAAAGTATTCAGTGGTATATAAATGAACATTTATCAAGTATTTACTAGGTGCCCAGAATCGTACTAAACATTTTACATATTAAAGTCCATCTTTGCAACCTTTTCATTTTACAACTGAGGAAGCTAAATCTCAGAGATATAAGTAAGTCAGTTTAAGTTAATAGCTAGTAAAGTTGAGGATTAGAGTAGATCTCTGAGTCTAAGGTCCAGCAGACCATTCCACACGCTGAGGGATCCTACCAGTAAGTGCCCAGTGTGCACTTCATTGGGGGAGCATTCAGTCCCACTCAGAAGGAGGCAGAAGGGCAAGTGTCAGTGAAAGTTAAAGGGAAGGTCTGACATTTGAGCTGGGTATAGAAGGGTATATAAGAGTTTATTTATAGGCAGTTTTTATAGGCAGATGGCTAGTGAGAACAAAGCAACAGAGAAATGAAAATGTATTCCCTGCTGAGGGAGTTGTGAGTTTTCCTGGGTGATTAATATGCAGTATTCATGGGTAGCTGGCAAGGTAGATTTGGGTTTTAAGTGGCCTTATATGTTGCTATGATGAGGTGAATGTTATATAATTGAGTCCTAGGGACGGAGGATGAGTGTCCTGGTAAGTGGGAAGAAGGTTGTTTCTGGCTGAAGAAAAAGGGGCAAAACAGACTATCTCTGATTTGTTCTTCTCTTCAAAGAATTTACTAAACTATCACTAAAAAATTACGTGTTTAGTTATTTGTTCATAGTCTCCTTGATAACTGAGTCTGTCTGGGTCATTCATCATTGTAGCCATAGGGCCTAGCACATAGTAGGTACTCAATGTTGAATGAAATGGATGAATATATGGTTGTTTATTCAGAAGAAGGCTGACAATAGAGGTTTCTCTTAGGCAACTGGATAAGTAATGACACTATTAGCTGATGGGGAAATCAGATTTGATGACAAAAATAAGAGTTTGATCCTGCTTATGTGAGTTTGAAGAACCTGTAGGATATTCAAATAACCCTATAAAGTTGGAAATAGTTGGAGTTTGAGAATGACTGCTGCCTCCTGAGAAAGGCCAAGAACAGAAAACTAGAAGACCCTTATAAAACAAAGAATTCCTAGTAGCCTGATATAATCCAGAATTTTTACATGTTCTCAGATAAATTAGTAATCAATTTCCATTAACTCAGGTCTTTATCTGTATCAGTTAAGAGAAATCATGTTTTGTGAACAGGGATCCAAGATAAGGTTTTATTGGCACATGAAAGAAAGAACATATTCCAAATAAGCATATAATATACAAGAGATAGTACTTAACTTCCTGGAAGGAAAGGAATAGTAGTATATTACATGTTCTGCAAGTTGAAGTTTAATCTCAAATAATCTGAAAATGTGAGGATAATAGGAAATTATAATAACAAGAAAGTATTTTTAATGGACATATTGTTTGCAATATTGGAATTTTTTTCAATATAGAATAAAAATTCAATTTAAATACTGTACAGTGGTAGAAATGATCTCAAAACCAGTGGTAGAATCATGTTCCTGTGATTTTTTTTTTTTTTTTAGTAATAAAAATAGAGATTGAAACTCCTATTAATTACTGCTCATCTTGCCATCAAATGAGATTGTAACATGGGGATCAGTGCAGAAAAACCAGGGATGTTTTCCTGTAGGCAAAATGGCAAAATCAGAAAAGGAAAGGGACTGGTCTGTCATTCAGCAGAGAGCTGTGATGTTCTTTCAGACAAAATGGATTCATCAAAATCAAAATTCCATGTAAGACCTCAAATTAATCTCTAAATGTGAGCTTCAGTTTATTAATTCTTATTGTGTATTCACAATGAACCTTATTAGGAAGATAGTATTTGGGTGAGAATTTGTCCATCACAGCTTTATTTTAAAGTCACATTAAGTTTACCTTCCTTTTCCCGTGAAGAGGAAACTTTACAAAAACATGCAAACATTTCGCTCTAAGGGGGAAAAGAAAGTTTCATGACATCCAAGTGTTCGGTTGTATATTTTTTTGCAGTGAAAACCAGCCTTTGTATTTGTTTCTCAAAGTGATTTAATATTTCACAGGTTAGTGAGCAACTACAGAAGCATTGAAATGACATCTTTGAATAAGGCTGGCTCCATTTCATTCTGTCAGATGCAAACTAGAGATTTTAGTGCAAAATACAAATATAAAGCAGACATTTGTTTAAGCAAACAAGCAATTTGTTCGTGTGTATATCTGATCCTTATTTGAAAGAGGTACAGGTCCCGCTCAGCCATTCACATCTGAAAACTATAAACTGTCCCATTGTCCATTAAAATGACCTTATTGGCAGCCCTGGACTTGGAACCCCAGTTCCTGTTCTGCAAAGCAACAATGACTGCATTAACCACAGGGATGTGCTGACAGCGTAGCTGCCACTGGAGCCCAAACTAAGTCTTGACGTGGGAAAGATAATAGACAGATAAAGGTATCCTGTTACCTTTATCCTGCTTTTCCTCTAGGAAAGTACTTTACTGAACATTAGATGCCTGGGTCAGGCAAGCATGCTCTGGTAAGGCCCCAAATTACATGACATTCATTTTAGAAACAGTTTTCCAAGAATATTTCCAGTCAACACATTTGGCCTTGGAAGTGTCTTTCATTCAAAGAAGTATTCCAACCTGAAAATGAAGGGATAAACTAAGTCCGGTGTTTGATTTCTCTTGCCGTAACAAAACCAATCCTTCAGTTTTGTTCATCCTTCTCAATAGCCTTTCAATCAGATATTAGATTCAGTGTTTGATAGATCATGAAATGTTTTTTAAATCAAGTTAAAATATATTGGCAGAATGGCATGATTTTTAGTCTCAGCTCAGAGGGGGCAAAGTACTACTACAAAACAATACTTTTTCTACCAAATTTATACTTTAAATGACTAGATCCTACTTTTTAATAAATGTGTCTTGGAGGAAAAAGTACTAAAACTGTCAATTTCCCAGGGACAGGATACCACATGGGTAATTATTCATTTATGGTTTTTGCTGTATTGTGCTGTTCTGCATCCTCCCCAAATGGCATGTAAAAGCATGCTTTTCCTAGTTCACACAAGTATGATAGAGTTGGGTCAGAAGCATAAAGACAGCATTTTATATAAAAAGTTTAAGTCCTAGAGTGCTGACTTACCCAAAGTTTACATTTTTTTGTAATTTACTTTCGTTCATTAGGAAAGGAAAGCTGTTTTGAGAGAATAATTCAGAGGTTTGGAAGAAAAGTGGTGTATGTTGTCATAGGAGATGGTGTGGAAGAGGAACAAGGGGCAAAAAAGGTGAGTGTTCCTCATTGGTGTTTCTTGTGCCCTTTAATTTTTCTTAGTCCTCAAAATCCTGAGCTGGATCATTTAAACACATTACATTCCTCTGAAACAGATTGTGAATGCGTTCAGAACTGTAAGCACTGATCAAGGGCAGAGTAGAATTAAATCATTATTGAAATAATCTTTTTGAAGAGGGATATTCACAAGCTCAGGGGTCATGGATGGTTCATCTTCACAGAATGTGGACTTGGGGAACAGAAAAGGAGGCTTAGCTCTGCATCTGTCACCTGGAATAGAGACAGCATACATGCCTGCTAACGCCAGCATGCCCCTCTCTGCACCCACGGCAGACATCACCTGGTGATTAAACCTTTGTTACCTAAGCCTGGATGCAGCCCACGAACCTTCTAAACATCAATTCAGAGAACCTTCTAAACATCAGTTCAGAAAGACGCTACCAGCTGATCAGAGCTAGGATGCAGAACTCTTCTTCCCTAGAGTAGAGCACCTTCTTTTGATCACAGGGTCAGTGAATCACCCCTTTGGGGATATGCAGAGAGGAGGAAGGAAGCAGACCCACCTGTTAGCTCTCTTGATCCAGTTTACCCATCACATTTCTATTTTTCTGCATCCCTGCAAGGATAATCCTGTCATTTCCTTTAGCAAAAGCTTTCTCATGAATGTCCTTCATCACATTTTAAAAAGGGGGAAGGAGAGGGGACCACATTCCTTAGCCAGGCATTCAGGGTCTACACCATCTAGTAACAACCTACTTTTCAGTCTCCTCCATTCTTGCATCTTAAGCTGTAGGCATATTGGTCTGCTTACCTTTCTCTGGCCACGCCCAGGACCTCCTCCCTGCTTTCCCCAGGGCCCAAATGTCACTGTCTTCCTCATTTTTCAAAATCCAGTTTATATACCACCTTTTCTGTTTCTCTTGTTTGTAAGAACTCAGTTATAAGTAGCACCACTTATTCTATAATTGGAGAAAGCGAAAAAAGTGAAAGTATTAGTCACTCAGTCATGTCCGACTCTTTGCAACCCCATGGACTGTAGGCCCACCAGGCTCCTCTGTCTGTGGAGTTCTCCAGGCAAGAATACTGGAGTGGGTAGCCATTCCCTTCTCCAGGGGATCTTCCTGACCCAGGGATCAAATCCAAGTCTCCAGCATTGCAGGAAGACTCTATACCATCTGAGCCACCAGGAAAGTCCTTAATTGGAGAAGCTATGGGAAATAACTTGGATTCTTGAGCCAGACAGCCCTGCTTTTGAATTGCAGCTCTGTCATTTACCAGCTCTGAACAGGTTACTTTACCCTTCTCTCTCTTTATCTATACATAGGGACAGTAGCAGCACCTAGCTCGTTGGGCTATTTCAAGGTTTAGATTTAGTTAACGCATTATGGACTGTGGGACTTTTGCAGAAACTAGCAGCTGTGGCAGTTTGTTACATCAGTGAATATTTTGAAACACTCTGGTCAATAACATTCAAGTAACAAGAGATATATTGATATGTCTCTGGTAAATAAGTTGTTAAGATATAAGACAGGGTCTGATAACTATGAAGTATGCAACAAGTGGCAGCCATTATTATTAACTATTTGTGTATGTGCCTGACTCAGCAGTTAAGTATGAGCTCCTGAGAGGTAGGAATCTTATATTTTGATTGATTTTTGTTTGGCCCTCAGTCTTCATTTCTTTTTCACAACTCCCTAAATCTTGGCACAGTCGTGCTCTAATATTTCTTAAATTGAAGAGCATTAAATATTTTGAGATTAACCAATAGGATAATTTTTTCATCTCTTGCCCACACCCTCATTCATAGAAATGACACAGTATATTTCCATAAAGGAGGAAAGCTCTTCTGGCATATTCCAGTATATCCCAGAAATGGCACCACACCATAGATGCAGTATGGCACATGGCCAGCCTCTTTATAGAGTCCAAGAATGGTAAATTCACCTTCAGTAACCCTGAATTCCAGTAAAAGCATAGAAAGTGTAAGTCGCTTAGTTATGTCTGACTCCTTGTGACCCCATGGACTGTAGTCTGCCAGGCTCTTCTGTGGAATTCTCCAAGCAAAAATATTGGAGTGGGTTGCTATGACCTTCTCCAGGGGATCTTCCTAACCCAAGGATTGAACCCACGTCTCCTGCATTGCAGGCTGATTCTTTACCATCTGAGCCACCAGGAAAGCCCATCAAAGCATAGAAACTGACCCTAATTCTATAAATAATAGATTATTTCTCTTATATTCATAGATACACCATATTCCCAGGATTACAGTTTCCCAAGTGTGATCAGCACTGGTGGAAACCCACCCACACTTTTAAAAAACTTGATTCTAAGCAGTTTTTGCCATCTAAGCACTCACTCTGCATTCCAGCTTCACCAATGGCCATTGTCATTAGCTACATCTGTTAGCCCTTTGGGCTGTCTTCATAAAAAGAAATCTTTCCCAGACTAAATAAAGTGCCCAAAACTCAACCCTGGAGAGTTAAAGAGAATATTTGGTGCAAATCCAGACTCAAGTCTTTTTCTTAAGGAAGCCTCTGTAATCCCCTGCCATTTCTAGACTGGACCTCCTAGTGGCAATGGGAACATGGAATAGTTTTGCACCTCTGAGCATCATAGAATTGAAGAGCAGAATTGCATGCCAGGATGGCCCAGGGCCAAGGTGTGAATGTGCCCTCCAGGCTGGTCCTTCTCCATCTGGTATTCAGCAAAATATTTTAAAGAGAAGCCAAAATGTGGCTTTCTGGCTTGTGGTAGACAGAAGAATGTTTATGTAAGTGATGACTTAATATGAAAAAAAAAAAAGAAAAGAAAAGACACAAGTCAAGTCTTTGGTCCCCAATCAAGGATTCTGTAGACCAGTTTCTTCCTAAGCCTTTATGAGAAGTTTTTTTTCTTAGATATTTCTGTAGGTGAACACAACATGGAAAAAGAAAAGGAATTACTGGTTTGATGTTAGAATTGAAAGTAGAAACAGTACTGAGAGTATTTGTTCCCTCTGAAGAGCAGTTAAAATTGTTTCCAGTGTTTATCCCTTGGACATAACTATTCTTTTTATTCAGGACAAACACACACACCTGTACCAAAAAAAAAAAAAATAGACAACTGCTTACAAAGAACATCCTCTTTAAATTGTTTGACCGTGAATAAGAAGTTGTAGCTTCAACTTTGTTTTAGCTTCTTGGGATAAGTGTTTGTGATCAGTGCAGTACTCTGCTACAAAGGAACTCTGCACTTTGAGACCTACCAGCTTGGAAACTCTAATGCAACTGTAGCCTGGAGTTGTAAGATCTTTATGTGTGTTTGTAAATTGTACAGATTTTTCAGAAATATTCAGATTCCTAAAAATTGCACCTGTGATTCAGATGTCACAGGAAGGTGAATACTTTGGCCAAGATCACACTGCTTGAAAGCTACCAAACTAAGATATGAAGCCAATTATATCTTCGAGATTCAGCACAAAGTTCCTTCAAATTATAAACTTCACTTAGATATCTTAAATATGATTTGATTTACAAAAAATAATTTTAATGCTTTTAAAAAATTGTTATAGTGTGCAATGTTTATTCCTTTGGGGAGGTATATAGAACCGTGTTAAGTGTTCTCCCCATTTTATACTCATGATTAAAATTTTTTAAATAAGTCATTAATTCTAGTTTATAATTTGGTTCACAAGCATTTCAGATCACTAAATAAAACTGACAGTGAAACAGTGAAGTGCCGCAAGAGTGGGTACTAAAATGATTTGCAAGATCAAAACATTTTGCTTTTCTTCTAAATCAGTTTTAACCATTTAGCTTGTGTCTTAGTTTCCTGTGTCCTTTTAAAAATCTAGTACAACACTCTTGCCTCCTACCTGTAGAGAGGTCTTTCATCTCCCTAAATAATGTTCTTTTGCTAGATGTAGTGGTTTTTTTTTAGCCCAGGACTGAAAACTAGTAAGTATTCTGCCAGTTACCTGTTTTGTTATGCTCAAAATCTGCTCTGTCACCATTGCTCTCTTTTCCATACAATTCCAGGAGTTTCATCAGTAATTTGATCTAATTCTGTAATTGTATCATTAAAAAACATTCCTTCAAAGAGAAAAGGTTAGAGATACCTTTGTTTTTGAAAAAACATTATTCTAAAAAGATCTTAAAAAAATTTTTTTATTGGAGTACAGTTGATTTACAATGTTGTATTAGTTTCACATGTACGGCAAAGTAAATCAATTATACATATATCCACTCTTTGTTAGATTCTATCCCCATGTAGGTCATTAAGAGTGTTGAGTAGAGTTCCCTGGGCTGTATGTGCATGCTCAGTTGCTTCAGTCGTGTCCAACTCTTTGCAACAGTAGGTCTTTATATATATATATATATATAATTAGTGTGTTTATCGGAGAAGGCAGTGGCACCCCACTCCAGTACTCTTGCCTGGAAAATCCCATGGATGGAGGAGCCTGGTGGGCTGCCATCTATGGGGTTGCACAGAGTTGGACACGACTGAAGCGACTTAGCAGCAGCAGTGTGTTTATGTCAATTCCAATTTATCTCTCCCCCTGCCTTATCCCTTGGTAACCATAAGTTTGCTTTCTACATCTGTAACACTTTGTTTTATAAATAAGTTCATTTGTACTGTTCTTTTAAATTCCACATTTAAGTGATATGGTATTTGTCTTTCTGTGTCCGACTTCCTTCACTAAGGTGCATTCATGTTGCTGCAAATAGCATTATTTAATTCTTTTTATGACTAATATTCCATTGTATATGTGTACCACATTTTCTTTATCCATTCCTCTGTTGATGGACATTTAGATCGCTTCCATGTCCTGGCTATTGTAAATATTGCTGCAGTGAACACTGGGGTGCGTGTATCTTTTTGAATTAGTTTTCTTTTTCTGATTTCTCATTGCTAATATATAGGAATGCAAGAGATTTCTGTGTACTTTGTATTCTGTAACTTTACCAAATTCATTGATGAGCTCTAGTAGTGTTCTGGTCCAATTTGTATCCCTTTTCTTTTTCTTCTCTGATTGATGTGGCTAGGATTTCTAAAACTATGTTGAATCATAGTGGTAAGAATGGACATCCTTTTCTTATTTCTGATCTTAGAAGAAATGCTTTCAGTTTTTCACCCTAGAAGAAATAAGCAAATTCTAAAAAAGATCTCTTGTAAGAGTTTTCTTCAAGCACCTCTTTGTTCCTAGAAAGACTGTTCAGAGAAACTATCTCCCTGTCAATATCTTCCTTTGATGTATATTATGTCTTTTGTTGTCAAAATTTGCCATGCTTTTTTTTAACCATAAAATTTCTTGTTTTCCTAACATTCCTCCAGTGAAAATAGTTAAAGCATGATTTAAAAATCAAAATGTAAGTAATAGTCTTCTGCACACTGACAGCAGTTTTGGTTTATGGAGCAAAATGGCCTTGTTTTATAACTTTCACTTTATTTACTTTTCAGAGAACCACCTAAAATGAATCTCTTGTAAATAACATGGAGGGAAGGGGGTATGACAAGCATCCATTATTCTGCATAATAACAACAGCTTCATCAAAAATGTCCATTTTCATTGTGCATCCCAAACCTTGCCCAAAACCAAGATGAACCTGAGAATCTGCTTCATAATGCTTGATTCTGAGTTTATTTGGGAGAAAAATAAGGACTTTAAAAAAAAAAAAAAAGTATTTTTGATGCAAGTTTTTGCTTTTAGTTTTAAGTGAAATAAAGGGATTACTGAGTACAAAATTTTGTTCTAAAGCCATTACACTTATTTAACTTAATGAGCACAAACTATATGCCAGATCTTAAATTGGATTTCATCTTTAAAGTGTAGACTTTGTCCAGAGAGGATGCAGATATACAAATAATCATAGAGCAAAACTGTGCCGAAAGTTTCATAAATTCTCAGAATAATCTGTTTACAATTTGTGAAGTATTTGTATCTCCATATGCAATTTTTTTACATACATGCATAGGAAAGCACAGATTTTATTTTTTATACAAATTATAATTATATACTTTTTTTCTATACCTTTTTTTTTCCCACTTAATATATATCCTGGTAGTTATTTCATATCAGGAAGCACATGGAGCTCTGTATCTCTAATGCTTATAAATGACCACATCAGAATTTCATTACATCAATGTGCTATAATTTAACAAGTCCCCTGGGGCTCAACATTTTGGTGGTTTCCAGAATTTACTATTATAGACAGTTCTTATGTGGTTCGCGTGGGCAAGTATCAATACATTTGTGGGATAAATTCCTAGAAGTGTAATGCCTAGGGCAAAGGCTATGTGCTTTTATGGTTTTGAAATATTTTTTAATAATTCAGCAAAATTCAAATTACACGTGAATGTTCACACGCCCAGCTTTTTGTATTACTGATCTTATGTATAACCAGAAGGGATAAACAGACAGGAAAGGTGGCAGAAGGAAATTTGGAAAACCGCACATGTGGGCAAGAGGAACGGAAAGGATGTGTTATCATCTTCCCATTAGGGAATATTTTGGTTCCAATGACCCCAAAACATGTGCTACTTCCCAAAATTTAAGTCTTGGTGCCCATTTTTCTCAATTTATGCCTAATCTCAATAAACTAGTCACACACACATCAGTTTAGGCTATTATTGTTAACTGTTCTGGTTTCAGGGCTCTAGTTATGGGATGGAGTATCTCCATGTTGTTGTTCATTCGCTAAGTCCTGTATGACTCTTTGCCACCCCATTGATTGTAGCACACCAGGCTCCTCTGTCTTCCACTGTCTCCCAGAGTTTGCTCAAATTCATGTCCATTAAGTCCCATTTCATCCATCTGAATATCTGCATATGTATGTGGTGTAATCTCACCATCTCTTTATCCATTCATCTGTTGATGGACACTTAGGTTGTTTCCATATCAAGAGTATGGTAATAGTTCTGCTATGAAGATGCAGGTATCTGTTCAACATATTATTTGCATTTCCTTTGGGCATGTATATACCCAGAAGTGGGATTGTTTAGTCCTGTGGTAGTTACGTTTTTAATTTTTTAAGGAACCGCCAGACTCGTTTCCATACTGATTATACCAATTTACATTCTGACCAGCAGTGCATAAGGGTTCCCTTTTCCCTACCTCCTCATCAGCATTTGTTACCCCTTATCTTTTTGATGAAGGCTGTTCTAACAGGTGTGAGGTGATTATCTCATTGTGATTTTGATTTGTATTTCCCTAATTAGTAATGGGGAGCACTGCTTCACATACTTGTTGGCCATCTGTATAGTTTCTTGACAAAAATGTCTATTCTGCCCAATTTTTAGATTGTTTTGCTATTGAGTTTTATGATATTAACCTCTTATCAGATATATAGTTTACAAATTTTGTTTTCCTCATTCCATAGGTTATCTTTTCATTTTGTCAATCATTTCTTTTGCTGTGCAGAAACTTTTTAGTTTGATATGTCTTCCTGTTTATTTTGTTTGCTTGTGCTTTAGGTGTCATATCCAAAAGATCATTACCAAGGCTGATGTCAAGGAGTTTTTCCCCAGTGTTTTCTTATAGGAGTTTTACGGTTCTTGGTCTTATTGAAGTCTTTAGTCCCTTTTAGGTTGTTTCCTTCTTTTATAGTTTGTTTCATTCTTTTATATGTGAATAGCCAGTATTCCCAGCAACATTTATTGAAGAGACCATCTTTTCTCCGTTGAGTATTAAGCATATATACATGGCTTTGTTCTGGGCTGTTGATTATGTCCCATTTTCTATGTATCTGTTTTATTCTATTATATACTGTTTTGATTACCGCAGCTTTATCATACAGCCTGAAATCAGGAAGTGTGATGCCTCCCACTTTGTGCTTTCTCAGGATTGGTTTAGCAATTTGAGGTCTTTTAGCTCCATATACATTTTAGGATTGTTTTTTCTACTTCTGTAAAAATCGCTATTGGAACTTTGACAGAGATTGCACTGAATCTGTAGATGGTGGCTCGGAAGAGTACAGAGACTGCCTGCAATGCAGGAGACCTGGGTTCTGTCCCTGGGTTGGGAATATCCCCTGGAGGAGGGCATGGCAGCCCGCTCCAGTATTCTTGCCTGGAAAATCCCATGGACAGAGGAGCCTGGTGGGCTGCAGTCATGGAGTCACAGTCAGACACAACTGAGCAACTAAGGACGCACACACAGTATGAACATTTTCACAACATTTGTTCTTCTAATCATGAGCGTGACATACCTTTCCATTTATTATTTGTGTCAGTTTCTTTCATCTGTGTCTTATAGTTTTCCGTGTAGAAATCCTTCACTTTTACTGTTTTTGATGTTGTAAACGGAATCACTTTATTATTGGATAATTTGGTCTTAGTGTATAGAAATGCTGATTTTTGTAGGCTAATTTTGTATCCTGCAACTTTGTTGAATTCATTAATTAGGTCTAACAGTTTTTTGTTGGTGTCTTTAGGATTTTCTATACATAAAATTATGTCATCTGCAAATAGTTTTACTTCTTCCTTTCCAATTCTGATGCTTTTATTTTTCTTACTTGATGTGCTGGCTAGGTCATTTTTGATTCTTAATCCCATACTGCCTTACATTGTAATAAAAAAGTTTCAGCAGATATGTCTTGCCTGCTGGTTCTTGGCAGTGGGAGGATATGTTATGTATGTATATTATTTTATAAATCTGCTCTAGCTATAGTGCTGAGCAAGTAATACTTTAATGAAAAAGTTATTGACTTTATTAAACCTAGGAGCAACCCTGAGTCATTTCCCCTAAACCGTTACTTTACAAATAAACAAACTAGGGCTCCAAGGAGATGTCATGATTCAAAGTCATGTTACTAAAGTCAGAGTTGAGAGTATAACCCAGGTCTCCTCATTCTAGAACCTGCTTTTCTTTTCCTCTCTTGCTACCATCACTCTCTGATTTGATATAAGAAATATTTGTTCCAAGCTAAACACTGATTCAGGAAAAAAATTATTTACTTTGCACTTACTGGGCCTGGGAAGCTCTTGTTGATCCATAAAAGCTTCACATTGGTATGCGCCTACTTAGAGAAAATGTTATTTTGCAATATAATTATTTGTTAACACATGTTTGAATCCCCTGTTCTCTTCCCTAGACTCAGTCGTCTTATAATTACTCAATATTAAATGTTCTTAATAACTATCAATAGGATAGTCCTCTTTAACAGGACTAACCAGGTCTTGCACCATTTGACTCCTACAGCCAAAATGTCAGAGCCATGTCTTTCTCTCATACAGCTAGTATTCGAACAATGAGCTTGTCCTTTATCCTCCGCCCCTTCACACACACAGCCATTACAGTGCTCTTCTGAATGATCATCCTTTCATAACTAGCTCAGTTATTACCTCTCCTCTTACCAAGTGTCTCCCTCAGTTCCCCAGGCACAGGGAGTCACCTCCTCCTACTCCTTTGAGGTGAACTTGCGTGATTGCCATTCATGTCTGCTACTCAACCACAGACTATGAAAGGGTGGGTCAGGGATGTCTTGTATGCCATGCTTGCAAACACAAAAATCTCTAATGAATGAATGCAAAATAGTACAGTATATGTTTATGATCTAAAGTTGCCCAGTGGAACATGATAAATATTTGAAAAGAGATCTCTAGTATTTGGTGCTGAACTGTTATTGAAGGATAACAAAAATAGAGATACCCTAAAATAGTATAGAATCCAGAAAGGCCTACATGTGATATTGGACTATGGTATATGTTTTTAGCAGATCACTTGAGACAAAGACATTGACAATAAGTAACAATATTTTGCATCCCCAGAATAACAACAGGTATGTGGTCTATACCAAAACAGTAGCTTCTACTGTCACTTAGATAGTCCCCCCAAAACTCCTCAGTTCCAAATTCTATTTGTTTTCATGCCATATTCTCCTAATAGTCTGAATTGTTTAAAAACCCCATAGAACTATCATCGCAAATTATACTCAGACCTTCACTTTTTGTGTAAAAAAAAAGTTTTCTGTGGGCTTAATAGAATTTTATTCTCTGAAAGGTGATGATTATCTGTCTCTTATGTAAGATTTTGCTCATACATATTATAATGTTTTTGAGCCGTAAAGTTGATAATCAATCATGTTTTTATCTTTCATGGATGATGAAGCTCTTGCCGGGGAAGGGGGCTGTTTTTCTTGTCTCTGGTTAATTCAGATGTTTTACAAAGATAGCTCCATCATTTAAGGAAGATTTTTTAGATTGATGTTTTAAACAACTACAAAAAAAAAAGCTGAAAAAACTACGTTAGATGTTCATTTAAAATGTTCTCATATGGTAATGTTGTTTCAAGGTCAGTGTGAACAATGCCTGATGGAAATAAATGAAAAAAATAGTTGTTTCAATCAAATTTTGATTTTAGAACTAAAATCAAATTTTGCCAAATGTAAAATACTACCAACTAAGGAAAACCGCTTAAACTTGCAGCATGAAAGCTCCAGTGGATCCAGATTTTGAAAGGCAAATATTTGACACATTTTTGTTCACAGCTACTGGGTTTTATTTGAAGTTTGGAATAAGCATTCAAGCGGCAGTGTAGGTCTGCTTAAGAAATACCCATCACCTTCTTAAAAAAAAAAAACAGACTCCCGAATTGCATTTTAAAATGCACTCTGGCATTCTTAGGGGAGGAGTAAGTTTGGATTTTGTTTTAAACAGATGTGATGTTGAGATCTTAATGGGCAGTTTTCACAGCTCGGAATAAAGGGGGGGGTGGGCAGTGAAGTGGACTGACAGAGCAGGGCTGGTGCTGGGCGCGTTCCCCATCCTCACCACGTTGTCTGCCCCTCCGCAGCACGCCATGCCCTTCTGGAGGGTCTCCAGTCACTCGGACCTCATGGCCCTACATCATGCCTTGGAACTGGAGTACCTGTAACAGTCACCTAGCACTTTGAAGCTGCACAGCCGCCCTGTGACCGGGGGACACATCCACCAAGCTGAGTCCCAACTGGGCGCCAGACTCCAAATTAACATTTCAGCATTTTGACACCCAGCTGCTGTGGGTCCTCGCCTCCACCTCTGTGGGAAATGAAGGACACCACACCCCTTTCTTCAGAACGGCTGTTGACTCCTAGTACTGTGAATCCATTGCAAATAAGCCATGAGAATGTTCTAGCACAGTGTAGTGTGTCTTGGCCACATTAACTAACCATGGTTCGAACCTGTGAAGAAAGGACCTGCAGACGCTTTATGTTTCTAGCATCTTCAATGTGACATAAAACAGCTTCTCCAATACAGCAAACTTGATTGCACAACAAAGACTGAAATGGGTTTCCTGAGTACCAGTGGGGGGATTTTTCTTGTAAAGGTTTACTTTTTCTGGTGTCTCATACCCAGGGTCTTCTGTACATCTCTACTTATTTATGAACAGACTTTAAAAAAAAAAAAACAGCTTTATCGAGGTATAATTGAAGAACCATACAGTTCACGCAAACAGACTTTTGACATCAGATAACTGAAGAGACAGTAGCATGACAGAAGCGATCGAAGGCCCTGGCCTCATGACACAGCAAGTACTTTGAATTTTAGCACATTGCAAAGTAGTTTAAAATATGTCTAATTTAAACGTATAATATGTACATCACTGAGACAATCATGTACAGAAAGAATTTTTGGTGTAAATTTGTAATAATGGATGATTTCTTTTACATATTGTTTAGAAAAATGATATTGAAAGGTAGCAATGCCTTGATAGTGAAGTATGAGGAGGACCGGCACAGACACGCAGGGCCTTCTCCAAGTACTGGGTATAAATATGTAGATAATGGATTTTTTTTTTTTTTTTAGATCATGTTGTCAAGACCAAAAGCATGGATGTCAAGTGTCAATAGGATTTTGTTTTCTAATAATTTTTTTCCCCAATCTGTACTTTTTTTTTTTTTTAATGCTGTTAGGAGGGCCTTGGTAAATAACACATCAGTGTCTTAAACAACTGGGGTCGGGGTGGGGAGACAAGTCCTCTTACAACCTCACTTTTTCATTTTTAGCATTAATGCAGTGTAACTATTTGGCAAAGGAGAGTTATTCAAATGCTTCTTCCCATAGAAAGAAGGTAGATGATGGATAGATTTTATAAATGGCTCATGAATTGGACACTAGCAAAGGGACACTATCATGTGTCCAGATGATATTTTCTTGTTTAAGGAAGGCCATGACCACATATCTGCAAATCAGCACAACTTTGTATTACTTCCTTACATTCATGTTCTTTCTCTTTCCCTCCACGTCCCACCATCACCGCCCACCAGAAAAGTTCATTGCCAGCAGTGGGACATGATCCAGTCATCATCACCAAGAAAATAATGCTACTCTTTTCACCCCATCCTAACTATATGACAAGCGTAAATCTGAGAAATGAAGCTTGTCACCTTTGTAATACCCTCAAAAAAGTTCAGCCAGAAGTAATCCATCAGTTTATCTAGACACTAGTTTCTCTCATCTAAAGGCCTTCCATTGTCATGAGATTACTTTTTGGATGAATTTTCTTTAATAGTATATTGGAGGGAAAAAAACCCACCAGCTTTGACCCAAAGTAGCTACAGAGCTGCCCTATCCTTTCCTAAGGTTTCATGTTGCTGCTAGAATTAGTCAGTTGTGAATATCTCCAAATTGTTGAATCATTGAATTCAGTTGTTTTTTCCTCTCTTGCTTGAAGCAAACAGAAGTCAACAGTTTTTTAGCCTTTCCATTTTATGTTTTTGTACTCTGCAAACTGAAAAGACAAAAGTTTATCATCTTGGCCTTACTGTATAAAGGTGTGTTGTGTCCACAACTGTGTACAGACTTTTTCTTCAATTTGTGTTTAAATTAATAAAACTGATTTGTGAAGTACTGTAAGCTCCCTGTCAGTGTTTTCTTCATCTTTTGGTTCTGTAAAATAGCAGGATCTTGGTGGTGTTAGAACACTCATAGTCCAACAAAAGAAAGCTGTATGGAGCAACTGTAGTAATGGCTTTATCAGCCCTTGCATGGAACTAAGCTAGAAGAATAACAGCTGTCTCTTTGATCACCATTAAGAACAGATGAATGGAAAAGCCTTTTACTTCCTCTGAAACTATATAAACAAGACTTTCACTCAGATTTATCTGCTATGGAACCGAATTCAGCATCAAGTATCTTGGATGTCAGAGCATAGATTTAGCCACTTTAATACCCAAGGGACAGCAATGGAAACTAGTTTCCATTCCATTTCATCTGTAAAGAACGCCCACAACATACATCTCTAAGATTTGGCCAGCTTCATCACTGACAAAGAGCCATATAACAGCACAACTTGCTTCCTCCTGGGATTTCATCTTAGAAACCCAACATTCACACATACAGAACACATGAACATCCAACATGCAGTGGTCTG
The DNA here is from genome assembly GCF_002263795.3 of Bos taurus. Taxonomy (NCBI): domain Eukaryota; kingdom Metazoa; phylum Chordata; class Mammalia; order Artiodactyla; family Bovidae; genus Bos; species Bos taurus. The sequence continues at coordinate 34,785,734 of NC_037341.1, read as the reverse complement.
ACTCATTCATCAGGCCGAGGACATTCATTTTTCACATGCACACGTTTGGCCAAGTGGCTTGAATAATGAAGTGTCTGTGCATGCTCGGTTGCCCGAGAGTGAGACATTTGGAGAATGTCTGTAGGCAGGGGTGGGGAGTGGAGGGACTTTTAGGTCTCAGGTGAAGAAAGTATGAAAAAGAGTCAAATGGAGAGCATACCCTCAAAAGATGGATTTTCTAAAGTGCTGCTTCTAACATGATACCCTTTGGTCCATAGATGAGAGGCCACATTTCTCTCCCTGCCATTCTAGACTTTTCAGATACAGTCTACTTTCTTTCCAACATTGTCTCTCGTTATTCTTATTATGAACAAACTTTCTGTCCATGTTAACTGATCTCTTTAATAGACCCAACAGCCCCTAAGAATCCTTGCCTCACCTCTACTCAGGGCTTGCCCACTGCCATCAGTGACTTCCTCCACCCTCCATCCACCCAAGCCATGTTCAGCTCCAGAGCCTTCCTTGCAGAACCTTCTTTCCCATCCTGGCACACAGTGCTAGCTCTTTCTCTTGAACTGCTCCCACCTCCAATGTCCATAGTCTTACTGACTGTTCATAATACCCTCCTCAATGTGGATGGAGTTTACATCAGAGTAGGCGTGAACAGACATATGAGTGAATGAGGGAATGAATGAGATATATTCAGTTGGAAAGGTTCTTTATGGAAAATTAAAACAGGGAATATATGTAAGTGACAGGGCTTCCCTGTAAAGGATGGACAGAGCTGAGACAGATGAACTGAGACCAACTACTAAGAAGCAGGCCGCATGTGAAGATGAGGGGTAGAAAAGAGAGGCACAAACGTCCTTGGAGGAGAAGACTTCTATTTATTGTGTTCTCGGAGTGAGAATCACACTCATGGGTCCAAGAAGAGATGGTTTTGCAAAGGCTAGCCACCTAGAGGTCTACACAGGGCTGTGACCCAATCTGATACATTCTTTGAAATGACCACTCTGGCTGCTGGGTGGAGAGTGGACTATAGAAGGGCAAGAGAAGAACTGGGGAAACAAGTCATTAGGCCAATAGCAAGGTCCAGGCCAGCAGCAGCCAGATTCAGATTAGGATGGGAAAAAGAACACTTGGATTTATTTTTAGCAATAGCAACAACAGCACTGGCTGAGGAGTTGAAAGAGGTGAGCAGTGGGACACGAGGACAGTGGACACCCCCAGAGTAAGGCATCTCCCCACCCACTGTCAGATAGTATACCCAGTGGTGTACTGGCCTCTGCAGGCAGGTTGCCTGGGTTCAGATCCTGGCTTCCCCATTTTATCTTGCCAAGTTAACTTCACTGTGCCTTAGTTTCCTCATCTGTAAAATGGGGATAATAATAATACCTACTTTAGACCATTGGAGAAGGAAATGGCAACCCACTTCAGTATTCTTGCCTGGAGAATTCCATGGACAAAGGAGCCTGGCAAGCTATAGTCCATGGGGTTGCAAAGAGTTGGACACAACTGAGTGACTATCACTTCAGACCATTACAATGAAGACCAAGTAAATTCATATGAATAAAGTGCTTGGGACACCACTTGGCAAATTATTCAATGCTGTTCATTCATATGCTTGCTAAGTATTCATAGACATTTTTTTTTCTAACTAAAGAATCAGCTCTTTGATGGCACAGACCATTTACAAGGGGATTACATTTTTCTGGACTAGTCAAGGAAAGTGAAAGTTACAGTGTTAGTCACTTAGTCATAGCTCAAACTGTAGCTCAGCAGTCTCCTCTGTTCATGGGATTCTCTGGGCAAGAATACTGCAGTGGGTTGATACTTCCTTCACCAGGGAATCGTTCCAACCCAGGGATCAAACCTGGGTCTCCTACACTATAGGCAGAGTCTTTACAGTCTGAGCCACCAGGTAGGCCTAAGTCTAGGAAACAGGATGAAAAAGAAAACCATTGAGTAGCAATTCTTTTTTAATAGCCACCATCCCAGTGCTTGAGGTCAGGAATTAACGAGTTTTTCATCCTGTTTCCTAAATGGAAAGGAAATCCAGAAGGAAGGGGATATATGTCTATGTGTGGCTGATTCATTTTGCTGTACAGTAGAGACTAACAACATTGTAAAGCAATTGTACTCCAATGAAAATTAATTAGAAAAAAAAAAAAAAAAAGGACTTCTCTGGTGGTCCAGTGTTTAAGAATCCATCTGCCAATGCAGGGACACGAGTTCAATCCCTGGTCTGGGGAAACTAAGATCCCACATCCTGCGGGACACTAATCCCTCATGCCACAACTACTAAGCCCTTGTGCCCTACAGCCCTGCTCCACAACAGGAGAAGCCAGGGCAGAAAACCCCATGCACCGCAACTAGAGAAAGTCCCCTCAAAACAACAAAGAGCCCCTGAGTGGAAGTGAAGACCCAGTGCAGCCCTTAATAAATGAATACATTTTGGGAAAAAAGAATCACAATGATAAAGGACACTTGTGTGAGCAGTCCTGTGGACATGCGAGGTGGGGCAAGCAGGGCAGGCAGGAAACCCTGCCCCGAAGCTGAGCCCTGCAGGCTGAAGCTGGCCTGAGCAGAGTGGGGAGAAGGAGAGCACAGGAGAGAGGCCACAGGACTACAGGAGCACAGGGAGTGTGGGTCTGAGTAGCCAGGAGAGGGAAAGGTGAGGATGGGAACTGTCCTTCACCTCCAAGGACAACTTCAGACTTACTGCTTTTATTACCCACAAGCTTGGCTGTTCCCCCTCTATGGAAGACAGAAAAGCAAGAAGACAGGACCAGAGGTTCTCAGCCTCCTGCATTAGCACACACAGCCTTTACTGGGGCCCCTGATTCAACATTAAACTAGACTTAGATGAGAGCCCTAAGTAGTGTCCAGCAGAGCCCCTTTTATTTTACAGATTACAAAACTCAGGTTAAATGGTCTGCCTAAGAGGTCACAGCCTAATCAGGCAGTCACGGCTCTGAGCAACTCTTGGATACAACACAGACTCATGAAAAGATCACGGGCTCTCAGGTCAGTACAAGCTGACTTTTCCTCTGACTCCATCACACCACACCAGGGCTTAGGCAGCCCTTTCCATTTTCAGGGGGTATCTCACATCCTGTCCAGTTAATACAATTGTTCAGTGAGGTCTGAATGCTCATAGCACCTCAATTCTATGCTATCCTTCAAGAGATTGGTTTAAGATTTGACTCCTAATCAGCATATACACATGTCCCAAGCACGTACATTTTGTAATAACTTTTAAAATTTGCTTTTCAAAACTGGAATAGGGCTTGCATGTTCCCCAATTCAACTGAATATAAAGGAGGCCATTTGCTGAAGGAGCTTCCCTGGTGGCTCAGATGATAAAGAATCTGCCTGCAATGCAGGAGGACCAGGGTTCCATCGTTGGGTTGCAAAGATCCCCTGGAGAAGGGAATGGTAACCCACTCCAGTATTCTTGCCTGGAGAATCCCATGGACAAAGGAGCCTGGCGGGCTACAGTCCACAGGGTCGCAAAGAGTCGGACACGACTGAAGCAAATTAGCACACACGCATTTGCTTAACAGAATGTGGAGATGGGCCCATGAACACTGGGTGTTCATTTAAGACCTCTAAGAAATTCCCTCCCAGATCCTGGGACCCCCCCCCCCCCGCGCCCCCGCAACAGTCCCCACAGGCGCAAAACCTTCAGCTGACTCACGTCACCCTGTCCATCCTGCTCAGGATGGATTTTTGACAATCCGAAAGGAGAGAACAACAGCACTTCCTTCTTTCAGTGTCTCTCAGAAAGGTTTCCATTTCTCTCCGCTCTGTGCAATTATCCAAACTGACAGGCGAACTTGTGGCAGAAGAAATGAAAGAGTTTGTAATTTAGGAAACCTTTTGGCCCCACTGACTGAAAGCAGGTTGTTTGTAAAAAGGAAATCCTGACCTCAGCTAACTGGCAAACTCTGTCAGAAGCAATAGAAGGAAGCGAAGGAGAAAGAACAGCGCTGGGGATTTTTATTGGCAACAGAAGAAAACTGGATCCTCTTCCAGAGGAAAGCCCTTAGGACTGAACTTTCTGGTAGAGGGATGGAGTGTGCCCAGAGCTAGTGCATTAGCGGCTACACACTACACCGTGGTTTCGTTCTGGGTTTGTGGGCTTGTCTGGGTGAGTTTGCTGCCTGGGACCATAGCTAGACTGACCATCCTGATGATGGATCCCCCCACTTCCCTCTTCTGCTCCCAGCACTCCATGGCCTATCCCACCTTCTTTCATGGCTTGATACAAAGCCCCAGGATCCACAGATGACAGCATGCCCACCAGGTGTGAAAGGAGATCAGCTGTCTGGGTGTTTTCCTGGTGCTGTCCACCAACTCACACCTACCTTGTTCCTCTGTCTGCTACCCCTTCAGCAGGACTCTGCAGGGACCTCTGGGAACTCCCTAAAATTGGAGCCTCACCCTCACCCCACCCAACCACAAGCTCTAATTTCCTTCTGCTAGTGGTTCTCAACACTTTCATGCATTGGAGAAGGAAACGGCAACCCACTCCAGTGTTCTTGCCTGGAGAATCCCAGGGACGGGGGAGCCTGGTGGGCTGCCGTGTATGGGGTCGCACAGAGTCAGACACGACTGAAGTGACTTAGCAGCAGCAACAGCAGCCGCAGTGGTTCTCAGAGGGCTGAGTATAGTATCATAGTATATGTGTGTCAATCCCAATCTCCCAGTTCATCCCCCGCCCCCGCCCCACCCTTTCCTCCCTAGAGAGTCTCATTGAACTTGTCTAGGTTGGGGCTTGAGCGGCAGCCAAGGCAGAGAGCCACTGCTGTGGACCAGGTGTGAGGGAAAGACCCCCACCTAGGGCAGCTCCCCGCAAGGCTGGGCTGTGTGTGGAGTGTGTGTTCCCAGCTCCTGGCTCCTCCTCTCCAAGCCATTCTGATTCCTGGTTGGCCATGCCTGTGCCCCCGAAATCCTTATGACCCCCAACTCATTTCCATCCCAGAATCTAGGGAATTCCTTCTGCGAATGAAGAGTTCTGCCTGGTGTCAGGGGTGTCCCTGGGGGGCTGGCCATCTAGTGAGAAAACAGATAATGTGAGAAAATGCAGACTATGATGAGGGCCTCACTGGACTGCAAGAATACTGGAAATCTAGGGGGGCAACTGTGGCAAAGAATTTTAATTTATGATGGAAGCCCAGAGGCGAGAGTGGTGAGTGTTGGCTGGGGAAACAGGTGTCATTAAAGGGATGACATTTTCACTGGCCTGAATGAAATAAGAGAATAAGAAGCTGATAGGGCTTCCCAGGTGGCATTAGTGGTAAAGAACCCACCTACCAATGCAGAGACGGAAGAACTGTGGGTTCAATCCTTGGGTCTGGAAGATCCCCTGGAGGAGGAAATGGCAACCCATTCCAGTATTCTTGCCTGGAGAATCCCCATGGACAGGGGAGCCTGGCAGGCTATAGTCCACAGGGTCAGAAAGAGTCAGACGTAACTGAAGCTACTTAGCACATAGCATTCAGGCTGCTAAACCTAGACTCCAGTCCTCCCCAGATTAACGAGAGAGAGATGTATAATAACTGTTGCTGGGACACATGCAAGAGGTGGTTGCAATCACCCAAGCAAGATGGAAGGAGGGTCTGTCCTAGGACACCCCTGGGGATAGAAACTCAGAACCCACACAGCAGGTGTCCCAGAGGCGGGGCAAGTCTGGGTATGTAGGGCCAGCTTCCAAGGTTCTCTTGCTGACGCCCTCCCCCACCTCCAGTCAACACTGGAAAGGATATTGTTGGATCCAGCCAGGTATAAAGTTGTGTAAAATCTAGTCAGGATTATAGCTAAGGGGAAAGTGTTGGTTCTTTCTAAATTTTCTCTCGTGTGTGTGTGTGTGTGTGTGTGTGTGTGTGTGTGTGTTTAAGGTGTTGGTTCTGTGTGTGTGTGTGTGTGTGTGTGTGTGTGTGGAAGGTGTTGGTTCTTTCTAAATTTTCTAATCCAAACCTGGAAGACTTGCTGTTTGTGAGAGTGTGTGCATGTGTGTTTTGCACTGACTTGTTTAAAGGAGCCAGAATTGCAACCAGGTTTCCCTGATGGTTCCAAGAAATGCATCAATCAGGCTGAAGCCCTTTACGTGTAATTGAGAAAATGGCAGTTTTCCATTTCAAAATGGGGGGTGAGGTATTGGCTGAAGGAGTTTTTAAGGAAGCTAAACCCTTCTGTGGAGGCCCTTACTATCATCCTCTAAAAACATAACCTGGGTGGGAGACAGGGGACAGGACCTTTGTAATACTGTAAGCAGATGGATCACTGGGTCCCCAGAGACAGAGAACTAGGAATGGCTTTCTTGACAAAAGAGGGCCATGTTGGTCTCAGCATTTTGTGACGTAAGCCCGGCCACATGCTTGACCCTGAACAGGTCTCAATGATCAATGATCTTAAGGGAATGAAGGAACAGAGAAAAGGCAGCCAAACAAAGTGCAGTGACAAAGCAGAGTCCTACGTCTCCTCAAGGGATATACAGAAGAATATATCTGAATTCTTGAAGGTACTAATGCCCTCATCCATGGGGAAAGGACAGAATGATGATGTTGACCCTCCTGACCTGAGGCAACTAAAGTCTGAACTCTGTAGATGTCTGCTCCAGTTTTATGCTGAATTCTGCTCTGCTCAACTCCCTTCATGAATATGCATATACTGCCCAAACCCATTCATGAACATGCATGGACCCTTAGCGTAAAATACTCCCCTGTTTTGCTGTTCAGGGAGGCCCTGCTTTGGGAAATATCCCCAGGCTTCTTCTTATTGGCTGCAAGTAATAATAAATCCCTCCTTTTTCCCTTCTTTGGTTTGATTGTGTCTATTGGCTCAACACCCAAGAAGAGGCAAACCCAGTTTTCAGGTAACATCTCCAGGAGGACAAGGGTCCCCACAAATTCTCACTCCTTGCACCTCTCCTTAAGGAACACTGCATCCTCAGGGATGAACCAGGTACCCAGAGGGTGCTCCAAGGTCCTTAAATGCAAAACCCCTCTGACAGTGTCCCTTGCATTTCCCTGTTTACAAGCATAGAGCTCACCTCAGACAGATGGCAAAGTACTAAAGAAGAGGAAAAGACAAGAGAAGAAAAACCAAGACAGAGTGTGAAGGAGGAGAAGGGGAGGGTTTGTTGTGTCAACTAGGACATTCAAAAGAACTAAACCATTGAACAGTACCCCCCTGCACTTGCCCTCGCTTTGCTGTGCAGGTCTGGACAGCTCTCCCACCCCACCCCCCACAAGTCACAGGGATCAAAGGCTCTGTGAGCCCTGGACAGCCCCTGGGGTGAAGGAAGAAGGGGAGAGGAGGTTTGAGTAGAAGAGGCCTCTTTCACCACTTCCCACCATGCTCCTGTCTGTACCAACCTCTCACTGAGAAATCACCACAGGCCCCATCACCTAACCAACTCAGTGGTTCAAAAATACCAAGGATTTTGCAGAATTTCCATTCTTCTCCAAGTAGTTAAAATGCAAGCAGGCGGGTGCCTGCGCTGATGGAGGAAGCCCACGCCCTTATTGGAACAGTCTTGTTTTGAAAAACTTCTGCCCTCTGGGGTTGAAAGCATTTCTTGGCCCGGTGCAATCAAAAGGTGACAGGATCACTCCAGCAACGCTCCCAGCCCGACCTTGATATTTATTTGCAAAGCCTTACAGGAAATCAGTGCTATGCGTTCCATGAAAAACAAAGGGAAATGCAGGAACCAGGAAAAACAACAGACTGCTCCAAACAGCCTAACATCAACAGACTTTAAAGAAAATGAGATGCTGAAAAAATAGTTCCCTTTGGCATGTAATCTTTCCACATGTACTGAAGACCCACTGTGTGCCCAGCCTGGAGCAAGGTGCTGACAGAGTCTTGGCTCTGAGAAGGTCATAATTCCCAGGGTGGGGTTGGGGGGCTGCTGAGATAAAGGTGCTGTTGGGTGATTTTGACTTGAACAGTAAGGAATTGGATTGAGGCAGGAGATAGAAGGGCCTCAGGCTGAACAAAACCTCCATAATAGCAGGATGATAGAGAAGGCTGGAATTGACAGATAAAAGACCATATATTCCTCATTCTCAAAGTTAAGGAAACCACCCTGACTATACATGTGCTCCTTGGAGGTCAAAAGAGAGTTGGAGAGGCGGGGGGCGCCACCTCATAGTAAGTGATACAACTACCCATAGATCTCTTCTCTAGAATCCATCTTGGCTAAAGATGTGCACGCAAACACGGGAGGACCTTGTGCATGCCAAGTCACTCAGTCATATCCAACTCTTCGAAACCCTATGGACTGTAGCCCGCCAGGCTCCTCTGTCCATGGGATTCTCCAGGCAAGAATACTGGAGTGGGTTGCCATGCCCTCCTCCAGGGGATCTTCCTGACCCAGGGATTGAAGCCATGTCTCCTGCGGCTCTTGCATTGCAGGTGGATTCTTTACCTGTGAGTCACTGGGGAAACCCCATGGGTATTTATAAATGTGCACAAATAATTCATAGAAAGTAACTTCCTAGATATATAAGTGCAAGGTTAACAGGTATGACTATTTAATGCAATAAAATTTGCCAAATTATTATGCAAAAAAATTGCACTACTTTTTACATTTTCACCCAAAGTATTGTGAAATCTGAAAGGTCCTGTAGACTCTCAGAGCCCTGCTCCCAGAGATACTGCTGCCATAGTTCTGAGGTAGTATCTAAAATCCACATTATTTAAAAATTCTGCAGGTATTTCTAACATTTACCAGCTTTTGTACTCAAAAAGTACAAGTAGACATCAAATTGTGTATTATCTAATTGCAACAAAAATCTAAAAACTAAGGATATTGTTGACAAAAGTTGAAGCCCTAAATAAATGGAAGGATGTACAATGTTCATAAATTAGAATACTGAATATTAGAGAGAGAGAGAGAGAGAACACAGGCTGACTGCTAAAATAAATAAGAGCAAGAAGACCTATACTAGCAGTTGTCAAAAGCAGTCATAAAGCTATATCAATTAGTGTGGTATTGGCACTAGAATAGACAAGGAAAAATGGAAAAGAATAAAAAAATAAAACTCTATATATTCTGTCACTGATGACTAGGAGACTAAAGTACAGTAAAGATGATTAAATAAATGGTGTTGATCAAAAAATTTTATCTCCCTTAGGGGAAAAAATGAAACAACCCTAACTCTCACCATACACAAAAATAAAATCTTGAGATGTATGTCCAAGTTTAAATTTATACAGATATTAGAAAAATACATATAAAATATATTTATGAATTCCAGACAGATTTATTAATAAGATACAAAAAATCATTAACTGGTTCAAAAATTATAAATTGGACTAAATTAAATTTAAGATATTCTGCTCAAAGCACAGTATTGAAAGAATGAAAGGGCAAGCTATAGTGAGAAAAGATTCTTACAATACATATGTCTGATAAAGTACTCATAAAGTGAATATATAAAGAGCTCTTATAAATCAATATAAACAAATAATAAATCTCAAGATAAAAAAAGGGTAAAAGATTTGAATGAACATTCCTTATAAGAGGAGATCCAACTGACTGGCATTGGGAATTTGCTGTGTGACGCAGGGAGCTCAAATCAGGTGCCCTGTGACAACCTGGGAAGGGCGGGATGGTGTGGGAGGTGGGAGGGAGGCTCAGGAAGAGGAGGACATATATACACCTAAGGCTGACTCATGCTGATGTAAAGCAGAGACCAGCACAATATTGTAAAGCCATTACTCGCCAATTAAAAATAAATTTTAAAAAAGAGCCTATTATACAGAGTGAAGTAAGCCAGAAGGAAAAACACCAATACAGTATACTAACGCATATATATGGAATTTAGAAAGATGGTAACGATAACCCTGTATACGAGACAGCAAAAGAGACACTGATGTATAGAACAGTCTTATGGACTCTGTGGGAGAGGAAGAGGGTGGGAAGATTTGGGAGAATGGCATTGAAACATGTGAAACGTCATGTATGAAACGAGATGCCAGTCCAGGTTCAATGCACGATGCTGGATGCTTGGGGCTGGTGCACTGGGACGACCCAGAGGGATGGTGTGGGGAGGGAGGAGGGAGGAGGGTTCAGGATGGGGAACACATGTATACTAATTAAATAATTTTCTATTAAAGAAAAAAAAAATAAAGTTATTACAAAATAAAAAAAAATAAAATAAAATAAAAAAGAGGATATCCAACTGGTTGATAAATACATAAAAAGTTGCTCAACTTCATTTTTTGTCAAAGAAATGCAAAATGGTAATGTGATACCTTTCCATTATACCAGAATGGCTGAAATGAAGAAGAGATAATACAAGTGGGAGTATACATTAGCATAGTCTCTTTGTAAAACTGGCAATATCTGCTAAATTTGATCAAGCTGCACTCCTCTGCATTACTGGGAACATACTCTTTATGCCATTTATTCTGTATTATCTGTTGCCTTGACATTTCTTAACCCCCTACCCAACATTTCAAACCTCTTAGAGTGAAAACAATTCCTCATCTCCTATCCCAATAGAGTATCCAGGCCATCACAGGGTAAATATTCAGGAATATCAGTGGAAAATACTGTTAATTTGTAGTGTAGCTCAACAAGCATGTTTTAATGTTACCCCAAAAATGCTAATCCATTATTTCATTTTCTTTGATATCTTCTCCATATCAAATATACTAGTATCTTAGATTTTAAATAAATAATCTCTATACAACTCAATTTCTGGGAATATATTCAGAGGAATATTATTTATTGATTTATTTATTCACCAGAAGTTGTATTAGGCATAATGCAGCTGAGATGCAATGGGAACCAAAAATAATTACCTGGCTGGACTAATCATGACCAGGGCATAAAAATGAATGCTTGGGTTCTGGTTCAAGATGGCAACACAGGGGAGCCTGAACTCATCTCACCCTGGATCTGCAGTACATATGGAATAACTCCCTCTGAAAAAGAAGCTAAAACCTAGCCGAGCAACTCCTACACATTGGGTGAATGAGAGAAGTTCCCCATCAAAGCAGGCAGGAGAGGCTGGGACACAGTCTCTCCATAAATCCCATTCCTGGCACAGCAACACACAACTGTGGGAGTTCAAAACCTAAAGTATCTCCCTGAGGAGTAAAGGATTTGAACCCCACGGTGGACACCCCAGCTTCTAAGACCCGAATCTACCTTTGAAAGCCAATGGGGGAGGGGACTTCCCTGGTTGTCCAGTGGCTAAGAGTCCACGCTCCCGATGCAAGGGGCCCAGGTCCCATCCTTGGTCAGGGGACTAGATCCCACATGCTGCAACTGAAGATCCTGCATGCCTCAACAAAGACCAAAGATCCTGTGTGCCACAACTAAGACCCAGGACAGCCAAATAAATATTAAAAAAAAAAAAAAAGACTAAAAAACCAATGGGGCCTGTGTCCATGAGACTAATAGGCTACAGCCATCTGAGAAAGAGTTGTTATAGGACTCACATACAGACTCATCCACCCCAGGGCTCAGTGCAATAGCAGCCCTTCTGTATGTTAGAAGTCAGACTCTAGGTTAAAGAGGCTCATTCATGAATCTTAAGCCTTTAGCCTGAGCCATCTCATTTAATGCACATCTAGGGGCCTGCTGGCTGGTAAGCACCATTGTGGTGCTCTCTCTCTGCTATGCTCCTGACTGCAAATATCTTCTGGAAGGGAGAAAATATGCATCTGGTATCCTGAGTTTTAGGCCTGGTGCCCAAATTTGGGATCTGCTGCCCAGAGAATGCCACTTAATCACCTGGCTCTGGATCCTGGATCCCATAGGACAGTAACAATCGACAAGACAGCTCTTGGCAGACTACCATCTCCAGGGTACTGTACAGGCAGAAGACTGAAACACACCTCTGTGAAAGAGACCTTTCTGCATGTTCACAAGTTTTGGCTTGAAGAGAAGCCTTCTGGTTTGGCATATGTATCTTGAGGCCTATGGAGGTGCCCTTGGTAAACAGAGGCCAGTGGACACATTCTTTCTGCACTCTCCAGCTCACCTCGGTCCAGCTCACTAGTATATCCAGAAAGGAGCTTACATCCTTGTCTGGTGCCCTGATTTCTGTGGCTGCCATCAGAGGAACCTCTATGTTGGAGGAGACCAGTGGGGCCATGGGTCCCACAGGACTGGAGCCAATGGAGAAAGAGTTTTTAAATGGCTACCGTCTCCCACCTTCCAGAGCACAGTAATAAGCAACAGACCCAGGACTCAGTCTTTCTAAGAAAGAAGCCTATTATCTTATAGCTGTAGCCTGAGGGACAAGCTTCTAATTAAACCTATATCTAAGGGCTGACTAAATCCCTTCCAGAGATCTTGGAGGATGGATGCTATCTTTGTGCTATCCCTCTGCTATGCTTGAGGGCACCAGTATCTCCTAGAGGGGAGCTTTTATACACATCTGGTACCCTGCTTTTTGCAGTTTCCACCCAGAGGATACTCCTTGATCACCGGGCTCTGACGGCCAGGCGGGCTTGTGTTCCTGGATACCACAGGACTGGAAACCCAGTTCTTGGCTACTACCCACAGGGCATAGCACAGAAAGCAGACAGAAACACACACCCAGTCTTTCTGCAAAAGAAGTCTATTTGCTTGTCTTAGAGCTTCAATCTGAGGGGCAGACTTCTGGTTTGGTACACATCTAGGGCCTGATGGAGATGCTCTCAGGAAACACAGGCCAGTGGACACACTCTTTTCTCTCTTCCTCTGCCTCAGTATACCTTGCCAGGATCTCCCAGAAAGGCGCTTATACACTCATCTGAAGCCCCAATTTTTGCAACTGTCACCCAAGGGACATTTCTAGAATGCTTGGCTCTGGTGACCAATGGAGCTTACACTTGTGGTCCCATAGGATTAAATATACTTGTATTCTTTAAAAGGTGTTGCCTGAAGTTCAGGCTTCCTGTCAGTCTGAATCTCAGTGCTAAGATCTTTCCTTTAAGATCACTTGTAGTTCTTACAACACCCTTAACTGCTGGGAGCCACTAAAAATAAAATAGGCCTCTTAGACGGTTACAAAGGTTTGACAGACAGCTAAGAACCAGCTAAGACAGCTAAGGATTGAATGATAAGATGTATCTCCTACACAAGGCTAACCCTTCAAGGCTGGGAGAAGTGGCTCTTTCTTCTAAGGCATAGAAACCAATACAGAATCAAACAAGGTGAAGGAATAGAGGAATATGTTCCACAAGATAAAACTTTAGGGGGAAAAAAACTTTAATGAAGCACAATAATTTACCTGATAAAGAGTTCAAAGTAATGTTCATAAACATTGAAAGAAGAATGCATGAACACAGTGAGAACTTTAAAAAAGAGATAGAAAATATAAGAAAGTACTAGTGATAGACATCAAAGACCCAAAGAAGATTATACTGAAAAACACACGAGAGGGGTTCAACAGCAGTCCAAATAAATCAAAAGAAACTACCAGTGGATTCAAAGACAGGACAGTGGAAATCACCCAAGAGGAGCAGCATAAAACAGCAGGAAGAAAACAGAATGAAAAAAGTGAAGATCATTTAAGGGACTTAAAGGACGGCATCAAGCAGGCTAACATTCACATAATAGGGAGCCCAGAGAAAGGAGAGAGAAGGAGAGAAAGAAGCAGACATCTATTTGAATACATAATGGCTGAAAACTAATCTTGGGAAGAAAACAGACATCCATTTGTATATATTTATGCACCCAACACAAGAGGAGCTAAATATATAAAGCAAACATTTACAGACCTAAAGAGAGAAAAAGATGGCAAAACAATAATAGGGGATTTTAACATCCCACTTACATCAATGGATAGGTCACCCAGACAGAAAATCAATAAGGAAACATTGACCTGAAACAACATATTACACCAGATGGAGTTAACATATATATTATACACAGAACATTCCATTCAAAAGCAAAAGAATGCACATTCTCCTCGAGTATACATGGAACATTCCGTTTTCCAGGAGGGTTCATATATTAGGTACAAAACAAATCTTAACAAATTTAAGACAATTGAAATTATATCAAATATCTTCAACAACAATGGTATGAGACTAGAAAATCAATTACAAGAAGAAACCTGGAAAATTCATAAATATGTGGAGAAGAGACATGCTACTGAACAACCAATGGGTCAAAGAGGAAATCAAAAGATAAATTAAAAAAGAGACAGAGGAAAGTGAAAATATATCAAAACATATCAGATGCAGTAAAAGCTGCTCTGAGAGGAACTGTCATAGGGATAAATGCCTACATCAAGCAGCAAGAAAAATCTCAAGTAAATAACCTAATTTTGCAACTCAAAGCACCAGGGGGAAAATGACAGCCAAAGCTAGTAGAAGGAAGGTAGTAACAAAACTCAGAGCAAAAATAAAAACAACATTTGCTCTTTGAAAAGATAAACAAAATTTACAAATCTTTAGGTAGACTCATCAAAGGGAGGGTACTCAAATAAAATCAGAAATTAAAGAGGAAAAGTTATGAAACTGATGAAGAAAGCAGAGTAAGAAGACCCTAAGCTCACTTTCTCTCATGAGCACACCAAAAATCACAAATATATATGTAGCAATTAATGAAACATACCAAAATCTACCAGAAAAGACCTGCTACAACTAAATATATAGTGAAGAAACCAAAACAACACAGGTAGGAGGGAGGAGATATAGTAGAGTCAAGATCCGTACCCCTGGGTGGGAGACCCACAAATAGGCGAAAAATTACAATAGCAGAGGCTCTTATCAAGGAATGAGGGGCCAAGCCCCACGTTAGGCACCCCAGCCCAGTGGCCCTGCACTAGAAAGATAAGCCCCAAGAAAACTACCACAAAGACACCGGTGCTGGCAGGTGCTGTTTTGAACCCTCCTTCTGTCTTGCGAGCTGGGGGACCCCACCCCACCCCCCAGTCTGTCTGCACCAGTATGGGGATGCCTCAGGCCAACACAGGACCCCACCAACATGACAGCAGGCCAGTACCAGACCCAGGACCATCTAGTCCTCAGCCCGTTATCAGACCAACACCAACCCCAAGATACCCTGGACTCCTCAGCCAGCCACCCTGGGACCCAACTCTCACGAGCAGGACAGCACAGCTTTGGGACACCCCACAGCCAGCTGTGTCAGGAACTGGCCCCACTCACTAGCAGATCAACACTAGAAAATCAATCCTATTTACAACTGCAACAAAAAGAATAAAATATTTAAGAATAAATTTAATCAAGGAGATGAAAGTCCTATACACTAAAAACCAAGATATTAATGAAAGAAAATGGAGATGATACAAAGAAATGGAAAGATATTCCATGCTCATTGATTGGAAGAATTATTATTATTAAAATGTCCATACAACCTGAAGCAATCTACAGGTTCAGTGCAATCCCCATCAAAATTCCAATGAGATTTTTCACAGAAATAGAACAAGTAATTTTAAAACATTTGTATGGAAACACAAAAGACCCTGAATAGCCAGAGCAATCTTGAGAGAGAAGAACAAAGATAAAGGCATCATGTGCCCCAATTTCAAACTGTACCACAAAGCTATAATAATCAAAATAGTATTGTACTGGCAATAAAAACACCATAGATAAATGAAACAGAATAGAGAAGCCAGAAATGAATCCACACTTATCTGGGCAATTAATCTATGACAAAGGAGGCAAAAATATACAACAGGAAAAGATAGCTTCTTCAACAAGTGGTTTTGGGAAAACTGGACAGCCAATGGGAAACAATGAAGTTGGACTACTACTTTACACCATACACCAAAATTACATCAAAATGGATTAAAGACTTGAATGAAGGACCTGAAACTATAAAACTTCTAAAAGAAAACATCGATGGTAAACTGTTTGACATCAGTCCTGGCAATGAATTTTTGGATTTGACATCAAGAGCAGAGACAGTAAAATAAAAAATGAACAAGTAGGACTAATTATAAAAGTAAACAAGACAAACTAAAAGGCTTCTGCACAGAAAAGGAAACCATCAACAAAATGAAAAGGCAACATACTAGTGGGAGATAATAATTATAAACCTTACATGTAATAAAAGGTTAATATCCAAAGTATACAAAGAACTCAACTCAACTGAGTTTGAGTTCTGATTTTTAAAATGAGCAGAGAATATGAATAGACATTTTTCCAAAGAAGACACAGTTGGTCAATAAGTACATGAAAAGGTTCTCAGCATCACTAATATCAGGGATATGCCAATGAAAACTACCATGACATATCACCTTATACCTTATCACCTTACACATTCTGATGCCTTAAGTCAGAATGGCTATTACCAAAAAGAAAATAACAAATTTTGTAGAGAGTGTAGAGAAAAAAGAAAGGTTGTACAGTGTTTGTAGGGATGTAAAGTGGTACAGCCACTATGGAAAATAGTACAGAGGTTCCTCAAAAATTAAAAACAGAACTACCACATGGTCCAGCATTCAACTTCTGGGTATTTATTTGAAAAATAAAAATCACTAATTCAAAATTATGTTCATTAAGCATTATTTTCAATAGCCAAAACAACAGCTAAATGTCCATAGATGGGTAAGTGGGTAAAGAAAATATGGTATAAATACACACAATGGAATATTAAAAAAAAATAATAAAATCTTGCCATTTGCAACAGTACGAATGTACCTTGAAGGCATTGTGCTGTGTAAAATAAGTCAGAAAGAAAAAGACAAATACACTATGATCTCACCTATATGTTGAATCCCTCCTACCAAAAAGAAAAAACCCCTGAAAATACAACCAAACTCATAGATACACAGAACAAACTGCTGGCTGCCAGAGGAGGGGTTGGGAGTGAGTGAAATAGGTGAAGGAATCAAAAGGTACAAATTTCCAGTTATAAACAAGTCACGGGGATACTATGTCCAAGGTGGTGACTATATTTACTTATATTGTACTCTGACAGTTGCTGAGTGAGTGCTTCTTAAGAGTTCTCAAGAAAAATAAATTTGTAACTATATGCAGTGTTGGATGTTAACTGGACTTACTGCTGTGATCACTTTGCAATACATACAAATATCAAATTATTATGTTTTACACCTGGAACTAATATACAGACATACCTCATTTTACTGTACTTTATTATACCTTGCAGATAATTGCATTTTTTACAAATGAAGTTTTGTGGCTACCCTGCATTCTGATAGCTCAGTTGGTAAAGAATCTGCCTGCAATGCAGGAGACCCCAGTTCGATTTCTGGGTTGGAAAGATCCCCTGGAGAAGGGAAAGGCTACCCACTCCAGTATTCTGGCCTACAGAATTCTATGGACTGTATAGTTGGATGGGGTTGTAAAGAGTCAAACACAACTGATCGACTTTCACTTTGCATCAGACCATTTTCCCAATAGCATTTTTTCACCTCATGTTTCTGTACAACACTTTGGTAATTCTCACAGTATTTCAAGTTTTTTGGCTATTACTATATTTATTATGGTGATCTGTGATCAGTGATCTCCAATGTTCCTATTGTAATTGTTTTGGGGTGCCACAAATCACAACCATATAAGACAGCGAACCTAATAAATATTGTGTGTTCTGACTGTTCAACCAACTGGCTGTTCCCATGTCTCTCCCCGTCTTCTCAAGCCTCCCTATTCCCTGAGACACAACAATATTGAAATTAGGCCAATTCATAACAGTGCAACAGCCTCCAAGTGTTCAAGTGAAAGGAAAAATTGTATATCTCTCACTTTAAATCAAAAGCTAGACATGATTAATTTTAGTGAGGAAGGCATATCGAAAGCCAAGATAGGCTGAAAGTGAGGCCTCTTGTGCCAGACAGCCAAGTTGTGAATGAAAAGGAAAAATTCTTGAAGGAAATTAAAAGTGCTACTCCAATAAACACAGGAATGATAAGGAAGTGAAACAGCCCTATTGTTGATACGGAGAAAGTTTCAGTGGTCTGGATAGAAGATCAAACCAGCCACAACATTCCCTCAAGCCTAGGCCTAATCCAGAGCAAGGCCCTAATTCTGTCCAATTCTGTGAAAAGCTGAGAGAGGTGAGGAAGCTGCAAAAGAAAAGTTTAAAGATAACAGAGGTTGGTTCATGAGGTTTAACGAAAGAAGCCATTGTCCATAACATAAAAGTACAGAGCAAAACAGCAAGTGCTGACATAGAAGCTGCAGTGAGTTAACCAGATGATCTAGCTAGGATAATTCATGAAGGTGGCAGCAACAGGTTTTTGATGTACATAGAATAGCCTTATTATGGAAGAAAATGCAATCTAGACTTTCATAGCTACAGAGGAGAATTCAAAGCTTCCAAGGACAGGCTGACTCTCTTATTAGGGGCTAATGCAGTCAGGGATTTGAAACTGAAGCCAATGCTCACTTGCCTGGGTGTGTGCTCAGTCACTAAGGTGTGTCCCAACTCTGTACAACCCCACGGACTGAAGCCTGCCAGTCTCCTCTGTCCATGGATTTCCCAGGCAAGACTACTGGAGTGGGTTACCATTTCCTTCTCCAGGGGTTCTTCCTGCTGCAGGGGGAAACTCATGGCTCCTGCATTGCAGGCAGATTCTTTACCACTGAGCCACCTGGGAATGCTCATTTACCATTCCAAAAATCCTATGGCCCTTAAGAATTATGCTCAATCTACTCTGCCTGTGCTCTATAAATGCAACAACAAAGCCTGGATGACAGCATATCTGTTTACAACAGGGTTACTGAGTATTTTAAGTCCACTATTAAGACTTACTGCTCAGAAGAAAAGATTCCTTTCAAAATATTACTGCTCATTGACAATGCACCTGGTCACTCAAGAGCTCTAATAGAAATTACAAGATTCGTGTTGTTTTCATGCCTGATAACACAACATCCATTTTAGAGCCCAAGGATTAAGGAGTAATTTTGACTTCCAAGTCTTACTAGAAATATATTTTGTAAGGTTATAGCTTCCCAGGTGGCGCTAGCGGTAAAGAACCTGCCTGCCAACAGGAGACATAAGAGACCCAGGTTCAATCTCTCCATCAGGGAGACTCCCCTGGAGAAGAGCATGGCAACCTGCTCCAGTATTCTTGCCTGGAGAATCCCATAGACAGAGAAGCCAAGCGGGCTACAGTCCATGGGATCTTAAAGAATTAGACACGACTGAGCAACTAACACACCTACACAGATTCTATAGACAGTAATTCCCATGATGGATCTGTGCAAAATAAACTGAAAACCTCCTGGAAAGAATTTGTATTCTAGATGCCATAAAGAACATTTGTGATTCATGTGTGTGTGTGTGAGTCATTCAGTTTTGTCTAACTCTTTATGACCCAGTGGGCTGTAGTCCACCAGACTCCTCTCTCCATGGGATCTTTCAGGCAAGAATACTAGAATGGTTTGCCATTTCCTCCTCCAGGGGAGCTTCCAGACCTGGGGATCAAACCCAGGTCACCTGCATTGCAGGCCGATTCTTTACCATCTGAACCAGCAGGGATTCATGAGAAGAGGTCAAAATATCAACAGGAGTTTATTTCCACTCTCATGGATGACTTTGAGGGGTTCAAGACTTTAATGGATGAATTAACTGCAGAAGTAGTAGAAATAGCAAGAGAACTAGAAGTGGAGCCTGAAGCCATGACTGAATTGCTGCATTATCATGATCAAACTTTAACAAATGAGGGGTGGCTTCTTATGGCTAAGCAAAGCAAGTAGTTTCTTAAGATGAAATCTACTCCTGCTGAAGATGCTGTGAAGACTATTGAAATGACAACAAGGGATGTAGAATATGACATAAACTTAGTAGATAAGACAGCTGCAGGGCTTGAGGGAATCGACTCCAGTTTTGAAAGAAGTTCTCATGTGGGTAAAATGCTATGAAACATCACTGAATGCTACAGAGAAATCTTTCCTCAAAGGATGAGTCCATCTATGTGGCAAACTTCACTGTTATTTTAAGTTACTGCCACAGCCACCTCAACCTTCAGCAACCACTACCTTGATCAGTCAACACCACCAATATAGAGGCAAGACCCTTCTCTAGCATAAAGGATTACAACTTGCTGAAGACTCAGATGATGGTTAATGTTTTTAGTAGTAAAGTTATTTTTGAATTAGGGTATGCACATGCTTTTTTCCTAACAGCTTATGATTACTATTTACCCTTGTCATTAAGCACTTCCTAAAAACCATTGTTTAGGGCAGCATGATGGCTCATTTTATGAGCATGTCCTCTTTGTCCAATGCTGTGCTGAGCACTGTAGCAGCTGTAAGAATACTGGAGAGGGCTATTTTTCTAAGAGCTAGACAAGGGGGTTCTTTCATTTGATCATTACAATTTAATGAGTACTGTTGTTAATTCTAGTATTCAGAATTTAAAAAAAATTCCTAGTTGTAGAAATGTACAGTATTTGCCAAAGGTCACAGAGCTGGTAAAGAGTAGAACAAGAATATGAACTTAGAAAATCTGACTCCAAAGCCTACCTACTTAACTACTATATTATGCCACCTCCCACTTACCCCAAATGGACAGGAATGGTTGATCATATGCTCTATGCCAGATACTAGCACTGATTAATTACCTGCATTAATTTATCTAATTGCCACTACTGCTTCATGATTGTCATCTTTTTACAGAGGAGAAAGCTGAAACCTAGAGAGAGTAGGTACTGTGCTTAAGATCACACAGGTAGAAAGTGGTGGTCTTGGGTCGGAGCCCAGGTCTCTGACTCTAGCCCTGTACTTGACTGCTCTTCTCTACTAGAGCTTAAAACACAATCTCACTGCCACGTTCACTGTCATGAAGCTTCTCTTTTGTTTTTTTTCTAACAGTTTTATAGTTTGAGCTTTAATGTTCTGATCTACTTTGAGTTAATTTTTGCATGTCATGTGAGGTAAGTGTCTAACTTCACTATCTTGCATGTGGATATTCAGTTTCTACAGCCCCATTTCTTAAAAAGACTGATCTTTCTCCAATGGTCTTGGCACTCTTATTGAAAATCACTTGACGGTACATGTGAGAGTTTATTTCTGGGCTCTCTATTCTATTCCACTGGTCTATACTTGTGTCTTTTTGCCAGTACCATGCTGTTTTGATTAGTTTATCTTTGTATTAAGTTTTAAAATCTGGAAATATAAGACCGACTTTTTTTCAGGATTTTGGGGGGCTATTAGGGGCCCCTTGGGGCTTCCCTGGTGGCTCAGACAGTAAAGCATCTGCCTACAATGTAGGAGACCTGGGTTCGATCCCTGGGTCGGGAAGTTCCCCTGGAGAAGGAAATGGCAACCCACTTCAGTACTCTTGCCTGGAAAACCCCATGGATGGAGGAGCCTGGTAGGCTATAGTCCATGGGGTCGCAAAGAGTCAGACACGACTGAGTGACTTCACTTCACAATACTTCACTTAGAGGCCCCTTGAGATTCCATATGAATTTTAGAATAGATTTTTCTATTTATGCAAAAATAATTCATAGGGATTTTAAAACAGTCCACAATAAAGACATGTAAATCAATAACTATAGTAAAATGCTGTGAGTGTTGAGAACCACTAATCTTTTCCACTAAACTGTATGCATTTCAAGGGTAATTATTTCATACGTATCCCCTCAGAATATATTACTGAATCATGTGCTGGGTGGAACTCAATTAATGCCTCTGAATGACTCAGGATTACTGAGCATCAAATACTTATTTCCTTGTCTGATAAGAGCCAAGATGTTTTAATAACTACACAGAGCAAACTGAAAATTAGCCAGATTTCTTCTTCTCCATAAAATAAAACAAAGTTGAGTCCTGACTGGGACAAACACATTGTAATTTTCATGATTATATCAAAGCTTTGAGGGATGCAAAATCAAGTGTGTGGAATTTTTTTCTATAGTTTAAAATCAGTAGAACCTCTTTCCTCCCCTCCCCCAGCTAGCTGTGTTAATGAAATCTAAAGGTGATATATAGATGGAGATCTTTATCTATTCTCTATATACATCTCTTGACCATCAAGGGTAAGTGGTTTATTATTTCAGGGGCTATATTACTGGCTGCATGCTTATTACAAATGCTCAGGTTTGGACAGAGTTTATTCCATTTATAGCATTAGTACTGTTTTTTAAGTTTAAGTAAACAGATTGAGGAATTGAAGGTCGCATAGTAATGCTGTTATATAATGTAAAAGTATGGAACCTAAACTACTTCCTTCCTTCTGCGGAGTCTGATGAAACTGCCAGTTGTTGATTTTAGCACCAGAAACTCTTGGCCTGCAGAGCACAGGAAAGACAGAAGAAACGGGTGCTTTGATGCTTCTAGAATTAACCCAAGAGGCCTTGTAAACCAAGACAGCAAAACTGCCCTTACACTGCCAGCCCAGGCACTGTCTCCTCCGTGCTTCCTTCTCTTAGCAAACCAAATTCCTAGAGCTCATGAAGAAACAGCCCAACAGTGGTGATGTGTGGGGAGAGAACTCACTTTTATCTAGGCCAGGAGGGCTCCACCTTTTATGGAACATAGACCTCTTTGAAATCTGATGAAATATATGAACCCTGATTCCCCCACCCAAACCCAAATGTAAACATACTTGCAAAGTTTTACATATGATTTCAGGGGGCTCACAGACTAGAACTTCTGGTCTACTGAATGCCAACTTTGTCCTACCTACTGTGCTAGGTGAATTAATACAATGCCATATACATTAATCTGGCAAGTGATGATGTTTGGGTCCAAGGATTAAAGGGAAGTGTTAGAGAATAACAGCTTTGCTGGTTTATTTTAATTGACTTGCCAGGAAAACAGCCCCAGAAATTGAAGAGTGAGCACAGAAAAGAGACTTGCTAAGTCACTGTCTGGTAAAGAATGTGGACTTTCCCAATAAGAGGTGTGGCCTTTGCCCTCAGTTCCTGGTAGGGAATTGATGTCATCTGTGATAGGCGGGTCTTTGTTCAGGGAGAAAGCTGGCCACACCAGATGAAAGGTGGCCAGCTCACACCTCAGATTACTGTGTATTTCTGACACACCCTAACATCTGGCGTGAACAGCTTTCTAAAAGAGACCAAACATGTGCTTTTGAGTGAAGGCTTTAGATCATGCAGTTGACCAGGAGGTTGAGATCAACCGTGTGGGCAATCACTCAATCATACCTATGTAATGAAGCCCTGATAGAAACCCCGAACACTGAAGTTCAGGCGAACCTCGCTGGGTGGCAGTGTTCCATGCAGACTGTCACATGTTGACGCCCAGGAGTGACACATTCTTGAGGATGATGGAGGCTTTGTGTTTGGACCTTCTCAGACTCTGCCCTACGCATCTCTTCCTTTGACTAATTCTAGTCTGTATCCTTTGCCTGTCATAAGCCACAGCTGCAAGTATAATAGCTTTCAGTGACTTCCATGAATCTTCAGCAGACTTGGCAGTCTGAAGGACTATGCCCTAACCTCACAATTTGGCTCTCTGTGTAGCCACTTTCAAGCAGAGTTCAGCAGCACCCAAGCCCTTGGCCATCAGCTCCCCCAGGTTAGCTATAAGTTGTTAGAGGATTTCTAGACCGTCTATTATTGGGCAAATAAATGAAAACTTACTAGAAATTCAAGAGAGGGATATTTAGGAATGAACAGAAGAAGTGCCAGGTTTTACATGGAAGAATAGGTATTTTATGTTACCTAAATAAAATCATGATTATTACAAAGACATATCACTAACTAAAGTCTGAGGATTAGTACTCGGGAAAGATAACGAGAAAAAAAATTACACCAGTTGCTGTAAGATAATGGAGACTAAAAATAGGGCTGGGACTTCCATGGTGGTCCAGTGACTAAGATTTCATGCTGCCAGTGAAGGCTGTGGGGCCAGGGTTTGATCCTAGGTCAGGGAACTAGATCCCACATACTGCTACTAAGAGTTCTCATGCTTCAGCTGAAAGATTCCATGCCACAGTGAAGGTCATGTGCTGCAACAAAGACCAGTGCAGCCAAATAAACATATTTTTTAAAAAGAGCTAGCTGCCCTAACCCAGCGGGCTAGATCTTCCCATCCTGGGTCTGCCATCAGAAAGCAGGCACAGCATGACTGGAATGATGGGAGTAGGGGGCTGGCACAAGATCCTATGGGGCATACGGCTGACCTGTGGTTTAAACTCAGGCCCATTCGGTGTAAAAGCACACAGCAAGTCCAAAGTGCACCATGCCACAGCGCGGGGACAACCTCAGGCAGGGCTCAGCATCGGGAAGGGCGAGGGGTTGGGGGCTGAGAGGGGAAATGAGCACATCAGTGGAGGAGACCCACATCAGCCAAGGCAGACCTCAGCACCAGGGTTTCAAACACACCACAGTTCCTCGACAGGATGCGAGGGCATGGCTGAGGGTGGGACTGGGGTAGGGTTGCCTCTGGGAGAGATGGAATGCTGGACCAGATGAAGAGAGGTAAAGCCTAGGTTTTTATGGATGTGGGAAATATTTCCTGTGTTTTCCTTTGATCCCACCACCCCACCAAGGCGAGGGGAGCAGCAGGGGGGCTCTCTCTGTGCTCTCACTGGTACCTGAAAGGAACTTCTATTTTCTGAGCCAGTATTAGTGAACACATGATTCATAAATTCTGTCTCTAATACACACCTAGACTAGTTGGTGGCTTTAATACAGAGGCCCTGTCTCTAATTCTGTAAAAGAATAGAGAAATAAACTTGTCTTGTGTGTGCTGTGTACATAGTCACTCAGTCATGTCTGACTCTTTGTGACCCCATGGACTGTAGCCCACCAAACTCCTCTGTCCATGGGGATTCTCCAGGCAAGATTACTGGAGTAGGCTGCCATGCCCTCTTCCAGGGGAATCTACCCACAGGGATTGAACCTAGGTCTCCCATGTTGCAGGAGGATTCTTAACGATCTGAGCCACAAGGGAATTATTCATCTCCTCAGCAGCAGCTTCCACTTTTTCCATAAAGAACCAGGGAGCTGACTGAAGCACCCAGCAAGACTCTGGAAGTGACCAAGGGAAACAGCAGCACCGTACCTCCAAGCTCTAGGACAAACTGCATGACTTTTTTTTTGATTCAGCCTCTCTTTATTCTGAAATAATTCAGGAAAAAGCTCCAATCACATGGAACAGGAATGCAATACAAGCTGAACTCTGATCTGAAATTCTACTAAGGTGCAATGAGGATCAAAGAGTAAGGTGGAGGGCTTCCCTAGTGGCTCAGTGGTAAGGAATCTGCCTGCCAGAGCATGAGACACAGGTTCAATCCGTGAGGATCCCACATGCCACACAGTAACTGAGCCCGTGCGCCACAACTACTGAGCCTGTGCTCTAGAGCCCAGGAGGCCACAGGCTAGAGCCAATGCTCCGCAACAAGAGAAGCCACTGCAACGAGAAAGCCATTCACTGCAACTGGAGAGGAGTCCCTGTTCATCACAACTAGAGAAAAACTCACTAGCAACAAAGACCCAGCACAGCCAAAAATAAATAAATAATAATAATAAAAAGTAAGGTGGAAAGGAAGAGAGTAAATCAACCCAACCTCAACAGGAAGAATGAATGTGCCAGGAAAAAGAAGGAGGTAGTATAGGAAGGGATTTGGGTTCTGAGAGACCATTGTCTCCTCTCATTCCCCGTGGGTTCTTTTGGGCCTCAGTTTTCCTACCTGTAAATGGGAATAAAAGTATCTACCTCAGACGACACTATTCTGGATGAAGAGATTTAACAACCAAATGATAATGAGTAACTTTGTGTGGATCCTGGGATGAACAAAACAGTTTTAAAAGATACTTCCAAGACAATTCAAAAAAACAAGAAGAAAATGGACTAGGTATTAGATGATAGCAAAGAATTATGATGTTTATCTTTTGAAGAACATGTCGGTTTTTTCAGAGAACACAGATGTAGAGGTAACAAGATATGAGTTCTGGAATCTGCTTTTAACATCCTTAACAACAAGGAAGGGAGAGAAGGAGGGAGTCTGAATTTTCAAAGGCTTCTTTGCAGCTCCACCCAGCTGTAAACAGCCAATTCATCCAAAGTGGCCTCCTCTAAAACACAGGCACATTGAACACCCAAACCTTCCTAAAACAGTCTTGAATATGAGCCACACAAGATGCTTGGCTCCTAGTGGGGGCTACCTATAGGTATTACATATTCTCAAATCAATCACTTGACGTTTTTATGGCATCACAAAATCTACACCTTTGCTCCAGCCTAAATCAACAACAAAAGCATCAGCCACGACTGCGTATATTACAGGATCCTTGTAAATCAGCAGTTGCCTTTAGGCTCGAGGGACCTCCAAATCTGACCAGCTGTTCAAAACAGTAAAATCTCATTAGCTCAACGTCCAACCACTCAACAGTGAAGCTGACTTCAAAGTCACACTCTGCCACCAAAGAGAGAATAACCAGGAAACTCCTGTATTTATAAGCTAATTAACAAGCTGAGAATCCGATTTCTTCTCAATAGGAAAGAAGGGAGCACATGCTATTTTAAGGGCTGTTTTTTATCCTTTTAATTATTTCTCCCCTTTCCTTTTATGAGAACACTTTTTGCGGGGGGCGGGAGGGGGCGGAGAAATTGTAGGACTACTGCTTGATGTTGACTGTTTCGATCCAGTGAAAAATTCCAATTAGTAATCATATTTGACTTGGGCATCGGGCTGGGAGAAGATGGCATTAACTTTCATGTCTGCTGAATAATGTTATGGAAGGAGGCTTATTGTTTATTGGTATTTAAGTGAAATCCATTCTATAATAGCCATCTTTCTCAAATACATCAGCACTAAAACCGCTGGTTGGCAAGTACCTGGGATACAAAATCTATCCCAATATCTAACAGATGGTGAAAAAAGAGGGAAAAATCTCTGTGCGCATGTGTGCGTTTATTAATTTTATTTTTCTTATATTGGGTGGGGAATTGGGGATGCTGAGAGAAGCGATTTACAAAGCCCAGTTACTCTCTGATCTGATCCTTGACTGCTCTAGGCAAGACCTGCCACTCCTGTTGTCAGTGAGCACCAGATGTTTTTAGTATTTTGTTACTGTTTTACAGATACCCGGAGTCTGAGGATTATGCATATTCTTATTTGCTTGATGCTGGGTTTATGGGGGGCATGATGGTGAGCGAGAACACTGGGTGAAGGCAGGTGGGGGGAGGTGGTGAGCTTGGCCATTTCCTGCCACTTTTGGCCAATGATAAGCTTTTACATGTGTCAGAACAGCAAAGCTCACTGATGGGAATCAGAGGCTTGGGACTGAGATGTGGTACCAGGGTTCCAGTTGGCACATTGAGGGATAGAAGCCAACACCTTGCTGGACCAGTAAATCCTTCCCCAGAAGTAATGCTGCCACATGCACAGCCTGTGCTTATGTCTTATCTCTTTTACTCTGTGTGCCATCATAATCCATTACACCTCTTCCAGAAGCTACACTGGAAGATAACAGCTATAAAGTCGAAAAGCATATCAGTCATCACATCACTGTCATTTTTTTTCAAAGAACCATGTCAATCTCTAATTCCTTTCATGGTGACTTTTGGAGAAGGCAATGGCAACCCATTCCAGTATTCTTGTCTGGGAAATCCCATGGACAGAGAAGCCTGGCCGGCTACAGTCCGTGGAGTTGGCAAAGAGTCAGACACGACTGAGCAACTAACACTTTCACTTTGAAAGGGAAGTTGAGTGCTAGTAACATTTTTTCTATTCAAATCAAACACTGCTTCACTACTGTATGATCTCATGACTTAAAGTTTCAAGAGAGCCCTAGTTTCCCTGGTGGCTCAGCTGGTAAAGAACCCACCTGACAATGAAGGAGACACAAGAGAAACGGGTTTGATCCCTGGGTCAGGAAAATACCCTGGAGAAGAAAATGGCAACCCACTCCAGTATTCTGGCCTAGAGAATCCCATGGACAGAGGAGCCTCGTGGGCTACAGTCTATGGGGTTGCAAAGAGTCAGATGCAACTGAGCACTCACACACAGTTCTATTAACTCTTACAAGAACACCTCGCTATACTGTGCTTTGCTTTACTTCAACTTCACAAGGACTGCATTTTTGTTTGTGTTGTTTACAAATTGAGGGTTTGTGCAACCCTGCATCAAGCAGCTCTGTTGGCACTATTTTTCCAATGTCATCTGCTCACTTTGTGTCTCCGTGTCACATTTTGGTAATTCCTGTAACATTTCAAACCTTTTCATTATGGTTATAATATTTATGAGGGTGATCTGTGACCAGTGACCTTTGATGTTACTATTGCAAAAAGATTATGGCTGGCTGAAGGCTCAGATAATGGTTAGCCTTTTTAGCAGTAGAGCATTTTTAATGAAAACCTATGCACTTTTTAGACATAGTGCTATTTCATACTTAACAGACTGCACTAAAGTGTATACAACAGTTTCACATGCATTGGGAAACTGATAAATTCGTGTGATTTGCTTCACTGTGATATTTGCTTTAATGCAATGGTCTGGAGCCAAACCCGCATGATCTCCAGGTCTGTCTGTGTATCATTAGTGTAAGAACAGCACTGTCACATAGTACCAATAAAAGTCTATGTAGCAAAACTACGGTTTTTCCAGTAGTCATGTATGGACGTGAGAGTTGGACTATAGACGGCTGAACACCGAAGAATTGATGTTTTCGAATTATAGTGCTGGAGAAGACTTTTGAGAGTCCCTTGGCCTGCAAAGAGATCAAACCAGTCAATCCTAAAGCAAATAAACCCTGAATATTCATTGGAAGTACTGATGCTGAAAAGTCCAATACTTTAGCCGCCTAATGTGAAAAGCCAACCCAATGGAAAAGCCCCTGATGCTAGGAAAGATCAAAGGCAACAGGAGAAGAGGCCTGCAGAGGATGAGATGGTAAGATAGCATCACTGACTCAATGGACACAAATTTGAGCAAACTTGGGGAAATAGTGGAGGACAGAGGAGCCTGGTGTGCTGTAATCCATGGGGTCGCAGAGTCAGACTGGACTTGACAACTGAAGAAGTGCTGTCACACAGTGGGAGCTCAAAAGATGTCTGTTAGGTGAATGGATACGTGAAATCAATCCATTTTACCTCTTTGATAGCAATGGAAAAGCTGTCTCCCATTAGGTTCACGAAGTTGCACGTCTGAGAATAAAGTTCAGTCCCTCAGACTTTTCTTCATTCCTTTTCATCATGTTTCTCTCGGATCATAAAATTCCTGCATTTTCCAAAGGTGCCACTAATTTGTTTGTCGCATGGATGCCAAACACACTTGCCAAAAGGGAGTAAGCAGGAATCCTGCCATGCCATGTTCTGTATTCTTTAAAAGCACGGAAAGCCACTGTCTAAGAATTAAACTGACAAGTCCTGTGGAACAATCGGCCCTTACTGGCAAATCTTCCAGATCACTAGACTGGTTTTAGAAACCAGACCAGAGACAACACACACATACAAAACCCTGCCAGATTCTCACACAAGGTTTTAACATCACCCTCCATATTCTGGGACAGATGAAAGGGTAATTGGAGGCCTGTGGAAAATATGAGTTTTTCTTTGCTTCTCATATATCCCTTCACATTCTAGAAGGGAAGGAAATGACTTATGTAATGTTATGATAGTATTAAATGACTATTGTTTCCATGCTTATGTTAACTACCTCAGGCAGGTCAGGGTGTGGGTTCTGGCTTACCCGTGGAGAGAACCACACAAGTCAGAAGTGTGTTTCAGTTTTCTCCCCAAAATGAATGGAGCAGCAGCAATGAACACAGACTTTCAAAAATCAGAGGTTCTGCTCTTCTGGTCCAATGATGTGCTTAACAGGGAAGAGGAAATGAAATTAAGCGAAAACAGGTTTCCAAAAACAGCGTCTTTGCCAGCCAAATCAAAGTCCAAAAAAATGTTAACAGGCCATGATTATATCCTTGGAAAGGGATGATCCAAAACATGATCCATCAGGAAAAAGACAGTTGAGTCCAAGGTATTCCTTGAAAGGGAATCCCAGTAGGATTCGAAGTACCTCCAACCTTCCTCATGGTGGAAAACGTAGCCCCTCTTCTCCTCAGTCTGGTCCATGCATCCACCATGCCAAAACCCCACTGCAAAGCCACCTCCCCAGCCTGGTAAGACGAGAAGGACCCAGCAGAGTAGGCGGCCACAGTTCTAAGTTCCAAATGTGTCCTGCAACCGTCTAAGGAAAATTAAACATTTGGTTACTAAGCTCTATGTAAGCATGCTTCCAGATGGTTAAGGCGCTCCAAAAAATGAATTGACACTTTTTCTCACATGCTTATTCTATTATGGCTAATATTATGTCATCACCCATACACTTAGGCTCTGGCATTTATTTGTACACCTGGATCCTGCTGGTTATTTCCCAGAATTAACATCTTTCCTTATGCCTATTTTTTTTTAATGCACACCTTGGCTTTTCTGCTTCATATTATAGAGTTTTGTGATTTCTACTGTCCCTCATACATTTTCATTTGTTATTTACAAGTTCTTCTCACATTTACATAGACCAGATTGACTGGTATAGCACCAAAGATTTACCCTTAGAAAATTAAAGATAGTCCTAATTTATTCACCAGATACCAATTTTGAACAGGAAAGAGTATAGGGCATAAGCTTTCCTAAGTTTGTCATATCAAAAAAAAAGAATAACATGAATTACACACACAGGATATGGGTTGATATTTGAGCTTTGAATGATTTGGGAATCCCATCATGTGTTGTTCAGTTTATCTACGGAGGTGAATTATAAGAACAAAAATCCATTTAAATCAGTGGTACTGCCTTAAAATTATCACTCATATAGCTGAAAACTCCCTATAGATGTTCAGCTCATACACATGTAGACTTCCTTCCTTCTGTTCTTCCTCCTTCCTTCCCTTTCTACACCTGACCAGCTACTAGAAATATTTATTGAACAAAGTTTTTTTTAATTAAAGTATAGTTGATTTACAATGTTGTATTAGTTTCAGGTATACAGCAGAGTGATTCAGCTATACACACATTATATATATGTATGTGTGCATGTATATATATGTGTGTGTGTATACACATAGAGACTTTTTATTTTTTTGCATTATAGTTTATTATAGGACATTGATTATATTTCCTTGTGCTGTACAGCAGATCCTTGTTTATCTATTTCATATATAGTAGTGTGTATCTGCTAGTCCTAAACTTATAATTTACCCCTTCCCCACCCCCCTTCCTTTTTGGTAACCTTAATTTTGTTTTCTATGTCTGTGGGTCTGTTTCTGTTTCGCAAATAAGTTCATTGTATCATATTTTAGATTCTACATATAAATGATATCATATGGTATTTGTCTTTCTCTTTCTGACTTACTTCACTTAGTATGATAACCTCCAGATCCATCCATGTTGCTACAAATGCCATTATTTCATTCTCTTTATGGCTAAGTAGTATTCCATTGTATGTATGTACCACATCTTCTTTATCCATTTTTTGTTAATGAACATTTTGTTTCCATATCTTGTTTATTGTGAATAGTATTGCTATGAACATAGGGGTGTATGTATCTTTTCAAATTAGAGTTTTCATCTTTTCTGGATATACGCCCAGGAGTGGGATAACTGGATCATATGGCAGTTCTATCTTTAGTTTTTTTAAGGAACCTCCATACTGTTTTCCATAGTGACTGCATCAATTTACATTCCTACCAAGAGAGAAAGTGGTGAGCAAAGATTTATATTGTTATGTTTTAAAGTATAACATCTCTTACATTATTGGCCAAGTTTTGACTTATTCTTTATTCATTCAACTCACATTAATTAAGTGGCTATTGTGTACAAGTTACTGTGCTAGGTGCTCAGAATACTCAAGAGACTTAGATTACTAAGGAAAATAATGTATGTACATAATGATAATGCAAGGTATCATAATTAAGAAGACGAAAGAACCACAAGGGAAGCACAGATAGATACCTAGGGAAAGTCAGAGGACTAATTTTAGGTGGAGAACACTCAGGAAAGGCTTCCTGAAAGAAGGTTTTTGTTTTTTTTTTTAAGACTGAACAACGAATTCACAAGCATGTGTGTGGTGCATGTAAATTTCTCCCATGTTATTTTAATCATTTGTTTGTCTCTCTCAGTTCTTACACAGCAAGTTCCTTGAGGGCAAGAGATACTGTTTGGTCCACATTTATTTTTTCTAATACCTAGGACAAATGCCTGGAATGTGCTCAGTAAATGTTTGTTGAATAACATTATTAATAATGAATTTGGTCATAG
Organism: Bos taurus; assembly: GCF_002263795.3. Classification (NCBI taxonomy): domain Eukaryota; kingdom Metazoa; phylum Chordata; class Mammalia; order Artiodactyla; family Bovidae; genus Bos; species Bos taurus. Next base: position 34,753,634 of record NC_037341.1, on the reverse strand, counting down.
GGGAAATTCCAGGCAGGGGCCACAGAGAGCAGCTGACTACAGACAGAGCCTTTTGATTCTATCATTTGGCAAATACAGAATCTTTCAGCTATGGAAAATAAAGCAATACGTTTCTTGTTTCATCTGAAAGTTTATTTTGATTTGAAACAAACTTCCTTGTCTTCTCCCCATGTCTGGCTGCACGGCTTCACTGGCTGTGCCCACATGGGCTGAGGGACAACAGAGCTCGGGGTAGAAGCTTCCTTTTCCCACCCAGGTTCCTGAGCAGCTTCCTGGCCTGGATGGGGGCTTCATTCACAGCCCCTTCAACATGTGGGAATGTCTCACTATGGCTACACTGAGGATTAACCAAACTTGAGCAAGTGTTCGGAGAGATTTAGAGGAAGGTCCCCATGGACCTACAAGGTATTAATGTGATGGAATGTTTAGAAAGTCAAGCAGCTTGGCTCAATTTTTCAAACTAGTGAAGTTCTCTGTTGGAATTACTGCTATGTTCTCATTTCCAACAGAGTATATATAGTCCGTTACCATCCACAGCATGAAAAAAGACTTAGGGAATGGAGAGAGAGAAACAAAGTATGAAGCCTGCATCACTTCAATATCTGTGTGTGTGTGTCTGGAGCAAAGATAAAAAGTCTCCTTCCAAGAGGTTCCATGACTGGATAAAAGAAGGGAAACCCTTTCCCATTAACTGGAAAACTGGGAAAATTCTCCTCTATTCTCAGCACTGTTAATATCAATTAAGTGATAGTGAAGACCCTTTAATTTTTTAAAAGGTACTTAATAGTAATTTCAGTTGAGTTTTAGAGGTGAATAAAAACAAAACAAACCTTGTGATCTCAAAGTCATGTTCATTAATGCTCCTCACTTTGGTCAAGATAGGTGCCTGGGAAGGGCACTGGCTTGTCAACTCTTAACAGAGGTGTGTGACAACAGCATCTTACATTCTATGGCACTGGCAGCTTAGGAAGTATGGTCACATTTAGAAAAAAATTAATTTATCCGCTTTAATTGGAGGCTAATTAATTTACAATATTGTGGTAGTTTTTGCCATACATTGATATGAATCAGCCACAGGTGTACATGTGTCCCCCGGTCCCAAACGCCCCTCCCACCTCCCTCCCCATCCCATCCCTCTGGGTTGTCCCAGTGCACCAGCTTTGAGTGCCCTGTTTCATGCATCGAACTTGGACTGGTCATCTATTTCACAGTATGGTCACATTTATGACGTTTTGGACCCTAGGAGAGTCAGAAGCCAGACGTTTGAAGCCCAGTTTAACAGATAAAGAAATGGACTCAAGTTAAATATATTTATTTCTATAAAACTGCTAATTAGTGATTGAGCCCCTTCATAAATGTCATTTCATTCTTACACCAGCCCCATAAGAGAAGGGCTCTTCTCTTTCATTACGGGTGAGGATTTCTTCAAATAGAAGTAATTAGGTTCTTTCCAAAATATCACAGAATTTATCAAATAGTGACACTAGATTAATCAGCCATTAGAGCACCAACACTATTATTTAATCACAGTGAAGGGTCACTTGGTCAGTCATGTCTGACTCTTTGTGACCCCATGGACTGTAGCCCACCAGGCTCCTCTGTCCATGGAATTCTCCAGGCAAGAATACTGGAGTGGGTTGCCATTCCCTTCTCCAGCGCAATCTTCCTGACCCAGGGATCGAACCCAGGTCTCTCACACTGCAGGCAGATTCCTTACTGTCTGAGCCACCAGGGAAGCCCCTCTTTAATCATACTCCTTTATTAATTTGACAACCTATGTATAAGACCACCTACTATGCATCAAACAGTATTCTGGGTACTTCAGATATATCAGCATTGTGATGTTTACATGCTCAAAACAGAGATAAATGAGTGACTTTACAATTCTGTGCATGTGCACACACTTACTGAGTCTCTGTGGGAACAACTGATTTGAAGTGAATTTACCAGGACTTAACATCACAACTCGGAGAAGGCGATGGCACCCCACTCCAGCACTCTTGCCTGGAAAATCCCATGGATGGAGGAGCCTGGTGGGCTGCAGTCCATGGGGTCACTAGGAGTCGGACACGACTGAGCGACTTCACTTTCACTTCTCACTTTCATGCACTGGAGAAGGAAATGGCAACCCACTCCAGTGTTTTTGCCTGGAGAATCCCAGGGACAGGGGAGGCTGGTGGGCTGCTGTCTATGGGGTCGCAAAGAGTCAGACACAACTGAAGTAACTTAGCAGCAGCAGCAGCAACGTCACAACAGGAAATAGCTTCTGTGTTTTCAGCAAGCATTGTTTAAGTGACTCAGTAGCCATTGCCAAGATTCTTCCACACTATTTAGACAGAATCCAGTGACTACACCTCAAAAGAGCCCCCCCTGGGTTCTTAACTGCTAAACATAATTTCTCAACCCACAGTCTTGGTCTCAGACCCCATTGTCGGAGAAAGGATAAACTAGTAATATTGCTAAGGATACTGGTACTAAATAATATCTATATTTTGTTTATGGTTCAAAGAATCTGATGATCCCATTCTAAATTAGAAAATAAAATGTTTATATTTTGTTTAAGAATAAGTTGTGTCATGTAGAAGTGATTAGTTATAAGGTTTTGCGCAATTCAGCCATCCCAATTCAGGAATTTGGAGAGTGCTATGCTACCATTCAAATATTTTCTTTCTCTCAGCCCTGACTTTTTTTTTTTTTTAATGTTAATTGATTTGCTCCATGAAATGCCCTGTAAAGTGGCCAGATGTTGTAAGAGAACCTTGATAGTATGGGAATTCAGCAGGAGACTCCAGCAGCATAAAATGATCCTCAAGTTTCTCCAGCTCTCAATTTAGCAAAAACAAAGGCTCCCACTTTAAGTGGGATTAGAAACAATCTCCTGGATTTCACTGATAGTGTCTAAAGAAAAGAAAAATTTCTCACTACTCCCACCACTCAACACAACAAACAGGATTTGTAAACACAGAAGATACTATCCTGGATTAGTAGCCAGAAAACCTTGGTTCATTCTTGACCCTGCTGTTGTCCGGCTGTGTGACCTTGGACAAAGCATACAGTCTCTGTGTCTCACATTTTCATTGATTAAAATGGACACTGAACACAGCTGTGCTTCCCTTATGTATGAACAAAGCACTATGGGGAGTCAGGGGAGCAAGTAAATCCCCCAGGAGAAGTCAAAGAGGGCTTCAGAGATGAGATGACATTCAATCTAGTTTTGGAAGGAGGAAAGTTTTGCCAGCTGAAAAAGACAGGGACAGGACTCTGGGATAGGAGGAGATGTGGTGATTGCGTAGTCACAACCAAGAGCTATTTGCAGAGAAAATCACAAAAGGGAATAGAGAGCTGGTGTATTCAGGGGTCAGGGAAAAGCAGGGAATAAGCACAGGGGTGCACAGGCAAGGCTGCGACATCAGCTCCGTTCGAAATTCAGGACCTCCGTGTGTCTCACTAATTTTAGATTTTATCCAGAAGGTAACCAGAAAACAACAGGAATTTTTGTTTGATCACTATTGCTTTTCAGGACAAGAAAAGTTTTTTTAACCTAGGAAGATAACTCTGTTGACTGTATGCAGGATGCACTAGAAAAGAAAGTAAATGATGGGGAAGAAGCCAATTAGGAAGTTACACCAGGCAAAATATAAGGGTCTGAACTTAAAACCTAGCAGATTCCAATGGCTGAATTTAAAGCCTGGAAGAGGATTCTAAGGAGGATTAACAAGACTTTGTGACTAGAGAAGAGAAAGAGAAATCAAGAGGCTGTGACAGCTCTAATATGAGAGGCTCTAGACTTTGCTCGGAGAAGGCAATGGCACCCCACTCCAGTACTCTTGCCTGGAAAATCCCATGGACGGAGGAACCTGGTAGGCTGCAGTCCATGTGGTCGAGAAGAGTCAGACATGACTGAGCGACTTCCCTTTCACTTTTCACTTTCATGCGTTGGAGAAGGAAATGGCAACCCACTCCAGTGTTCTTGCCTGGAGAATCCCAGGGACAGGGGAACCTGACGGGCTGCCGTCTGTGGGGTCGCACAGAGTCGGACACGACTGAAACTACTTAGCAGCAGCAGTAGACTTTGCTCTCCACATCCATAGGCTCTGCATCCATGGATTCAACCAACTGTGGAACCTGTGGATGCAGAGAACCCACTGCACTGAATCACTTTATATATGGGACTTGAGCATCCACAGATTTTGGTGTCCACAAGGGTCCTGGAACCAATACCCTGCAGATATCAAGGGACTGCCATATAGTGATTACACATAGATAGAGGCTGTCAAACTTGAGCATGCATCAGAATCACCTAGAGGGCTTATGAAAACATAGATTTCTAGACTCCAGTTCTCAATGTTTCAACCCAGTAACAAGGTCTCAGATCTGCCACTACTCTGGGGAACACAATTTGAGAAGCATGGATGTAGGATTTCAGGGCGTGAAGAGTTAAAGAGGAAGGCAGCTGTCAGGTTAATTTCCAAGCTCAGTTTGTTTGAGGAACCTATGGGACATGTTATATGTTTGTTGTCTAAATACCCCATCAGAGGTAAGCTCTAAGAGACCAGGAGTGTTGTCTGGTTCATGCCTGTACCACCAGTGCCTAGCATAATGTCTGGAGGAGAACAAGAAAGATTTGCTAAATGAATTAAAGAAAAACCAATCCAGGTAAAGACCAGAAAGCAACTTGAAATATGGGTCCATGAATTTTGTCCAGAAGTCACATCTGTTCATATGGATTGGAATATATAGATGGCCATTCCTTTCTCGAAGGGATCTTCCTGAGCCAGGGATCATATCCAGGTCTCCTCCATTGCAGGCAGATTCTTCACTGTTGAGCCACCAGGGAAGCCCATATAGATTGAAAGATGATTGCAAATAAGGCAGTTAGACCACCAGAGTTGACATTTTTCAAATCCTTAGTCTTGCAAAATTAGGTACAAAGTTCCACTGAGTTCATAAACTTTGAAGGTAAGTGCCAACAGAAGGTTGAAGATGCAATCCATGTTTAGGCTCTCTTTCAGTTTGAGCCATAGGAGTACAACCTGCAAAGCTGAAAACTACTTGTTCCTAAAATAATGGAAACAAATACTAAAGGGGTATCCACGAGGACTATCAAAGGAAGAATTTCCATACTTAGAGGGAAAGACTAGATTGTCTGTCAACCCCCTTCTAACTCTAATAGATATTATGATTCTATGACCTGAGTAGGGAGCAATGATGGATTCGTGTCAACTTGAGATGAAGAACGTAGTAGCTGGATGCAGTGGTACAGCCAATGAAAATTTATCTCAGAGTGGGAAGGACAAGCATAATGAAAGTACAAGAGCTAAGATACTGGAGGGAAAAAGAAACGTGTGAGTCAGGGCATGGTGAAGTGCCAGCCATGTTAGAAAGGGGAGATGGACCGTTTCATGTTTGAGTCAAGTCCATGCTACACACAGCCTGATGAGGCTGTATACAGAGCAACATCAACCCCTCTATCTTCTCTACCTTATTATTCAGAAGTTAATAAGACTGTTGTGAGAGAATAAGCTCTTGTTCAGCAAAATATCCTAGAACATCCTTGTACTGAAAAGTCACAATTTCTGAGCATTAAGAAAAGACACTTACATTCTATCTCTGGCACTTACTGCTCACACCAGATTATTTTTAGAAAGAAAACGTATAAGTCAGGCAACATTTCGCTGAGAAGTAAATTCTTTTATCAGTAAAGGAAATTTGTGGCCTGATAGTGATAGAACATGGCCCTCTCAAAGTTAGAATATGCTTTTACCTCTGCTACTGGTTTAGAAATGCTTTAGAAATACACAAAGGATTAAAAAAAAAAATAGGAGTGCAGTGCCTCGGGGAGTACTGCTAGTTTAAATAACACATGAAAAGTATTTATGAGCCCTTTTTTATGAGGTGGTCAAAGAAAAGACCATCCAGCATGTAACATAAGACTGGCTGAAGAAGAAAGCATTTCCAAACCACATTGGAGAGTTAAGCATGAATGGAATTTTATTTCAGTCTCTATTGCTTATTTAAATGAATGGTGTTTTCAGATGGGGGCTAAATGATAATGCAGATCAAGGTGAGGCTTGCCAGGAAGAAAATATACTAGTCCATTATTCCAGGAATGTTAGTAGGTAATGCTGGAGTCCTCTGAAATATATGGGTTTAGCAAAAGGAGGTTTCTGGAAGGGGTAAGTGGTTGTAATATGCCCAAGTCCATTTTGAATTCTGTGTACAGAGCGTTTTGCTAGAGTCAGGGCTTTGGAATGACTCCACATTCAGCAAACATGGCTAGGGTGTCTCCAGTCAACTGTGCTGGGCACTGCACACACACAACCGCAGCATGTGGTGACAGCCACAGTTGGCCCCAAACAGACTGTTCTCCATTTACTCCGTTGTTGCAATGGTCCTCTCTAAAGAGTGCTTGCCCGTAGCTTTATTCCTCCTGAGTGGTAGTGGGCCTGAGCTAATCTGCTCACTGTCTCCTTCCTGGGCCTCTGTGTGACAAAGAGCATGCCCTGGTGTGTGACATCTGGCAAAGGTTATGGGTGGTGGATGCAGCCTTGGGACAGAACAAAGATAACTGGCCCCTAGAGGCATTCAATGGAGATCCTTGGCCTCATTAATTCCCTGTCTTCTAATGAGCAGCTGTCCCGTGAGTTGTATCAATAACAAATTGTAACGGTAAAATGTTCCCTCAGGCCACCCGTTGACTGAGTTCCATAGCTGTGTCAAGAGCACTGTTGTGTTCATCCCCTCAATGAATGCTTTTCCTGGCCACTCACTCACTCATCCCACGAACACTGACTGAGCGCCATCTGCATCCTAGGCACTCTGCTGAGTTGTCACCTAACTTCATGATCTTCCAACAAATTCCTTTTGGATTTTACAAACATCATATGGAGTACTAAATCTGCAGCTGATGTTTCCACATGTGAAAACAAAACTGTTTAAAAGTTTAAAATGGAATCCATCCGATCATCAACATCCTTCCTCCTCAAAAAGCCCACATTTCAAGTTCAGCAGCATCAAGCAAGGTCCATGTCTTATAACTACACTTAGGAGATCAAACCAGTCAATTATAAAGGAATAATCCTTCCAATGAATATTCAGTCAACCTGACTGAATATTCATTGGAAGGACTAATGCTGAAGCTCTAATACTTTAGCCACCTGATGCAAAGAGCCGACTCATTGGAAAAGACCCTGATGCTGGGAAAGATTGAGGGCAGGAGGAGGGTGGCAGAGGATGAGAGGGTTAGATAGCATCACTGACTCAATGGACATGAACTTGAGCAACCTCCAGAGATAGTGGAGGATAGCAAAGCCTGGCGTGCTGCAGTCTGTGGGGTTGCAAAGTGTCAGACACGACCAAGTGACTGAACAACAACATTTAATAGTTGCATCGTTGAATGAAACTTAGAAAAAGAACTACAATATTAGGCAAGTTGTGAATCTATACAACAGCTTTAAACTATTTTACAAGGTGAGGGAAAAAATTAGACGATAGGAAATTCAATTTTCAGGTGTGTATACTCAGTTTCTAAGTCATGTCCAACTCTTTGTGACCTGATGGAGCCCACCAGGCTCTTCTGTCCATGGGATTTCCCAGGCAAGAATACCAGAGTGGGCTGCCATTTCCTTCTCCATCAGTTTCCAGGAAATTCAGTCAAATCATTCAATCATTTTTTCAGTCTCTTTTACAGAACCAGACCAATTTTGCTACAAATTTCCCTTTAAACATTCACTTTTTTCATTCCTTGATCATCTGTCTTTCTTACTCTCGAAATCTGGGTTTGTGGTGGATTGGAGATGATGGAAATGATGGGTGCAAACCAGGGAGCCTGACAGTCCCATTTAGAAGGGATGTTGGCTAGTGTGCAGTGTGGCCTGGCACATATCACCCCACTTCCTTGGTGCCCATCTTCTACTTCCCTTTCTTTCTAACTTCCTTGCCAGATGGAATAGTAGTTTACCAGCAGGAGAGAATCCCTCCCGAGACCACCTCTATAAAAGACCCCTGGGTGTAGAACCAGTCTCTACCTGTATAGCAGTTGTCAAGCCCATCCCTGGGTAACTGATCACTTCTTCATCTTGTGGTGGGGGCCACCCTCTGGGAGGTAAAGGGAAAAGCTTAATTCACTTCTATTAAGAGTTAATCCATCTTTACTGTACAGCAGAAACTAGCACAACATTGTAAAGCAATAATATTCCAAATTTTTTAAAAATGCATTCCAGTATACATTGCTGCTGCTGCTAAGTCGCTTCAGTCGTGTCCAACTCTGTGCGACCCCATAGATGACAGCCCACCAGGCTTCCCCGTCCCTGGGATTCTCCAGGCAAGAACACTGGAGTGGGTTGCCATTTCCTTCTCCAATGCATGAACGTGAAAAGTGAAAGTGAAGTCGCTCAGTCATGTCCAGCTCTTCGAGAACCCATGGACTGCAGCCTACCAGGCTCCTCCGTCCATGGGATTTTCTAGGCAAGAGTACTGGAGTGGGGTGCCATCGCCTTCTCCGCCAATATACATTAGGTGCAGACAAATACTGTTTGATTCCACTTATATGAGGTACCTAGAATAGTCGAATTCATAGAGTCAGAAAGTACACTGGTAGATGCCAGGAGCTGGAGGATGGGGAGTGGGGGGTTGGAAAGGGGACTGAGGCCTAAAGTGTTTAACTGGGGCAGAATTCCAGTTTAGGGAGGTAAAAAATTCGTTGAGATGGATGTCAGGGAGAATTGCACAACAATGTGAATGTCCTTAGCGCCATTTCACTGTGCAGTTAAATATGATTAAAATAGTATGTTTTATATTATGTGACTTTTACCACAATTAAAAAAAGGGATTTAATCCACAAATCCTCACTTTTTAAAATATATCCTGTCTTACTAAATACAGAGCAAATAAAAACAGAATGCTGCCTCCATTTTTTTTTTTTTTTTTGGTAATTCCAGTCTTTGCCATAACTGGTGGAGGCTGGAGTCTTACTCTTCTGGACAGGAATTCACTCCAAAGTTTACCAGCATGATGCCATGTGGTGGAAAGGGTTTCAAAATGATGATGGATTTCCAGCCATATTCAAAAGGCAAGAACTTATGATCCTTTTTTTTTTTTTCTTTGAATAATCTCTCTTACAGTTCAGCAAAGAAAACTGGCCACAACCCTCTATTTGTTTGCTTTCTTCCCCCTTCTAAAATAAACAGCACAGTACTTCAAGTGTATCTGACTAATTGGAAGTCATTTTATTGATTTTATGCTCAAATTCTTCTTTTTCTTTCCCAGAGGCAGGCATAATTTTAGTTTTAAAATGAAAAGATATAACAGCTTAGTCAGGATACAGCCCCAGTTTCTCTAAGAATCTTTTGGATTATCTAACGGTAACTTACTTTGTTTAGAGTGTTCCAGCAGCTTAAAAGTCATAAGCATTCAATTCTACCAGTGTTTTCCCAAGAAGCCACTTCAGTGCACCCTCACGGGGAGGTGGGAGAAAATTATTCATAGAGCAAAGCTTCCAGCAACATCAATAAAGTGATCATTGTAACCAGGAAGATCACATGTTATTTGTCTTGGCTCTCTCAACAACTAAGTCTAAAGCAATATTTTTTAATAGGTAGTTTTTCTATTTATGGATATTCCATAATCAAGAACAGAGTTGTGATTCTCTTAGTCATTGCTAAGCTATGGCTCAGATATTGTGCTATGACCTGACTATTAAATGCCAGGACCCCACAAGGTGCTGGGATATCTCAGTTCCACAGATGGCATGCTTCCTGTGGCATCTAGGGACCTCTGTGATCCCAAGGATTGTAGCCCACCAGGCTCCTCTGTCTATGGGATTCTCCAGGCAAGAATACTGGAGTGGGTTGCCAATCCCTTCTCCAGGGGATCTATCTGACCCAGGGATTGAACCTGGGTCTCCATATTACAGGTGGATTCTTTACAGCTTGAGCCACCAGGGAAGCCCCTCTGAAAATAGAACCACCTCTAACCACACTCAACAAAGGATTAATCAAGACTCTTCTCTGCCTGGGGCATCATGACTGCCAGTTTATGAGATACTACAATAGTCTGTGGACTTCTCTGGAATGTAACTGGAAAGAGTCATTGAGTTCTTAACTCATTCATTTACTCAACAATGCACTCACTTTTGGATGAGGCACTGTTCTAGATCCTAGAACCATTCCTCTTACAGAAGTTATACCCCACATCTTTAAATTTCTATGCATTTTATTGAGATCATCTTCCATAGACTGAATAAAGGTTGCCATATGTGAAAAGACTTTGGGTTTTCTAGAGCCAGCAGTCACCATCTTGTACTAATTCTAGTAGTGATATCTGTTGGGATTTGTGACGAAGGGAGACATGCGGAAGGAAGCTGTCCCTTGGTTTCTGAGACACGTGGAAGTACACTCATGTACTGTTTGTTGCAAATACCAGATTTGGTCCAGCCGTGCAGAGCCACTGGAGGGCTTCACCATGGATAAGGCATTAGTTTGGATAAGACACTCTCTCTATATGGCCTTCAAACACTCCTACTCACAACCTGCCCCCCAAAATGCAGACATCTACACCAGCATTGTGACACCTGGCAGGAAGCGGTGACAAAGGCAATAGTGCATTTATATGCTGGTTACATTTGCAAATATCTCAACAAATAATGGGGAACTTGGGGCTGATGGGATGTGATTTCAGTTAAATTTCATCTATTATCATCCTGGGGAAAATGAAGAGTAATGTGAGAAGCCCTGATTCATAGAGACATGGGCTTCCCGATTGGCTCAGATGGCAAAGAATCTGCCTAGAAGGCGGGAGGCCTGAGTTTGATCCCTGGGTAGGGAAGATCCCCTAGAGAAGGGATTTTTCCCATTGCCTGGAGAATTCCATGGACAGAGGAGCCTGGTGCACTACAGTCCACGTGGCCGCAAAGAGTCAGACAAGACTGAGCGACTTAACAGTTGGGTCTTTTTTGGTAGTCAGAATGCCCCGAGTTCTGGTTCTAACTATACTGCTTGCCACCTGAGTGAGCCAAGAATGCTTCTTAATCTCCCAGACTTTATTCCTCCATCTGGGGCATGAAGATTATACTGCCCGTGCCCTGGTGCTCTTCAGAGGATTAAGATAAATGGTCCAGCATCTTGTCCAATACAAAAAAGGGGCCAAACAGTATTAGAAATCTGCCCCTTTATCACTTCATGCAGCAAAAGTTCTGCCTTCATATATGATGGGGAAGAAACACAACCTATTCAGATCAGAGTTCTGTAGCTTACAGAAAGAAAATCTCCATATACCCATTCAAACTATTTGTTTACTCTATCGATTGGTCACATTCTCTGTGAAAGGTACCGTCTCAGGAACAATTGTCATCAAGCTCTTTATTATTATAGCCATTTAATCCCAGATCTGCATGGTTTTTAGGTGAAGTCTTGAGTCAACTGCTTACCAAGAAAATCTGGAGAAGAAAAGATCTTTTTTTACACTTCCGAAGTATGTCCAATTTGTTTTGAAAAGGCAGGATTCCAATCTCACAGTCAGAAAATGTGGTGTTTGGGGTGGCAGTTATAATACTGTGACTATATTTCTCAAACCATAAATTGACATGTGGTCTGACAAGCATAAAGTGTACTTCTGGAGACAGTGGGATAGAATATTTGAAATCAGAACTGGAAAATTTGGGACATATGAAGGCTATAAATAGTGGGCAGAGATTGGGCTGGTTCCAGCAGAGACTCAATTCCTACTAAGAACCACATAATTAGCCAGTCCCCATTTGTTATACATATAAATACTAGTACATAAGAGAGGCAATTTAAACCAGAATGATAAACAAGCCATGCCTCTGCCAAAGGGCTGCCTGGCACACACATTCCCTGTTCCCAGAGCTCCGTGAAGCCCTGGATGGAGCGGAGGGGGGGTTGTCCCTGGGGAACTGACAATAAAGCTGGGGAAAAAAATGCTGAGACCCAAACACACCCACACCGCACAGCATGTTCATTCACATCACATGGTCATCCTCACTGACCCTTCATCCTACAGATGATGGCAGAATGATCTCACACTGGCAGTTTTTGGATAACCATGCCTCTTCCCAGTGGGAGAATCTACTTTCTGCCCAGACCTATTAGGAAATTACTCCCTGTACTAGACTGGCAAAACAATGTTGGGATTAGAGTAAGCAGAGAGTTAGGGCAAAGGGCATATTTGAAGGAAGTTCCGCCTCTTTATTGGGCTTCCCAGGTGGCACAGTAGTAAAGAATCCGCCTGCCAATGTAGGACACTCAAGAGAGGCAGGTTCAATTCCTGGGTCCAGAAGATGCCCTGGAGGAGGAAGTGGCAACCCTCTCCAGTATTCTTGCTTGGGAAATTCCATGGACAGAGGAGCCTGGCAGGCTACCATCCATGGAGTCACAAAAAGTTGGACATGACTGAGTCACTAACACACACACAGACACACAGACACACTTCTTTATTACTTTCACATGGCTTGTTAGGAATAAGGTATGGCACTGCTCTGCAAAATATAAGGACCCCAACATAAGACATTGCTCCAGTAGAGGAAAATGGATAGGATGTGGAGGACATGAATGTATCAAGTTCATGATAGGAATAGTCCACTTGATGAGCTTGACTTGAAGCTGCCATGTGATGCCAGACACATGGCTAAGCATACAACCTCTCTTAATCCTAACAGATCCTGTTATCTCACCTTTTACAGGGAAGGACATTGGGGCACAGGTTCATACAACTTTAAGATTTTTTTTTTTTTTAATGTGGACCATGTTTAAGGTCTTCATTGAATTTGTTACAATATTGTTTCTATTTTATGTTTTGGTGTTTTGGCTTCAAGGCATGGGGAACCTTAGCTCCCCAAGCAGGGATCAAACCCCCACCCCCTGCATTTTAAGAGGAACTCAACCACTGGATGACCAGGGAAGTCCCTCACACAACTCCTAATAAACTGTGCAGTCTTCAACTGAATTCAGGTCTTCAAATTCCATGACTCCCAACCTAACACCATAGCAAGAGCAAATATATTTCAGGAAGGACCAGAACAGAAACTGGTCTCCCCACCTTCTGGTTCTCCATAGCAAAAGCATCAGAATCACTAAGGAACATTTTGAAAATATAGGCTTGGGTCCTGCCCTGAAATTTCTGATTCAGAGAGCCTGTGTCTCCATATTTTGAGGCATACCACCCCAAACTGGTGATTCTCATACATACCTCCTGTTAGGGACTTCTTGACAAGCCAGCTGTATCTGGCTAAATTTTTGCTAATTTCTTAACAAGAAGGGATTAGAAATCAATATTTAATGTTACTATTAAACATTTATTATCTGTGCAGTACAAATCTACCTCTGATAAACATGTAGTTAAGTAATGGCTTATGTGTTGTGTTTAGTCACTAAGTCGCGTTCAGCTCTTTGATGCCCTGAGGACTGTAGCCTGCCAGGCTCCTCTGGTCCATAGGATTTCCCAATACTGGAGTGAGTTGCCATTTCCTTCTCAAGGGGATCTTCCTGACCTGGGGATCTAATCTGTGTCTCCTGCATCGGCAGGCGGATTCTTTACCACTGAGCCACCTGGGAAGCCCTAGATTCATGATGGTTCAAACATAGTCTAACTGCCCCTCAGTATCTCACATTCAATTAATGTCTACTCTGGATGCCATTCTTTACCACTAGCCTCAGCTGTGACACTCCTGTGGGTGATATTCTTAACTACTGCAGTAAGCCAAAGTCAGATTAAGCCAAAACTAGGTTAAAGATGGCTCCTTACAGACTGCTCTGAGGATGGCCAAGTTATGAAAAACTAGGAGACACAGCAGCCAATGGTATACGTGTAGCAGAGCCAACACAACTGGAGTGACTTTTGGTCAATGGAATACGCCAATTTAAAAAGTATGGAACGTACACTTGGACTGAAAACAAAAATTCCCAAACACTGATCTCTGCAAAGTACTCAAATTAGGAAGGCAGAAAGGATGAAGAAAAGAGATCGGTTCATTTCCAAAGTACTCATTTGAAATTTTTTGGTGCTGCAACCAAGGAGATGGGTATGAAAAAGAAATTGGATCAAAATATCCAAGTCTATATTTCTGTATAACCCAAGTCTCTGAGGTTAGCCATTGTTTACATCTGCAATAGGAGAACAGAGTTAAACACGTAACACTGGTCTTTTGGCTTGATGACAGAAAAGAACATGATGCCAAGGGCAATTTATATTCCTGACATATATATGCTACTCAGTGCCTTAGGTCAAAGATTTGACCCTAATGCCTTGATTTCTCAATCTGAAAATATGGATAGAGAGCAAGAAGGGGGCTCCTAGTAGATGAGAGACACCACATTTGTACTATACTTATGCTCTAATTGCAAACTACCCACAGTTATGTACATTCTGTTTTATGTGCTTTATAAGAGTCAGATGTGGAATTCCCTGTTGGTAGTGGTTGTTTTAACTCTCTAGAAACTTGAAGGGAAGTTAGAACTAAAAAGAAATAAAAGAAATAAGACTTAAGAATTAAATGCTTTGAATATTTTCCTCCCTAATTTTCTTTGTAGAGAAATGGAAGACAGACTAGCATCAGCGGGGTGCTTTCAAGTGAATCATAATCAAATGTGCGTGCAAAACCATTGGTGAAGTCTAGATGTGCAATTAAATGCCTAATTATGCTCAGAGAGCCCCTGCATTCTTTACTCCCTCACTGCACCCTCAGGAAACCACACAGCAGCCTTCTGTCTTGAGTACGGGCTCTTTAAAGTGTTTAAATGGCATGCAAGTGCAACTGCGTGCCCAATTAGGGGTGCAACTGCTGGGCCAAAGCATGAAACACAGTCTATTCCCTGCCACTCTGGGTTAGCTCTCCAGACCTTTAGGGCCATGTTCCTCAGCTCCTTTGGCATCCCAGGGCTCAGTGAGAAGTACTGGATGGTGCTTTATCCTTTGTCAGTTTTAGAGATGGTACCAGGGAGAAAAAGTCAAACTCTGATGCTTCCACCAAAGGCTTTGATTTATTTCCTCAACTAAGAGATGGAAAGTTATCCTCAGATATTGCCCTGTTGCATAGGGTGAGTAATGAGGAAAGAGAGATAGGGACCTCCTTTAATTCCCTCTCTCCATCCCTCAGTACTAATCGTGGTTAGGCCCCTGTTCAGCTTATTGAAGAGAGATTAGGGATCATCAAAATATATTCACTACTAGGGACTCAGAGTGGGCTTCCCAGGTAGCTCAGATGGTAAAGAGTCTACCTGCAATGCAGGAGACCCCGGTTTGATTCCTAGGTCAGGAAGATTCCCTAGAGAAGGGTATGGCAACCCACCCCAGTACTCTTGCCTGGAGAATCCCCAGGGACAGAGGAGCCTGCTGGGCTACAATCCATGGGGTCGCAAAGAGTCAGATATGACTGAGCGACAAAGCACGGCACAGAACAGAGACCCAGAGCACATGCTCTGAAAAGGTCATGTAGGAAGGATTTAGAATTTTCTTTCATTTGGAAGTCACAGATAAACCTTTTTCATTAAAAAATCTGACATTTGTTGGACACCCACGTCCCCAGGTCCAGCTGCCTTCCACAGATTTTTTTAAATTAATTAAGTTATTTTAATGGGAGGTAATTATTTTACAATATTGTGGTGGTTTTCACCATACACTGACATGAATCAAGTCATAGTGGAAGGAATGCACTGCATGGGAAAAACCAGAGTCAGAGGTTAGGCAGCCTTACACCTTAGGGCGGCTAAGAAGCGGATCCCAGGGGTGGAGAAGAGGTGGGGAGGGCCTACACATGGCAGGTGGGTGTGTGTGGAGGGTTCTGGGGAGCAGGCAGAGTTGGTGTCAAAACAATCCGTAAGTCAGAGGAGAGGTGTTTCAGAGGCAGAGGAACTTCAAGCTCTAGGGAGATCATCAGGAGAGCAGGATTGGAGTCCCAGAGGAAGAGGTAAATATAAGGAAGCAACAAGTAATCCAAAGCAAAACCAGAGCAAGAAGCCAGAGAACTCAGTGTTGGACTAACCAGAATATAAGGTCAAGGTTTGGTCATAAGATATGAGAGGAGTCCAAGCATCAGGACTTTTACTTTAAAAACGGTGGTTTCCCAGGTGGCACTAGTGGTAAAGAACTCGCCCGTCAATGAACGAGATGTAAGAGACACAGGTTCAATCCCTGGGTCAGGAAGATCCCCTGGAGGAGGGTATGGCAATCCACTCCAGTATCTCTGCCTGGAGACTCCCATGGACAGAGGAGCCTGGTGGGCTACAGTCCACGGAGTCACAAAGAATCAGACATGACTGAAGTGACTGAACACACACCCACACACCGTATAGCATGGAGAACTCGATACTCGGTAATGATCCATATGGGAAAAGAATCTAAAAGAGTTGATATATATATATAACTGACTCACTTTGCTGTACACCTGAAACTAACACAACATTCCAAATCAACCACGGTCCAATAAAAACTTTAAAATAAAAATTGACGCAACACCTACTGTGTGTTGGATATTGAAGGCAGACGTCAGTATTGACAATACAATGGTAAAACCACAAATAGAAATAATGGTTAGAAACGGACCTAACAAAAGGCTTGGGATACTGAATATACAGTTGTGGACTCAGGAGATCTTTTAGCTCCCTTTGCTGTTTGCAAATTCTGGGATAACATGTGAGTGGTTTCCGCTACAGGAATGCCAGTGCTGTTAGAGCAGAGCTGCAGCGGACAAGTCAGGACCCCGACTTAGTGGGACATGTTTATGATTCTTCCTTCTTATTTGTCCAAGCTGCTGCTTTTCTGTATCCTCAGTCTTAAAAAAAAAAAAAAGAAGAAAAAAAAACGCACACTCTGTCTTAACATGCCTCACCTCCTTCCTACTTGGCTTAAGAACAAAAATTCCAGCTGTTGATATTTCATGCCTCATCATGAAACAGGGCTGACCTCTCACTGGCAAAGGGGTCCCTGTTGTCTGGTGGGCTCACAAAGCCTGTCCCACAAACCCCCTTCTTGTTTTTGTCAAAAGAGGTTCGTGTGACTGAGAAATGAAAAAAAAACCCACAAAACACAGTTCAAGTGTTAGAAGCCAGTTCCAGACTCAAAGAGAAATGCAGTGGTCAAGGCACATGAACAATAAAGGTGCCTTTATACAGTAATCTAAACAATTAGTCACCAAAAATATGCAACCCCAATGAGCAGTACTCAGAAAGGGGGAGGGGGCAGGCTGCGTATAGAAGTCAACAAAGTACTAAGGTAAACTTTTTGAGAGGATCAATTTGGTCATGGTTACTGGTTATTAGTGGATCTGACATATTCACAGGATCTTTCTCTGGCTCTAAACACCGAATCAGGACAGTGATACAGCTTCCGTTGACTTAGAGAACACATAGCCAGAGAAGCGCACAGCTGAAGCTTCATTAGCAGAAAGCAAGGCAGGGTGCTAAGGTGGAAGCACAGGATGCATGGAAGTCAGAATCATCTCGAACCAGGCTCTGCCTTGAAGCTTTACCCTGCTTTACTGTAAACATCTCATGGGTTTAAAAGGACTGAGAAAATATCTGAGTGTACCTTGATACATGATGACACAGAAGCTTCCTGGGCAGATTCTTGGTCACCCACAGGCAGCCCACAGCACTGGCCCCACCCCTGACACATCCAGGGCTCCACACCAGGCCCCTCCCTTCAGGCACTCAGTCTCTGTCTGCTGCATCTCAGTGGCTTCCTGCTGATCTCCCCACTTGCAGGATTTCCTCTTCTTCACAGACATATGCGCTAGAGAAAGCTCCTCAAAACCACACTCACACCATCCTCTTGCCCAACAGCCTCAACAATGCATCTCTAATTATATAATAATGGTAGCTGCTATTTATGGACTGCTGGGCTTGTGCATTGCCTCGGTTATTGTCATTCTCACAGTGATAATATTAGGCAGGAGGTAATCCCTCCATCTGTTCCACAAGGAAGCAGGAACAAAATCCTCACTCAAGTCATCAGTGAGGAAACTGAAGATCAGAGAGCTTGAGGCATCCTCCCCAAGTGCCTTGTAAGAACTTACCTTACAATTCACATGCAGGTGTATCCAGTAGGAAGGCTGGGGTTCTCTCTACTCTCCTAGACTACCCTAGTGGGGAAAAATGCAAACTCTCTACCTGGCATTCAAGGCCTTACAGAGTCTGAACCTAAGATGGCTCCAGTTGAACTTTCTCTGCCCATATTCTTTATTTTGGTCCAAACAAATTACACCCAGGGCCCTAGAAATGCCCAGCTTCACAATACTGCCTGGGACTTCTATTCTGGTCCTGCTTCTCAGGATGGTTCCTTCCCATTTAAATTCTACCCACCAGTCCCAGGAATGAACTGTTAAAAAGCTGTCTCTGCCACCACACCTTTCCTTGTAAGCATACCTGCAGCACAAACACACCAGCTAGAAGAGACTTCTCCTTCCTCGGATCCCACCAGCAGACTTGTGAGACTCTCTCATGACTTGTGTTGTGAATGGTCATACCACAAGCTCAGAAGTCAGAAGGCCCAAGGTTTAATTCTTCACTTTTTCACTTACCACTTAAACTCTAGGACCTCTGCCTCCCTGTGCCATAGGATTGTTTTCAGGAGTTAGTTATAAAACAAATGGAAAAGTGCTCAGCACAGTCTGACAAGGAGCAAATGTCTATAATTATTATTACAGTGATTTGTATCCACACATTATTCTGTCTTCTGAGCATAAGTTTCTTGAGGAGGGGGAACTACCGTACTCAGTCTTCTATCCCCACTGTGATTAGTGGCACATGATAATATTTGACAATGAATGACAAATCTGATGGAGTTTCCAATCTAATTTCAAAACCCATTAGGTTATAACTGGTCCCAAAGCTCTACACAATGAAATTGCAGCAAGAATTTAATGGGCAAATACCTATATACTTCCGAGTTATTGTTTTGAAGAACTTAGATGAGTGAGGTCCAGGGTCTATAATGCTACAGTCAGAGTTAAAGGAGAGAAAAAACACTTAAAACACACCTCCCATCCCTTGTGCACAGATGAAGGAGCACTCACAAGGCTTGGGGAGAACAACAGGGGTAGCAGAAGCATCATCATAGTAGGTGGTAGGAATAGCAGCCAGCATTTACCAAGTACTTCAGGAGGTACCAGACAATAGTTCAAATGCTTCCTGTGGGTTAACCCATTGAATCCTCATAACAACCCATGTGAGGTGGCTTCTATTCTTTCCCCATTTTTAGATGAGAAAACTGAGTCTGAGAAAAGTTAATTTCTAAGGTCTCACAGGAAGTGATGGAACAGGGATTCGAACCAGAGCCGAAGTATTCTATACGTTGTGACAGACAGTGACAGTCTCAATGCTGTGCTGTCCCCACACCGGTAAGGACGCCAGTCCAGCCAGGCCTCAGAAAAGGTTCCTGTCCCTGACCCCCAGTCATCACACTAAAGGGGCTGCCTCCTTTAGGAGATCCAGATGCCATTAGAAGGGGTGGAATGAGAATACTGACATGAGAGGACACTAAGCAGACAAGATGACTGAGTGAAATGACCCAGGTGGATGGAACCTCAGAGTACAGGTCAAGGGCCTTGTGAGGACCTCAGAGAGCAAGCTCACAGTGTGTGAGGAGGCAGATACAAGCTGAGGCCAAAGGATCAAGGGAAGCAGCCTTGCTCCTGGATGAGTTCCTTCAGGAAAACAAATATAAACACATTGATGACCATGTCTTAGAATCCCATATTGCTTTAGGCTCACCTAGCCACAGTTGGGGCTCTGGAGCCCCTTGATGCTGAGGAGTTAATGTTGAAATTGCTGCTTAAGCTAGTTAAACATAATGAGGGCCCTTCCTAATGAAAACCATGAGAAAAATGGGCCCACATAAACACAGCCCAGCATGGCTGTGACCATTCATCAGTATCACTCTCACATAAATCACCATTCCTGAAGGAAGGGAGGCAACCATACTCTGGGGCATGAAGCTAATCAATCTCAGAAGAAGGAACTTTGCAAACCCTTCTTACGGTCGCCAGAGCCTGGACCATGATGAACCCCTGCTCTGTTTCATTATATATGTGAAAAGTGGACCTTCTTCTACAGGGTAACCTGTGTGTCAGTGTAGGGCCAGTAGTGCCTGGCAGGCATCTCAAGTCCACAAAAGACAGCATTGGACTGACCATTTCACTAACTTAGACCAACTCCTGGACAAGCATTCTTTCATCCAGTTGGCCTAACAACATGGATTTTCAACAGGGACAATAAAGGGGGCAAAACTGGTTCTTGGAGGGTGAAATAAAACCTTACTATCTTTTTAAATAAAGCACAGATATACATAAAATAAATAAACAGATATGTAATATATCCATCCTGATAAAATTCCATGATGGAGGGGGGAGCAATGAGGGAAAAAAAATACACCTCTTTGTGGGAGAGGAACAAGAATGAATCCAGTTTTTAAACACTAAGAGAGGCACAAGAAAATTGGAAAAGGTTGCTGATGGGAGAAATAGGAAGACAGAAGAAACAATATTCCCCTATCTTCAGTCTTTGCCAAAATCCACCCACAGTCTCTAAGGATGTAGCTAGAGCCTACATCCAGGTTCTTCTTTGGTATAGCTTGGTCCAACCAGCCATCAACAAATAACATAATGAAGGGATCCCACTTGTAGGAATGAGGTCAAACCTAAAGGTCAGCTGTGCTCTGCAGTTTAGGAAAACATAAGAAGACCTCAGGAGAAAACAAACCTGATGACACCTTGATCTTGGGCTTCTGTCTTCAAGAACTGTGGGAAAAGTTGATTTCTGTTGTTTAAGCCACACTGTTGTTCTTCAGTCGCTAAGTCATGTCTGACTTTTTGTGACCCCATGAACTGCAGCACACCAGGATTCCCTGTCCTTTACTATCTCCTGGAGTTTGCTCAAACTCATATTCATCGAGTTAGTGATGCCATCCAACAATCTCATCCTCTGTCACCCCCTTCACCTCACGCCCTCAATCTTGCCCAGCAATTAGAGTCTTTTCCAATGAGTCTGGTCCATGGTCTTTCGTTACTATGATACACATGGCTGGTATTACTTCACCACTAAGGCTCACTCACACCAGATTCTCCTGGGCACAGGAGAACAATTTCCCCAAGTCTAACCAATTACTTGGAAGCAGAAGTGACATCACATTTCTGGGCCAAAGCATTACATTGCTGGGTCAGGATGTTCTATTAACTCTCTTCCATGCCACAGCGATCAAAGAACATAAGGAGATGGAGGTACCAGGAAAAGGAAGTAGCCCAGAATCCCAAACCACTACTTCCCTGGAGAACTGGATCTGCAGAGGACTTTGTGTGAAAGAGAAATAAGTTTGTTCTGTTATGCCACTGAAATTTTTAATGTTATTTTTCACACAGCATGATTCAGCCTATTTTTACTGATATACCCACCCTACATATGTTTGGGAGAATGTTTCCTGGTGGTACTGGGGTGTCTCCTCATGGGCCACCTGTGAAACGAGATGTCTTCCCTCTAACAAAGTCATGAGGAAAGAAACTGACAATGAAGAGTTCAAACAAAGGGGGTGATCCATGTGGAGCCTCAACACATCAGAGACAAAGGTTAAGAATCTGTCAAAGTTTCTCTACACTTGTCTAGTCAAGTTGGGTGAGAATTCTGAGGGCGTGAGCAGTCAAGGGCCAAAAAAAGGGGTGTGTGTGGGCTATTTTGGCATAAGTCAGAGCAGGCTTATGGGTTCTATAGTGGCCTTAAGGAAATGTCCTTCAAAGTATATTAACACATATATGTGGAATCTAAAGCAATGGTATAGATGATCTTATTAACAAACAGAAAGAGAGACACAGACACAGAGAACAAACATATGGACACCAATGGGGGGAAGAGGGAGGTGGGATGAACTAGGAGCTTGGGATTGACATATATCCACTATCGATGCCATGTGTAAAACAGATAATGAGTGTTAGTCGGTCTGTCATGTCCAACTCTTTGAGACCCCATGGACTGTAGCCCACCAGGCTCCTCTGTCCACAGCATTCTCCAGGCAAGAACACTGGAGTGGGTTGCCATTTCCTTCTCCAGGGGATGAGAGCTCAATGAGAACCCACTCTATAGCAGAAGAAACCCTACTCAGTGCTCTGTGGTGACCTAAATGGGAAGGAAATACAAAAGAGAGGTGATAGATGTATGACTGATTCACTTTGCTGTACAACATAAACTAGTTCAGTAAACTAAACTACTCCAATAAAAATTAGTTTAAAAATAAACACTTTCTCTGGTTTCCTTCTCACCAGGAAGGCGCTTTGATTCTTGAAGTTTGATTTCCTGGTCAACAAGAATAATCGTTCCCACAAAAATATACAGCATCATCTAACACTGTAAATCCAGAGAAGGAAATGGCGCTTTACCATCTGAGCCACCAGGGACGAAATAAGAACAAGGAAATGGCAACCCACTCCAAAATTTTTGCCTTGGAAATCCCATGGACAGAGGAGCCTGGCAGGCTACAGTCCAGTCGCAAAGAGTCGGACACAACTGACTAAGCAAGCAAGCAACACTGTAAATAGATTCCCCAGTACATTTCAATTAAGTGTATTAAGCTAGCAGAATTCTGACAAACACCTCAAGACTTTATTGCACCAATGGGTACCAATGATCCATGCTCCAAACTTCCATGAACTCCATGTAGACTGAGTCATTGGTATAACCCAGCTTTATGACCCAAAGTATGAGAGGATGATGCCCTCAACTTGTTGGTAGATTCCATTAAACCTATCTTCTTTTCACTTATGCATTTTAGCTCATTGCTCAATCCCTTTAGTTCTCTTCTCAACATCATGATGAATTTATCTTTTGCTCTTGACACTTAATTTCTGTCTCATGTGGAAACTCAGCAAGGTATGTGCAAGTTGCGTCCTATAAAAAGGCTGTGCAGGCCAAGTGGTTGGAAGAGACACCCGATTTCTGATAAGGGTTCCACTTGTCAGGCCATGTGAATTGCATGTACTCACATCAGTGGCCAGACTGAGCCCTTATCCAAGCTGGTCGGCCCAGAGCAGGGATTTTTCTATAATTTGCACAAAGGTCCTTGTGAGCTGGAGGTGGCCGTGTCCTGAGTCATACACCCCTTTCCAAAGCCTGACTTTTCTCTCAGGGTCACATTCACACTGTTGCTCACATACTTTAAGCAGAAGGTCCCTGTAGCGGGGCTGCCCCATCACCTCTGGCTCAGGCATCACCTCTGTGAGTGGATTTACCTCGGCTTCTGATGGACAGATGCTGTACCCACATCATTACTTAATTCTGTGGTTCTCAGCAGCACCACCCAAAGGGGCAATTGGCAACTTTTTGAGTTCTCACAATAATTAGAAGCACCATCTTTAGTGAGCAAGGGTAACGGATGCTGGCCATCCAGTGGGTATGGGGTGGTCCTGCACAGAGAAAAACCATCCCTCATCCGGTGTGATTTTCAAATGCCCCCACCCTCAACTTCATGGAGATGAAAAACTTTCAGACATTCATGCAAATATTAGCTAAATGCATGCCATGTGCTTGCCCCTCATTCAGTGGATCTGGGTGGATGAAATTCTCGGCTCTCTGGAGCTTGTAAAAACCTGTTTTAATTTTCTGAGCCTGGAACTTAACCCAATGTTACATAAAACAGAAAATACTTTTGCACTGTCTTAAGATCTCATTATGTTTCCTGAAATGCAACCGCCATGCAAATCGAGGGAAAATTGTAATTAATTTTGTTCTGAAGTCTACCAAGAATTGTTCACTGTATCAGAAAACCACATCACCAACTGCATCACTCTTCAGGACAACCAAACCACCGGTATAATTTGTCTTTCTAGTTCACACTTACAGCTATATCAATGACAGGGTCCCTGACTAGGCAAACAGCTGACTCCTTAAGGAACATTTAGCATAAAACCATACCCATACCAGGGAAGTAGCACATACTTCCCTGGTGGCTCAGATGGTGAAGAATCCGCCTGCAATGCAAGAGACCCAGGTTCAATCCCTGGGTCAGAAAGATCCCCCGGAGAAGGAAATGGCAACCCACTCCAGTATTCCTGCCTGGAGAATTCCATGGACAGAGAACCATGGAGGGCTATAGACCATAGGGTCACAAAGAGTCAGATATGAACGAGTGACCAACACTTTTACTTTTTCACTGTACTTTATACCCAAACATTCAGAAATAGGTGTTATTTTATTGTATATTGCTTTCCTTTAGTTTCAGTTACATTATAGTTGGGGTATTATTAATATATTATTGTTTTTTAATATGTGTGTTGTTGGTTATATTATCAATGAATCTCATTTCAAGATGTCAAATGTGATGTAAAAATCTGTGCCTTTTACAGAGGGGGGGCACTGCATCTAATAAGTTGAAAATCAGTTCCTTAACCATTGAAGTATTCAGCCCCACAGTTTCCAGTGAAGAGCCTCTTCCTCAACAATTTTCTAGAAAGCCTTTTGAGAGCAAGAACTCGCTCGTATTCCCCTTTTTCAAAACTCGAGAGTCCCCTTCAGTCTAATGAATTTGAGGAATACCTTTTCAAGGAACTAGATCCAGTGAAAATCTTGACACATAGGGCAGAAAAGCCCATGTGGTTATTTATAGTGAAATTAATGGGAAAAAAATTAATTCCATACAACTAGTAACTTTAATGTTAAGATTCTGAAAATCTCACATTCCTTAATTCAATGAATTATTCACAAAAATATATATAGTCATCACTGACTAGTCATTGGTTAAAGGGCACAAGCTAACTCCTAAGCTGTTTGGGAAGATACATGTATCTAATACAAACACATGATAAACAACAATCTTCTCCTTGATGTCATGACTCTACAGAGAGTAAATGTCATGGAGGACATGAAACAGGATCCAGGACAGCCAGATTAGGGAGGAGAGCAGAAGCTGATAGGGAAGGCATCTAAGCCATCCCATACAGAGAACCAAGGGTGTGGACTGCTAGGCCCACCAATGCCACTTAACTGGCTTGTCTGGCTGTGGATGAGTTTCTTTTCCTCTGTTCCAGTCACAGTTCAACCAGAGAAGCAGAACCAGTAGGAAGTATGTATCAAGAGATTTATTGCAAGACATTAGTTTACATGATTATGGGACCTGGCTAGGAAAATCTGAAATCCATAGGGAAAAACATCAGGAAGGCTACCTGAAAGTGCTGGGCACGGGCTATGCCACTGTCCATAGGCAAAATTCTTCTTCACAGAGGCCTCATCTGTGCTCATAAGATTCAACTGACTGAATCAGGCCCACCTGGACTGTCTAGGACAATCTCCCTCAAGAAAGTCAACTGATTACAGACTTTAGTCACATCTACAAAACACCTTTGGAAAAGACTCTGATGCTGGGAGGGATTGGGGGCAGGAGGAGAAGGGGACGATAGAGGATGAGATGGCTGGATGGCATCACTGACTCGATGGACGTGAGTCTGAGTGAACTCCGGGAGTTGGTGATGGACAGAGAGGCCTGGCGTGCTGCAATTCATGGGGTCACAAAGAGTCGGACACGACTGAGCGACTGAACTGAACTGAACAAAACACTTTCACAGTAACACCCAGATCAGTATTTGACTGACTAATGGTGTGACAGCCTAACTAAGTTGAGTCCTTCAAAAGCCCACAAAAGTCCACCCCTTGTCAACTTTGCACCCAACACCCATCTCTTAAAAATCACAGTTTCCAAATAAAAGGAATAACAAAGTCATAACTCTACATACCACAATGCAGCTATCCTTCATACAACTGAAAACACACCAACCTCTTCCCCACAAGAGAAGGCCAGGTTCTTGGGGAATGTTTCTATTTCACCTTTGATGTCCTGTTACTGAAATACTATAAAGTTCATCATTATTAATAACTTTTACATTAAATGGTAAGGGGATAAGAGAAAAAAACAAAAATATTTAATATGTATATAAATATCTGAGCAACAAAAGACAAATACAGCTAATAATATTCTCAACTTCAAAATGAGGATGCCAGGCCTATTTCACAAAGCTGCTCAAGGAATTCAGTGATGTGATATGTTATAAGCACTGTATTCTAAATATCATCATCATCCGTATTACCACTAGACAGGCACCTATAATGGTTTTAGGGTGAAAACTGTGACTCAGAAGAACACAACAGTAAGTCTAATGTAGGACTGAAAGGAAATTAAGAAATGGCTGTTTCTGGGGCAAAAAAAAAAAAAGCCAAAAAACCAACAGAAATAAAATCATAGTGAAACATACCAATTTGTTGGATGAAAAAACTAAACACTGAAAATATCTAAATTATTTTCATAGTGCAGGCAGAGAAACAAACTTTCTCTTAGGGAGCAAAACTGTCTTTTGATAAGCAAAATACCTAAATAACATCTTTAGCTGGAAACAGTGCAGCTTTTTCTTCCTCTCCCATCATTCCCCTGAACTAGCCCACACAGAGGGACCTCTGGATTACAATCAAGGAGAGAAGGGAATGCCTATGATTCCCCTATGAAGACTTCAAGAATCTGGAGGACCAAAGATAGAGAAAGAGACAGACAGAGACAGAGATACAGAGCCTCTGATGGAGGGAGACAGAAGCCAGGAAAGAAATGCAGGCTCCTGGGGTTGGTACAGCTGTGCATAAGAAGACAGGCAAAGAGGTGTTGTGGGGCTTTCACTGTACTTATAAGATCCTCAAAACTTTCTCTAAAAATTAGTTTATTTTATGGAAAGTATAATTCAGTATGCTACACTATGACTTCCCTAGTGTCTCAGACAGTAAAGCATCTTCCTACAATGCAGGAGACCCGGGTTTAATCCCTTGGTCGGGAAGATCTCCTGGAGAAGGAAATGGCAACCCACTCCAGTATTCTTGCTTGGAAAATCCCATGGATGGAGGAGCCTGGTGGGCTACAATCCAAGGGGTCGCAAAGAGTCGGACACAACTGAGCGACTTCACTTCACTTCATGCTACACTAAAGTCTTTGACTGTGTGGATCACAACAAACTGTGGAAAATTCTGAAAGAGATAGGAATACCAGACCACCTGACCTGCCTCCTGAGAAACCTGTATGCAGGTCAATAAGCAACAGTTAGAATCAGACATGGAACAATGGACTGGTTCCAAATCGAGAAAGGAGTACGTCAAGGCTGTATATTGTCACCCTGCTTATTTAACTTATATGCAGAGTACATCATATGAAATACCAGGCTAGATGAATCTCAAGCTGAAGTCAAGATTGTGAGGTGAAATATCAATAACCTCAGATATGCAGATGATACCACTTCAATGGCAGAAAGCAAAGAGGAACTAAAGAGCCTCTTGATGAAGGTGAAAGAGGAGAGTGAACAAGCTGGCTTAAACCTCAACAGTAAAAAAATGAAGATCATGGCATCTGGTCCCATCACTTCAAATAGATGGGGAGAAACTGGAATAGTGACAGACTTTAATTTCTTGGGCTCCAAAATCACTGCGGACAGTGACTGCAGCCATGAAATTAAAGGACGCTTGTTCATTGCAAAGTTATGACAAAGCTAGACAGCATATTAAAAAACAGAAATATCACTTTACCAACAAAGGTCTGTATGGTCAAAGATGTGGTTTTTCCAGTAGTCAAGTACAGATGTGAGAGTTGGACCATAAAGAAGGCTGAGGACCAAAGAATTGATGCCTTTGAACTGTGGTGCTGGAGAAGACTCTTGAGAGTCTCTTGGACAGCAAGGAGATCAAACCAGTCAATCCTAAAGGAAATCAACCCTGAATTTCCTTTGGAAGGACTGATGCTGAAGCTGAAGCTGAAGCTCCAATACTTTGGCCACCTGATGTGAAGAGCCAACTCATTGGAAAAGACCCTGATGTTGGGAAAGATTGAGGGCATGAGGAGAAGCGGGCAACAGAGGATGAGATGGTTGGATTGCATCACGAACTCAATGGACATGAGCTTGAGCAAGCTCCGGGAGATAAGTGAAGGGCAGGGAAGCCTGGAATGGAGTTGCACAGAGTTAGACACAACAGAGTAATAAGATAAATAATCCAATGAAGTTGATTTTTAAAAAATTCTATGATCTTAATTTTTATAAAATGTTGTAACATTATAAAATGTTATAAAATGAAAGGAAATAGCAAAATATTAGCAGTGGTTATTTCTCAGTGATGCTGATATGAAGCAGTGTTATATTTTCAGTTCCTCAAATAAGTGTACCAATTTTTTTCAGAATTAGAAAAAGTAAAATCTTCCTGAAAGAGAACCATTTTCCACTGAGTCTGTGCTCATTTCAGAACAATGCTGACCACTTAAAACTTATCAATTTCAAATTATTATCGCTTCAAAGGCAGATTCATGTTGATGTATGGCAAAACCAATACAATACTGTAAAGTACTTAGCCTCCAATCAAAATAAATAAATTTAAATTTTAAAAAATGACATATTAAAATTTTAAAAAATTAAAAAAAAAGAATGATCCATCTTGTTTTTATTGCTACCCAAGTTCCAGTTTTCTTCAGAATCTGTTCTTGCCTTTGAAATTAATCAATAAAGCAAATGAACCAACAACAGTGAAAGCATCCGCTCTTCTTGAATACAAGAGCAAAGAACGGAAAGACTCAAGACTCAGGTTTCCAAGACAGCTCTGCTAAAGAATTCACCGTGGCCTTGCACGAGACTTCCCCTCCAGGCCACAGCTTCTTCAGCTATAAACCGCAGGCCGTGAACCGGATCATCTCTAAGGGCCCATCCGACACTGACATCCCACCACTTTATGTGCCCCTCGGGGAGGAAAAGCAAGCAAAGCAGGAATCCATCACTGAGTCATCTTTTCATGGCACTGTGATAGAAATCACACCTCAGACAGCCCCCTTCTCTCTATTTCTCCATTTCATCTTCACCTTCTCAGCCTTCTTTCTCTTGCCAATCATGTGGCAGTAAAACTTAGATTTCACTCCCAACACTTCAGCTCTTCTGGCTGTTACTCTGAGAGTTCGGTCCTCATTGGTATCTGATTTTGCTCTGGTGCTCAACGGGGGTCTAAATATTTCCTCCTCTCCATTCCAGCTTATTTCAGCAAAACTTCACACCCTCTCCTCTGTTGAAAGCTTCTCTAGCCCTCCCTGCATCATTCTCCCAGCTATTAATATAAATGCATGGGGAGCAGCCTCCATTTCTGCTCTCACAAAATGATGCTGGCATTTAAGAAAACTCTGTGTGAGTGAGTACAGGGAGGCTGGGGACGGATGCGGGGGTGGAAGCCCTGAGATCTTAATGTAATCATGCTCATTTTAAGATCTACAGTCATTTGTCCTTGGCTCCATCTTCCCAGAAATGACTGGCACAGGAAGCTTTTTTGAAGGGCTATTGGCTCAAGTCTCACTTGGCGGGTCTTGTGGTGGGGGGATCATTTCAGTTACAGTTTCATCTGCCAAGTCTGTATTCCCTGTTGCCTGCTGACCCGAGTTGGATTTTAAATTTCCATCAAGACCACCTGCCTGGTGTTAATTAGTTATGGTTTCTTATTTTAAATGCAAACTTGTTTTAACATCCGTGAACTGGCGTAGCATCTTGGGCAACTCCCCTGGTTCTACTGTACAAGCAGCAGTCCCAGCTGACCCAGCTATTTGTACTTTAATAAAATGCTGTAGCCCGGAGGGTAGAATATCCAGCAAATATCTGAGGCTCACCATTGTGAAATCCATGTAAATCTCAACTCCTGTTTTTTTCCTATTCATTGTTTCTTGAAAAATCTTCAATGTATAATCAAGGATAATTTTTTCTTATTCCCCATCCCACACATGTGCTTCACACTTCCTTATAATGTGAATAGGAGAACCTTAGAGAGAAACACAAACCTATTGTTTTTAATGCTGCTCTAGATATCTCTGTAGGTTTCACTCATGTGTGATGCATTTACCTATTGCTGTTGTATTAGTTGCTCAGTCTGACTCCTTATGACCCCATAGACTGTGGCCTACCTGACTCCTCTGTCCATGGAATTCTCCAGGCAAGAGTACTGGAGTGGGTTGCCATTCCTCCAGCTGATCTTCCCGACTCGGGGATGGAACCCCAGTCTCCTGCATCGCTGGCAGATTCTTTACCATCTGAGCCACCAGGAAAGCCCACTTACCAATTATTAAATCAAATCAACTGGTTTCCTCTTACAGGTAGTGGGTGAAGGAAATGATCTTTTCAGGCCTATTAGCTTTCCTTTAGCATGAAAATGTCACCCCACTCCAGTACTCTTGCCTGGAAAATCCTATGGACAGAGGAGCCTGGTGGGCTGCAGTCCATAGGATCACAAAGAGTCAGACACGACTGAGTGACTTCACTCTCACTTTTCACTTTCCTGCATTGGAGAAGGAAATGGCAACCCACTCCAGTGTCCTTGCCTGGAGAATCCCAGGGATGGCGGAGCCTGGTGGGCTGCCGTCTACGGGGTCGCACAGAGTCAGACACGACTGAAGTGATTTAGCAGCAACAGCAGCATGAAAAACTAAAGCCAGGAGTTCTCTTCTCCACTGATACAAGCATGTTCTCAGGAGACATGTTCGGACCAGATAACTTTCAGAAATTTATCCTAAATTTTCCTTCAATCCACGCACAAAAGTAAACAGAAGCACATTAAGAACGATGGACATAACAGCCAACAGGAAGATGATCTGGCATTAACACACTAATAAAATGAGTCTAGAACTTTGGAAGGGTTAGGAATCCCTCCTTTCTCCAAGACTCAGAAATGAAAATGGAATCTGAGGGAGAGTCAGGAGTCACTGGCTTTCAAAGAAGAGCTTGTATCTATAGATATTTTGATGTTAAATCCACTAATTCTCACATAATGTTGGGCCAGCATTAAATGAAGGTGGAAAAAAGGGAACTGATATTGTTGTCACTTAACATTTCCTTGAGCGGCCTGCCATCCAGGTTTCCTTATCATCTTTAGAAACAACCATTTCGAGAAGTGACGAGGAGCGTCATCTTCACAGATGTATTGTTGTTTTTCTTGTGCCCCAGACTATCTGATTTTATGTTCAACTGTCAGTCAGTTCAGTTGCTCAGTTGTGTCCGACTCTTTGCGACCCCATGAATCGCAGCATGCCAGGCCTCCCTGTCCATCACCAACTCCTGGAGTTCACTCAGACTCACGTCCATCGAGTTGGTGATGCCATCCAACCATCTCATCCTCTGTCATCCCCTTCTCCTCCTGCCCCCAATCCCTCCCAGCATTAGAGTCTTTTCCAATGAGTCAACTCTTTGCATGAGGTGGCCAAAGTATTGGAGTTTCAGCTTCAGCATCAGTCCTTCCAATGAACACCCAGGACTAAGCTACTTTAGAATGGACTGGTTGGACCTCCTTGCAGTCAAAGGGACTCTCAAGGGACTCACAGTTCAAAAGCATCAATTCTTCGGTGCTCAGCTTTCTTCACAGTCCAACTCTCACATCCATACATGACTACTGGAAAAACCATAGCCTTGACTAGACGGACCTATGTTGGCAAAGTAATATCTCTGCTTTTGAATATGCTATCTAGGTTGGTCATAACTTTCCTTCCAAGGAGTAAGCATCTTTTAATTTCATGGCTGCAATCACTACCTGCAGTGATTTTGGAGCCCCCCAAAATAAAGTCTGACACTGTTTCCAGTTTCCCCATCTATTTCCCATGAAGTAATGGGATCAGATGCCATGATCTTCGTTTTCTGAATGTTGAGCTGTAAGCCAACTTTTTCACTCTCCTCTTTCACTTTCATCAAGAGGCTCTTTAGTTCCTCTTCCCTTTCTGCCATAAGGGTGGTGTCATCTGCATATCTGAGGTTATTGATATATCTCCCAGCAATCTTGATTCCAGCTTGTGCTTCTTCTAGCCCAGCGTTTCTCATGATGTACTCTGCATGTAAGTTAAATAAGCAGGGTGACAATATACAGCCTTGACGTACTCCTTTTCCTATTTGGAACCAGTCTGTTGTTGCATGTCCAGTTCTAACTGTTGCTTCCTGACCTGCATATAGGTTTCTCAAGAGGCAGGTCAGGTGGTCTGGTATTCCCATCTCTTTCAGAATTGTCCACAGTTTATTGTGATCCACACAGTCAAAGGCTTTGGCATAGTCAATAAAGCAGAAATAGATGTTTTTCTGGAACTCTCTTCTTTTTCGATGATCCAGCGGATGTTGGCAATTTGATCAACTGTACCAATGACTAAATCCAGGGCTGGGAAGAGAAGGCATGGGATTACTTTTTTGTCATAATCTAATGGACAATTTTCTGGGTGCTAAGTATTAAATGGTTTTAGGAAATGATGAATGACACCAGCCTCAGTAGCTGGGAGGATTCCATTCTTCCAATCGCTGTCTTTTGGATCTACAAATAATCTGGGATCAGCTGGCAACAGGAAAAGCCATTGTCTGGGGCTACCTCAGTTTCCCCTCCGGGTTCCTCTCCCAAACACAGAGCCAAGGCACACCTCTGGATGTGAGAAGAAAAGAAGCTGTGACTGTAGATTAAATCACTCTATGGAGCCAGGTCAGATGGGACAAAGGCTTTGTGTCAGATCATAACCATAAAAATGTAATATCTAAAAGCAAACATTTTTTTGTTTTAAACATAATTACTGTCATGTATGTGAAATGTGAGAGCTGGATGATAAAAAAGAATTGATGCCTTCAAACTGTGGTTCTGGAGGAGACTCTTGAGAGTCCCTTGGACAGCAAGGAGATCAAACCAGTCAGTCCTAAAGGAAATCAACCCTGAATATTCATTGGAAGGACTGATGCTGAAGCTGAAGTTCCAATACTTTGGCCACCTGATGTGAAGAACCGACTCATTGGAAAAGATTGAAGGCAGGAGAAGGGGATGACAGAGGATGAGATGGTTGGATGGCATCACCAAATCAATGGACATAATTTTGAGCAAATTCCAAGAAATAGTAAGGACAGGGAAGCCAGGCATGCTGCAGTCCATGGGATCACAAAGAGTCAGACATGACTGAGCAACTGTACAACTGAAATGCAGTTTCCTGAAGGATTTTTACCTTTGGAAGATAAAAATACTGACAGATCCTAAGTACTCTAGTCCATATATATTTTTATATCATGCATGTGAATGCATGTGTACTTTATATTTATATTGTATACAGTATGCATATTAATAAATTATGCATTTTTCTAGAGATAATTATGGGTTGTGATAAACAATTATGTATACTGTGTTGTAATGAGTATGTACTGGTTCATACTGATTAGGCATAGCTCTAATAATTCCCAGCACAGCAACAGATTCTAATCTGTCAAATCTACATTCATCCCTTTCTTGGAGTACTTTTAAGCAATGCTTATGATTAGAGAAGAAAACAGCAATTCAGCTCAACGTGTAGTTCTATGTACCTTCACTCAATCAATATTCTTTTCAAGGAGAGATATATTTGCTTGTTTTCATGGCAAGTGATCAAACATTATGGTCTTGCTCTATGCCAGGTATAATTGTCTGACGCATCCTTGTTTTTGATTTTCCTAGAACTCTAGGCTGAATTCATTTTCTTCCAACAACTAGAATTTTCCTTTTGTACATGTCACTTCTCTTTGCAATAATTACCATTTTGCTGCCATTTTTCCTACTAAATCATTCTTAACATACTGATCTCAAACCCTTTTTAAAAAATCCCTAATTTCTACTTCCTTCAAACCAAAGAACAATGTTTGAGTCTGTCATTTATGTAACAAAAGTGCTAATTTTACCTTTGGATCCTTTTGGATTTCTTACTGAATCAAAAAGCATCATATTTGTTATTAGAAGATCATTTATAAGAATGTTACTTTCTTGTTTTGTATCATTAAACATTTCATGTCATACTTTGGAGGCAGGAGTTAATTTGTCAGAAGTAAGCTACTATTTGACTTAAATTCAGCATGTATTTCATAATTTTAAGGTTAAAAATATTGTACTCATTTTAAGAGTCCACCTTAAATTTTTTTTGAAATAAAGTGGGATGTATGTGGGTGGGTGGATGGATGATAGATACTTTAAAAAATAAAGCAGATTTAGTAAACAGAAAGGATATTCAAAAACAAAAAACCTCAGGAGCTAAGTGAATCAGTTATTCAACATTAATTGAATATTGATGAAGAAGAAAGAGTAAGTTATAAGTATACTCTAAATATGGGCTCCCCTGGTGGCTGAGGCAGTAAAGAATCTGCCTGCAATGCAAGAGACCCGGGTTCGATCCCTTGGTCAGGAAGATCCCCTGGAGGAGGAAATGGCAACCCACTCTAGTATTCTTGCCTTGGAAATCCTATGGACAGAGGAACCTGGTGGGCTATAGTCCATAGAGTCAAAAAGAGTCGGATACAACTAATCGACCATCACTTTCACTTTCTTCATACCCTTAATAAACATAACTATTGGCTGAAATACACAGAATCTGTATTTTTAGCTTTACGGAGGGGAAAAAAGGAGAAGGAGAAGCCACTTACTATAGATAACTGTCCTCTTAGATCCATAGAGACTGGTGAGCTGATGTCAACAAGAAGAATTAAAAAAAAAAAAAAAAAAAGCCCAACCATCAGCAAAACTACAAAATAGTAATTAGCACGAGCACTTCAAATACCTTGCAAGACACTGACTATAACCCATGGCTGACTCTAATTACACAGCTATAAAAGAAAAAAAAGAAAGAAAAAAAGGTACAAAAGAAGTTTTGTACCTTGATATTTGTGGTTCTTTAATTCTTGGTCTGTATCTATATAGTATCTGAGTTTCTAGTTATAATAAATTGTAAAATATTTCGTATCAGCCCCTCATCTGGCCACACCTGGGAAATCCTAGCACTTTTGCCTATGTGGTCTAACCCAGGGCACTCTACGTATAGAGGTAACTACCTTAATTGCAGGGGAAATGTCTAGGGGTATTTAAGAGTCTTCCACTGAGCTGGCTTTATGTGACAGCAAATTTTGCAGACAGACATATAAAAGAAGGAATAAAGTCTTAGTCCACTATGTAAATCTCAGAAGATAATATACTATCATTTTTTATAGCTTGGGATTAAACTATTTATCCACTATCAAAGGGATCTTTGAATTGTTTCTTTAAGAAATGGTAATGATTAGGTTTTAAGCATTACAGATTCTCTAAGTTAAGTCTCCCTCATGAATAATACCATGCATTTTCAAAATAGCTTCTTAGCATGGCCTGAAAACAAACCATCCCAAAAAGGAAAGTGAAGCTATGAGCACCTATTTCTAAGGACGTGATCAACTGAGATAACCAGGGCCTTGGAACATATCTTGAGGTTACAAAAAATACTTTTCCTTAAAAGATTATTTTGAATGAGGGGGAACTTTCCTGGTGGTCCACTGGCTAAGAATCTGTGCTCCCAATTCAGGGGGCCTGGTTCAACCCCTGCTCAGAGAACTAGATCCTGCCTGCCCTAACTCACACACAGCAGAGCTCCCCAAAAAGGACTATTTTAAAGGAAACAAAGATTCACATTTTTTTTTCAGTTTTGTCTTATACAAACGAAATTTTCTATAAAAAGGACATCCAGCTTTTTAAAGTAAAGATAAAAACCGTAAGAATTATTTTTCATGCCCAAATGAAAGTTCAAAAACAATATGCATCCATTATCTCCAAACACTACTCAGTAAAGCAAAACAGTCCTGTCTGACCCCTCTCCCTCAGTTGGCTATGGCATGTACCACCCTCTCCTTCATTCTGCTCTCTCTTGGCTCCTCTTCCTCTCATTCATTCACAGAACTGCCTTAAAGAACTTAAAACTCAGTTCACAGGATGACTTAGGGTGAGAAACACTGGTTGCAGCAAATAGTTAAAGCAAATAGCTTATATATCTAGAATGTTGTAAACCGTCTACAGCTTATTGATCTGTGCACAAGGAAATCAAGCAAAAACCTCAATACAATCTATTCACTAGTGTCAGGAAAAAGAGATGGACATAAATTGTGTTGCACTGGATACCCCAAAACACCTAAGCAACCTATCCTATAGTTGCCAACATTAATTGGCACCTATAAAATACAGACCCAGCTTGAGACAGACTTCACAATTTGGCTTAAACTTTGCATGCTGCTGCTGCTGCTGCTAAGTCGCTTCAGTCATGTCCAACTCGGTGTGACCACATAGACGGCAGCCCACCAGGCCCCACCGTCCCTGGGATTCTCCAGGCAAGAACACTGGAGTGGGTTGCCATTTCCTCCTACAATGCATGAAAGTGAAAAGTGAAAGTGAAGTCGCTCAGTTGTGTCCAACTCTTAGCGACCCCATGGACTGCAGCCTACCAGGCTCCTCCATCCATGGGAGTTTCCAGGCAAGAGTACTGGAGTGGGGTGCCATTGCCTTCTCTAAAACTTTGCATGACCTTTCATTAAAGGCTTAACAATATCCATATTCTTAACAAACACGATTCTACTGCAAGTAGGCTTCTTCACCATCTTTTAAAAAAGTATAGTTTTAATAGCTCATGTCTCTGGACTACAAAGCATAAAAAAATATTTCTTATTTTACTTTCTTGGTGAAAAAGAAAACTTTAGATTTAATCAGCTTTAATAGTAATCAAACAGTTTTCCACGAACCTGACTCAAACACCCTGCCCAATGTATATCATCCAAATGATTGTATCGGTAAAAAAAAAAAAAAAAAAAAAAACAGGTAATGTGCCTTATGAATAACAGATATCAGATTCTTATAAAACTGAAAGCAATTTTGTAACAGTCAACATTGTTGGGACTTAGCGTGGTTTTATGCTTTTCCTCCATTAATCCACCAGTGCATGGGGTTTATCTTTTTATGTGAACTGCATGACAAAATATTTGACTGGTTATCAATCCATTAGGAAAACAGTTACATGGTTTTTCCAATGAGGTTAGAACAAAATGATTTTGGAATTTCCAGAATTTGCAGAAATGGAAAGAAGCCTGACCAACTTTGAACTCTGTTCAAGGAATAAGAAATGGGATTGGACACCATTTTGAAATGTGGGTGCATATGTGCTTGCCAGGTTCTCTTCTTGCCAGCTGCAAAATCTCCCGAAATGTCATCCAAATTTGATTAAAGACAGGTTACTCCAAACTCATTCTTTCTCATCCTTATAATAAAAATGGGTATATTTTTCAACATTATTGACAGGAAAGTAAAATAACCAAAACCAGGTGAACAGCTGGGTAATTTCTCTCCTTAAAGAAGTATAGTAGATGTTCTGCCTAGTGTTATCACAGGGGCACATAATATGTACTCCCAAAAAACAAAATAATGGCTACTTTACCATATTTTCTTACCTGTCTCACAATTTAGTACTTCTGTAATGTTAGCGTCATCTCAGAAATACAGATGTGGTCATCTCAGTGTCCTAGATCATCTCAGAAGGAACAAGCACTAATGTTTTGATAGTTCAAAAGAGGAATTGTTGTGGAAGAAGCACAGTGAACTGTCTAGACCAGTGGACCCCAACCTTTTAGCACCAGGAACCTGTTTCATGGAAGACAATTTTTCCACCAATAGGGGGTGGGGGGATGGTTCAAGTGGTAATGCGAGCGATGGGGAGTGACAGGGGAACAGCAGATGAAGCTTCACCTGCTGCTCCCCACTGAATCCTGCTGTGCAGCCCAGTTCCTAATGGCACTGGTCTGTGGCCCAGGGGTTGGGGATCCCCGGTCTAGAAGATCCTTAGACGGCACTGAGCTCCACCAGACACCCTACTACAGCATAGGGCTACAGAGGTATCAGACAGTGCATGAGCCCTCCAGGCACTCGCAGCTGGGTAAGAGGGCCAACGGGTCACAGGGGAAACACAAAAATAAATATATGGGATTTCTTAGGGTCACTGAGAAAGGAAAAGCTGTCACACAGGTAGAAGGGCGGCAGGTCGGGTGACAGAGCCTTGAAGGATCAGACGAGCTGGAAACCAGAGGACAGGGGAAACACAGGTCACCACGGAAGCAAGGCACAGAAAGAGAAGTGTCAGTCTCCTCACAGAAGAGAGAGCCCCTCCTTGGTCTTTCAGCCTCCCTCCAGAGCCAAGAGCAGATGTGCACTGTTCAGTCTCCTGAACAGTGCAAACGTTTCCTTCTGGAGTGCAGGTTGTGCGGGTTTGCTTGCAGCCCGTGGTGAAAGGCCGGGGGTCCCTAAGCATCCTGTTCCATGGCAGTGACGCAGACCTAGCCCATGCACAGCATTCACCTGAATCACTCCATGTCATCCCTGTGCGTCTTGCAGGGCAAAGGAAACTTACACTCCCGTGAAGCTCATGCTGCATGCCGTGCCCTGGGTAAGCAATCCCTTTGTCTCTGATCTAGGAGACTTGTGTCTTCTGCCAGCATCCACGAAACTCTGGCAGACGAGTTGATCACTTATAAGGAAGGTAAAATCTCCAACCACACACAGTCTCTAATAGACAGGTAGTGAATCAATCCATTGATGAGAGAGCAAGCAGAGGAGAATGAAAGAAGAAACTGAAGAGAAAGATGAATTTGGTTTTGTTGCTGTTCAACTTGAAATGGTTGTGGAGTCCGGGAGCTGCCAACACAGATTTGTATTTTATGAGAGGCCTGGGCTAGAGATACATATTTTTAAATTAATTTTTATTGGAGTATAGTTGCTTTAAAATGTTGTGCTAGCTTCTACTGCAGAGCAAAATGAGTCAGCCACATAGACACAGACACACACACACACACACACACACAGACATATATATATATTATATCCTCCCTTTAGGATTTTCCTCTCATTCAGGTCACCACAGTGCATTAAGTACAGTTTCCTGTACTGTACAATATGTTCTCATTAGTTGTCTGTTTTATTTTGTTGTCTAGTTGCTAAGTCGTGTCTGAGTCTTTGCAACCCCATGGAGTGTAGAGTGAGCAGTCGACATTTTAGGAATCAGTGAACTATAATGGACTGGAATGGGTGAATTTAACTAATATGACCATTATATCTACTACAGTGGGCAAGAAGCCCTTAGAAGAAATGGAGTAGCCATCAGAGTCAACAAGAGTCCGAAATGCAGTAGTTGAGTGTGATCTCAAAGATGACAGAATGATCTTTGTTCATTTCCAAGACAAACCATTCAATATCACAGTACTCCAAGTTTATGCTCCAACCAGTAACACTGAAGAAGATGAAATTGAACAGTTCTATGATGACCTAGATGGTAAGAGAAACCCAAGTAAGACAGTAGGTGTTGCAAGAGGGCATCAGAGGGCAGACACACTGAAAGCATAATCACAGAAAACTAGTCAATCTAATCACACTAGGACCACAGCCTTTGTCTAACTCAATGAAACTAAGCCATGCCCGTGGGGCCACCCAAGACGGGCGGGTCATGGTGGAGAGGTCTGACAGAATGTGGTCCACTGGAGAAGGGAATGGCAAACCACTTCAGTATTCTTGCCTTGAGAACCCCATGAACAGTATGAAAAGGCAAAATAGGATAGGATACTGAAAGGGGAACTCCCTGGGTTAGTAGGTACCCAATATGCTACTGGACATCAGTGGAGAAATAACTCCAGAAAGAATTAAGGGATGGAGCCAAAGCAAAAACTTTGGATATGACTGCTGATAGAAGCAAGGTCTGATGCTGTAAAGAGCAATATTGCATAGGAACCTGGAATGTTAGTCCATGAATCAAGGCAAATTGGAAGTAGTCAAACAGGAGATGGCAAGAGTGAACGTCAACATTCTAGGAATCAGCAAACTAAAATGGACTGGAATGGGTGAATTTAACTCAGATGACCATTATATCTACTACTGTGGGCAGGAATCCCTTAGAAGAAATGGAGTAGCCATCATGGTCAATAAAAGAGTCTGAAATGCAGTACTTGGATGCAATCTCAAAAACAACAGAATGATCTCTGTTCCTTTCCAAGGCAAACCATTCAATATCACAATAATCCAAGTCTATGCCCCAACCAGTAACACTGAAGAAGCTGAAGTTGAATGGTTCTATGAAGACCTACAAGACCTTTTAGAACTAAGACCAAAAAAAGATGTCCTTTTCATTATAGGGGACTGGAATGCAAAAGTAGGAAGTCAAGAAACACCTGGGATAACAGCAAATTTGGCCTTAGAATACCGAATGCTGCCGCTGCTGCTACTGTTGCTGCTGCTAAGTCGCTTCAGTCGTGTCCGACTCTGTGCGACCCCATAGATGGCAGCCCATCAGGCTCTGCCGTCCCTGGGATTCTCCAGGCGAGAACACTGGAGTGGGTTGCCATTTCCTTCTCCAGTGCATGAAAGTGAAAAGTGAAAGTGAAGTTCAGTCGTGTCTGACTCTTAGCGACCCCATGGACTACAGCCAACCAGGCTCCTCGGTCCATGGGATTTTCCAGGCAAAAGTACTGGAGTGGGGTGCCATTGCCTTCTCTGAGAATACGGAATGAGGCAGGGCAAAGGCTGTTCGAGTTTTGCCATGAGAATGCACTGGTCATAGCAAACACCCTTTTCCAAGAACACAAGAGAACTCTACACATGGACATCACCAGATGGTCAACACCGAAATCAGATTGATTATATTCTTTGCAGCCAAAGATGGAGAAGCTCTATACAGTCAGCAAAAACAAGACCAGGAGCTGACTGTGGCTCAGATCATGAACTCCTTATTGCCAAATTCAGACTTAAATTGAAGAAAGTAGGGAAAAACACTAGACCATTCAGGTATGACCTAAACCAAACCCCTTATGATTATACAGTGGAAGTGAGAAATAGATTTAAGGGACTAGATCTGATAGATAGAATGCCTGATGAACTATGGATGGAGGTTCATGACATTGTACAGGAGACAGGGATCAAGACCATCCCCATGGAAAAGAAATGGAAAAAAGCAAAATGGCTGTCTGGGAAGCCTTACAAATAGCTGTGAAAAGAAGAGAAGTGAAAAGCAAAGGAGAAAAAGAAAGATATAAACATCTGAATGCAGAGTTCCAAAGAATATCAAGGAGAGATAAGAAAGCCTTCCTCAGTGATTACTGCAAAGAAATAGAGGAAAACAGAATGGGAAAGACTAGAGATCTCTTCAAGAAAATTAGAGATACCAAGGGAACATTTCATGCAAAGATGGGCTCGATAAAGGACAGAAATGGTATGGACCTAACAGAAGCAGAAGATATGAAGAAGAGGTGGCAAGAATACACAGAAGAACTGTACAAAAAAGATCTTCACGACCCAGACAATCACCATGGTGTGATCACTCAAGCCAGACATCCTGGAATGTGAAGTCAAGTGGGCCTTAGAAAGCATCACTACAAACAAAGCTAGTGGAGGTGATGGAATTCCAATTGAGCTATTTCAAATCCTGAAAGATGATGTTGTGAAAGTGCTACACTCAATATGCCAGCAAATTTGGAAAACTCATCCGTGGCCACAGGACTGGAAAAGGTCAGTTTTCATTCCAATCCCAAAGAAAGGCAATGCCAAAGAATGCTCAAACTACCACACAATTGCACTCATCTCACATGCTAGTAAAGTAATGCTCAAAATTCTCCAAGCCAGGCTTCAGCAATACATGAACCGTGAACTTCCAGATGTTCAAGCTGGTTTTAGAAAAGGCAGAGGAACCAGAGATCAAATTGCCAACATCCACTGGATCATGGAAAAAGCAAGAGAGTTCCAGAAAAACATCTATTTCTGCTTTATTGACTATGCCAAAGCCTTTGACTGTGTGGATCACAAGAAACTGTGGAAAATTCTGAAAGAGATGGGAGTACCAGACCACCTGACCTGCCTCTTGAGAAACCTGTATGCAGGTCAGGAAGCAACAGTTAGAACTGGACATGCAACAACAGACTGGTTCCAAATAGGAAAAGGAGTACATCAAGGCTGTATATTGTCACCCTGCTTATTTAACTTACACGCAGAGTACATCATGAGAAACGCTGGGCTAGAAGAAGCACAAGCTGGAATCAAGATTGCCGGGAGAAATATCAATAACCTCAGATATGCCGATGACACCACCCTTAACGGCAGAAAGCAAAGAGGAACTGTAGAGCCTCTTGATAAAAGTGAAAAAGGAGAGTGAAAAAGCTGGATGAAAACTCAACATTCAAAAAACTAAGATCATGGCATCCAGTTCCATCATTTCATGGCAAATAGATGGGGAAATAATAAAAACAGTGACAGATTATTTTGGGGGGCTCCAAAATCACTGCAGATGGTGACTGCAGCCATGAAATTAAAAGATGCTTGCTCCTTGGAAAAAAAGCTATGACCAACCTAGACAGCATATTAAAAAGCAGAGACATTACTTTGCCAACAAAGGTCCGTTTAGTCAAAGCTATGGCTTTTGTCAGTAGTCATGTATGGATGTGGGTGTTGGACCATAAAGAAAGCTGAGCACTGAAGAATTGATGCTTTTGAACTGTGGTGTTGGAGAAGACTCTTGAGAGTCCCTTGGACTGTAAGGAGATCCAACCAGTCCATCCTAAAGGAAATCAGTCCTGAATATTCATTGGAAGGACTGTCACTGAATCTGAAGCTCCAATAATTTGACCACCTGATGCAAAGAAGTGACTCATCCAAAAAGACCGTTATGCTGGGAAAGATTGAAGGCAGGAGGAGAAGGGAATGACAGAGAATGAGATGATTGGATGGCATCACTGACTCGATGAACGTGAGTTTGAGGAAGCTCTAGGAGTTGGTGATGGACAGGTAAGCCTGGCGTACTGCAGTCCATGGGGTCACAAAGAGTCAGACATGACTGAGTGACTGAATGGAACTGAACTGACAAAATATCAGTAATGCTTATGTGTCAATCCCAATCTCCCAATTCCTCCCAAGAAACATATTTTTGAATTATTCAAATCCACATGTGAGTCAACATCTTGAGAATGAAGAACCATATCCTGGAGAATACCATTATTTAAGTGGTAGTTATGGGGGTGTGGTCTATAGGAATAGACAGAATGGAATGAGGATACTGCATCTCTCAGATGCCAAAAGCAGAGAATTCCAAGCAGGGAGTAATCACCAGTGGAATGAGGAAAGATCCAAAACCAGAAAAACCAAAATCCCACTAGACTTAGCACCTAGAAAGTAACTGTTGTTCTCATGTAATGTGCTGGTCCTGGATCTATGGGCTGGGAGATCCCCTCCTCAACCTTCCCCTCATCTGTGTTCCAGACATCTGAACCTGCAAGCTGCACTTGCCAGGCTCCAGTGTCAGCTGGTCTCCAGCTGGGCTGAGTTTAGCCAATGGTTGATACGGGTGAGAGATTAAAAGACAAAGGGAACAGAGAGGTTGGGTGTTTCTGCTTCTCTTCTCTGCTGCGGATGGATGTCTGACAGTACATGGGCTGAATCCCCTCCGTGGCTTCAGCTCCCTCTGGACAAGCCAGTCAACCCAAGAGTCTTGCCTCTAGCGTCATCTCCAGGCCAAGGTCTGATAGTACCATTTTTCCTTCATCCCTCCATTTCATGTGTGGAAGTAGCTTCCAGCTGTGGGCATCTAAGATATCTCACCATCCTGTCTGGTTTCTCAGTTACTCCACTACCCATCTAATCAATTTCCCCACATTATATATATATTTGGTAACAAATCACTGAAGTTGTTCATTTTTTGGTCTGGTCAGATCCTGATTAATAAGAAGAGGTAAGAACACAAAAGCCAAATCTGATAGGCAAAAGAATGGGAAAAGATGTTGACAACCAATTGTATAGAACATTCTTTAAGTAGCTTCATGAAAAGGAAAGAGAGACTTGATGGTAGCTGGAGGGATGGGTCTTTTAAACTTGTTTGGCAAGATATGTGCTTGTTTTAAGGCTGAGGGGAAGATGTCTGAAGAGAGTGAGAGAATAAAAGGTAGAGGAATTGAGCTGTGTGTGTGTTGAGTCACTTCAGTTGTGTCCGACTCTTTGCGACCCTATGGACTATAGCCCACCAGGCTCCTCTGTCCATGGAATTCTCTAGGCAACAAAACTGGAGTGGTTGCCATTTCTCCAGGGGATCTTCCCAACTCAGGGATCAAACCTGTGCCTCCTGTGTGGCTCCTGCATTGCAGGCAGAATCTTTGCCATTGAGCCACCAGGGAACCAGTTGGATTAATGGAATAAGGTCCCAGAGGAAACAGGAGGAGGTAAGGGGTTTTGTAGGATCCAGGTAACAGATTTGATCCAGTTAACAGGGTTTTTCCCCCAATGCATCAGATAAAACTGGTAATAGTCCAGTTAGATCAACAGGATCCATCAACAGGGGTATAAAGTTATATCATCAGCTAATGGGTTTGACCCTAACCTGAAATTGATATCCTGAAACC
This sequence comes from Bos taurus, assembly GCF_002263795.3. NCBI lineage: Eukaryota > Metazoa > Chordata > Mammalia > Artiodactyla > Bovidae > Bos > Bos taurus. The sequence continues at coordinate 34,709,434 of NC_037341.1, read as the reverse complement.
AGCAATACCAAGGTAAAGATTTGCTACTTTGTAAGTAAAGTATGTGAAATTTTCTGATGGATTCAGCTTTTCCCAAAAGTTTAAGGTTTGCTGAGTTTGGAGGTGAAAAGGTGGGTTGGAAGAGAGTGGTGATGGTCTAGAATCCTTCCGTGAGGATTGGCAGTGAAAACTAACCAGGGATCTCTGAGAGGACTGATGGTAATGCAGAGGACTCAGCTGAGGTATTTACAAGGAATTGTATAGTTTATAGTTTGGTTCCCCTCACCCTCAGATGATCAGTTGTGCCTGTTTGGAAGCAGGATGACAAATCCAGGGTTGCAGTCTTGAGAGATGAACACTGTAGAAGGACAGAACTGCAGGAAATCATAGATGGGAAAGTGGTTTGGATGGTCTCTTGGGGAATACAGACAGTATAGCCAGCAGAAAGAATGCACAGAGTTGCACAGGTGGGCAGGACGGACTTCCCATCCCAGCTAAGGAAACCTAGGCAAGTGACAACCTTTCTAAGCTTCAACTCCCTCATCCATAAAGTGAAAATAGGTTATAAGACTGAACAAGAAAATGTATATAGTGTGTGAACTAAAGATCCTCGCACAGAGAACTCAGCCAATGACAGTGAAAGTGGCCAATTTTCATCAATCAGATCCTTATTCAATTTTGATATGTGTAGATCTCTTTTTGAAGATGAGTCACAAATCTGCAACTTCTCTAAAACACACCATGTCAGGTTCCCAAACAAGCCCACTGCAAGTCACTCTATGGCTCCAAACCACACAGGAAGATGCTCATGAAACTCCGAGCTACCATCTAGAGAGAATAGAGCTGTTGAGAGCTCTGTGTGAAGATTATACTCTATGGGGAATATGAGCCTCTGGGGAGCCACAGAACAGGTAATTCAACTGGGGCACAAAAACGGACCAGGTATGGAAAGATCCTCTGGGGACTAGTGGCTGAGATTTACAGCTGGTGGGAGCATCTGGGGAAACAATCAGACAAGCATCAGCTAGCAGAACCAGGGTTCCAGTGCGTCTTCCACACTGTGACTTATTTATCACAAATAAGTATATATAGTGTGATTGCTCTGCTGACCACCCAGCCGACTTCTGAACTCTTTGCTTTCTGCCTCCTGACAACTTTTTTTTTCTCATTATCTTCACAGAAAGCAGCAGCTTCCCCACAGAGCCATCATATCTCAAATGGATCAGAAAACCCACATAGCAAATTTTCATTTGTTCTGACAAGTTGTTAAGGATAAAATTATTGCCTTGAATAAATTTCTTGGAAATAAGCTTGTGACCCGACTTCACATATAAATAACCACCCTGATTCTTACTTCGATACTAAATAGGAGTTAAGTGAGCTCAACAATACTACACATTTAGCTATTTTGCTTGCTCTCAGTGAACAAGAAATAATAAAATCCTCAAATATTTGAAACCCTACACAGCGCAGAATTGCTAACGATCATAGGCTTTTTCTTTTAAAGAAGTTTATGGATAGGAAAATGACACATGTCATCGCTAGTTCCTGGGAAGCAAAGAGACAATATTTAAAAGGTTTAATGAACAGATGAAGAAAGAAAACTGGTAACTGACATTTCTGGCTTGGGAATATGACCATCTCCAGAAGCGCAACTGGCCAAACCTTCTTACACGTGGAAAATACTAAAGCTTGCCCAGAGTCAACAAATGCCATGTTCTGAGGAGCGGTGTCTTAGGAGATAGATCTGTTAATGATCAGCGGGTGTTTTTTACCTTACCACTCATGGCAGGCAAAGTTAAAGAAGGTTTTGCGTACCTGCTTTCCAACAGAAGCCTGAGCTCCCAGCAGGGGAAGGCCGGACCTGCCCTTGGGCCTGAGACAGACAAAGACACACAGCAAGGTCTTCACGCACTTTCCTTCAGGCTGTTTCCCTCTACTTTAGACTCACTGAAGAAAAGCCTGAGTCAACCTCAGGTCAGAGGATGTGACAGAGAGACTTTTTTATTTGGTTTTGTACTGAACATAGATGTGCCTGTTCAGTCAAGTCGGAATGGCTTGATGGCATTGCCAAAAGCCACCCTCATACTAAAGAAAAGAGTGTATAGAAAGGCAATTTACAAACAGTCTGACAACGGGCCTAGAGATTATTATAAATGGAGTCAAAGACTGATATCTTATGATATCACTTATATGTGAAATCTAAAATATGATAAAAGCAAACTTATTTACAAAACATAAAAGAGACTCACAGATAAAGAAAACAAACTTATGGTTACCAAAGGAGGGGGAGGTAGGGATAAATTAGGAGTTTGGGATTAACAGATACACACTACTATATACAGACTAGATAAACAAGGACCTACTGTGCAGATAAGGAACTATATTCAATATCTTGTAATAACCTAGAATGGAAAAGAATCTGAAAAAATACATTTGTAAATCACCGAAGCACTTTGCTGTCTGCCTGAAAATAACACAACGATGTAAATCAACTATACTTCAGTTTAAAAAGTATTTTTAATGAGTGACAGCAAAGTCGCTTCACGGCTTTCCAAGTTTACACACTGCACCTTAGTGTCATCTCAGAAAGCTGACGTCTGCTTGATGCTCTGATTAGTAGTATATGCTACACAAGGCCCACATATTTCTCCAGCAGTGAGGACAGGGTCAGAGACGGTAGGACAGAGAGCTGTCTGGGTGCCAGACAGCCGCCACTGCACCCTCTCTTGGGTAAAGATACACAGTTCTAAGCATACTCCTGCAGGAAAAATGCTACTAACGTGGAAAAGGTGCGGCAGAGGGCACACAGAATGACTCAGTGCTTCATCAAGGAGGCACATGTGTTGACCTCGCTCTCCCGCTGCAAATCAACAGTGGTGAAGTCCCCACCAAGAGAGGCCTCCCAGAGCCTCTGCTTACAAACCTCAGCATGGGGGGAAATGGTCTTTCCTGATCTCCTGGATGCTTCAAGGAAATTTTTTTAACACCTGGTCTTAAAACCCATTCAAACTAATCCATGTGTCAGTCAAAATCCAATCTTTCTATCTGGTCTCTTCTCAATACTCTGTAATGACTGTGTGTGCTCTGTCGCTCAGTCGTGTCCGACTGTAGCCTGCCAGGCTCCTCTGTCCATGGAATTTTCCAGGCAAGAATACTGGAGTGGGTTGCCATTTCCTACTCCAGTAATGACCAATATGGGAAAATAATCTAAAAAAGTATAGATATGTGCATATGTAGAACTGATTCACTTTACTGTAGAGCAGAAACTAACACATTTTAAATGAACTAAACTTAAGATTAAAAAAAATCCAATCTTTATGTAGCATCAAAAAAATGCATCTTGATTCCAACATTTTTATCATTAAAGAGGGAGGTCACCATATTGCTTTATTTTATTGTTCCTTTATTTTATGATTTGTAATTCTGTATGGTAAAATTCTTTAGAGGATAATTGCTTCACCATGTTGTTAGTTTCTGATATAAAACAACACAAATCAACTGTATCTATACATATATCCCCTCTCTCTTGAGCCTCCCTCCCACCATCCCCTCCATCCCACCCCTCTAGGTCATCACAGAGCACTCAGCTTAGCCCCCTGTGTTATACAACAGCCGGAATATAAGCAGCAAGATATTTATATTTATGCTACTGAGCGGAAAACCGACCCCCAACCAAGATAGCTGCAGTCTCCTAGAATGTCCCTCTATTATATTTTAGATACGCTGTTTACTAACACCGCACGCTTTTTCTTCCCTTGTTTCCAGCACAGCCAGTTCATTTGGTTGGTTCACCCAGAAGCGGAGTGGGCAGGGGAGGGGAGGCATAGACAAGCAAACACTTTGTAAGTGACGCATAGCGCGAAGTCAGCCTGCGTGAATTGAATTCGCTGTGGCAGTGCAACAATACTGAGAGGGTGTGCTCGGTCAGGGGCCTTTTGGGTTGTTTCTGACCAAGTAACCTGAGGAGAGTTTCCTCATAAAGGTGCCTTTTTCACACAGCAGGACTTTTGAATCCCACCTGTAAATCACAGATGTCTATGGGGATTTGTCTGTCTTTTCCCTCTCCATCTCTTTTATCTCTACCCCCCTTTTTTTTGGTAATTTGTGAAGATAATATAGTCTTCATAATTCTTTTATGTGAAAGAAGTTTTGGTTGTTCTGCCCTGAAAGAGGCACATCAATTTTGATCAACAATTTGCTCCCTGAAACTCAATCTCGGAGATATTTACCCTACCTCTTGCTTGAAAAGAAAAAATGCCACCTGAAATTCCTGGTCTATGAGAATCAACACTGATGTTGTTTTAAATTAGGATTTAGGACTAACTTTTTGAACCTAGCCTAGACAGGTGTATGCTATATACACAGCTGACTACCTACATTATTTAATTTTTTTAAACAACTTGTAATTATTTCTCTGACTAAATATAAAAATGACATTCAACTGGTGTTAATGCAAATATAGATTATAAAATCACCCTGCTCTATCAGTTTGCATTGAGACCAATGTATTTGTGTCTCAAGTAAACTTTAGGTTGAAGTTATGAAATGTTTTGACTTTGGATCACAGAATCAAGCTGTTTAAAAAGCACATATATACATATACACACACACAACATACCTTAGTAGTATTTACAATGGAAACAACTTAAATGTCTATTTCAGATTGGTTAATAAACTATGGTATGTCCACACAACAGAATACCATTGAGCCACCAAACATAAAAATGTAGAACAGGGGACATCCCTGGTGATCCAGTGGTTAGGACTCCATGCTTCCACTGCAGGGAGCACAGGTTCGATCCCTCATAGGGGAACTAAGATCCTACATTCTATGTGGCCAATAAATAAATTCTAAACATAAAAATCTTGTATTAAATTTTAAAAATGTAGAACAATGTTAAAAGACATGAAAGGATCACCAGCACCACAAATGAGAGAACACTAACAATTGCAAAGGAATATATACAATATCCCATTTCCATTAAAAAAATACATAGATCCTTACACTTGCATAGGATCAAAGTCAGAGTCACTGCTTCTCAATGGTTAGAGTAGAAGCGTTTGTCTTAGTCAGTCCCAGACCTCATCCCCACACCCAAATTTTACAGAGAATGGCATGAATTTTTTTAAAAAGTTATTTTTCAATAGTAATTACTTTTATAACCAAGACTGAGAGAGCTAGAGAGGCCCCACTAGCAAAAGGCCCACTCACGTAGATCATAAGTACAGGACAGCCAAAGCAGCTGAACCCAAAAGCTAACCTCAAAAGCTTAGAAATGAGTTAAAATGTGTGCCAAGCCATGATATGCACTAAGTTGAAAGGAAACTGGCTGCGTTACTTGTGAGACAACATGATTACTGCAGGCCCAGCGCTCCTCTCGCTCTTCTCTTAGATCCCCAAGGCATCCCCTTGAATCACTCCCTGGGACTTGGGTCCAGAAACAGCGAGTGAAGAGTGCCGTGAATGTATCATGTTCTTAACCTAACAGAAATACTGTTTGTCTTTATTTGTGATGATCATTTTGATAAGTTTTGTGTGTCCAAGGCATACTATAAATTTCTTTGTCAAACAGCTACAATTGTAATAAAATAAGCACACAAATATGGAATAAATTACATCTTAAAATGTTCCTTTTGGAGAAAAAAACTTTTACAAGGCACATTTAGCATGACAGAAAAAAGGGAAAGAAGGGAGAAGGGATGGGGGAGGAATAAAGACCTTAAAGAAAAGAAAGGTAAAAAGGAAATAAAATTTTAAAAAATAAGATAACTAGAGATGAAATTAGCATACCATAACATCCCATACACTTGGAGAAAATGAGCCACAAATTCATATCTAAGCTTCATAGTAGCCAATGCCACAGATGAAACAATTTTCTAATTCATAGTATGTTTAAGATAAAAGCAGAAACAAGAGGGGATTTCTCCCATGATCCCTTAATAAGAAACACTTTTGTTGTTGCTGTTTAGTGGCTAAGTAGTGTCTGACTCTTTTGCAACACTATGGACTATAACCCTTCAGGCTCCTCTGTCCATGAGATTTTCCAGGCAAGAATACTGGAGTGGGTTGCCATTTTCTTTCCCACAGTTATCTTCCCCACCCAGAGATCGAACCCAGGCTTCCTGCATTGGCAGGCAGATTCTTTACCACTGAGCCACCAGGGAAGCCCTGTAAGCAGCACTATGGGATGTAATAATGCTAAATTCTCAACACCACCCCCTACAGTACATGCCTGCCTTATGGAGATGTTTCTCACAAGGGTCCACAGAATAGTCAGACAGTGCCACACAATTCAGTTTATATCAGCAACTCAGAGGATGGAAAAGTTAACACAACGGTCCAGGTTCCTGGCTCAGTGATGCTTCATCTTAGGATATGTGCTTTCATTTCCACAAATGCAGGTATGACGTAGCTTTTTCAGTGCTCCATTGTTAATTCTGTCAACCCAACTTTGAAATGCAGAGTGCTGCAGTGAACTTGATATATCCTTCCCTCATACTCCTACTTACAGTTAAAAGCAGATCTGTGTGTTTTAACAGTTAGTGTACTAAATGCAAAGTTGTATCCTTTTTCATTCATTAATTCAATTAATTAAGTGTAATTCAACAAACACTTCTTGAATACTTACTTCCTAGAGGTATGTTTGCATGGTAGGATGACAGAGGTGACTAAAGCAGGCTTGGCCATGGTGGGGTCCTCACAGAAATAACAAATCAGTCTAGAGTTACATCAGCGCCATGATGTTTGGGGTTGGATAGCTATTTGTTAGGGGAGGGGACCTGTCCTGGGCAGGGTAGGAGGTTTGGCTACATCCCTGGCTTCCACCTCCTATATCCCAGGAGCCATGCCCCCAGTTGTGGCAGGCAAAACTATCTCCAGATGTTGCCAAACATCCCCTGCAGAACTGCTGGTCTAGAGAGCACTGACCCTGAGAAACAATAATGAATCAGTTCAGAGAGAGGAAGCAGGGGTGCTGAGAGGATGTAAAGAAGAGGAACTAACCCAGTCCCATATCCAATGAAGGCCTCCTTGAGAAGGTTAAGTTTAAAAGCTCCAAAAGACAGGTGTCTAAACAAGGTTACTCCAGAGAAGTGAACTGGGGTATGTATATGGACAAAGCCAAGCTCTTCCTCAAAATACCATTAGAAACAACTCTACACATACTCCAGCCAATGCCAAGAGTAGCATGTAAAAGGCACCGAAAAGACCATTTAAACAAACAAACAAAAATCAGCCAATCACACCCTTGAGAGTAATGGAACCTCTGTTGTCCTTCCTAAGAGACCGTGCATCCACATGTTCAGTTGTGTCTGATGTACGTGTCTCCATGTACTGCCACACTCCTCTGTCCAGGGGATTTCCTAGGCAAGGATACTGGAATGGGTTGCCATTTCCTCCTCCAAGGAATCTTCCTGACCCAGGGATCGAACCCACATCTCTAGTATCTCTTACACTGTAGGCAATTTTTTACCACTTGAGCTATCAGGGAAGCCCCTTCTAAGAGAAAACAATCCCAAACTGCACTAGTAACTGACTGAATTTAGTGGAGAGTTGTTAACTGTGACCCAGTTAAATGTTGGAACTAAAGAATTAATATATAAATTATACCATAGGGAGTTATTCCACCTCACTGGAGAGATATTTTTCCTTAGAATCATAACATTAAACAGAATTTTGCAAAACAATTATACCAATTAAAATCAAACATCCAGTGACCAGACTGACTGGTTTGTTTAGAAGAAAATACAGACTCTAATACTTTTATTCTCTTCCTATGTTTCTTGCTTTCTCCGCCAAATGATACCCTAACAATAGGGTCAAATAGGACTGACTCTTTAGTGTCATCAAATGTATTATTTTCATCATCTTCCTCTTTTTTCAATTGATAAACTGAGGGTCAAAACTTAATTTTTTCCAAGGTTGCAGACAGTATTTAGCCAAGCCAAGAGTGAAACCCCATATTGATAGAGGAATAACAGCATGATATGCTTTGGGAAAAGGAAGGATGGGGAGGTGGGAGGGGGGTTCAGGATGGGGAACACGTGTACACCCGTGGCGGGTTCCTGTTGATGTATGGCAAAACCAGTACAATATTGTAAAGTAATTAGCCGCCAATTAAAATAAATAAATTTATATTTAAAAAAAAGAAAGGAAGGATGGGTAGAAGATGTAAGAAAGAACATAACAGCACTGTGCATAGATCCCAAAGGAAGGAGAGAGCAAAGCAGATGTTTCCTCAACCCTATACTGTAGGTCCTCCCAGAACACCTTCCATTTGATCAAAAAGGGAATGGTGATGAAGGGTACTTTTAATATGGTAGACACTTTATAGTTTGGAGAAGGAAATGGCAACCGACTCCAGTATTCTGCCTGGGAAATCCCATGGACAGAAGAGCCTGGCAGGCTACAGTCCATAATGTTGCAAGAGTCAGACATGACTTAGCAACTAAACTACCACCCAACCACTAGTATTCTAATCCTCACAACAACTCTGTAGAACAGGTTCCCGTGAACCTTATGAATCACCTGGGGATCTTATTAGATCTAAAGCATATTCTACCCAGCAGGGCTGGGATAGGGGCTGAAAATTTACACTATACACACAAATGTCCACATAGTCAAAACTATGGTTTTTCTAGTAGTCATATATGTATGTGAGAGTTGGACCATAAAGAAGTCTGAGTGCCAAAGAACTGATGCTTTTGAATTGTCATACTGTAAAAGACTCTTGAGAGTCCCTTGGACTGCAGAGAGAACAAACCAGTCTACCCTGAAGGAAACCAATCCTGAATATTCATTGGAAGGTCTATTGCTGATGCTCCAATATTTTGGCCACCTGATGTGAAGAGCCAACTCATTGAAGACCCTGACGCTGAGAAATATTGAAGGCAAAAGAGAAGGGTGGTAGAGGATGAGACGGTTAGAAAACATCACTGACTCAACGGACATGAATTTGAGCAAACTCTAGAAGATACCAGAGGACAGAGGCTCCAGGTGTGCAGCAGTCCAAGGGGTCACAGAGAGTTGGACAGGACTTAGTGACTAAACAGCAGCCAAGCAAGCTCCCAGGTGATGCTAATTCTGCTGGTGCTGGAACACAGACCACACCCTGAGTTGCAGGTACTTTCATGGGGAGCTTAAGAACTCACTTAAGAGGTGAGTTCAAATGCACGATCCTGGGCCCCATCCCCAGACATGCTCACACAGGTCTACAGTAGAGTCTAGGATTCCTCTGGTTATGAGAGCTCCTGGTCATTCTAATCCAGTAGTCTAATGGACTATGGAGTCTAGCAGATTTGGATTAAAATACTGGTTCCATGACTTGCCAGCTATAAGAAAGGACCTTGAGCTAATTAAAACTTCTGAGCTCTGGTTTCCTCCATTTGCAAAATGGGGATAAATCAAACACACCTCATTAGATTGCACAGATGATTAAACACAATTATCTTTGCAAAATAACTAGCACATTACAGAGACTTGGGAAGATACAGTTATTGTAATGGTGCTGATGTGATCATGAAGATATTCATTTTATAGATAAGAAGCTCAGGTGCAGGGGGTAAAATCACTTATTTGAGCAACTAAGCAAAATTTAAACCCAGATCCAGTTCCAAAGCCATGTTCATTTTACTGCATCAGATCACAGGGACCAAGTTTTAGACAGTCACCTGCATTTATGGCAATTGTCCAGATCACTCCTTCCTCTGCCCCTGTGCTGTGAGTTCTGCCAAGCTCTCCCCTACTGGACATTGTTTTCTGCTTCCTCTCTTGCAACCTTCCCTCCCCAACCCCAATCCTTTGGATTTTGATCCCAGGGTTTGATCTTAAGGATTCTCCAAGGACTTTCTGCTTCTCCTGCCCTTGGCCTCCTGGGGCAAGATCTTCCTACCAACCTGGTTACCCAGTTCAAGAGTGATGACAGGTAAAAGCCAAAAACCTAATTCTGAAGATGTGCACAAGTACTGTTTTGCATCTCAGTGTGATGTCCATGCCCTGCCTTTTACCCCTCCTGGATCTCACTGGGAAATTTTATTTGTTAATGAACAATTCTTGAGAGGATGTCAATCACAGCTATAAAACATCTAGGCAAGAGAGTCAATATAGAATTATTTACCCATTGCACTCCAATACACGTGGGAGGAATACCAAATATATTATTGAGGTAACACAATCCCATAAAATACATGACACGAGAAGCCACAGACTTACATTACTACTGCTCTGGCTGAAAAGATTTTTCGTGGAGGACCAAAACACTTCAAAATGTTAGAAAATACTCAGGATCTTAAATAAGCAAATTGTTTTAGCGTTTCTGTTCCAAGCAATAACATTCAGTGACTGTGTAGAGATTATTTTCAGTTGAGATTTTATGGGAAAACTATAACTGGAAATAAAAGGAATATTCTAGCCATAAACATGACGTATCTCTTGTTGCACATGTTGGTGATGACAGTGAATGAGATCTCCAAGCAAAATAAGAGTTATGATGTGTGGTGTCAGCATAATAAAGTAAGACTTATCCCTCTCAAAGGTCAAGTCTTGAGCTTCATAAAGATGTACAGAATTTCATAGCCTGAAAACTATGTTAAGAGGACACTGAAACCAGATGGCAAAAGAGTTTTAAGAAAGAAAAAGAGCCTTGTGCCCCGGCCTTAATTCACTGCAGCACAAATCAGTGTCTGAAACTAGCTCTTCTCTCCAACAATCTTTTTTTTTTTTTTTTTTTTGAAGTTCATAGACATGAGTTCTCCTGAAGAATGTGTCTACACTGAAAAAACACATGGAGAGTTGAGATGTCATCTTAAACAGCCTGCATTGATCATTCTGTTTCTTCTTTATTAGGTACAAATTTATAAGGCTACTCACGTTATTTAAATGGCCTTTAGCCTCCATTTTTCTTTCCCCATACTGATAGAAAGTGTATGACCAAGGATGGAAAAAATGCAGCAGACAGAGGTCAGTTGGACTGAAATAAGATGTCTCCTCAGCTAGAAGAGATCCACGGTTAACTTTGGGCTTCACAAGCACACAGCCTGCTTTAATCTGTTGTTTACAAGTTATTGATCTGGGACAAGTTACTTACCTAGCTGAGGTCTCTAAACCTCAGTTTTTTTCATGGATGCTCAACATCACTCATTATCAGAGAAATGCAAATCAAAACCACTATGAGGTACCATTTCACCCCAGTCAGAATGGCTGCGATCCAAAAGTCTACAAGCAATAAATGCTGGAGAGGGTGTGGAGAAAAGGGAACCCTCTCACACTGTTGGTGGGAATGCAAACTAGTACAGCCACTATGGAAAATAGTGTGGAGATTCCTTAAAAAACTGGAAATAGAACTGCCTTATGATCCAGCAATCCCACTGCTGGGCATACACACTGAGGAAACCAGAAGGGAAAGAGACACGTGTACCCCAATGTTCATCGCAGCACTGTTTATAATAGCCAGGACATGGAAGCAACCTAGATGTCCATCAGCAGATGAATGGATAAGAAAGCTGTGGTACATATACACAATGGAGTATTACTCAGCCATTAAAAAGAATACATTTGAATCAGTTCTAATGAGGTGGATGAAACTGGAGCCTATTATACAGAGTGAAGTAAGCCAGAAAGAAAAACACCAATACAGTATACTAACGCATATATATGGAATTTAGAAAGATGGTAACAATAACCCTGTGTACAAGACAGCAAAAGAGACACTGATGTATAGAACAGTCTTATGGACTCTGTTGGAGAGGGAGAGGGTGGGAAGATTTGGGAGAATGGCATTGAAACATGTATAATATCATGTATGAAACGAGTTGCCAGTCCAGGTTCGATGCAAGATACTGGATGCTTGGGGCTGGTGCACTGGGACGACCCAGAGGGATGGTATGGGGAGGGAGGAGGGAGGAGGGTTCAGGATGGGGAACACATATATACCTGTGGTGGATTCATTTCGATATTTGGCAAAATTAATACAACTTTGTAAAGTTTAAAAATAAAATAAAATTTAAAAAAAAGAATGCATTAAAAAAAAATAGCAACAATAATCCCCTCTAACAAGGTTGCTGTCATCACTAAACAACGTAATAGATGTGAAAGACTTGGGATGTCTAGTTCATAGAGAATCATTTTTTACATGTACATATTTTAGAGATAATTCACATGCCATGCAATTGACCCCTTTAAGGTGTAAAAGTATATCTTTTAATATGTTCACATATTTCAAGTTATGCAACCATCATCCATTAATTTTAGAACAATTTCACTCAAAAAAAGCTGTCTTTATTAGTGATTATTCCCTATTTCCCCACAATCCTCCCCTCCCTTGCCCTCCCATTCTCCCACCCTGCAGCCCCAGGCAACCACTAATCTTTCTGTGTCTATAGATTGGCCTATTTTGTACCTTTTATACAAATGGAATTGTGTAACCCATGACTGGGTACTTGCCCTTAAAATTGTTTTCCAAGTTCAACCAAGTTGCAGCATGTACTAGAATTTTACTTCTTTACACCGAGGATTAACACTCCAATGAATGGCTGTAGCAAATTTCATCTATTCATTCAGTAGCTAACAGAAAATTGAGTTGTTTCCACTTTGGGGGGCCTATAATGCCACTCTGAACATTCATCACATCACCAGATCCAGAAGTAAAAGATTATACATTACAACCAAGTGGGATTTAGCCCATGAATGTAAGATTAGTTTAACACTGAAATATCAATTTATATACCATATCAATAAAAGATAAATCGCATGATCATATAGGAAAGCACTTGACAAAATCCAGTATCTCTTGTGATTAAAACACTCAAACTAGGAGGGAACTTCAACCTGCTAAAGAGCATCTTCAAAAAACCCACAGCAAATATAATAATGATGAAGAGACTGAATGATCTATCCCTGAGATTAGGAATAAGACAAGTATGTTCCTTTTTGCCACCTTGACTCAACATCTTACTGGAGGTTCTAACCAGGGAAATTAGGTAAGAAAACGAGATAAAAGGCATTCAGATTGGAAAGAAAGCAGTAAAACACTTTCACTTTGCATACAACATAATCTTCTACACAGAAAAGTTCTAATGAAGCCACTGAAATCCATTAAAAGGAACAAATGAGTTCAGCTAGATCTCAGGGTAAAAGATTGATATGCAAATATCGATTATATTTCTATACATTGGCAATGAACAATCAATTATACTTACAATAGCATCAAAAGGATAAAATCCAAAGAAATAAATTAATAAAGCACAAATCCTATATACTTTGAAAACTACCAAGATTATCATTGAAAGAAATTCAAAAAAAGGCTTAAATAAATGCATTTAAATAAATTTAAATTTAAAATTTTTTAATAATTTTAAATAAATGGAAAGACATCTCATATTCAAGGACCAGAAGACTTATTATTGTTGTTACTACTTCCCAAATTGATTTAAGAGATTAAACACAATCCTTATCAAAATCCCAGCTTACTTTTCTGCAGAAATTGGCAAGCTCCTCCTAGAATTCATTTGGAAATATAAGGGACCCAGAAGAGGCAAAAGTTAGAAAATTTGGATTCCAAAAATTTCTATTTCAAAAGTGAAGCTGCTACTGTGAAGCTACCGTAGTCAACATTGAGGATCATGTTTGTATAGTAGTCTACAAACATGTAGAGCAATTAAAAGTTCAGAAATATACCCTTACATTTAGTGTATATTTATTATTTTTGACAAAATTGTCAAGACAATTCAGCAGACAAAAGAATGTTCTTTTCAGTTATGCTCAGACAGCTGGATATCTACATGTAGCAGTGTGAAGCTGGACCCCTACCTCACACCACACACAAAAAAATTTACTCAAAATCGATCACAGACCAAAGTGTAAAAACTACAGGTATTAAATTCTTTGAAAAAACTCAGGAGTATTTACAGGACCATGGGTTAAGCAATGATTTCTTAGATATAACAGCAAAAACAAGCAATAAGAAAAAATAAATTGCATCTAATTAAAATTTAAAACTTTTGTGCTTTACGGGAAACTCAGAAAACCCACAGAATGGGAGGAAACATTTGCTTGCAAGTATCTAGACTACTCGAAGAACATAGCTCAATAATAAAATACCAGCTAAAAAATGGGCAAAGTGTCAAAATAGACATTTCTTCAAAGAACATATACAAACGATCAACAACCCAAAAAGATGCTCAACATCAGTAACCATAAGGGAAATGCAAATAAAAACCACAATGAAATAATACTTCCTACCCACTAGAACAGCTAGAATTAACAAATGTGGATGAAAATGTGGGAAAATTCGAGTCTCCTACATTGCTGGTCGAAATATAAAATGGTATGACCACTTTGGAAACATTTTGACTGTTCCTCTAAAGCATCAGTCCCCAACCTTTTCGGCACCAGGGACCGGTGTCATGAGAGACAATTTGTCCATGGCCGGGAGCGGAGGTGGGGTGGGAAGGGGCGGGGCGGGGGGGGGATGGGTTTAGAATGACGCAAGCGTATTACATTTACTGAGCACCTGATTTCTAACCTGACAGGAGGTACCAGTCCATGGCCTAGAGGTTAGGGCACCCTGCTCTAAAAGTTAAACAGAGAGTTGCAATAAGCCCCAGCAATTCTGCTACACTCCGCTGCCTCCATGGTACATGACTCTGTTATCCTCATCTCTGTGTTGTTGGATTCACTACTAATGACTTTTTCTTAGTTCATATTTTTACCTCTTTCATGCCCTTGGCAAGGCTGGAAATCATTTCCCAAACCATGCTTCCTGAGTTATCTTCCCTTAAGAAGACAAAGGCATCCTGTTTTGGACAACCATCTTCAATGACCTCCAACCCACAGGACTTTTTCAGGTGTTGCTCATCCTCCTTATCTGCCACGTGGCAGTTTTATGAGGAAGGTTCAAACTGATCTCCAAACAGATTAGTGCTACCTATTGATAGCACCTGCCCTCTCTACCACTAAGCAGCTCTAAGATTCTTTGTTGATGATCACCCTATCAGTTTTCTCACTGCGACCGTTCCCAATCTTTCCAGTGCTCCTCAAATGGCCGTTTCCAGCTCATTCTCAGCAACTTCTACTGATAAAAATGTAAGTTATTTAACACAAACTCTTCCAAGTTTGTTTCAGACCTTGGCTTCCTCATCAACCATGCTTATCAGTCTCCTAGTAACTTGATGCTACGTACCTTAAGGTCATGGATTGTGGTATTTTTCATGGTGATTTACTCACCTCGCCCAGTGCTTTGCACTATTAGGAGACAGTTAACCATGGACTGCATCAATGAATAAATGAACAAATGAATATATAACAGCTGAAAGAAAATGTTTATCATGTAAATTCAAGACCCCATCTATTTCACTGGTATGCCAACCCACAAGGCTCGTTTAATACAGCTGAAGGATGGGCCCAAACAACACTCCACCACATTCTACACCACTCACCCTCAGTCCAGCAGCGACGCCAACCTGGTCGTGAAGTGAGAACAGGGACTGTACTTCCAGCAGCGTCATTTCAGAGACTTAAGCCACAACTCTTTTGGTTGAAAAATAGTTCCTTGTGGTTGTTCACAGAAGTTATTTAGACAATTTTAAAGTTTCAATTACTTCCATGTCAGTTATCCACTGCTTTCCCTAAGATTTCTATCAAACTCCAGTGAGTAACCCTCATTTCTTGTGAGGATATTTTGAGAACTATAACAGTTTTCAGGAGAGATAGGCTTCCCTTTCTCTCCTCCCTTCCCTCCCCACCTTAATGCCCATCAAAAACATGTTTTAATAATGTCATTTGCTTAATGAAAGACCATATTTAGCTACTTGCAAAATAAGCTTCAACTCATTCTCGCGGTTTGGATATCTCTGCCACTGCCAGGACCCCTAGCACATTGCCTGAAACCTCAAAAACACACCAGACCCTCTCCAGCAGATCCAGAAAAGACGGTACAGGCTGGGGCCCATTTCTCCCTTGGAGATGAAATTCGAAGTGACAACACCATTTGCTTGTCAGCATATTTAACTTCCTACTCAAGCACGTGACCCAAGTCACCAGGTCAGAGAGGCTCCGTAGCTGGCACCTCTGAAGGCAGAAGGTACTCACCTGTGCTTGCTACCCAGGAGGTCAGGTCACCACAGTGGTGACAAGGTGAAGATTGATGGCTCCAAAAGCAGCGGGGTCCTAGCAGCCGGACTGCCAGGCAGGGGACTCTGGCTGGGCAGGCTCTCCTGTAGTTATCCCTCCTACAGTTTATAATTTGGCACACTGGCTCTTTGCTTTTGGCAGCAGTGCAAAGGGCGTATTGATCTTTGAAAGCCACTTTGGCTGTTAAAGGAAACAAAATCAGTCTTTGGATGGATTTCTCCTCATAATGCATTTGTTCTTCACCTTGGATATTGGCAGGGCTGGGTCAGCCGAGGAACTCAGCCTACCATGAGCCTCTGACAACAGAAAACCTCTTCCACTTAAACTGAAAGTGATTTAGAGGAAAGGAAAGACGCCAAGCAATGGTCCATTGTTGGGGGTGGGGGCGCTTCGTTCCTGCATCGTGACGTTGCCCTCTAGTTTGGGCGAGGGGGACTTGGGGTTTATTTATTGTTTCTGCGGGTTCCATCAAAGAGTTTTCCATCAAAGAGTTTTTCAGGCTTCCAGATTGATCCTCGGAGATTTCCAATCCACTCTTAAATGGGTTGCCATTTCCTTCTCCAGGGGATCTTCCAGACCCAGGGATCGAACCCAGGTCTCCTGCATCGCAGGCAGACTGTTTACCGTCTAAGCCACATAACAACTGAAGCAATATAGTAACACATCAATAAAGGCATTTTTAAAAAGGTCCACATCAGAAAAATACAATATTTCTAAAGTACCAGTGACTAACCTGGCCTCATTTACAAGTCAGCTTACATTGTGAATTCTTTGCAGTCAGGCTCTCTTACTCATTTGGTGCCTGACACATAGCAGAGGGTACTCAATTTGCTGGCAGAATAAATAAATGATATAAATAAGTGAACTTGTAAAAATTATGTAGAATTTAGGAATAAAGTCTTCAAAACTGGGGAGACCAGCAGCCTCTTACAAGTGCTGTACGCTGTGCTCAGTTGTGGCCAACTCTTTGCGACCCCATGGACTGTAGCCTGCCAGGTTCCTCTGTCCATGGGGAATCTCCGGGCAAGAATATTGGAGTGGGTTGCCATGCCCTCCACCAGGGGATTTTCCCAACCCAGGGACTGAACTCATGTCTCTTGTGTTGGCAGGCAGATTCTTTACCACCGTGCCACCTGGGAAGCCCAGCCCTTACTCACAAGAGTAACATCTAAAAGAACCACATATGAATCACTTGGCATTACCGTAGAGCAGATGCATCTCCTTGAGTTTAAACAGAATGGTCCTGCTACAGGAGGCACTAATAACAAGCTCTATCTGGTTCATCATCAGCGAGAAATTCCCTTGAGTTCTCTCTCCTGGACCTTTGTTTCAAAAAGACCCTAAAGTCAACAAGTAAATGATGTGTCCATTTTACATATTTTTTAAGGGCGCAGTGGATTTTAACTTTATCTTGGAAAAATATCCAACCGTTGGATGAAAGAGAAGAGAATCTAACAAAATTAACTACTTAGGCCTAATTCTGAAGTCATTAGTTTAAATAGACTCACCTGCATTTCTTAGTCCCTTAACAGATTCTTGATACAATAAAAGGGGCAAAATACATCCATCCCCCACAACCAGCAGAAAAGGGTAGATAAACAGTGACAAGAAGCAACCACATTGCCCTAAATTTTCTTAGAAATCATTTGTTAATAGTTAGATTATTTTCTTTGAATGGTTATGTTTGCTGCACCTAAAAAAGCAGATTGAATAGCAGCCAGGTGAAATAAGCTATGGCCTGTGCAGGACATATGTTAAAATTTGACCCCCTTTTTTTTTTGGTATTTATTATCACCAGGTTAAACACACACTGCCAAAGAGCCATTCATTGAGAATAAGTCAGTTGACAGCTATAAGGTATGTTTGCAAGGGTTTTCATGATTTACTTGCAATACGTGCTGAATACACACCATCCCCCATTTCCTGGAGTTTAATGCAGGAGAAAGGAACTGTACTGAAATGAAAAATCAATCATTTTAGAGGCAAAAGGTAACTTTCTTTGAGAGCATAAATAAGTGCTGCTCAGCACTCCGATGTGATGAAAAATCATTGCTCAGCATCAATGGCCATCTTTGTGGAGAATTATAGAAGCTCTGGACCTTGTTAATAGACCTGAAAATCTACAGAAGCTTCAGGTCTCCTTAATCACCATTTCCTTAAACCTATGGGCTTCCCAGGTGGCGCAGAGGTAAAGAACCTGCCTGCCAGTGCAGGAGACACAAGAGACCTGGGTTTCATCCCTGAGTAGGGAAGATCCTCTGCAAAAGGAAATGGGAACACACTCTAGTATTAGCCTGGCATACCACAGTCCATGGGGTCGCACAGAGTTGAACTCAACTGAGTGACTGAGTACACATGGAATGACTAGCATGCAGTACTTTTCTCAGGCTTTCCTGAACTTCTTTAGCATCACTCCTTCTGGTCCATTCTAGCTCACTCAAGCCTGATAGTGATCCATCATTTCAGTGCTGGGGTGTGGACTGAAGAGTTTACATTGAAGTGCAACATTCAAACAGTTGAACCCAAAATAGTCACAGGTAAGGACCAATTACTTTTCTGGCTCATTTTAAAAATGCAACAAGAATCCATCGTTGATCTCATCTTCCCCACCCCCAAGCTAGGCTTTGATAATATTTTCTCAAGAACTTCAATTACCCTTTCTCAGTTGCTGCTGTAAGCTCTTGGTCTTAACCATTCTTGCCCTTCAAACATGCTTGATTCCTTCCACAGAAAATACAAAAGCACAAAACATTTTCTTCCACCCACTCTACCTACCTCTGAAGTGAAGTGAAGTGAAGTGAGTCTCTCAGTTGTGTCCAACTCTTTGCGACCCCATGGACTATACAGTCCATGGAATTCTCCAGGCCAGAATATAGGAGTGGGCAGCCATTCCCTTCTCCAGGGGATCTTCCCAGCCCAGAGATTGAACCCAGGTGTCCCACATTGCAGGTGGATTCTTTACCAGCTGAGCCACAAACCTGCCTCTAATTCTTAGCAATCTGCCTTTGCTCCTCCCTACCACCATTTTGGAAGAATGTTCTATATTCCTGCCCCTACTCCTTATATTCTACCTCTTCCCCAGCCCCTGGACTCTGGTTTCACTACCAAATGCCCGCCCTGTGTAGCTTTCTAAAAATTCAGATTACAGATGTTCAGGCCTCACTTCCAGAAATCCCAGTTTAGTACATCTGGGCTAGGAATCAGAAATTCCTTTGGTTTTAAATCTCCATAGGAGGATTGAGAAGAATGGCCTTTGACCTCTGCAATCTAACTTCCACCCTTATCATGATATTCTCTCTTGAACATCCCTGATAACCTCTTGGTCACCAAGTTTAATTTTTTTTTTTTTTTTCTGGGTGCTCATCTTCCTGCAGCATCAGCTCTACTGACTCCACTTTCCAGAAATGAGTAAAATAAGATTTCTTCTTTGTCTTTTCTATGTCTTCTCCCCCAACAAGGACAGCCACTGAAGATATTCTTTAACACTTCATCCCCGGCTTTCCTTTTCTATGTACACCCTTGGCAGAGGCAGCCTCAGCACTCTTAAGTATCCAGGTTTTTAAGTTCTAGTTCTGCTTTTTCTACTGTCAAAAGCAGAGCACATAGTCAGAATTTCCACGTGGCACTAGAGGTAATGAATCCACCTCCAATGCAGGAGACATAAGAGACATGGGTTTGATCTCTGGGTCAGAAGGATCTCCTGGAGAAGCGCATGGCAACCCACTCTAGTATTCTTGTCTGTAGAATCCCTTGGACAGAGGAGCCTGGTGGGCTATAGTCTATAGGATCACAAAGAGTTGGACACGACTAAAGTGACTTAGCATGCACAAATGAGACCACTACAAGGAAAGGTATGAAAACTCAAGTTTTCAATCCTTCCTGAACATTGGATATATTTACAAAACTTATTGAAAATTCATACGTGCAGGTCCCACTGCCAGAAATTGATTCTGGTTTGAAACCCTGTCTATAGCTTGTATATTTCTCAAAGGTGCATAGATAATTGCTATGTGCACCAAAGTTTCAAAACCCTGCTACATACTGGGATCTGAAGTTCAGTAACATTTACCCTGAAAGATTCCATCAAGGAAAAAATGTGTCATTCCTTGAACTACCAACAGCAAATCGATTCATCATGTCAGGAGCAGCATCGAGGAATAAATCTAAGTTTACCCAGATGATACCAGGGTGCAGGTTTCCTGAACACAACCAGACTCTTTTCCCCCTTTTAAGGTCAGGCTCAGGATATTGCTCCAGCCAAACAAATCTAACTGCAAAGCCTCAAAGACTAATGGAGCTCATTAATTAAATTTTATCAAGGATAAAGTGGTTACATGTCATCATATAAATACAGCAGGGGTCTCCAACCTCTGAGCCAAGGGTCAGTTGTTTTCATTTAGTCGCTGTCATGTCTGACTCCTTGTGACCCTATGGACTACAGCACACTAGGCTTCCCTGTCCTTCACCATCTCTGGGAGTTTGCTCAAATTCATGTCCCTTGAGTTGGTGATCTCATCTTCTGTCACCCTCTTCTCCTCCTGTCAAACCATGGACCAGTACCTCCTGTCAGATCAGAGGCAATATTAGATTATAAATAAAGTATACAATAAAAGCAATGTGCTTAAATTAAATCATCCCCAAACCATCTCCTTCATCCCTAGTCCATTGAAAAATTGTCTTCCGCAAAATCGGTCCCTGGTGCCAAAAAAGTTGGGGACCACAGATGTACAGCAAAACTTGATTTTAAAAATCTTCCTTAAAAGGGAACACTCCTACACTGTTGGTGAGAATGTTAGTTGGTACAGCCACTATGGGTAACAGTATGGAGGTTCCTCAGAAAACTAAAAATAGAACTACCATATAATCCAGCCATCCCACTCCTGGGCATATATCCCAGACAAAACTCTAATTCAAAAAGATACATGCATCTCCATGTTCATAGCAGCACTATTTACAATAGCCAAGACATAGAAACAACCTGAATGTCCATCAATGAATGGATAACGAGGATAAGGTAAATATAGACAACGGGAGTCTACTCAGCCATAGAAAGAATGGAATAATACCATTTGGAGCAACATGGATGCAAGTAGAGACTATCACACTAAGTAAATCAGATGAAGACAAAGGTCATACAAATCACTCATGTGTAGAATCTAAACGTGACACAAATAAACCTATCTACAAAACAGAAACAGACTCATAGACATAGAGAACAGACTTGTAGTTGCCAAGGGTGTGGGGGGTTGGGTTAGAGGAAGGATGGAGTGAGATCAGCAGATGTACTTTTACATATAGAATGGATAAACAAGGTCCCACTATATAGCACAGAAAACTATATTCAGCATCCTCTGATAAATCATAATGGAAATGAATATTTAAAAAAGAATGTGCATACATATATATACATATATATATATATATATATATAATTGAATCACTGCTGCTGTACAGCAGAAATTAACACAACATTGCAAATCAGCTGTTGTTGTTCAGTTGCTAAGTCATGTCTGACTCCTTGCAACCCCATGGACTGCAGCACACCAGGCGTCCTTGTTGTGGGAATCAACTGTACTTCAATTAAAAAAATCTTCTGTAGCATTTTAAAAGATAATTTTGTTTATTTAATTTTGACTGTGCTGGGTCTTTGTTGCTGCATGGGCTTGTCTCTAGCTTCAGAGAGCAGGGGCTACTCTAGTTGCAATGCTCAGGCTTCTCATTGTGGTGGCTTCTCTTCCTGCATAGTGCAGGCTCTGTGTCACATGAGCGTCGGTATTTGTGGCACATGGGCTCAGTCGTTGCAGCTCCTGGGCTCTAGAGCACAGGCTCAATAGTTGTGGCACATGCACTAAGTTGCTTTGCGCATGTGGGATCATCCCAGACCAGGAATGGAACCCATGTCTTCTGTATTGGCAGGTGGATTCTTTACCACTGAGCCACCAGGGAAGCTCTTCTTTAAGAATTTCTATCCTAAGTTACACTCTGAAACAACTGCCAAAATAATCTTATTCTCTCCCTATCCCTCTACCTCCCCTTCTGCATTTTGACCATTTTTGGTGGGGACAAATCCACTTATCTTTTAAAACCATGACTTCTGAAAGCTCTCCCTCCATGGGAAATAGCAGCCTTTGGTGATGGCTATGGTAACCATGGTCACCATCTTTACCTGAACCCAGGTCCATTTTGGTAATCTGTAGATCCAATACCTTCCCATGTATGGTATACCTTCCACTAAAATGTCAGACCCATCAGAGGCAGCAAGTTTAAGCGAGGATTGGTAACTAGGCAATGGTCAGCTATGAGGTCCAGAAGAAAACAATTAAGAAACATCAAAGAGTAAAACTAAGAAGAGGATTGATTATCTATCAGGAAATGTATCCAGAGAAATTCAATGAGAAGTGATGAGTGCAGTGAAGAAATGCAAAGCTTTAAAACAAAAAATCAGAGCTGTGATGAACCGAAAGCTAAGTTGAATGGAAAAAGACCAAAGTATATAATAATATAAGAATATGCTAAGATCTATGTCCTAAAGTAACATTCACTGCTGAAAGAAATAATCTTCCTGTCTTGGCTTGTACTCAACAACAGCCAGGACCAAATTCCATTCACCTCTGTGTAGAGCCTGGCACATGAGTGCAGGCATGAACAAATGAGTTGATTGCTGGTAGATGATCTGAACTCAGTTGTACTGCTTTTTTTAAATATATAGTTGACCCTTGAACAATGTAGGCTTGAACTGCACAGGTCCACTTATATGTAGATTTTTTTCAACAGTAACTGCCATAGTACTATAGGATGCGGTTGGTTGAATCTGTTGGTGTAGAACCACAGGTAAGGAGGGCTAATAAAAGCTATATGAGGATTTTCCACTGTGCAGAGTGGGCATCCCTAACCACTCTCTCCTCCATGTTGTTCAAGGTTCAACTATACTAACTTCTTGCGTGTTGACACAACTCAAGTGATTTGTTTTAAAGGATACAGTATCACTCAAAATCATTTTACTATCTAGCTTACTCCCCATCAACCCTTTCTGTGTCTTTGAAACGATCAGAAAAACCATGTGTATTTGTGTCTATGTGTGTTTCACAGGAGAACCATAATACTCCCTATCAACTTCCCAGAAAATCACATCCATTTTCAATAATACAACTTCAAACTTCTCAGCACTTATGAATGTTTCACAAGCCTAAGAAAATAAGATATTAGCAATAGTATAAATAAAACGCTGGCTATTTAGATATAGTCAAATACATATATCATTTTCACAAATGGATTCAAATTACTAACATGTGTTTGCATGTGGTCTTTCAGGTACACAATAAAATGTTAGGGTAAATACTGGGTTAATTTTAATAAATACTCTTTGTTTAGACTGTAGATTGTATTATAGAATCAACAAGAATTTGTTGAGCTGATTAAAATAACAGAGTAGATATGAATGCACCAAAATAGTCATGCAAAAGTGTTCATATCTCATTCAACACAGAAAGTAAAATATAAATTCTTTATACTGAATATTATATCAACTATGACTTGAGGATAGGTGATTGATTCAGTGTCTTGTACATCATATTAGCTGATTGTTCTATTCCACATAAGATTCAAGGTATTAATTTTAGTTTTTAACGTCCCTATGTTTTAGGAACTACATCCTTGAGCAAATAACTAGATATGCTAAAATGATCTTGCTACAGTTTCCCATATATAGAGTCTGGGTTATCTTTGATTTAGTGTAGTTAAATGAAAATCTCTGAACTTTTCAGTACAGAATAGTACACTATTTCAAAATCATAATAAACTCACCCTGTTTGGAAATGGCTATGGCCCCAGGTTCTATTATTAGCCTGATACTATAGAGGTTCAAATTAAAATTTTTCCTTTCCTCACCAAGCACTTTTTGGATAAAATTTGGCCTTTCTTCTATACAGCCTACACTCAAACGAACAACTAAGTTACAAAAACAATAACAACTGTCACACTGAATAGACTGTTGGTATCAGCACAACTCTTTCTGATGCATATTTTAGTCCATGTGACAGTTCTAGTTCTAACTGTCCATTAGTAAATTGGCATTCTAGTTTTTAAAAAATAAATTACTCTCTCATTCGCCTTTGTTCATCTTGCCCTGAAACCACCTGGAGTGAGGATCATCTTGCAGCAAATGATACTGACATTGTTCCTTGTGGGCTGACACATATGGTGCCAATGGCAGGATCAATTAAGGACAAGGATAAAAATTAGGTGGCTGGGGGAAAGTGAAATAAGAGCAATTAAGTTGTTGGAAGACACTCCCATCAGGAGACAATGAAAAACAGTATGGTGCCCCATTAGTTCTTTAATTCTTTTACCACTCTGAAGAACCCAGGAGAGCTGACTCCAAATTCAATTCCAAAATCAAATAATCTTTTAAAAAAATCAAATACTGGATATTATCCATAGTTTGGAAAAATAATTTACAAATTCGTTATAGCTTCTTTGTATACAATTTGTCAGTGTTGGATTACATGTTTTCTGTTTGATGGAAGCTACTAATATTAAAACAAGTGAAAAAGTTTTGGGTTTTGATGTTTGAATTTCATATTGATATTTTCAACAATAGAAACTTAGATTTAACCAATATTTCCATGTTAACTATGACTATAATTTACTCATAAGTAGGGCTTCTCAGGTAGCACAGTGTTCAAAAATCTGCCTGTCAAGCAGGAGATGTAGATTTCATAATTGGGTCAGGAAGAGCCTCTGGAGAAGAAAATGGTAACCCACTTCAGTATTCTTGCCAGGGAAATCCCATGGACAGAGGAGCCTGGTGGGTTGTAGCCCATGGGGTTGCAAAGAGTCCAGCATGACTTAGTGACTAAACAACAACAACAAGACCTTAAATAATTGTCTCCAAAATAGCTCTCCAACTGATGTTAGCAAAAGGTTAATTCAGTTATGAATTTTTTTCCCAAATGAAGACTTAAATTCCTATCTTTTAGTACAATATAGTCAGTCCTTATTTTTTCAACCCATTTATCACATGTTCTTCCATTTTGCACTAATGACAATTAACTTCTGCAAGTTACTGAATTTTACAAATAACCACGAGGAAATAAACAAGGAGGCTATAGCATCACTATTCTGACATTTTAATAAGTAGATGTATGTTAATTATTTATGTTATTTTGCAACATGCCAGTAAATGCTTTCTAATGCTTACTGTAGAGGCAATGAAATCTTCATAATTTTATATCTGTCATCCCTTACTATTAAGTTGTTCACTGGAAATGTAAAGTGACACTCTTCATAGGATTATGAGAATTAGATTTTGGGATTGCTGATGTTTGAGCCATTGTATGGCTACAATTTCTGTAATTAGTTATCCCAGAAAGAATTCCATTTTATTATATGCTGATGTCATTGCTTTCATATTGCTTTTTGGAATGACTTTTGTGTGCATATTAATCATCATTAAAAACCAATTGCCTATTTCTTAAAATTAAGATATAGTTGATTTAAAATATTATGTTAGTTACGGGTGAATACCATGGTGATTCAATATTTGTATAGGTTGTACTCCTTCTAAAGTTATTTCAAAATAATGGCTATATTTCCCTGTGCTGTGTCTGTCCAACCTAATGACTCGTTAGTTCGGGCGGTGGCGGAGGGGGGGGGCAGTGTATAATAGCTCTCAATCTGCCAGTAACCATTCAATTTTCCAGTTCCTAGCTATTCAAAGTAGAGTTCCATTCTAAGTTCTTGCTGATATCTGGTATTAGATCCCAGTGAATCAGGGAATGCCCCACCTGAGAATAGATGACCTTCCTAACTCCCTGTTTGCCTATAAAGAGCCCTGTGGTTGGGGAATTCCTCCACAGTCATACCTGATGTTTCTGGCTTGTACCCCTGGGTTCACTACTGGGCTCTCTGACTCTCACTTAACACCCATGTGTGGATTAGCATGCGTGTGTGACCTTCCCAATGTTAAGTTCACTTTCTCCCCTGGACATCACCTGCCTTACTAGTCTTTTCAGGCCTGTACTCTCCTCCAGGTTTCTGTTTATGGAAGAAGATTAGGAGGATCAGATGGGGAAAAGAAAAAAAATCTGTGCATGGTATTTTACTTTTTACTGTCTTAATCTGTCCAGGCTGCTATAACAGAATACCACAGACTGAGTGGCTTATAAACAACAGAAATTTATTCCTCATATTTATTCCTCATATTCTGGAGGCTGGAAAGTCCAAGATTAAGGTATCAGCAGATTCAGTATTTAGTAAGCCCGGTTCCTGGCTCATAGATGGTGCTCTTTTTGCTGTGTCCCCACATTATGGAAGGGTGCTGGAGCTCTGCGGGCTCTCCTTTATCTAATCTTACCCATGGGGGCTCCACCCTCATGACCTAATCACCTCCCAAAGGCCCTACCTCCTAACACCATCACACTGGAGGTTCAGTTTCACTATATGAATTTAGGGGGATACAAACATTCAATCTATAGCATTTACATTCCATTTTAAGACTTTTAGAACTTCATGCTTGCTTTGTCATTCAGTCATGTCTGACTCTTTGTGACCCTTTGGACTGTACTCCTCTGTCCGTGGGGTTTTTCAGGCAAAAAGACTGGAGCCGGTTGCTATTTCCTTCTCCAGGGGATCTTCCCGACCCAGGGATCAAACCCACATCTTCTGTGTCTCCTGCATTGCAGACAGATTCTTTACCTATTTTGCTATTGGGAGGCCCTTAAAACTTCAGATTATTAAGTAAAATAAAAATTTTTTAATTTATTTATTTTAATTGGAGGCTAATATTGTAAAAATATTGTATTGGTTTTGCCATACATTGACATGTATCCGCCATGGGTGTACATGTGTTCCCCATCATGAACCCCCCTCCCACCTTCCGTCCCCATCCCATCCCTCTGGGTCATCCCAGTGCACCAGCCCCGAGCACCCTGTATCATGCATCGGAACTTAAAGATCATTAAAAAAGGACTCATAGGCGTTTTTGAACAGCTAGTACTTTAAATTATTAAAATGAAATAAAATATGAAACTTTACTTTCTCAGTTGTAGTAGCAACATTCCCAGGGCTTAATAATCATATGTGGCTAGTGTCCACCGTATTGTGCAAGCAGATGGAACACTGACATCATCAAAGAGAGTGCTACATTGAAGAGTGGTGCTCAGGATACTTTAAACATCTTCTTCCTTGTTACTGTTTAGCCACTAAGTCGTGTCTGGCTCTTTTGAGATCCCATGGACTGTAGCCCACCAGGCTCCTCAGTCCATGGGACTTTTCCTGGCAAGAACACTGGAGGGGGTTGCCATTTCCTCTTCCATGGGATCTTGTGGACCAAGGGATTGAACCTACATCTCTTACGTTGCAGACAGATTCTTTACCACTGAGCCACCAGGGAAGTTCATATAACGTCTTCACTTACTGATAGCAACCCTATGGGGTAGGACATCATCCCGAGGTTTACACAGGAGGACACAGAGATTCAGTGGACCTTAAAGGGCCCACCCAGTGATCAAGTGAAAGAGCCAGAGGTTGAGATCAGAAGAACTAAGAGCCATTTAGACTCAAGATTTAACTATGGATCTGTCTGATCCTAACTTTCCACTATACTAGATTCTAGATTCCTGACTGCTAATGATATGAACATCTATTTTAGAATATACTTTTGTCATTGGTCATCTGTTTCAATTCCCTGGCTTTATACATGAGGCCAGGAAAGAAATCCATTTCAAAGTCCAAATGCTAGCAAATGACAAGGTGCTAACCTTTCACAAGGTTGCTTTTCCTGCTGTCACATCTCTTTTTCAGACCTAGTTTAGTGATAAGGTATTGGGAAAATTAGAGAAAAGAAAGTGAAAGGGCTCAGTCGTGTCTGACTCTTTGTGACCCCATGGATTATACAGTCCATGGAATTCTCCAGGCCAGAATACTGGAGTGGGTAGACTTTCCCTTCTCCAGGAGATCTTCCCAACCTGGGAAGTGAACCAGGGTCTCCTGCCACTGCAGGTGGATTCCTTACCAACTGAGCTATCAGGGAAGCCCAGTACAAACTGACACAGTGTTTAGCATAAAGTTAAGATTTATTAAATATGAAAGAGAAAAGAAATTCATATTTAAAGGTCTTAACTTTATGCTGGAGAAGGCAATGGCACCCCACTCCAGTACTCTTGCCTGGAAAATCCCATGGACGAAGAGCCTGGTAGGCTGCAGTCCATGGGGTCGCTGAGGGTCAGGCACCACTGAGCGACTTCACTTTCACTTTTCACTTTCATGCACTGGAGAAGGAAATGGCAACCCACTCCGGTGTTCTTGCCTGGAGAATCCCAGGGACGGGGGAGCCTGGTGGGCTGCCGTCTCTGGGGTCGCACAGAGTCGGATACGACTGAAGCAACTTAGCAGCAGGAGCAGCAGCAACTTTATGCTAAACACTGTGTCAGTTTGTACAAGAATGCTGTCAAGTAGGTATTATCCTCATTTTGCAAACAAGGAAACAGGCATAGAGAATATGTGATAGATTGATTCCCTTGAGTCTCTCCCATAATTTGAGCAGTGATTTGTCCTAGTCCTAGTAAAAAGCAATTATTTTAGAGTTAATTTCACTTCCTTTGTCAACATTTTTGTACAGGTAATTATTAATCCCTTATTCACTGCTTTTATTTCTTACATAATGTGGCAATGGACTAATCTCTGTGGTATTCATAGTCTTGTCATTTTCGGTGTCCTCCAAAAAGAGATGACTTTTTGGAAAAATGACACTGATCTTATGACTCAGCTATAGTGATAATACCTGGCAATATGAGGACACTGTCTTGGGAGATGCAACATGTACTCTAGGCCTGTAGCCTAAATATATTGTCATTTCTTTAATGGTTAGAATATAAGGAATCTGGGAAGCCATCTGGGTAGTAGAGCTGGTGTTTCTTGTGAATGTACCTAATGATTCATTTGCAGAGTAACTACTTCTTGGCTAAGATTTTTAACTGTTGATTTAAGACGTTAATGTCCCAAAAAGGAATGCTTCTTCCTAGAAGTCAAATAATGATTGATTCCATCGCATTAGAAGCAAATACTCCAAGTGCCATTTCAGGAATGGAGGGTGGGGGCACAGATCATGGTTTTAGCTGGGGGATTTCTCAGAGTGTGGGAAAAATAAGATTGCTGCTTCCCCATGGGACATAGAAGGACTATAGTTAAAATCTGAGGAATCTCAAGCAGCACCTCCATGTACTATGATGCCAGTAGTAAAGATTCAGAAGATCACAATCTTATACTTGCAGACTCACAGGAAATAACCTTTTCTCTGGTTCTAGTCTGCTCTAACTAGAGGCAGCAGAGATGGGCCGGGGAAGGAGGAGAGGGTTTGCATTAGACCATGTGTGGTTAGTCACTCAGTTGTGTCCAACTCTTTGCACCCCCATGAACTGTAGCCTACCAGACTCTTCTGGAGATCCCAGGGGAAAATACTAGAATGGGTTGCCAAGCCCTGCTCCAAGGGATCTTCCCAACCCAGGGATCAAACCCAGGTCTCCCACACTGCAGGTGGATTCTTTACCATCTAAGTGACCAGGGAAGCCCTGCATTAGACCAGTAGCCCTCAAACTTGGCAATCATCAGAAACATCTGTAGGGGTTCTTAAGACACAGACTGCTGAGACTCATCACAGAGTTTCAGATTCACTCAGATATTTAAACACATAACACAGAGAAGGGCTAAAACTGAGTCTCACTAATGGAGCCTCTTCAAATATTCATGCAGTCCTACTGCTGAGAACCCCAACTTTGCCTGGGATGTGCCCTGCCCAAGATTTAGCAACACCTTCAATTTTGAGAGAGACATACAAAAGATACAATAAGTTGATTTTATGTAACACTAGCCAGACTTGGTTTATTTTTCTTATAACCAAAGGAATATTAACTAATATACAGGTCCTATGCCAAATTTTTCAGAAAAGTGATTGTACTAGATCATTACTTAATAACTCCCTGTGATGCCAGAAATCATTCTCATTTCATAAATGAAGAAATAAATGTAGTCTCTACATTGACACACATAGAGAATAAGGCCAACCGTCTGACTGGCTTCAAAGTTCATATTTTTTTCTCTTACCTCACTCCAGAAGGAAGTGGAGCTAGGACCACAATGCTGTCTGGATACCTAATGTTAAGCCACCTGGTTTCCAGGACCTTTAAAATCTAATACCTCTTTTTGGACTATAAAGTATGATGGGGAAATTAATTTTTTAAAGGAAATAAGATAAAGAAAACCACCAATATCAAAATATAGTATCTCATGCTATACAAGAAGGTAAACAATTTGCATAATTTCTTAATGTTTTTTTTAATGAAATGTAATGTTATTTCTAAGTCCATAATGGAATTCAAATGAGGTTAAGAACCAACACGTAGAAAAGGCCATTGTTTACTAATTAGTAGAAGGATTTATAATTACTATCTCAAAAAAGTATTCAAAAGGCAGGTCTCTGATTACATGCAATTGCACTGTAAAGTCAGATACTTCTAAAATTGTTTTTTAAAAAGAGTTTGTTTTCTTATATAATTAAGGAATTTCTCTTACTACTTAATTTGCAGCGTTAGCTTTTTCTAGGTCCTTTCAAATACTTAACATACTGGAAACCATCTACCCAGGCCTTGACCAAATTATCATAAATCCAAATTAATCTGATTTAAGGAGATTTTATTCTAAGTTCAGCTTTTCATTAGCTCTTCACAGACATCTCTGAGCATAAACATTTGAAGCCTTTGAAATTTATTAACACATTGTAACTTTTGATTAGGCTATCTACCTTCTCACCTTCAGCCAAGTCAATCCTGAAATGAAGTTGTCCCAGAGAAACAAAGAAAACAAAATCACTTTCAAAACATCTACGAAATTGTGTCCAAGGACACAGAGATATTCTCCAAGACCTACCCAAATCCAGGAATTATTGATTAGTCAAAGAAGTGGGCAGATATTTGGAAGTACTATATCAGAATAAACATTGCAGCTGTGTGGTTAAACATATAATGGATAACTAAAATATTTCCTTCTTCTAATTACAATTCATTTAAAATATAATTTTGAAGCCTTATGCTGCTAATTGTTTTGTTTTTGTTTTCCCTTAACTAGGTTATAAGCCCTTTAAAGGATTATGTCTCATGCCTGTGTTTCCCTACAATGCCTAGCACAGAACTGAGTAAATAACAGATTAGAAGTAACAAATGTCTTATTTCCCATCTCCACTTTAGTGGCAGTGCCTTCCTGGAGAAGTACACTGAGAGGGATTGGGAATTCATGACTAAACTCCACCAAGCAAAATTGCAGATCATTGATTAGTGATGTCTGCTCAGATGTAGCTCAGAAAGTAGCAACATGCAAGTTATCTGTTTTTACATCTCACTGCTGCTGCTGCTGCTGCTGCTGCTGCTAAGTCACTTCAGTCATGCCGACTCTGTGTGACCCCATAGACGTCAGCTCACCAGGCTCTCCTGCCCCTGGGATTCTCCAGGCAAGAACACTGGAGTGGGTTGCCATTTCCTTCTCCAATGCATGAAAGTGAAAAAGTGAAAGTGAAGTCGCTCAGTCATGTCCGACTCTTAGAGACCCCATGGACTGCAGCCTACCAGCTTCCTCCATCCATGGGATTTTCCAGGCAAGAGTACTGAAGTGGGGTGCCATTGCCTTCTCCTTACATCTCACTAGTTGACATTTATTTCATGCTTGTTAAATAAAAAATATACACAGGGAAAAAAGGATGACGTCAGTTAAATATTCCCACTGAGTTTAATTTTCATCCACACTCAATAAAAATTATACTGCATGTGAGTTCAGTATTAAACAAAGAATCAATAAACTTTGTAATTTAAAGGAATACCAACTAGCTTACAAGACAGACAGGTCATGGTGGAGAGTTCTGACAAAATGTGGTCCACTGGAGAAGGGAATGGCAAACCACTTCAGTATTTTTGCCTTGAGAACCCCATGAACAGTGTGAAAAGGCAAAAAGATGGGACACTGAAAGATGAACTCCCCAGGTCAGTAGGTGCCCAATATGCTACAGGAGATCAGTGGAGAAATAACTGCAGAAAGAATGAAGACCTGGAGCCAAAGCAAAAACAACACCCAGTTGTGGATGTGACTGGTGATGGAAGTGAAGTCCAATACTGTAAAGAGCAATATTGCATAGAAACCTGGAATGTTAGGTCCATGAATCAAGGCAAATTAGAAGTGGTCAAACAGGAGATGGCAAGAGTGAACATCAACATTCTAGGAATCAGCGAACTGAAATGGACTGGAATGGGTGAATTTAACTCAGATGACCATTATATCTACTACTGTGGGCAGGAATCCCTTAGAAGAAATGGAGTAGCCATCATGGTCAACAAAAGAGTTCGAAATGCAGTACTTGGATGCAATCTCAAAAAGACAGAATGATCTCTGTTCATTTCCAAGGCAAACCATTCAATATCACAGTAATCCAAGTCTATGCCCCGACCAGTAATGCTGAAGAAGCTGAAGTTCAACGGTTCTATGAAGACCTATAAGACCTTTTAGAACTAACACCCAAAAAAGATGTCCTTTTCATTATAGGGGACTGGAATGCAAAAGTAGGAAGTCAAGAAATGTCTGGAAAAACAGGCAAATTTGGCCTAGGAGTACAGAACGAAGCAGGTCAAAGGCTAACAGTTTTGCCAAGAGGACACACTGGTCATAGCAAACACCCTCTTCCAACAACACAAGAGAAGAATCTATACACAATCATCACCAGATGGTCAATACTGATATCAAAGTGATTATATTCTTTGCAGCCAAAGATGGAGAAGCTCTACACAGTCAGCAAAAGCATGACCAGGAGCTGACTGTGACTCAGATCATGAACTCCTTATTGCCAAATTCAGACTGAAATTGAAGAAAGTAGGGAAAACCACTAGACCATTCAGGTATGACCTAAACCAAATCCCTTATGATTATACAGTGGAAGTGACAAATAGATTCAAGGGATTAGATCGGATAGACAGAGTGCCTGAAGAACTATGGACGAAGGTTCGTGACATTGTGCAAGAAGCAATGATCAAGACCATCCCCAAGAAAAGAAGTGCAAAAAGGCAAAATGGTTGTCTGAGGAGGACTTACGAATAGCTATGAAAAGAAGAGAACCAAAAGGCAAAGGAGAAAAGGAAAGATATACCCACCATTTGAATGCAGGGTTCCAAAGAATATCAAGGAGAGATAAGAAAGCCTTCCTTGGTGATCAATGCAAAGAAATAGAGGAAAACAATAGAGGTCTCTTCAAGAAAATTAGAAATACCAAGGGAACATTTCATGCAAAGATGGGCACAATAAAGGACAGAAATGGTATGGACTTAACAGAAGCAGAAGATATTAAGAAGAGGTGGCAAGAATACACAGAAGAACTATACAAAAGACATCTTCACAACCCAGATAATCACAATGGTGTGATAATTCACCTAGAGCCAGACATTCTGGAATGTGAAGTCCAGTGGCCTTAGGAAACATCACTACGAACAAAGCTAGTGGAGGTGATGGAATTCCAGTTGAGCTATTTCAAATCCTGAAAGATGATGCTGTGAAAGTGCTGCACTCAAAATGCCAGCAAATTTGGAAAACTCAGCAGTGGCCACAGGACTGGAAAAGGTCAGTTTTCATTCCAATCCCAAAGAAAGGCAATGCCAAAGAATGCTCAAACTACCGCACAAAATTGCACTCATCTCACACAGTAGCAAGGTAATGCTCAAAATTCTCCAAGCCAGGCTTCAACAGTACATGAACTGTGAACTTCCAGGTGTTCAAGCTGGGTTTAGAAAAGGCAGAGGAACCAGAGATCAAATTGCCAGCATCTGCTGGATCATGGAAAAAGCAAGAGAGTTCCAGAAAAGCATCTATTTCTGCTTTATTGACTATGCCAAAGCCTTTGACTGTGTGGATCACAACAGACTGTGGAAAATTCTTCAAGAGATGGGAATACCAGACCACCTGACCTGCTTCCTGAGGAATCTGTACGCAGGTCAAGAAGCAAGAGTTAGAACTGGACATGGAACAACAGACTGGTTCCAAATCAGGAAAGGGGTACATCAAGGCTATATATTGTCACCCTGTTTATTTAACTTATATGCAGAGTACATCATGAGAAATGCTGGACTGGATGCAGCACAAGCTGGAATCAAGATTGCTGGGAGAAATACCAATAACCTCAGATATGCAGATGACACCAGCCTTATGGCAGAAAGTGAAGAAGAACTAAAAAGACTCTTGATGAAAATGAAAGAGGAGAGAAAAAGTTGGCTTAAA
This sequence comes from Bos taurus, assembly GCF_002263795.3. Taxonomy (NCBI): domain Eukaryota; kingdom Metazoa; phylum Chordata; class Mammalia; order Artiodactyla; family Bovidae; genus Bos; species Bos taurus. Next base: position 34,675,026 of record NC_037341.1, on the reverse strand, counting down.
ATTCAAAATTCAGAAAACTAAGATCATCTGGTCCCATCACTTCTTGGCAAATAGATGGGGAAACAGTGGAAACAGCGAAAGACTTTATTTTGGGTGCTCCAAAATCACTGCAGATGGTGACTGCAGCCATGAAATTAAAAGATGCTTGCTTCTTGGAAGAAAAGCCATGACCAACCTAGCAGCAGAGATATTCAGTTCAGTTGAGTTCAGTTCAGTCGCTCAGTCATGTCCGACTCTTTGCAACCCCATGAATCACAGCACGCCAGGCCTCCCTGTCCATCACCAACTCCCTGAGTTCCCTCAGACTCACGTCCATCGAGTCAGAGACACCATCCAGCCATCTCACCCTCTGTCGTCCCCTTCTCCTCCTGCCCTCAATCCCTCCCAGCATCAGAGTCTTTTCCAATGAGTCAACTCTTCGCATGAGGTGGCCAAAGTACTAGAGTTTCAGCTTTAGCATCATTCCTTCCAAAGAAATCCCAGGGCTGATCTCCTGCAGAATGGACTGGTTGGATCTCCTTGCAGTCCAAGGGACTCTGAAGAGTCTTCTCCAACACTACAGTTCAAAAGCATCGAATCTTTAGCGCTCAGCTTTCTTCACAGTCCAACTCTCACATCCATACATGACTACTGGAAAAACCATAGCCTTGACTAGACGGACCTTTGTTGGCAAAGTAATGTCTCTGCTTTTGAATACGCTATCTAGGTTAGTCATAACTTTCCTTCCAAGAAGGAAGCGTCTTTTAATTTCATGGCTGCAATCACTATCTGCAGTGATTTTGGAGCACCCAAAAATAAAGTCTGACACTGTTTGCACTGTTTTCCCATCTATTTCCCATGAAGTGATGGGACCAGATGCCATGATCTTCGTTTTCTGAATGTTGAGCTTTAAGCCAACTTTTTCACTCTCCTCTTTCACTTTCATCAAGAGGCTTTTGAGTTCCTCTTCACTTTCTGCCATAAGGGTGGTGTCATCTGCATTACTTTGCCAAAAATGGTCCGTCTCGTCAAAACTATGGTTTTTCCAGTAGTCATGTATGGATGTGAGAGTTGGACTATAAAGAAAGCTGAGCGCCAAAGAATTGATGCTTTTGAACTGTAGTGTTGGAGAAAACTCTTGAGAGTCCTTAGACAGCAAGGAGATCCAACCAGTCCATCCTAAAGGAAATCAGTCCTGAATATTCATTGGAAGAACTGATGCTGAAGCTAAAACTCCAATACTTTGGCCACCTGATGCAAAGAACTGACTCATTTGAAAAGATGCTGATGCTGGGAAAGATTGAAGGTGGGAGAAGAAGGGGATGACAGAGGATGAGATGGTTGGATGGCATCACCAACTCAATGTACATGAGTTTGAGTAAATTCCGGGAGTTGGTGATTGACAGGGAGGCCTGGCGTGCTGCAGTCTATGCAGTCACAAAGAGTCAGACACAACTGAGAGACTGACCTGAACTGACTGAAACTAGCTTACAAAATCATGGGATACTTTGTGATCATATCTTTCAGATCCTTTATTTAAAACTAATTCACTTGAAATCTTCACAACCTCTATCTAGAAAATGGCAAGGTCAAGGACTCTCAGAGCTAAATACGAATGCACAGAAGTGTACACATGGAGGCTGGCTCAAGGGCAAAATAGATGTGCAAGTGGGCTAATATTTACTTTAATATTTACTAGCCCCAAATAACCATTGGAGTCCTTGGTTTAGTAGCCAGTAATAGGTCTAGTAAGAAAGGAACTGGAACAGGTATAGTAATCTATTCAGCCACCACAAACACACACAACATATAACAGTCATTTATCCTGACCATTCATCTCTAAACTACATCCTGCTGCTGCTGCTAAGTCACTTCAGTTGTGTCTGACTCCGTACGACCCCATAGATGGCAGCCCACCAGGCTCCGCCGTCCCTGGGAGTTTCCAGGCAAGAACACTAGAGTGGGTTGCCATTTCCTTCTCCAATGCATGAAAGTGAAAAGTGAAAGTGAAGTCGCTCAGCCGTGTCCCACTCTTCACGACCCCATGGACTGCAGCCTACCAGGCTCCTCCATCCATGGAATTTTCCAGGCAAGAGTACTGGAGTGGGTTGCCATTGCCTTCTCCGAAATTGCATCCTGCTGCTGCTGCTGCTAAGTCGCTTCAGGCATGTCCGACTCTGTGCGACCCCATAGATGGCAGCCCACCAGGCTCCACCGTCCCTGGGATTCTCCAGGCAAAAGTACTAGAGTGGGTTGCCATTTCCTTCTCCAATGCATGAAAGTGAAAAGTGAAAGTGAAGTCGCTCAGTTGTGTCCAGACTCTTAGCGACCCCATGGACTACAGCCCACCAGGCTCCTCCATCCATGGGATCCTCCAGGCAAGAGTACTGGAGTGGGTTGCCATTGCCTTCTCTGAAACTGCATCCTATAAGCATGCTTATCTCTATGATTTGTAGGAGTTTGGGAGAAAGCCAAGTTTACCATTACCAGGAGCTCTCTGAATAGCCCACTGAATAAGAAGAAGGCAGAATTTGATTTTGTTGTTGTTTGTATTTTGCATTACAGAGGAGGAGCATACAGGATTTAGTACTTGAAACAATTTTTCACAAAAAATACGTTGGCAAAAATACTTATTCATGGTTTCTCCACAATGGCAAGCATGTTCAGTTGTGTCCAACTCTTTGTGACTCTGTAGACTGTACCGCCCTCCTTGCAGCTCCTCTGTCCATGGAATTTTCCAAGCAAGAATATCAGAGTGGGTTGCCATTTCCTATTCCAGGGGATCTTCCCGCCCTAGGGATTGAACCCACATCTTCTGCGGCTCCTGCATTGGCAGGCGAATTTTTGACTGCTGCATCAAGTAGCATCTTTCAAACAAAGGTAATTTGAAAAAGATCATAATTCTTAATTTCAGTCCACTTCAATAGCTCACAAAACTGTAACACTTACAAAAGTGGCAAAGGATTCCACTTAGTGAGGTGTATTTAAATTCAAATAGTATATTGAAGAAGGGGCTTCCCAGGTGGCTCAGTGTAAAGAATCCACCTGCCAATGTAGAAGACAAGGGTTTGATCCCTGGATGAGCAAGGTCCCCTGGAGAAGGAAATGGCAACCCACTTCAGTATTCTTGATTGGGAAATCCCGTGGACAGGGGAGCCTGGCAGGCTACAGTCCATGGGGTTGCAAAAGACTAAGACATGACTTAGCAACTAAACAACAATACTGAAGAAATTAGGGAGTAATTATTCTAACCGAAGCTGTATAAAACTCTCATAGTGTTCAGGCTAAGAAATATAGCAAGTTAAAAACAAACAAGAAAACAACATATGGATGTGCCTTACAGAAAATGATTAAAAGCCACGAGTTTGGTGCTAATTGCCTATCCATAGCACCTGCTACCTGACACTGTACAGTCTGTACTAAGCAAGGTGGGTGGCCAGAAGGATCCACAAGGCCATCAGGTTTGACCCCAATTATCTTTTATTGTAAATAGGCCATATGTCAAATTCCAAGATAAACTGGAAACATTTGATCTCTGTCTGTCCCTAGATTAATTTTAAAGATTCATTTTGTATTCTTACAGATCCTTTATTTGGGCTGCTTTGCTCTTAAGTTTTAAAGAAAAGACATCTTATATTTGCCTTTATCTATGCAAGAGGATTCTCTCTTTAAGAATAATTTGGGAGGGAGAGAATTTAACAGTCAGAACATATTTTAGAGAAAAGTGGCACACAACGAGCATAACCAGAATTTAAAGTAATGACCAACAACATCCACAGAGTTTCTTCATAGGAATCCATGTTTATGCAAGTGAAAAGATAACAAAGAAAATATTTAGTACCATGCTTAACAGAGATGGATGCTTTAACAAATTTCCTCATTTCCCCATGCAAATCATTGCAATATCCATGCAAACCAACACAAATAAACATATCACACATGAAAAAAAACAGTCTTATGAGCATTTGAGGCCTATTTGGAACAAAGGTTCTTTAAGAATGACTATTAAGCCTCTGAAAAGATCCTGATTTATTCAAAAATTAAAATAACATTAATGTAAACCAACATGGCCTACAACCAAATAGATTCTGCATGAGTGAGTCAGGGCAATGTGATTTTCATAAAACAATTTGGCACTAAAACTAAACAGCATAGCAGAATAGAAGCCATACAGCCCAATTGCCACCCAAACACTCATGATCCTGTACAACTTATGTACTTTAGAATTTTTGCACACAAATAATCTTGGAGAAAGAAGCTCTGTAGAAATCAAGTTTTTCTTCCTAATCAGAATGGATAAAGACTTTTAAAAAATCTAATTTTGAAGGGGTTTGTCTATTTAGTAAAACACCCCTGAAGTTATAAAATGTGTTTGTTTGGGTCTTTTTTTCTTTTTCTGGAAAGACTATTCCATGAGTGTTAGCCTGCCAGATTAACTGCCCTTGAATCTATGGGTAGAGCCACTTTTGTGCTCATTCATATATGAGCAGGTCTCTAATTCTAACATCAGAGTTATTGTTTGCATTCCACAGATAAGATAAACTAGAGCTTCAAGCAGTGGAAAGATGAAGCAGAGCTGAAAAGGGCAAGAGTGAGAAAAGCAATAAAGGGCTGAATGAAGGAAAGAAGATCTTACTGGAATGGAAAGAATATAGCATCCCGCTCTAGTCCTGTCTGACCTTGGTTACTACTTAATTTTGAATTTTGTATAATGATACTGAAGAAGCAAAGAGAGGTAACTGGCGAGATAATGAGGTACTGACCTCAAAGGCCCTTGAGGTCACATTCAGGTCTCTCACACATATCCACTGATCTCTTCTCCCTGTCCCTATGCCACTTTCCCTCTCATGACCCCAGGTTCCCTCCTCACAGTTCATTCCCTCCAACAGCATCCTTTATTCTTTTCAATCCTATAGAAGAACATCATTTTATGTTGAGAAAACAACTAATTAAAAAATATAGAAACATTTAGCTTAACCTAATATATATATATGCTATATATACACATATGCTATGCATATGGTCTAATGAACTTTCCACCTTTCCACAATAAAGGATTAATAAGAATGAAGCAAGATCTTCACAGTATCAGTGATCATTAATGATGTATTCATTCCCAATAAGTGTTGGTGTCACATCGATGATGTATCTACATGTATACCTAATTATAATATTAAATAGCCAGCATACATGATTAATTTATTTTCCTAAGCAAGTACACATTAAGAACTTGTTTCTAGAAAGTTTTTAATGAGTCTCTTGTTACAGTGATATATAGGCTCTGGTCACATGAGAAGTTCATCTACTCCTAAGACTGACCCTTAATTTAAAAAAATTTTAAATATTTATTGTTTGTTAGATCACTGAAAAGAACTGACCACACCCAGGGGACAGAAAAAGACAAAGGCTCTCTAGACTTTATTTATTCAGACAAGCTTCGGTTTTCAAATGTCATCTGAAATATATAGTGCATGAAAGATGATTCCCTGAAACTTCAGGGAAAGAACAAGTTCTGACAGCAGTTGTTACCATCCTTGCGTCCATCACTCTCTCACTGTCCCAGAGAAGAAAGTAAAAATGTGGCATTCAGGGGCATCTGAAGTGGGCAGCATACTTATATACATCATGACCTTTGATGAGCTTTCTCCACATTCTGGACTCAGGACCTGATGGTCCAGGGAAATAGCCAGCCCAACTGTGAGCTGGAAGTCACTACTCACCCAGATGATACCCCAGTAATGTCACCAGGTAACTATGGGGTATTAGACAAATCACCCTACTTTCTGGGTCACTCTTTTTTTTTTTTTTTGGCTGTACATGCAGCATGTGGAATCTTAGTTCCCTGACCAGGAATCAAACCTGTGCCCCTAAAGTAAAAGTTTGGAGTCTTAACCAGTGGGCCACCAAGGAAGTCCATGGGTCACTCTTTCTGCAGCCATGAAATGAAGATCCCTAACATTCCTGGATTCTAAACAAATGTTGCTTGATGTAAACTAGAAAAATTAGTTAAAACATTTTTTACATAGTCTAGTATTTATAATTAACTCCATCAATAGCTGAATATCCAGCTTGTAGAATACTGATGGACTTCATTGCTGGTGTTGTTTGTTTTCTTTTATAATTATAAATTTCCCTGACCTTAAGAGGGAAGGGGTTAAAATATGAACCATCTCATTGCACTATTTATAACAGAATTCCTAAAATGTTTAGTATGGAGGAAAGTAGAAGCTAAATATCCTAAAGTGAGGTTTGAGGATTTGGCATTCCACTTATCTGTATTTTCACTTTGTACATCTGAGGACATTTTATATTTTAATTGTACATACTGCATTTCTGACTTGAGCAAAGCACATACTGGACCTAATCTAATTCAATGGTCTCCCACCTTTTTGGCACCAAGGGCCAGTTTCGTGGAAACAATTTTTCCATGGACTGGACGGGAAGGGATGGTTTCAGGATGATTCAAGCACATTCTGTTTATTGTGCACTTTATTTTTATTATTATTACATCAGCTCCACCTCAGACCATCAGGTGTTAGACCCTAGAGGTTGGGGACCCCTGATCTAATTAATAATTTTAACTTTCTCAGAAAAGAAGATGAGTAAATTCCTATATATTAGAGTTAAGAAAAAGAAGATGGAGGAGGAGGAAGAGGATGGAGGAGGGGGAGGGAAGGGGGTAGGAAAGGGGGAAGGAGAGAGAAAAGGGAGAGGGAGGAAAGAGAAGAAAAGAGAAAGGAAAATTAAGAGTGCATGGACATGGATTTCCTTGGCACTCCAGTGGTTAAGACTCTGCACTTCCAATGCAGGGGGTGTGGGTTTGATCCCTGGTTGGGGAGCTAAGATCCCACGTGCCTTGCAGCCAAAACCATAACACAGGAACAATATTATAACAAATTAGATAAAGACTTTTAAAATGGTTCACATCAAAAATAATCTTATGAAAAAAGAATGCACTAACAATACGTTCCAGAATGATGCATTCCTTCACCTGCCCATGTTACCCAAAAACAATGTTCACAAATCTGCAAAACTGTTTATAAACCAAGACATCTAGAACCTGAGGGTTCCACTCTATTTCAACCGAACCTTCCTGGTAAAAGCTTTCTTTCACTCTGATGAGGTACATGTGTCCTAATATTTTCTTTCAAACATACTTTTAAATGTTAATGAATCTGTGAAAGGGAATAAGTCTTATACCTTTTTCATTGCTGTTCTGCTCCACCCCCTAAAAAACTGAAAGTATCTATCCACTCTGACACAGCTAATTTTACCTCAGTTCTAAATACAAATGCACTTGTTGACTACACCTCCTGGCCTCTGATCAGCATTCCAGCAACCACATAGGTTACAGAATTCAATGATTCAATACAGGAAGAAAACAGCAAGCAGGTTATGTTGGATGGAGCATCAGGTGCAAGACATTGCATTCTGGAAGAAACCAGGGGAACATAGGCTAGAAACAAAGCACGAAAGAACACACCTTCTTTGAAAATAAACTGGGTGTTTTATTGAGCAAAGGAGAATTATCCAAGCTGTGTGTGTGTGTCTCTGTGTGTCTCTGTGGTTCAGTTGTCTTCTTTTGGTTGGTTAGTTGTGTTGTGATTGCTTGTCTGGAGGAAACAGGATTAGATGATCTGAGCTTTGGGAGAATGGGTTGGGCATCCACGTGTAGGATGGAAAGAAAGCAGGAAAGACTATAGAGAGAACAGCTGAGTCACAGAGAAGGCACAAACTAAGGCAAAAGTGGCATCAATAGGGAAGAAGGGAAACAAAGCTTAGCAACCCATAGAAATATAATCTCCTAAACTTGACAATGGTTTGGGTGTGGGATGGGCATGGTATTGAAAACAATGCTTTTGAGTCTTGAGAATTAGGTAGATACCCTAACAGATTTAGGGGTCTTTGATAGGGACATGGAACTCCAATTAAATATGTTGAACTTGAAGTCCCCCAGAACACTCTGGTGTAGATGTGTGGCAGGAATCTGGAATGCAAGTCAAAGCTCAGGAGAGAGCTTGAAACTAGAAACGTAGATCTGGAAGTCTTTCCACTGAACTCCTATAATTGACTGAAATGAGTCACTGGTGAGCTATTAGGAGAAATAGGGGAGAGACGGGAGTTGGGAAATTAAATATAGTCTAGATTTCCAGTCAGTCACAGACATTGAACCCAACCTATCTCAAAGCTCACTAGTTCTTTCTTCTTCCTCACCTCCATTTATTATCATTTTTCACCCCCAAATGTATCCTTCCTTCTGTCACCACTTCTTATACTGCCTTCGTTATTTCTATTCTCAGCCAAGAAAGAACTCTTGTAAGTCATGCTTGGCTTTCCTTAGTCCTCAAATCCTATATATCCTTCTCCTTGAAAAATCTCTTCAATCTAGCATTCTTTGTGCCAACTTAGTCCCTGAATTTTAGGTCCTTCTTATGTTTGACCTAATCTATCAAGACATATTCCTAATGGAACACCCAGTCTCTGGCCCCTCCCTGCTCTAGCTATTCTCCCCATTACCTCTAAGAGACATCTTTCTAACAGATCAAACGGATCACATCCCCACAAGATGCTAAATCTCTGAAGGCCAACTTTGCACAGAGTGTACACCAACATCTGGGCTTACAAAGCCCATATCTACCTGGGAAAATGCAGGTGATCAAATATTACCGTTTCTGTGAGGCCTTTCCCATTCGGTCTCTTCCTTAGCATGCTCTACCCAGCCCTGAGATTTGTGCTCCCAGCTGTGAAGGAGTAGCGGGAGAGGCTGAGGAATCTCAAAGACCAGTGCTTAAACAATCAAGAGAAGGGAGGTTAAGATCCTGGAAGATCATGGTGGAAGGGACTTCCCCAGTGGTCCAGTGATTAAGACTCCACCTTCCAATGCAGGGCGAGTATGGGTTTGATCTCTGATCAGGGAAAAAAGATCCCACATGCTACGGGGTGCAGTCAAAAAAGTAACAATAATAATGGGAGACGGTAGAGAGTAGAAAATGATAGTCCAGAAGAACTAAATCCTTCATGTGGTTCTCAAGGCCTGATGACCCAAGCCCTGCCCAGCTCTTCAGACTCTTCTCAAACCACCCTCTGGCTCTCTGCAGTCACATCTCATAGGCCTTCTTGCAATACCACCAGTGCCCCTCTGAATATGTGGCTCCCTCAGGTGAAATCACTCTCACACACCTCTGACCTGCTAACCTAGATCCATCTCCACCACAGTCTCATTCCTGCAGGGGCCAGGGCTGACTCTCAGACCATGTCTGGTACTCCACACATATTCTTCCTGAGCCCTGAGATCTTCCTTTACAGCCCTTAATGTTGGCAGGTTGATACTCTCTACATTCAGCAACACACACACACACACAACTCAGGCAGATCTTAGTAGTTAATAAAGTATTAACATATCTAGCTTATTTCTATATATTATTCAAAACATGATTAACAACCTCATTCTGAAATGTTAGCCTTCAAAAGCCCAAAGATGGACAGAGTAACTTATTATCTATGACCTAATACAGTTTGGGGGGCTTCCCCCATGGCTCAGTGGTAGAGAATCCACCTGCAATGCAGGAGACGCAGGTTCAATCACTGGGTCAGGAAGATCCTCTGGAGAAGGAAATGGCAACCCACTCTAGTATTCTTGCTTGGGAAATCCCATGGACAGAGGAGCCTGGCAGGTTATAGTCCATGGGGTCGCAAAACAGTCAGACATGACTTAATGACTAAACAACAATGATACAGCTTTCAGAAGGTAAAAGCAGATTCTCAAATGTGTGCCCCTGTTACAGACTCAAAAACCCATTCAATTGTTTTTTGGCTTGTTTTTTTTTTTTCAGCTGTGTTGCTCAAGGCTCACAGGACCTTAATTCCCCAACCAGGGATCAAACCCGCATCCCCTGCAGTGGAGGCATTGGAAGCGTGGAGTCTTAACCACTGGACCACCAAAGAAGGTCCATGCAATTCTTATTAACGGTCAAGACCTGTCAACATGTATAAATTAAATCCTTTTTTATGATCATGGAATACTTACATGTGCATAGGTCGGGTGAACATGTGAAAATTAGGACCAGCTGAATCCAAGAGAAACACAGAGATAGATGAGTAGACATTCCAGTCTGCCAATCTACACTCAGAGCAGGGAGCATAACAACCATCTTTACTCTAGTCTTATCATGGCAGACCCACAATAAATATTTATTAACTGGAGGATGCTGCTGCTGAAATCTTGAGAAATGAGCACTGAGTTTTGGGTAGCAGAACAGGATGGAAAAAGTGTGGGATAATTGTACAGTGCAGACTTCCCAGGATGATGATGAGCAATTGTGGTTAAACAATAGTTTGGAAACAGGAGTGGTGAGAAAGAGGGTTTCCACAGTAGGGAGCAGCACTGTTGAGCCAGTTAAAAACAAACAAAAAAAAGAGCTCTAATTATGTTTAAATGGGAAACCGAGGTAGAATTTGGAGTGCGGGGTTAAGATTCATTTTTTTTTTTTTTCCCCTGAAAGCCCAGATGCAGACACAGGCTCCAAGCTTTCCAAGAGTGTGGTGAATATGCTATACACATGGCCCTGGCACTGGGGATGTTGGTGCAACCTTCAGGATCCTGTTTAGGCAGGATTTAGTCCATTTCCCCATTCCCCCCCACCCCACCCAGAGAACAGCTAATGAAAATAAGAATTGCCAAGATTTCTTGGCAGACCTATCACCACCAAAATCCGACTTCAGATTGAGATGATTAAGAGCATGGCTTGTTTTATAAAAGGTACCATTGAGTTGGTGTCTAGCAGGAGCTCAGTATCTATTAGGTCTTTGGAGATGCTTGAGTGAAAGGTGTTATATACTAAAATTATTGGGTTTCACCATATGCTCCCAGTTGGTCACAGAGGTGAGAAACAGCTGATTCATCTTTGGAAGGCAAATCCTCAAGTCCCTTGAACCAACAGGTTTTAGGAACCATATTTGTCAGTTGTAAATTCACTTCTGATTTTTATTCATAGAAGCCATCTAGTCTAAGCTATTTATTTATCCACACATACCTATCTCATTCTCTAATTGCATTTAAAATCTTTTAGGGGAAAGCTGTTATAAAACACATCCTTGTTACATAAGGGAGCCATATCCGTACAGGTTGATGGCGTACTAATTTATCAATATCTAGAATTATTATGAAGAAGCTGTTTGAAAGTACCAGAACAGGACCAAAGTTTCATTCATTCATGAAATGATTGATTGCATAGACTAGGCAGAAATGGATTCATATTTCTGAATACATGTTACTTTATATCCCTCAAAGAGAAAAATACATTTGCACTCAATGTGCATTTACAGGATAATATGACACAGGTGTGGTGATGTTAGAAAAGAGAAAGCCAGCTATAAAGAAGAAAAATAAAAGCTTTTCTAGGGAAGAAACTCAGATTTCAGAATGGAGCTGTGGATTTGGAAACAGGAAAACAGCCAAGCCAGAGGATGTTTTTCATATTACAGAGAAGCTCTGTCTACCAAAAATCTCACAAGCAGAGGTCTTAGTAGGGCATATTATAAGACAACATCAAGTTTATGACAATGAAGATCTTGATTTCAACAGCTGAGACCATTAAGACAGGCTGAACAGAAGGCAGCTACTCAGCATGGAGCCAACATGAAAAAGACATGGGGAAGAGGCAACAGAAAGTATTGGAACACTCACCCCCTGCAGAGTTTCATGTTGCTGCTGTATTAAATGACACACTCCTGTTTTGAAGAAGCATTCAGCACCGATATAAAAATTTTAATGTGTCTATCTTTCTGGTGGACACAAGACTTTTTTTATACACCGTCACATTTACGCACATTCTTATTCTCAACACAGCTTCATGTTAATTTTTAAAACTGAATTCGTAGGTTCTTAATCATTGCAATGGACATGAGTTTGAGCAAACTCTGGGAGATGGTGAAGGACAGGGAAGCCTGGTGTTCTGCAGTTCATGGGGTCACAAAAAGTCAGACACAGCTTAGTGACTTAAAAACAACAATTATCTCTAGTTACTCCTAATACATTTGAGGACTTTGCAAGATGGAAAAATAAGTTGTACTAGACATTTAATTTTTTTAAATTGACTACAATGGCTTTTTGCTGACACAATTTAGAAACTATACATATGAAAGTACCTGTTAATATTAAACACTGAGGTTGGAAATGCCAGAAAGAAAGTCTTGAATTAGAAACAACTGCATACTTTGCAATGGATGTTATGATGATAAAGTAAAAGACAGCTGGGAATCTATTTATTTTAAATGCATCTTGGCAGCCAAGTGAAAAGTCAAATAATGATAAAGGGTATGCTAATAACAATAATAATAATTCATCTTCTAGCATTTATTGAACATGAATGTGCCAAGTATTGTGGCTTTAAATAAGATCATCTAATTTAATGAGCCAATTTCATTTATATGGATTTTTAAAAATCATCATTACAAACCTAACAGGCAGACACCCCAGGGTATATGTTCTGAGAGTTTAGTTTGGTGGTTAAACAGTTAGAAGCATGGATGCTACAGTGAGACAGGGTTGGAATTGGTCACGCACTCTAAGTGCATGACCTTAAGCAAGTTACTTAATCTCTATACGTTTTTGTGTTTTTCATCGACAAAATAGGAATATTAGTGAAAATTAATTGCTATACTATATGTAAGAGGTTTGAAACGGTGCTCAAAGCATGATAGCTGTTATGATTATCCCTATTTTGTTGCTGTTATTCTGTCACTAAGTCATGTCTGACTTTTTGTGACCCCACGGACTACAGCATGCCATGAGTAAATTGAGGCTGAGAATTTCAGAGACTTGCAAAGCCCAGACAGCAATAAGCAGCAGATCTAGGATATGAATTTCAGCAGAATCACCCCAGTTCACTTCTGTTCAGTTATTCAGTCATGTCCAACTCTTTGCAACCCCATGGACTGCAACACTCCTGGCTTCCCTGTCCATCACCAACTCCCAGAGCTGGCTCAAATTTATGTCCATTGAGTTGATAATGCCATCCAACCATCTCATCCTCTGTCATCCTCTTCTTCTCCTGCCTTCAATCTTTCCCAGAATTAGGGTCACCCCAGAGACCAAGATTTTAGTCATATGTCATCCTTGACGCAAAGTCTTGAACATATTTTTATAAAGAATTTGACCTTTAGATTTTATACAAGGTACATTTATGATTATTTTAAAATTCCTATTAAAATTTATATCTGGATAAGTAATTATGGGCCATATTTAAGGTGGACTCACCGACATGATTCAATTAGTCATAGAGCCTACTTTGAATTTTGACCCACCCTTGCATCATCCTATATTTAATTCTTTTAGCTTGAAAAACCATTGTTTTTCTAAGACAAAATGGAGAAGGAAAAATATTGTATAATCTGACATGAATTTTGTAAATCATATAAAGAAATAGATTCTTGGAGTATTTTTAAGTTGAAACTTTAAAATCACAAATCTAATTAAAATTTGTATCTTTCTAAAATTTCAAACATCCGCTGGGTCATCGAAAAAGCAAGAGAGTTCCAGAAAAATATCTATTTCTGCTTTATTGACTACACCAAAGCCTTTGACTGTGTGGATCACAACAAATTGTGGAAAATTCTTAAAGAGATGGGAATGCCAGACCACCTGACCTGCCTCTTGAGAAATCTGGCAGGGCAGGAAACAACAGTTAGAACTGGACATGGAACAACAAATTGGTTCCAAATAGGAAAAGGAGTACGGCAAGGCTGTATATTGTCATCCTGCTTTTTTAACTTCTATGCAGAGTACATCATGAGAAATGCTGGACTGAAAGAAGCCCAAGCTGGAATCAAGATTGCTGGGAGAAATATCAATAACCTCAGATATGCAGATGACACCACCCTTATGGCAGAAAGTGAAGAACTAAAGAGCCTCTTGATGAAAGTGAAAGAGGAGAGTGAAAAAGTTGGCTTAAAGCTCAACATTCAGAAAACTAAGATCATGGCATCCAGTCCCATCATTTCATGGCAAATAGATGGGGAAACAGTGGAAACAGTAGCTGACTTTATTTTTGGGAGCTCCCAAATCACTGCAGATGGTGACTTCAGCCATGAAATTAAAAGATGCTTGCTCCTTGGAAGGAAAGTTATGATCAACCTAGAAAGCATATTAAAAAGCAGAGACATTACTTTGCCAACAAAGGTCTCTCTAGTCAAGGCTATGGTTTTTCCAGTAGTCATGTATGGATGTGAGAGTTGACTATAAAGAAAGCTGAGAGCCAAAGAATTGATGCTTTTGAATTGTGGTGTTGGAGAAGACTCTTGAGAGGCCCTTGAACTGCAAGGAGATCCAGCCAATTCATCCTAAAGGAGATCAGTCCTGAGTGTTCATTGGAAAGACCGATGCTGAAGCTGAAACTCCCATACTTTGGCCACCTGATGCGAAGAGCTGACTCATTTGAAAAGACCCTGATGCTGGGAAAGATTGAAGGCAGGAGGAGAAGGGGATGATAGAGGGTGAGATGGCTGGGTGGCATCACTGACTCAATGGACATGAGTTTGGATAAACTCCAAGAGTTGGTGATGGACAGGGAGGCCTGGCGTGCTGCAGTCCATGGGGTTGCAAAGAGTTGGACATGACTGAGTGACTGGACTGAACTGAAAATTTCAAATCATACCAGACACTTAGCATTTCATGAAAATGAGTACTGAAAATAGTTAAAGAATGTGAGGATAAGATGAACTCCCAAGCATTTTCTTTGTTTTTTTTTTTTTTTTTTTTGTGTGTGTGTGTGTCTATTTTTTAAATCACCAGCTGCCAGAGTCCCAAAATGAACTCAAAATTACTACAATCTTTTTGGTACCCTTCTAACATACCTTAAAGACCACTAACCTATAGATATTTGGATGCTTTTCAACATACTAAAGGCTCTGGGTTTTGCTACCAATACTCTTGCCTCCTGTTATAGCACGCTGGCCCACTGCCAGAACCAATTGGGAGGATAGCTTTCTCACTAGACTGAGTTCTCTGAGCAAAACACCATTTTTCATTCATTATTGTGTCTGAAGCAGCTTGCACAGGGCCTGGTGGACAGTAGAAACAGATAATGATGATGGTGGTGGTGGTGGTGGTGGTGGTGATATAATATAAACAAAAGAGCCAAAGCCTAAGTTTTGACATGAGACCCTACTTCAAAAGTCAGCTCTTCTTCCCTATTACAAGCAAATGACCTAATCTCTGAGCCTGGCTTTCTTTTCCTATAAAATGGCTCCATAGTTACTGTGAGAACTGTCACACAATGCTGCTGCTGCTGCTAAGTCATTTCAGTCGTGTCCAACTCTGTGTGACCCCATGGACAGCAGCCCACCAGGCTCCTCTGTCCACGGAATTCTCTAGGCAAGAGTACTGGAGTGAGCTGCCATTTCCTTCACACAGTGAAATCACTCTAACTCAATACTAAGCTCAATGAGGTCAATCAGTGTGACTTTCATCCCCCTCTGCCTGCTTGTGGAATAAACACCTGAGCCACCATCCAGCCTGACTCCTGGATTCACCCCTGCCCTCACCCCATCTGAAGAGTAACCTTGTCCTGTACCCCCTCCCCGACTGCACCCAGCTCAAAGAGTGAGCAAGAAAGCAAGGGAATCTGTTGCATGTTCTCACTCCCCTTGCTGCAATCAAGAACGCTGGTGAACAACAGTCACAGGATCACTTTTTTGCCTAGATCCATCCCCACAGATCAAGAACATGAGCAGCTGAGATTGCTTGCCAGGGGAGGCTACTGGCTGAGACAGGAACCACACATCTGCTTTGACTCCCTTCAAACTCAGCCTGATTTAAAATGAAAAGCTTATGCAGTGTTTACTTGAAGGGCCAAAGTCAGATGGAAATTTTTTCAACTGTAAAATTCTAGCCCAGTCAGAAGAACTCAAAGCTCTAAGGAGAAACGTAAAGGCTAGTCCAGGCCCACAATAAAACTTGGGTAAAACAGGATGTGGTTCCTATTTTAATTTGTATGTCTGTCCGTGTTCCTGCAACCAATGATTTGAGGAAGAAAAAGTAGATCTTTTTGGGAAAAAAAAAGAAAAATCAAAGTTTTTTGAAAGCCAGTCAAGAACCTATCAATATGTCATAAAACCAACTTGGTCTTATTTTAGGCTGGAAAGTGTTATGATCTAAATACAGGCTGGTGGATTTGTAGATCACTAACACTAGTAAAATCTCTAGAAAAATGTCCATTACCCTCTAGAGTGAGCCACTGGTCTTCAGAAATCTGTGCACTTGGATATATTTGAAAAGTGAAAGTGAAAGTCGCTCAGTCGTGTCCGACTCTTTGTGATCCCATGGACTGTAGCCTGCCAGGCTCCCCTGTCCATGGAATTCTCCAGGCCACAGTAGTAGAGTGGGTAGCCATTTTCTTCTCCAGGGTATCTTCCCAACCCAGGGATTGAACCCAGGTTTCCCACTTTGCAGGCAGATTCTTTACCATCTGAGTCACCAGGGAAGCCCTGGTGGATATATTTAGGCTTCAGTGAATATATATATTTAGGGTTCACTGAATACGCTGTAACCTTTTGTATTAAAAATCCCATGTTGCCTTCTGAAAGAGTCTTTGTGGTGTGTCTTAGGAAGACCTACCTCACCATTTCCTTTTCTATTATTACATGTTAAAATGATTGAGGGTCTTATTAGTCCAAAATCGTTTTTGCAATCACAGAGCATGGTTTTATTTAACACCTACTTGCCTCTTACCTCTTTGACTGCTACCCAATATGTGATCTTTAAACACAAAGCCAGAGTCTTTCTCTCTGAATATGTCCCAGGTCCCCATCCCTGGATTCCATATTGCCTTCCTTGGCATCACCATGGCACTTGGCTGGTATATCTCATCCAGTACCTTATATAGCAGTTATTTGTACACTTGGGGTATGCCCCTCAGTGCCCTCCGGCAAGAGCTGGGTACAGAGGTGGGGAGACTTTACTCACCTCTGTGTCCCCTGAAGCACCAGCTCCTTTAGTGAATCAATACTGAGATGATAAAATTAAAGAAACCAAGGTCAGAACAGCCAATGTGCAGTGAGTTCACCATTAAGTATCGTTTGCAGGCAAATGGATGTGCCCTTTGTTCTGGAACCAGGACCATCTTGTACATAGTGTGACGTCTCAGGGGTATACATGCAATGTGCTAATAATTGGGTACTCACTGCCAATCAAACCTCAAAGCCTGCTTTTCCACAAACAAAATAGAAGGTCCTGAACAACAACAACAAAAAACGTCTAGAGCGCCAGTTTCTATAGCCAAAATGTGTTCAAAAATGAGATCCTGTAAAACTCTGCTTCATCTAGTGCCAAGGCATCTGAACAGCCTGCACCATTATTTAAAAGAGTCTTTTCATTTTCAAACCTCAGTCACAATTCGGAGACTTACATTTCACAAGTAGAACCACAGCCTTGGAGGGATTTTCTACTGCTAAGGCAACCAACTGCAGCCCTGCTTGGGAAATTCCAAGATGCTATAGGAGGTTTCTGTATGTTGAGTTTATTTTCTTTTTAAACCAGGTGTTTACAATAATTTTTTTTAGCTTTCCAATTGGAGCATAGTTGCTTTACACTGTTAATTTCTGCTGTACAGCAAAGTGAATCAGCCATACATATACATACATCCCCTCTTTTTTGGATTTCCTTCCCATTTGTCACCACACAGCACCAAAGAGAGTTTCCTGTGCTATACATTAGGTTGTCATTAGTTATGCATTTTATGCATGGTATCAATCGTGGATATATGTCAATCCCAATTTCCCAGTTCATCCCACCCCTCCTTGGTATCCATACATTTATTCTCTATGTCTGTGTCTCTATTTCTGCTATGCAAATAAGATCATCTTTACCATTTTTCTAGATTCTACATATTTACGATATTTGTTTTTACAATGTTTTTTTTAAAAGGCACATGTCACAGAAGTTAAAAAGGCTGCTTCTAGAACACATTTTGCCCAGGCTCACCCAGAGAATCATGGACACAAGGGAGAGGTGTCCTTTGCCACACCCATAGCTCAGTTTAGACAGCTGAACCCTAATCATAACTGCAGAGGATTATACCAAAGCCCTGATGGCAGATTCAAGGAAATGAATAACAATATAATAATTTATCCAGTGCCTGCTCTCGGCCAGATATTTTGTCAGGTGCCTTATGTACGTTACCACTAATCCTCACTAGATCCCTACAAGGTGAGCTTTTTCCTCACAGTCCAACAGATGAGGAAACTACAGCTCAGAGAGTTTCAGTAACTTGCCCTCAAAGTCATGCCACTACCATCCTGTTTTGCAGTGCACTTTACTCCAAAGCCCACACACTTTCCATTTTATTAAATTCCCTTTATGAAATACAGATTCTAAAACAGAAGAGTCCTCTTGAGAAAATATGACACTCATTCATTAAAACAAAGTTGGGAAACTGTAAGAATTCACATTACCTGACATCTGGTGATCATCACTATTCCTCAGCAGAGAAGCCCCCAAATACCAAACAGCTTTTCATGCAGGGAGTAGGAATTTGAATTCTCAGTCAGGCTCGGCTCAAATCGCAGCACCATATTAAGGCTCTGTGAGCACCTGAAACCACCTGGAGCGACCTCCCATCTTTCTCCATCCCAAAATCCTAAACTCCATCCAACTCCGCAGTGGGAGGAGTTCAGGTCTCCCCTCCTTCCTTCCTGCCGGAAGTGGCTCTCTTCACGCTTCCGCTGTAGTGGCCATGGAGGCCCCTGTTAAGTCAGTCAAGGGCTATCAACTATCAATTTAGTCAGACAACTGTTTGGACTCTTGTATGAGGACTGATTGGAGAAAGCAATGGCACCCCACTCCAGTACTCTTGCCTGGAAAATCCCATGGATGGAGGAGCCTGGTAGGCTGCAGTCCATAGGGTCGCTAAAAGTCAGACATAAGTGAGCGACTTCACTTTCACTTTTCACTTTCATGCATTGGAGAAGGAAATGGCAACCCACTCCAGTGTTCTTGCCTGGAGAATCCCAGGGACGGGGGAGCCTGGTGGGCTGCCGTCTACGGGGTCGCACAGAGTCGGACACGACTGACGCGACGCAGCAGCAGCAGCAGCAGCATGAGGACTGATTTAGGTTGCTCTGCCTCATTCCCTGCAAGAAATCACCATAAATTCCATTTCACCATGAGGCTTCAACACAGGCCAACTTGGCATCGGCCAAATGGCAAAACTGCCACCAACACTGTCTAGAGTGGTAAAACCGCCGTCAGCACAGCCTATTGAAGATTGAGCCTGGGGGATTTAAAGAGACACAATAACTAAATGCAATGCTAGATTCTGACTCTGTAAAAGTGGCAAAACCTGAAGGGATTCTGAGGAGACAGTAGCAATGTCAATACTAATTTCATCATTTTGATGACTGTATTGTGGTTATGTGGGGAAAAGTTGTTTATAGAATGTGCTAGTGGTAAAGAAGGTGACTGCAATGCAGGGGGATGTAAGAGATGCAGGTTCGATCCCTGGCTCAAGAAAATCCCCTGGAGGAGGGCACGGCAACCCATTCCAGTATCCTTGCCTGGAGAATCCTATGGACAGAGGAGACTGGTGGGCTATGGTTCATGGGGTCCTTCCTTCCTAAAGGACATAACTGAAGCAATTTAGCTCACACATGCTCGCACACTTTGAGGTATTTAAGTCTGATGGGTTATAAGTCATCAACCACCTTCTTTAAGAAACTTTCAAATGGATTTGTTTTAGTTTCCCAAATCTCAAAGATTTTAGTAAATTTCAATTAGACGTAAATTTTTTATTAATATGGAGATTTTACCAGTTGAAAGGCTAATAATCTAATATTCCTAGTTTCAATGATGCTTAATCATCCATCTCCTTGAGTTTTACATTAAATGTAATAAAAATGTGATCTGAAACTACCCCCCCCTAAAAAAAAAGGGAGAAGATTGAGGTGTCTGCAGCCCACTTATCCGTCCCCACTCACCTTTCCCTGGTGCAAAAAGTACATTTCTGTTTTAGGAAATTCGTACAATAACTGATGGGATTCAAATGTCGATGCAAAGAGGTGTTTTTAGTTGATTGATTTTTTTTTTTTTTTTAGTTATTTTATAATAGTCAAAAGTTCTGAATCTCCAAAGGTAAAGTTCTTTCCTATGAGTGTTATCAGCGGTAGGCAAAGAGACGATACAGTGTGAGAGAGATGAGGAAAAAGAGTAAGAGGCCACACAGGAGAGGCAACAATTGTCCTGAAAGTTAAGAAGTGAATGTGGACCAATGCAATAATTTTCAGAGAGATGTCATTCAGTTCTGAATTGCTTTATAATATTAGATACAAAAATTTTAGGAAAGATGTAAAATGAAATCATGCTTTCTGGTCACTAATATTGAAGCTGATGTATTATTCTACTCACCCCCTTGTAGCTAGCCACACATATTCCACCTTGTCCTAAGTCCAAAAGAGTACCTTGATATTGATAACTAATCTACACTGAGACTTATATTCCACAAATTCCCCAGATTAATGAAATATCGAGGATGGAAATTTTACTACTTGCTCTTTATCACCTCCCAGCATCCCACACAGGGTCCCTGGAACAGTTGTTGTGGTCAATTACTCAGTCTTGTCCGACTCTTTGCAACCCCATGGATGTAGCAAGTCTGGCTCCTCTACCCATGGGATTTTCCAGGCAAGGGTACGGGAGTGAGTTGCCATTTCTTCCTCCATGGAATCTTCCTGATCCAGGGATGGAACCCGTGTCTCTTGTGTCTTCTGCATTGGCAGGTGGGTTCTTTACCACTATCACCACCTGAGAAGCCCCTGGGACAGATGAGGTTTTTAATAATATGTGTTGAGTTGACCTGGATAATTGCTGAGTAACTTCAGGAATTCTAAGGCAGCAGGAGACCACTCTCCAGAATATTGAATAGGTATCCCCAGATTTTGATGGGCATAAACCATTGCTTCTGAACATTTCAAATTATGATACCAAAAGGTATCATAAACATTCTAATTTTTATGTATTCTCAAATTGGAGTACTGCTGGGTTTTCAGAATCTATATGGAATTAGCTCAGAGAAGTTTCACTTGGCAGCTTTAAAACCACTTCTGACCTCTTGCTCTTACAATGATTGATACCAATAATAAGCACATTGGAAGCTTCTTCCCTGAGGATAAGAGATCCTTCTCAATTATGTCACTGGGTCAACAGCACGTACTTTCTATGGAGTAGTTTAATGGGTATTAATAACTACTTTTTTGCATAGTAGGAGCAAAGACAAAAAAAAAAAAAAAAGAGAGAGTATCCAGGTTACATGTGCAGACTCATCAAATCACAAATTAATTTATTTCACAGGATCCCCAACAACAGATGTCCCTAAATACAGTCATGAGACGATATCCAAAAAACCACCATGTAAGGATTTTCAAGCTGTTCACAAGCCATCCAGCCATGGATCATCTGCTTGTAAAGCATGCTGGTCAGAGAAACCAGATCATCATTCCAGACAGTAATTATCATGCTTCCCTGAGCACATTCAGGAGGTTGTCCTGAACACTGGCGGGAAGCCAAGTCTGGGGCCTAAAATTAGCTCTCATATTGGAAAGATCCCAGGGAACTTAGCACATGTCTGGATATTGGACTAAAGTAGGCAAAGACATCTACCTGCATTTGAGAATGAACCATGTAGCTGCAGTAAGAAGCCTATACATTATACAGCTACTTTAGAAGACAAGGTCTTCCCTGATAGCTCAGTTGGTGAAGAATCTGCCTGCAATGCAGGAGATCCAGTTCAATTCTTGGGTCAGGAAGATCCTCTGGAGAAGGGATAGGATACCCACTCCAGTATTCTTGGGCTTCCCTAGTGGCTCAACTGGTAAAGAATCCACCTGAAATGTGGGAGACCTAGGTTCAATCCCCAGGTTGGGAAGATTCCTTGGAGAAAGGAAAGGCTACTCACTCCAGTATTCTGGCCTGGAGAATTCCATGGACTGTATAGTCCATGGGGTTGCAAAGAGTGGGACATGACTGAGCAACTTTCACTTTCTCTTCACTTAGAAGACAAACTCATCAGTCCTGGGAAGCTCTTCTTCAGAGTGAAGTACCCTGAAAAAGATGATAATATTGACCAAAAACATTCATTATTTTCTTTGTTTCTTTTTGGTTTTGAATGCTGTGAAGGAATGCTGCTCTAAGTCTAATCCTCCAGTTAGACTGCTTATTTCCACTAAAGCTTGTGTTGATACATTCTTTGTAGGACTTGTGATAGAATTATAGTTGTCAGTGAACTTGATAATTAGAATGTAAACCCTATTAGGCAAGGACCAGGTCCATCTTGTTCAGCATCATATCTTGTTCACTAAATAAGTAAGTGTTAGTTGCTCAGTCATGTCTAGCTCTTTGAACCCCATGGACTGTAGCCCGTCAGGTTCCTCTGTCCATAGAATTCTCCAGGCAAGAAGAATACTGGAGTGGATAGCCATTCCCTTCTCTGGGGGATTTTCCCAACCCAGGGATTGAACCTGGGTCTCTTATATATTCTGCATTGCAGGAGGATTCTTTACTGTCTGAGACACGAGGGAAGTCCTATCTTTTTCACTATCATATCCCAAATGCCTGCCCAGAGTCAAACTCTCAATAGAAGTTTGTTGGAGGCATGTATGCATGTATGAATGTTCAGTAAACATGTATTGACTATATGCATGCACTCAGAACCATGCTAGAAGCAGATCAAGCCAGCTAAAGGAGTCAGAAGTCAGCAGACCAGACTGGCTGAATCAATTAACAACAGTGACAAACTCGATTAAAGAGATGTAAAACTCTAAGACAAACAAGAGCTAAATCCGGATGCCCCCTCTCCCTCTTCTCAAGCCACGATTTCATATCATAATTACATTGCTGTCTCTAAGAGTTTTGCCAGTTCCTCTCAGGTCATGGGTCCAGGTGGTACGAAGGGCAGAGAGCAGTTGGTCAGACATGTAAGGTTGTCATGCCAATGAGTTTCAGCACAGTTGAAACGCAAGTGATCACTACTAAGTGATCACCCAGTCAATAAAATACTTTCTAAACTGCCATTAGGTGTTGGCTTTTTAGCCTCCCCAAAACTCATCACAGCCTAAAGGCAGATGGGGACAGTAACTGGGGAAACCTAATACACAGGGCCTACTTGTCACTCATGAGTATAAAAGACATCTTCAAAGAGTCTTAGCCTGGCTGGATAAAGGCTGGCAAATCAGTCAATCCTAAGGAAATCAACCCTAAATATTCACTGGAAGAACTGATGCTGAAGCTCCAATACTTCGGCCACCTGATGTGAAGAGCCGACTCATTGGAAAAGACCCTGATGCAGGGAAAGATTGAAGGCAGAAGGAGAAGAGGGTGGCAGAGGATGGGATGGTTGGATAGCATCACTGATTCAATGGACATGAACTTGGGCAAACTCCAGGAGATAATGAGGGACAGGGAAGCCTTGTGTGCTTCAGTCCATGGGGTCGCAAAGAGTCAGACATGACTTAGTGACTGAAAAACAACAACAAATCTCCTATAACTGTCTGGTTTGGGGGCTGCCTGCATCACCTATTGTGTGACTTATAACGAATCTTCAGGATCCAGCCAGGTCTACAGAATGAGACTCTATTGAGAAGACCCCATGCATCTTTATTTTTCACAATGCTCTGATTTTTACACATGCTCTAGTTAGAGTATCATGATCTCTAACCAACAAATCACAGAAGAAATCAAAAAAGAAATCAAAATATGTATAGAAAGGAATGAAAATGAAAACACAATAACCTAAAACCTGTGGGACACTGTAAAAGCAGTGCTAAGGGCAAGGTTCATAGCAATACAGGCATACCTCAAGAAATAAGAAAAAAGTCAAATAAATAACCTAACTCTATACCTAAAGCAACTAGAAAAGGAAGAAATGAAGAACCCCAGGGTTAGTAGAAGGAAAGAAATCTTAAAAATTAGGGCAGAAATAAGTGCAAAAGAAACAAAAGAGACCATAGCAAAAGTCAACAAAGCCAAAAGCTGGTTCTTTGAGAAGATAAATAAAATTGACAAACCATTAGCCAGACTCATCAAGAAACAAAGGGAGAAAAATCAAATCAATAAAATTAGAAATGAAAATGGAGAGATCACAACAGACAACACAGAAATACAAATGATCATAAGAGACTACTATCAGCAATTATATGCCAATAAAATAGACAACTTGGAAAAAATGGACAAATTCTTAGAAAAGTACAACTTTCCAAAACTGAACCAGGAAGAAATAGATAATCTTAACAGACCCATCACAAGCACAGAAATTGAAACTGTAATCAGAAATCTTCCAGCAAACAAAAGCCCAGGACCAGATGGCTTCACAGCTGAATTCTACCAAAAATTTAAAGAGCTAACGCCTATCCTACTCAAACTCTTCCAGAAAATTGCAGAGGAAGGTAAACTTCCAAACTCATTCTATGAGGCCACCATCACCCTAATCCAAAACCTGACAAAGATGCCACAAAAAAAGAAAACTACAGGCCAATATCACTGATGAACATAGACGCTAAAGTCCTTAACAAAATTCTAGCAATCAGAATCCAACAACACATTAAAAGGATCTATTGATTTTGTATGGGACTAACCTAGAGTGGAGAAGGCAATGGCACCCCACTCCAGTACTCTTGCCTGGAAAATCCCATGGACAGAGGAGCCTGGTAGGCTGCAGTCCATGGGGTCATGAAGAGTCGGACATGACTGAGCAACTTCACTTTCACTTTTCACTTTTCACTTTCATGCATTGGAGAAGGAAATCGCAACCCACTCCAGTGTTCTTGCCTGGAGAATCCCAGGGATGGCAGAACCTGGTGGGCTGCTGTCTATGGGGTCTCACAGAGTCAGACACGACTGAAGTGACTTAGCAGTAGCAGCAGCAACCTAGAGTAGTTTCTCTAGCAATGAGGCATGGTGATAACAAGCTTATCCCTTGTGTTACTTTGGGCTAAGGAATAAGATTCTATGAGAGCCTGGAAGGACATAAAATCTGGCGGATGGGAGTGAAGGCAGGGAGGAGGGTATTTTCACCCAGCAATTAAAACAGGGAAAAGGACAAGCCAATAGAAGGAAGACAGTCAATCATGCTATAAAAATACAGATAGCACTTCTGGAAATTGCCCAGCACTTTTAGGTTTCAATCCTGTAATAATGCTTTGCCAGTACAGGAAGTCCCTTACATACAAATGAGTTCCATTCCAAGAACACATTTGTAAGTCCAACAAAGTTAGTCTAGGTACCCAACTAACCATCTCATCCAGCCAGAAGATGAGATGGCTGGATGGCATCACCGATGCAATGAACATAAACTTGGGCAAACTTCAGGAGATGGTGGGGGACAGAGAGGCCTGGCGTGCTGCAGTCCATGGGGTCACCAAGAGTCCAACACAACTGGGCAACTGACAACGATGATGGAGCTAACCTGATAAGCTATAGAGTATTGTCCTGTAATAGGTGTATAATGCTTTTTACACAAATAAGACATAAAAACAAGCAAACACAAAAACTAAAGAAAGTGTTTGTAATTTTATAGTATGGTACCTTGAAAAGTACAGTAGTACCTGCTACATCACCACTGCTTTTACGCTTGCTTCTGGACATCCTGGGCTTGAAATAAGGATACTGTACTACTATACTCTCTAAGTGCTGTAAAGTACACAAAAGTACAACCACTTGTAGAGGATGCTCGCATGTGACGATGTATGCCAGACACATGCAGTAACTTACAGGACTGGACATGCGAAATCATCTTTGAAAGTTCGCAACTTGAAGGTTCATGTGTAGGGCACTTACTTTATAATAGATAATCTTACCTTTCATCAGTTCAGTTCAGTCGCTCAGTCGTGTCCGACTCTTTGCGACCCCATGAATCACAGCACGCCAGGCCTCCCTGTCCATCACCAACTCCCCGAGTTCACTCAGACTCACGTCCATCGAGTCAGAGATGCCAATCAGCCATCTCATCCTCTGTCATCTCCTTCTCCGCCTGCTCCCAATCCCTCCCACCATCAGAGTCTTTTCCAATGAGTTAACTCTTCGCATGAGGTGGCCAAAGTACTGGGAGTTTCAGCTTTAGCATCATTCCTTCCAAAGAAATCTCAGGGCTGATCTCTTTCAGAAAGGATTGGTTGGATCTCCTTGGGAGGGACTCTCAAGAGTCTTCTCCAATACCACAGTTCAAAAGCATCAATTCTTCGGTCTTCGGTGCTCGGCTTTCTTCACAGTCCAACTCTCACATCCATACATGACCACAGGAAAAACCATAGCCTTGACCAGATGAACCTTTGTTGGCAAAGTAACATCTCTGCTTTTCAATATGCTATCTAGGTTGGTCATACCTTTCATCAGTTCAGTTCAGTGGTCCCCAAATTAAAACACTTAAAATATCCAGCTCTGACCAGGGCTCGTAGAATTGGACCCTCCTATAAACCTTTTGAGTGGGGGTGGTGGGGAATCAAAATTGGAGCAGCCTTTTTGAAGAGAAATTTGCTAATACCTGTTCCGCGCCCCCCCCAAAAAATGTACTTTCCTTTGGATTCAGTCTTTTCACCACTAAGAATCAACCCTGAAGACACACTATACCTGCCAATCTACACCAGTGTTATATGTTCTGCTAAACTAATTTCTACTAAGAAATGGTTTGCTGCTTTCATCTATCATGCTTGCTTTTAGTTCTTTACAAATCTAGTGTACTACACTAAATAATAAAATAATCTTGCTAATAACATCACTAACATGGAAAAGGCATTTAACACTTACTGAGTCCCTAACGTGTGTCAAGCACTGCGCTAGAGGCTTTGGCACAACCTCTTCAACAAGCCAGCAATTTGATATGATTTTCTCCACCTTTTTCAGACAAAAAAAACGGAAACTTAAAAAGGGAATTGTCCAGGTCATAGCTGACAAGTGTAGAATCAAATCCCAAAACTCTCAAAACCAATTCTCTTTTAAATTCTATCACCAAAGGAAGGCATATCCAAGAATATAAATGCTTCTAGAAACACCAGCATTGTCAACTTTCTGAGTAAACTTACCCTGCTTCAGTGTACCACTTTTTAAAAATCAAAGAAGAGAAGCCATTATGTTGACCATTAGGTTATGGTAGGAGGAGCCATTTCAAAGAAAAATCACTCCCAATATTTTAAGCCAATTTTAATGACTTATAGGAGTGGAAAAACACTCATGGTGATTTTTCTAGCCCTTTTCAGCTGCTTTCCTCTTGGCTCACAAAACCTCCATCACTGTCTTGCAGCTGTGGAAGGATTATTTTCATCCCACAAAAGACCTGAAGATTTCTTTCTAATAGCTCTGTTCAGTTCTTGAGTAAATAGAAATAATTTGACTCCCTCTTTAGAACTTAGCCCCTCCTATGTACTCTGAAGGATTCAGAGGGATGTGTGGAAATTATGGCCCAGCTCAGATTCACAGACTGAGGTTAAAAGGCTCCTCGCCAAGTTTTCACCTATATGGAATCACTCACCAGCCTCAACCATGCTACCTCAACCTGAAGGAAAATACTAGCATGATTTAACTTCAGCTAAGAATTCCAGTAGGTACTTGCTAAATGTGGCATAATCTTTCCCATGCATAGAGAAAAGGAAATCGTTCTGCAAATCTATGCCTCACTTCAAACCATCATGTTTGACGGAGCTCCATTCTCCATCAAAGCTGAGGCAATTTAATGAACTTTAAATATACTTGGTATAAAAGAGATAATTATAGGAACTAAAACAAAGTCATGGATGCAAGAGTTTTTAAAAAGGTTTACATGGCTCAAATGCACAAATACATGGAAAACGGTCAAGGGTTTTCTTTGGAAAATCATGTTCACACTTTGCTCATCATTTCTCTTTTACTTCATCACTGAAGATAATTTCAGTAGCACGGGGAAAGGGATGGAGAGCTAGTGATGTAGGGAGAAGGAAGAAATGCAGTATGCAAATGAGTAAGGGAGCAAACTTGCTCAACAAGAGGATGACAGGAAAGTGGAGAGGTCTGGAGGAGAGCGTGTTTCTGGACAGACCATGGGTCTGCAGGCAGGGTGGTTATACCCCGGTTTGGAGTTTCTCTGTGATCTCTTGCCAAAGGTAGATAACTTAGCAAAAGGTAAGAATAGAGGAATGATTTACGTTATAGCTAGTGTGGCAAGAAAACCACTTCAAGGTACTTTTTTTTTTTCCCCAAGCAATTCCATCATAAAGACAACAGTCCAGGGTTTACAATGACAAGGTGGAACCATTTACATGGAAAACTAGTTCTGAGGATTTCTAAGGAGCTCAGCCTGCCAGGCTCCTCCATCCATAGGATTCTCCAGGCAAGAATATTGCCGTGGGTTGCCATGGCCTCTTCCAGGTAATCTTCCTGATTCACGGGCCAACCTGCGTCTCTTGCATCTCCAGCACTGGCAGGTAAGATCTTTACCACTAGCACCACCTGAGAAGTCCTTGAAATGGAAGTTTCTTCCTGGGAGCACTGGGAAAGTGGTGGCCTTTTTAGGGTTCTCTGTCTCTAAGTTGTGTCCGACTCTTTTGAGACCCCATGGATTGCAGCCCACCAGGCTCCTCTGTCAACAGGCCTAAGGAGCTAAGAGTACATATTTGAAATGAAGAAAATCAAGGCCAGAAAACCAGGTCGATGTCAAAATGTATTAACTCAAAAATTCACAGGCAAATATTCCAGTTAAAAAGACAAATTTAGCAGTTACTGCCTCTATCGTAACAGCTTAGCAGGTTTGTGACTTCAGAATGAATGCTGCAGTGGTTAAGAGGCTGATACTGTGCTTCTACCTAAAGATCAAGGTGGGAGTACAGATGAGGTAGGGGTAGATGGGTTTGAGGGAACAGGTGGCTGTGATCAATTTGACTGCTTTTTTGGGAGGATGCTGTAAACTGTGTTGTAAGCTGAAGAGTAAACCATATGAGTAATTTTAATAAGGTGTTTAATGCTCAAGGTTGTTAGATGGGATTGTTACCAGTTGAAATATGTTTAAATATAAATGGCCCTAGTAAGAATAATGCTCCAGAATTAACTAGGGAGATATAAAACTGGAGTTTTCTGCAAGAGATCCCAGCCCCATAGAACCATATTCTATAATGAGGAGAGACAGAAGACAAATAGTAAAATCCTTATTGAGATTCAGGAGTTGATTCTGTTCTATAACTGTATTCAGTCTCGTCCGACTCTTTGTGACCCCATGGACTATAGCCCGC
Source organism: Bos taurus (assembly GCF_002263795.3). Classification (NCBI taxonomy): domain Eukaryota; kingdom Metazoa; phylum Chordata; class Mammalia; order Artiodactyla; family Bovidae; genus Bos; species Bos taurus. The sequence goes on along the minus strand of NC_037341.1, from coordinate 34,645,812 downwards.
CATGCTCCTCTGTTCATGGAACTCTCCAGGCAAGAATACTGGAGTGGGTTCCCTTTTCCAGGGATCAAACCTGGGTCTCCTACATCTCAGGCAGATTCTTTACCATCTGAGCCACCAGGGAAGGCTATATATTACTGTTACTGTTATAATTACATAGCTTGAAGGCAGCAAGAGAGTTTTGAGAGGCCTAACAGTGCATTTACTGGGAAGGAGGCAAGCCATTCCTGCTTTAGAGACACAAAAATGTATAACTCTGTGGTGCCAGGGTTCCCTGTCCCAAAATTAACAAAAGTAATCTCTGGAGCGGAGGTGAGGTGGGGCCTTGGAGACAAGCTGCTGAGGCTGAGATGGACCATCCCCTACCTCAGAAGAGCAGCCAAGGTAGGCTGAGAGGACACCCCCAGACCTCAGCAAGGAAAAGCTAGTCTTGAGAGACCTGTGATTCTGATGTAGGAATAGGAATTCAGATCAAAATGTGGGGGCCGCTGGTACTGTCTCCTCCACCCCTCTTCATGTCCAGGCAGACTGCTGTGAAAGTTAGGGAAGCAATTGGTGGTTACACAATGTATCTTTTGAATCATTTCCTGATTTCTTTACCAGAAAACTTGGTTTTTTTCATGACTTTTTTTCGGCATATACATTCAAATTTTCCATCAGGTTCCATCCTGGTAACCACACATGAGACCTACATTTTGAGGCTTGGAGTTGCTCATGTGGGCAAAACCTGACATTTTACAAGCAAAAGTGTCTAGAACACGTTCTGGTCATGTTAAGTGTAGAAAACTCCAACCCATACCACCAGCAATCACATGGCTGTGGACACGCTGGCACTGAGGAGCCACAGCATGTGGCCTCAGGTCCCAGACCAAGAGCAGGTGCCACCTTCTTCAAGAGCCTGTGGTGGTCTCTGTAGACAGAACTGGGCATCTTACTAATGATCTCAGGCAACACAGGCATTTCCCACATGACATGGCTCCAAACTGGGCTGCAATCTCAGGGGACTGCCCTGCCCCCACCACACACTTGCCACCAAGAATTCCCCAAATGAGAGCAAGCTGTTAACAGAAAAAAAATTCTCTAACTCTCCCCCAACCTTCCCAGGTGGTGCTAGCGGTAGAGAATATGCCTGCCAGTGCGGAAGACTTAAGAGACATGGGTTTGATCACTAAGTTGGGAAGATGCCCAGAGGAGGAAATAGCAACCCATTCCAATATTCTTGCCTGAAGAACCCCATGGACCGAGGAGCCTGGCAGGCTATAGTCCATGGGGTCTCAAGGAGTCGGACATACTGCAGCGATTTGGCAAATACACACAGAACTCTCCATTTTTTTTTTTCCCTCAAAAGAGAAATATCCCTGTCCAAGAGACCCTGGTAGCTCAGATGGCCTGATGCCATCCTTCTGTATCTCTGTGCAAAGTTACTTTTTTGTCAATTAAACTCTGGAGTCCTTGTAACATCTGTAGACAATCTGTGAAACACTTGTGATTCATGAAACTCAAATATCAATTCTAAAAAGCTACTCCCTACAGTTTTCCTTGCTCCCTGGGACCACAGGATTTGTTTCCACAAAAATCCTTGATTTGTTTCCAGAGCTTATCTCATGATTCCTGTTGTCTCTGGAAAGAGGTATCTCATCATTCTGATGAAGTCTCCGTAGCTGTTAGATCAGAGAATTGGGTCCAATCCCCATGCCGGGAAACAGCCCTTAGCAACGTTCAGCCTGTTGGCATCTTTTGAAACGTATATCTTAAAGGTAAAGATAAATAAATATTTCTGGACTTAAAGAAGACTTTAGATATGTCAAGGAAACTTTTTTCCCACATGTGAACATTTTTCTAGAAGTAGAAGAACCCGAGCTCACCACAAGTGTATCTTTAGAAAGATGCATTCACTGTAATTATACGTGGCTTGTAGAACACATTAGGCAACTGTGTGTGTGAGTAAACAGATGGATTCTCAGCTAGCTGACTCATAGAATTGCATGGGGCAGATTACAAAGTTCCAAATAGATAATAAGCACTTTGTAGAGAATAAAATAAAGGAATAAAATTCTGTTTTCTTATTAGGTGGGGGAATCTTAGATCTGTGTGAGAAATGAGGGCTCTAGGAAACCAAAGGTGACCCTTCTATTCCAGTTAAAGTCCCCTTATAGTAATGTACCTCATATCCTTTCTGAAATGAGAGCTTTCTGAAAGGCTTTTCCTTTACTCATTCATCATTAGAAATGATGATGCTCTAAAACTTCAGAATTCCCAAGCAGGAAAAGGAAGTATATGAAACTCTCTTTGTTAATAAAGCATTTACACATATGCATGCTTCCCTGGTGTCTCAGTGGTAAAGAATCCTCCTGCCAATGCAGGAAACGTAAAAAAAACGAGTTCGATCCCTGGGTTGGGAAGATGCCCTGGAGAAGGAAATGGCAACTCACTCTAGTATTCTTGCCTGGGAAATCCCATGGACAGAGGCGCCTGGAAGGCTAGTCCATGGGGTTGCAAAGAGTCGGACATGACTTAGTGACTAAACAACAATGCATATATACATACATGCATGCATGTATACCCATGTGCATATACCCACGTGTGTCTATATGTGGACACACATGTATGTGTGTACATACATATATACCTGTACATAATTTTCCACTCTGGGCAAAGATCTCCCTTTTGTAACAGGATGATCCTCTTTGACACTAAAAATTGTCAGGACGATAATCAAAGCTGTGATCTTTTCTCATATACATCCACTTTTAAGTGAAAAGAGAGTCATTTATTATTGTTAAGAAAATGATTCTGCTTTAAAAATTCTGTTGTTTTTGATGTACTGTTGAATATTTTCACAGGAATTTTCTTTTCATCATGGATCCTGTACTTTTGTCATCTTTGAAAGCAGTAGTTCTCACCTGGGGGTCATTTTGTCCCCTAGGCTGAAAAACTCTGTTTACACCCAAAGCCCCAATCTTAACATTACCACTGCCTTTCCGTCTCTCAAAACTGAGCCAACTCTGATTACCAGGAAGATTCCTCCCGATATTCAACCAAAAGTATATTGGCATGCTGATGCCCTTCAATGCCAGAATCATCTATAGCTTAATTCCAAAAATATTCCCATCTTCTGTAAAATATAAAATCATTTAAATCTATTTTTGTATGTATCTATTGAAAAGTGGTATATAATGAAAGTACAGGGGGAAAAGAGTATGTGTATTCATTTCCTAGAGTTGCCATATCGAATTACCATGAGCCAGGAGGCTTAACGAAAAGCTATGACAAACCTAGACAGCATATTAAAAAGCAGAGATCACTTTGCCAACAAAGGTACATTTAGTCAAAGCTGTGGTTTTTCCAGTAGTTATGTATAGATGTGAGAGTTGGACCATAAATGCTTTTGAATTGTGGTGCTGGAGAAGACTCTTGACAGTCCCTTGGACAGCAAGGAGATCACAACAGTCAATCCTAAAGGAAATCAACCTTGAATATTCATTGGAAGGACTGATGCTGAAGCTCTAATACTTTATAGATTCCACATCTAAGGGATGTCATACAATATTTCTCCTTCTCTGTCAGACTTACTTCACTCAGCATGACAATCTCTAGGTCCATCCTGTTGCTGCAAATGGCATTATTTCATTCTTTTTAAAGGCTCAGTAATATTCTATTGTATATAAAATCAACATAAATAAATTATCTCATAGTTCTGGAAGTCCAGAGTCTGAAATCCAAGTGTTAGGAGGGCCCTGCTCCCTCAGAAGGCATCAGGGGAGTTCCCTTCCTTGCCTCTTCCAGTTTCCACTGGCTCTAGGCACTCCGTGGCTTATGGCCCTATCAGTCCAATTTCTGCCTATGTCTTCATGTGGACTTCTGCTCTCCTGTGTCTTCCCCTATTCTGCTTCTTATAAGACACTTGTCATTGGATTTATGGCCACCTGAAGAATTCAAGAAGCTCTCTTCTCAAAATCCTTAATTACATCTGCAAATTGTTATCATTGTTCAGTTGCTCAGTCATGTCTGACTCTTTGTGACCCCATATACTGCAGCACGCCAGACTTCCCTGTCCTCCACTATCTTCCAGAGCTAGCTCAAACTCATGTCCATGCCATTCAACCATCTTATCCTGTGTCACCCCCTTCTCCTCTGGCCTTCGATCTTCCCCAGCATCAGGGTCTGTTCCAATGAGTCAGCTCTTCGCATCAGATGGCTGAAGTACTGGCGCTTCAGCTTTAGCACCAGTCCTTTCAATGACTATTCAGGGTTGATTTCCTTTAGGATTAACTGATTTGATCTCCTTGCTGTCCAGGGGAAAATCAAGAGTGTTCTCCAGCACCACAATTTGAAAGCATTGATTCTTCGGCACTCAGCCCTCTTTATGGTCCAACTCTTACACCCGTATAAACTGGAAAAAATTGCTTTGACTATATGGACCTCTGTTGCAAAGTGATGTCTCTGCTTTTCAATACGCTGTCTAGGTTTGTCGTAACTTTTCTTTCAAGGATCAAATGTCTTTTAATTTCATGCAAGTACCATGGTCCTAAGTAAGCTCATATTCACAGGCTCCAGGCGATGCATCTTTAGAGGCCACGATTTAACCCACTGTGTGTATGTATGTGTGTGTGTTTAAAATCATATGACAAGGCCGGGCTCAAAATAAGCAAAACGCTGTCTCAAGGTATAAAGTAAGGTTTAACATCCTTTTACTTGAATTAATAGTCTCACTCGATAGCTTCTGTCTATTGAATTTAAAAATATATCATTTCTACCTATAAAGTGCTTAATATAAAGACCAGACACCAGAAAACCTGGTGGCTGGAGAGAACTCGAGAGAGAAGCCAGCAGGCTTACTTCCAGGTAAATAGCATACATTACTCAAGACAGGTGAGGCTCAGCATCACGGTACAGACCTTCATCATCCTTCTAGATAACTCTCAAGTGTTTCACTGTTGCATCAGGTGAAGGAAAAAAAGATCATGATGCTCAAATGAAGCTCAAGGACAAAGAAAGACCTTGAAAAATATTTTGTTAAAATGGCTTTCTTTTAGAAATTAGGAAACTAAGATCCCAAAGACTTTCATCGTTTGTAACTTGCCCAAGATTACTCAGACAAGAGACAACTAAGGCAAGATTAGAAATTTAATACAATCCTTCTAGACCAAGCTTCCTCCTATATATGCTACAGTGTGGGTGTGCTCAGTCACTCAGTCATGTCTGACTCTTTGTGACCCATGGACTGTAGCCTGCCAGGCTCCTCTGTCTGTGGGATTTTACTGGCAAGAATATTGGAGTGGGTTGCCATTTCCTGCTCCAGGAGATATTCCCAACCCAGGGATTGAACCCACATCTCCTGCATTGGCAGGAGGGTTCTTTACCACTGAGACAACAGGGAAGCCCCCTTACAACCGTATTTAACCTTCAGTTCAGTTCAGTTCAGTCGCTCAGTTGTGTCTGACTCTTTGCGACCCCATGAATCGCAGCACGCCAGGCCTCCCTGTCCATCACCAACTCCTGGAGTTTACTCAAACTCACGTCCATCGAGTCGGTGATGCCATCCAGCCATCTCATCCCCTGTCATCCCCTTTTCCTTCTGTCCCCAATGCCTCCCAGCATCAGAGTCTTTTCCAATGAGTCAACTCTTCGCATGAGGTGGCCAAAGTACTGGAGTTTCAGCTTTAGCATCATTCCTTCCAAAGAACACCCAGGGCTGATCTCCTTTAGAATGAACTGGTTGGATCTCCTTGCAGTCCAAGGGACTCTCAAGAGGAGATGCCAGTCCAGGTTCGATGCACGATACTGGATGCTTGGGGCTAGTGCACTGGGACGACCCAGAGAGATGGCATGGGGAGGGAGGAGGAAGGTGGGTTCAGGATGGGGAACACATGTATACCTGTGGCGGATTCATTTTAATATTTGGCAAAACTAATACAATTATGTAAAGTTTAAAAATAAAATAAAATTTTAAAAATAAAATTTAAAAAAAAAAAGAGTCTTCTCCAACACCACAGTTCAAAAGCAGCAATTCTTCGGTGCTCAGCTTTCTTCACAGTTCAACTCTCATATCCATACATGACCACTGGAAAAACCATGGCCTTGACTAGATGGACCTTTGCTGGCAAAGTAATGTCTCTGCTCTTCAAGATGCTATCTAGGTTGGTCATATTTAATTAAGGAATATTTAACCTTAATTACCCCCTAAAAACCTTATCTTGAAATACAGTCATGTTGGGGGCTAAGGGATTCAACACATGAACTTGGCAGGACATAGTTCAGTCTGTAGCACAATCCCTATCAACTTGGGTGAATAGAGTAGTATGTTTTTCCAAAAAACTTTGTACCATTTAATCCTCATAACTCTGTGGTTTGTTCCATCTAACGAGTTAGGAAACTGAGACTCAAAGAAGTCAACTGTCTGGCCTAAGGTCACACAGAGACTAAGATGTAAGCTGGAACTCAACACATGCTTTTTATTGGAATTCTAGACGTCTTACCCAGTGTCCAAGATGACCTTTTGTATCAGTCACATTTAAAGAACTGTCCTTATAAAGCATTCACAGACACTGTGAAAACACATGGTTCCTAACAAGGTCCTTAGAGAGAGCTTTGAAAGTCTAATGTTGTAATTCTTATACTTGACCACCCAATACATTAGTGAGTTAAATCCCATAGAATGGAAACAGTTCAATGTATCATCGGTTCTCATGTACACCGGGAGTATGACTTGAGAGATGATTCAGCTGTTCTCATCGTAAGCCATCAAGTCCCACAAATAAAAAAAAAATCATAAAGGAATAAATGATTATTCATGGTACCAAAAACACATGTATTTTGAACAATAAAACATTATGCTAAAGAATGTGAGAAAAAAAAGATGCAGATTTATTCAATAAGTTTCTCAATAAAATCTCTAAGATGGAACACAAGGAATGTGTTCATTCCATAATGTGGTATCAAGGTTTTTTCCAAATGTTAAAAAAAAAAAAAAAACTACTTTCTGTTGACAGTGATATAAATTTTGAGAAGATTCCGGGTACAAACTAAAAAACATAACATGCAAAATATTTTCACTGTTACATAAAGTTAAAAAAACTTTATACTTATGTTTACTGGGAAAAGTTATTCATTTTTATAGGCATGATGACACTAGTGTTATTATAGAAGAATTCTTTCAGAGATGAACATGGAAATAAATATTTAGGAACAGAATGTTAAAAGTCTATGATTAACTTTTAAATTCTTTTTCGAATCAAATATGTATTAAATTTCAGTGATAGGTATGTGGCAATTCATCACTCTATTCTCTGTACTCTTATCTAGAAAGATTTTGTCTAAAAATATGTCTAAAAATTCATTTTTAAAAATAATATGTTACAAAGTCACCAAGTCTTTGAAGCAAAATATTAATATTTAACAGAATATGACTGGTCAATGGTGTATGAATGGCTCATATAAGAACACAAGAGAAAAAAAACACTCATATATGTGTGTTCAATCTCTGGGTCAGGAAGATCTCCTGGAGAAGGACATGGCAACCCACTCCAGTATTCTCACCTGGAGAATCCCATGGACAGAGAAGCCTGGTAGGCTACAGTCTGCTAAGTAAGAGGGGCCAGTTTGATTTTTCTTTTTGACTACAAAAAGCTATGAATAATAAATGTATGCAATCTGATGATTTGAAAAGTAAGTATATACCACATTGCATACATGCCATAAACCGATCCACCACCTCCAAAACCTTCCTCCCACCATTACCTATTTATAATTTTGTGATAAGAACCCAAACCAAGATTTGACCTCTAAGCAAACTTCTAAGTAAACAATATAACGTTAACACTAGGCTCAATCCTGTGCAGCAGAGTTTGGTGTTGGGGGCTAGCATTAATCACCCAATGATCCACGGTAAATGCAAAACTTTCAGGAGAATGTACTCCTCGTGCAACTAACATTCAAAGCAGAGTTTTGTGGAAGGCACACCAGAGCACGCATACATTTTCTTCAAGCTTCTATTTTAAAGAATTTGTGAAAGGTTAGAAATCTTACCCCCAGAGGGTATTCAAAAGCCAGAAGTCGTTTTTTGTCACTTGCTCTGAATTTCTTCTCCCCCAAGATGAAATACAGGAAGCCAATTCAGAGTAGCTAGTAAATTTAGTCACTTTAGGGGCCCCATGCTTCTCCTCTCATCCACCCATCGTGCACAATTCCTAATTCCTACCCAGAAGTATAGCAGTCAGAGGACAAAGATGACTCTAGATTTAAGTGGAGTCATTAGCCTACCTGAGGGGCTTTTATTCAAAGAAAGCTTCCCATTTTTACCTCTCATGTGAATGGTGTGTGTGTGTGTGTGTGCACACGCAGGAAATAAATATGCCAGGAAAAAAAATCCGGTCTCACACTCAGATGTTCCTCAGCCTCACCCCGTCTCTAGAGAGGACAACTTTGCCTCCGGAAGCTATCAGTCACCATCATCTCCCAGTTTGCGGGTATCACAAAACAATCATGACTTTATTTGACAAATAACTCCACAGTTGACCTCCCAAGATTGGAGAATTTGGAAATAACTTGGGTTAGAAAAGATGCTAAACCCAATTACAGGAACAGGACAGATGACTGAACCTCATCTTATAAAAGAAGACAAATGAGGTGTGCATACGTGCAAAAGCCCAGCTGTGAGCTCTCAGCATCATTATCCCTGTGGTTGTGAGGAGGAAATGCATTTTCTCCAGCACCACGGGGCTTCTTTGGGGACAAAAGAAGCATTGTGGTCAGTAGACTATCCCACAACTCTAGGAAAAGTTCAAACTGTATGTGTAATATTTTTCTATTAACAGAGAAATAATTCTTTCTAAAAAAAAAAAAAATCATCCCTGATCCCATGCACACCATTAGCACATAGACCCCTAGAAGCTCAGAGAGATTCGCCTGTCAAATCCAAAAACATGACCCAAACCACAACCTCACTGTGGAAACTCTGGGTTTTTTGTTTTGTTTTTTTTTTTTTTAGACAAATTCCCCTGAAGGCTGGTAGCACCCTAGCTGCAAATAGAGTACCACTGACTGCGGGATTGTGTGGTTTTTACAGCGTACCTCATGTATGCATGCTAAGTCACTTCAGTTGTGTCTGACTCTTTGCAACCCACTGGACTGTAGCCCACCAGGCTCCTTTGTCCATGGGATTCTCTAGGGAACTAAAGTGGGTTGCCATGCCCTCCTCCAAGGGATCTTCCTAATCTAGGCATCAAACACAAGATTCTTACATCTGCCTGCATTGGCCGACTGGTTCTTCACCACTAGTGCCATCTGGGAAGCTCTACAGTGTACTTAATTGCACGGAAATTTTCTTGAGCTTGATGGGTGATCTGACATTAATCTAACACATTCTATGACCAACTTACTAACAGGAGTCTTTGAGTTAAAGAGCAAATGACCAAACAGCTTTTAAGTACTAGATTTGTTTTGTTCCTTAATTTTTACTGGAATATAGTTGCTTTACTCTGTTTGGTTAATTTCTTCTGTGCAGCAAAATGAATCAGCTATACCTATACATATATCCCACTTTTTTTGGATTTCCTTTGCATTTACGTCACCACAGAGCACTGAGTAGAGTTCCCTGTGCTATACAGTAGGTTCTCATTAGTTATCTGTTTTATACATAGCAGTGTATATATGTCAGTCCCAATATTTCAATTTCTCCCACCCCCTCTCCCTCTCTTTGGATGACAAAGGTCAGAAACCCCAAATCAGACTGGTTTATGCAGGAAGGGATCTGAATGCAGAGGCTCTCCATCTCTCTGATCTGCAGCTCTTCATGATACTTTTTTTTTTTAGGTGTTCCATAATGAAAAGAGTGCCCCCAGCAGCAACAGGCTATAGCCTTCCAGACTTAAATCCCTGAGGAAATAAACTCTCTTTCCCACCAATTGCATTTGCAAAAGAACACGAGGACCTCAGGAGGGCTAAAGGCCTGGGAGATGGAGAATGAGGAAGGACAACTTTTTCACCTGTAAGAGCAAGTTATCAAGCAGTGCTGCTTATGCTACAGAGCTGGAAGTAGAGGAGTTCCTTATATCCATACTCACAGCCCCTTGGGCTTCCCAGGTAGCACTAGTGGTTTAAAAAAAAAAAAAAAAACCTACCTGCCACTGCAGGAGACTTAAGAGATGGGGGTTCTATCCCTGGATTGGGAAGATCCCCTGGAGGAGGGCATGGCAACCCACTCCAGTATTTTTGCCTGGAGAATCCCATGGGCAGAGGAGCCTGGCAGGCTACAGTTGATGGAGTCACAAAGAGTCAGACACAACTGAGTGACTGAGCACTCACAGCCCCTTAAATACACTCTCATCCTCAGAATTGTCATCCCATCTTCCCAACTAATGGCCAAGCTTTTTTGTGTGCATGTGTAAGTTGCTTCAGTCATGTCCAGCTCTTTGTGACACTATGGACTGTAGACCTCCAGGCTCCTCTGTGCATGGGTTTCTCCAGACAAGGATACTGGAGTGGGTTGCCATGCACTCCTCCAGGGGATCTTCTCAACCCAGGGATTGAACCCACATCTCTTACATCTCTTGCATTGCAGGCAGGTTCTTTACCACTAGCACCACCTGGGAAGCCCAAGCTTTGTTACTAAGGGGCATCTGGCCTGGTTCCTTCTACTCTTGGGCCAGTGGTTCTCCCAGGTAGCTTGGGCTATAGTCACCTGGAATCTTTATCTCAGCTGACTTGCATGTTAGAATTCCCCACATTTCTCTGTCTTTTGCTCTCTCTCTCCCTCTCTCTCTTCTATGTTCAAAACAATTAAACTCTTTCTCCTTAGCATCACCCTTGTGGTGTCAATCTGGGAGACCTTTTGAAAGATAGTATATGGTTGGCTTTCCAATCATTGTTTTAGATATGCAGTAGGGACAAGAAACTAAAGGAAGACCAATTTTGCCCCACTTGAAATAGATGTGATGACATTAAAGAGCACAGAGATGAACCAAATTGTCCTGGGTCCACTGTCATCTTGCTGACTCCTATGGGTACCAGCCTCTGTCCTTGGCAGGCATAATAAATTATGAGTGGAACAGTTTCTAGAGCAACATCTGAAGGTGTGCGTGTCATCATGGCCACTGGGGTAGCAGAGCCATCTCTGTCTCTATGTAGATAGAGTGAGTCATCAAGGTAGGCAGGGATGTGGGGAGAGCACAGATGCTAGAGTTGGTGGGCTTGGTTTTGAACCCACAACTCTGCAACTTACTAGCTATGTGACCATGACTATGCCCTGGAATGATATAACCTTTGCCTCTTTGTGCCTCATTTCCCTTGTGTATAAAAAGGGAATATTTTAAGTCTACCTGTCTCATGGGACAATCCTGAGGATTAAATTGGATAACACACATGAAGGGCTTATTACATGCCTGGTGCATTGTTGTGGTTTGTTGTTTGGTTGCTCAGTCATGTCTGACTCTCTGTGACCCCATGGACTACAGCCCGCCAGGTTCCTCTGTCCATGGGATTTTTCCAGGCAAGAATACTAGAGTGGCTTACCATTTGCTTCTCCAGGGGGATCTTCCTGATCCCAGGATTGAAACCTCATCTCCTGCAACTCTCCTGCATTGCAGAGAGACTCTTTACCCCTGAGCCACTGGGGAAGCCCTCCTGGTACATAAACCATCACTGCCATGGCAAGAATCACTCGCACCACCACTACTAAAATTACAGGTGATTTACAAACATTAAGTTTAGGGTCTGAGTGCAAAAGTTCAATTTCAATTGTATCTCTTACTAAGGAATCTTGGCCAAGTTACTTAAGCTCCCCAAGACTTAGTTTGCTTAGTAATAAAATAGGAATAGTAATGGTACATGCCTCACAGAGACAGAAATGAAGTTCAAAAATCATATTGCTGAGCTCTCAAATATGCCTAGCACTTTCTTTTCGTGGCATGATTTCTGAAGTGTTGTGATAAGCCCCCATCTCTCCAGGATCTCCACACACACACAAAAAGTTTCCACAGTTGCCAATTCTGTCCCAAGCACCTGGAATTTTGGGGTTAGAAGAGTGCTCCTTCAGATTAAAGGCACTGAAGACTGTTAAAGGTAAATGCCCCAAAGTGGTCAGGAGGAGTGCTACCCCAGCATCAGTTCTATAGTTTGGTTGCTTTAGCAAATACTTTCCAAAGTGAAAATTTTTTTTTTTTCAAGATTTTTCTTTTTTTTTACGTGGACTATTTTTAATGTCTTTATTGAATTTGGGCTTCCCTGGTGGTTCAGAGTTAAAGAATCTTCCTCCCAATGCAGGAGATACAAGTTCAATCCCTGGGTCAGGAAGAATCCCTGGAGAAGGAAATGGAAACTCACTCCAGTATTCTTGCCAGGAGAATTCCATGGACAGAGAGGAGCCTGGCAGGTTACTATCCATGGGTCACAAAAAGTTGAACATGACTTGGCAACTAAACAACAACACATTGAATTTGTTACAATAGTGGTTCTGGGGGGTTTTTTGTTTGTTTTTTTTTTAATGTTCTTTTGGCCTCAAGGCATGTGTGATCTTAGTTCTCCGACCTCTGGACTGGAAAGTGAAGTCTAACCACTGGAATGGCCAGGGAAGTCTCCAGGGTGACAATTTTAGGGAAGGTGAGTGAAGGTAAGAGTTCTAGACAGAACGGCTGTGGAGAGGTGTGAAGGACGCCTGGAAAGCCTGGAAGAAGGAGAAAATGCTGGAAGTGCTGGTCGACGCTTCCTACAAACATAGCAACCTTCTCAATTCACTCAAGGATTCAGGTCAGGCGGCCCACCAGACCCAGAACCCAGGATAGACCCTGGGATCCGGATCATCCTCTCGGTCTTGAGCTCAACATCTCTACCACATAGCAAGGCCAACGTCAAGATTCACCAGCGCTTTCTTCTGATTTGGGAAATACTCAGGTTTTCTGAAACAATGTTGAGGCCACATGAAGCTCATGATGGAGCAGATGGTTTCAACACTCACCATGGCCCCGCCCTCTCGTCTTCTCCAAACACTATTTTAATGATGAGACAATTCCCCTTCTTCAGATGTGGAGAAACTGGAGAACTCAAGAATTTCCTGAGACCACAAAGCACAGAAAGAGGCAACAACTGTCTTGAAATAATGGGATGAGCTTAAACCAAAAGAAATCTTCAACTTATTAGCCGAACTAGTATTCGTCTAAGGAGAGAACTCCCCAAGGAAATTTGGGCCACTCTCTTTCTGAAGTATGTTTTAAAATTCAACCAGACTAAACAATGGAGACCACAGGGAACAACTCTCCCCTTGCCAGGTAGAAGGAGCTGAGGGCTGGAATGGTATTTTCCAGCTCTCATTTCTGTGATAAGTGATCCTACTTACCTGGGCTTGCTGGGCTGGGAGCAGAGGCAGGCAGGGCTGGTTGTTCACACCAACGTTCGATTTTAATATGAGCCAGTTTAATCAGTTCCTCAGTACAGCCCTCCTTTCAAGTCTCTGGAAACATCTCAAGGGAGAAAATGACACTAAGAAACACAGAAATCTTTTCTCTTCTCAGCAGGCATTTGTCATAGCGCCAGTTCCTAAGTGCACAAACGTTTGGCTGACCAAGTCACTTTGATATACTTTTCTCAGGGTTCAAAAAGAAAAGGTAAACAAAGAACTTGTGACTTCAGGGGGAGCAAAGGTAGCCCGACTTCAGGGGGAACAAAGGTAGCCTGAGTTTATGAGGTTGCCCATCTTTGCATTTCTGGCAAACAGGAAGGGAGTGTCAGTGCAGAGAAATCACCTTGTTAGTGGTTTCTGCTGGCAGGTTTGGGGCCCGGGGGAGTTTCTGGGCGGGTTCATGGGGGTTTGCTGCCACTTTCTACAGGTAAATCAGAGCAGCTTCTGGGAGCCACAGCTGTGTTGGGTTGGCTCACCCACCTTTTGTTTTTGTTATTTTATTTAATTGTTACCGGAGTATAGTTCTTTTACAATGTTGTGTTCATTTCTACCGTACAGCAGAGTGAATCAGCTATATGTGTACATACATCCCCTCCCTTTTGGATCTCCTTTCCATTTAGGTCACAGAGCATCCAGGAGAGTTCCCTGGGCTATACAGCAGGTTCTCATTAGTATCTATTTTATACACAGTGTCAACAGTGTATATATATTGTCCCAATCTACCAATTCCTCCCACCCTCCTTTCCCGCCTCTTGAAAGTGAAAGCGTTAGTCTCTCAGTCGAGCCCGACTGCTCGCGACCCCATGTACTGTAGCCCGCCAGGCTCCTCTGCCCATGAAATTCTTCAGGCTAGAATACTGGGGTGGATAGCCATTCCCTTCTCCAGGGGATTCCCCAGGGATCAAACCCAGGTTTCCTACATTGTGGGAAGATTCTTTACCATCTGAGCCACCAGGGAAGCCCTTGGTACCCATACATGTGTTCTGTATGTCTGTGTTTCTATTTCTTCTTTGCAAATAGGATCATCTATACCATTTTTCTCAGAGAAGGCAATGGCACCCCACTCCAGTACTCTTGCTTGGAAAATCCCATCGATGGAGAGGCCTCTTAGCAATCCGTGGGGTCGCTAACAGTCGGACACAACTGAGCGACTTCACTTTCACTTTTCACTTTCATGCATTGGAGAAGGAAATGGCAACCCACTCCAGTGTTCTTGCCTGGAGAATCCCAGGGACGGGGGAGCCTGGTGGGCTGCCATCTATGGGTCACACAGAGTCGGACACGACTGAAGTGACTTAGCATAGCATAGCATACCATTTTTCTAGATTCCACATATGTGCATGAATATACAATATTTGTTTTTCTCTTTCTTATTTACTTCACTATTTTTCTTGACCATGCCACGTGGCATGTAGGATCTTGGTTCCCCAACCAGAGATGGAACCCCAGCCCCCTGCAGTGGAAGCAGGAAGTCTTAACCACTAGATTGCCAGGCAATTCCCTGGTTGGCCCTTTTTATAAAAGGACAAGTATTCCTCATTTCAAACTGATTCTTAAAAGGTATATGGATTTTCTCTCATAATATTCCTTCAGGGGAATTAAACAGGCAAGATAAAAATAGTCAATATTTTCTTTAGACTTTATGGGAACAAATAGGATATGCATAATTAAAAGTTTTTATTATCTAGGCCCTAACAACATTGAGAGTGATTTATTTCTTCTAGGATAAGAATGCTTAGAATCACATTTAAGATCCAAAATGTTAAGGAAACAATGGCATGTTGGTGAGGAAGTGTTTCCATATTAGCCATATTTCTGTGATATGCTTTCATTCTTCTCTAGCTCTCAGACACATTTCCTGAGCCATGAGTCTTATATCACCCTGCTAAATAAGACAGACTTTAAACACAGTGACTACCTTTTGATACTGTATTTCTCTGGATAATTGCCAAGAATTTGAGATGTAAGAAATAAAAACTCATCTTCAGTTTTTCATAGAATTGAATTGGGGCCAAGAAAACCTACCACAAATCAAGAGTCTTCTTGATGATGTGCCGATGATGTCATAATTGGAGGTAAGATTAAGAAACCTCATAGGATCTCAGCGGCTATACTCACTAATTCCTTAGTCAATCGAATTACTTCCTTCCCACTCTCTGCAAGTTTATGAAAAATCAGAACACTGCCAGCCTGGCCTCGGGGGATTGTGGTAATGTATGTCATTACTGATGGAAGGTGGAAGAAAGGGAGGCTGGATTGCCCTAAGATTCCAGTCTCTCACTGCAGGTGAGCAAGGTCAATGAGCATACTGACTGCCCCCGGCTGACACTGCATGATAGTATCTTGCAAAAGTGCCCTGTAGCCCTTGTTTATTCCCACTCCGCAATGTACAGTGCTTGGGTTTTTCTGTTTCTACTGACTGAGGGTGACTGGCTCTCAGATATTGACATGAGCCAAATACCTATGAGACCGATTCAAAACATCAATAAATTAATTCACAGCGACAAGTATAACTCCCAAAGGCTCTAAGAAGCTCTTGAGTGTGATTAGACCATTCTTTCCTCTAGAGGAAAAGTCACACGGGAATCTACATTTAAAAGGAAGTTGGGTGATGCTCACAAGAAGTACCACCAAGGGATGATAAACTGTGCTGCCCAACTCCACTTCCAGGCATAGTTCTCAAAGAGGACAGAAGGATGGTCTTCAAGCCAGTGCCGACACTGCTAAATGAGCCTCCTGATCTTTTCTCGTATATAGGTAAGTCACCACCATCCCAAATGATACAGTGATTATCTATTTAAATAGGTGATCTACATGTATTAAATAGATTTCAACATTTTTTCCTGGGGGAAAAAAATATAACAAAACACCCTGATAACTTTGACAGTACCAGGCAAAAGGTCCAGAGCCCTTGACTGAATTTGGGAAACATCCTACATCTCCAGTTGACAATTTGGGAACTAAATAACTTTGTGGGCAACACGCAAATTAGACTCCAGCCAGAGGGCTCGCTTCTGCAACTTGAGCAGATGACCGACCAATCCGTAAAGTTTTCTCTTCTTGCATTCACCTCCAGGAGTGACATTTTCTGACCTCGGTTCTGTATTTCAGACTGCATTCTGCTGTGCCTGCCTGCTGTGTGCCATGTTCCCATGTGGCTACAGAGTGTCTTGTCCCTGTTGCTTGGCTGGTAATATGGGAGCATAATTTTGGTTCAGTAATAAAATGAAGGGAATGCTGGAGATTTTCCATATCCAGCAAGGTAAGAGAAGTGTTATAGCCCAACATCTACTTAAGGAATTGTATTACAGGGGAACTTAGGACTTCCCCGGTGGTTCAGTGGTAAAGAATCCACCTGCCAATGTAGGAGACACAGGTTCAGTCTCTGGGTTGGGAAGGTCCTCTGGAGAAGGAAATGGCAACCCACTTTAGTAATCTTGCCTGGGAAATCCCATGGACAGAGAAGCCTGACGGGCTACAGTCCATGGGGTCACAAAAGAGTCAGACACAATTTAGTGATTAAACAATGACAACAATAACATTAAAGAAATTAAAACCACTAGCCAATATATTAAGCATTATAAGATTCTCATTTAAGGAATAATTCCTGAAAGTCATGTGCATAATTGTGGAAATTCTTTCAACTCCCCACTCTCTTTTCCAGTATCTGATACTAGAAAATACTAACAAATAAGAAATTCTTTTTCTTGAGTGAATAAATGTATTTCATGGGCAATTTTTTTCTTTTCAATAATGATTGCAACAACTAATATTTATTAAGCATTTTGTGTCTTACCCTAGATATCATAACAAGAACTAAAATGAATCTTCACAACTATTTCATAAGTTAAGTCTGATTAATAACTCTAGCAGGCATTAGGGTGAGAAAACTGGGCAAGTTGCTTAATGTCTATATGCCTCGAGTTCATATATTTTGTAAGTGTCAGAGCTATTGCTTAAGCCCAGGGAAACTGACCATAAAACCTGCCTTCTTAACTACTAAGCAATGTGCCTCTTCAAAATTTCAAACTATAAATACTTGTGTAGTTTGGCCTAACCCATTATATCCATTAGTACTGAGACTATAAACTTGATTACTATGCTGAAGCTGCTGCTTGTTCCCTTTTCCTTCATGAAAAATAGGCAAATATAAAATTAGAACAACCTCCTGTTCTATTTCTCAGTGAAGGACTTTATTATCATCTCAGCCAATTTGAAATTCCCATTTCAAAAAAAATCTCCACCACCCACATTACCTTCATTGTTAATATTTATAACATGTGGTGAAAGGGTTTAGAACTCAACTTCATTGTTCCAACAAAAATTTAAAATCTTCCAAATTGGCTGAGGGGTCCGACTTCTAAAAGGTTTACTCCTCAAGTGTAGGCCTCTTGCCAACGCATCTGACAAAATGAGTCTCAAAATTCGAAAGTTATCAGAGCATCTTTTGGCAGGTTAAAGAGAGTTCCAAGTGTCCCATGGACTGCTAGAACTGTATCTCCAAAAAATATAATTTCTTCACATTTGTATATAAGAATTTAACCAGATGTTCATTAGGAGGAAAAACAGCCAAGTTAACTAAGCAGGAACCTATTCATATTCTACTACGAAAACTACAAAACTACCAAGTCTAACATAATTCAAAGGAACTCAGTTTACTTTTCAAAATATTTAACAACAATTTCCCAACATTAGTATCTAACTTTCTGAAGATGGAGCCCCCCACTCCAGGCTTTATTTTTTGGTTAAAATGTTATGAAAAGCATCCATTTTCCCAGTTCTTTCTGATGTTTCCATTTTTCTAAGATTCTTCATGACACTGGAAATACATCAATGTCAAAGGGGATTAATCATTGTCCAATCACCATATCACTGTTAGAGTAAATAGCCTAATCAGTTAGTGGAATCCTTTTCTGATCTTATTTCTCCTAGAATCCCAAAGGAGAACATCAAAGAGGGTTCTGTTTCAGGCATAAAGGTCCCCCCTTCATTTTCTCATTAATCTCTTGATGCCTAGATACCCAGGAAGCATGGACTTTCTCCTTCCCTCCAATTTTCCAAACCCACATATAAGAGAACTGAGCTGTTCATAACATACTGTCAGAAGGCCATTGCCTCTTACATTCTCTTGCTCCATATTTATTTATTTCCTCTTGTTTTCCCATTTCCTCATCTCATTATGTTTGTATATAGCCTTATATTTTCAATCAATGATCATATACTTCAGATACCTTCCATCTGTTTTTACTTTAGTCCTTTAAAACAGATAAAAAGATAAGATAAATATTTCCCAGAAATATTAGTGTAAAAAATGTGATACTGAACATGTATTGAATTAGCACATTAGAGATTAAAATCTGTTCTCAGCTGGATTTTCAATCTTTGTTTCTTAAATATTTCCTATTTGTTAGACTGGGATGTTGTTAAAGTTGTCACTGATATCTAAAGAGAAAAAGCTTTCATCTTCTACTCATTTAGAGGATTGAAAAGCTAGTCAAATCCTTTAGTTCAAGGGTCCTCAACCTCTAGGATCTAATGTTTGATGATCTGAGGTGGAACTGGTGTAATAATACAAAAAAAGTACACAATAAATGTAAAGCCTTGTGGAAAAACTGTCTTCTGCAAAACCAGTCCCTGGTGCCAAAAAGCTTGGGGACTGCTAATTAGCTCACATAAATAAAGCATGAGTTTCTGTCGAGAAAAACCTGATTAGATGGCTCAGTCGGTAAAGAATTCCCCTGCAATGCAGGAGATGTGGGTTCGATCCCCGGATTGGGAAGATCCCCTGGAGAAGGAAATGGCTACCCACTCCAGTATTCCTGCCTGGAGAATCCCATGGACAGAGGAGCCCGGTGGGCTACAGACCATGGGGTCTCAAGAGTTGGACATGAGTTAGTGACTAAACAACCTCCAACAACAACTGGACCCCATTTAATCAATTTGTCAGTCTCTGTGTAGGCCAAATGTTCCCACTTTAGCAACATTGATTCAGAGTTAAGTTAGAATATCTCAGTCCTCCCCACTAAAAAATAATAAAGAATCTAAGCAGTATGACTTATCTCTTTAGTTCAATTGAACAAATATTTTTAAAGTATAAAGACATAGGGACTTACATCACTAGTTAAATAATGAAGTATTTCCTCAAGTTCCAGAGGCACCAGTAGCTTCAATAGTAACAGAGATGGCAGCTTGATTCAGATTCCCAGGCCTTACCTTTGGGTCCATGGTCACCTTCACAACCATCATGGTAACAGCAGTGCTTTTTTAGAGACTCTGGTGGAGGCCAGGCTGCCACTCTTTATGTCAGGAGGGAAAAGAAACATTATCTCAAAGCAAAGATGTCATCAGAGTGAGAATTTAAAATACAGCCAATTTTGGTCACAGAAACCAGTCCTTTTGGTCACATGGTGGCTCGATGGGGCTGGAACGCCCAAGGCAGTTCACTCTCCAAGCTGACAGTTCTTGGCCACAAGCTTAGCTAAGAATGCTGAACAAAATGCTCGGGTGCAGACTCACGTGATTTGGGCCACCTGTCAGCATGGCAGGTGGGTCTCTAAAGGAGGTAATCTCAGAGCTAATGTGGTAAGAAAGAAGCAAAGACAGAGAGAGAGAGAATGACAGGGCATCACTCCTGACATACCTCGTTGATTAAAGCAGTCATAGGCTCAGCCCAAGTTCAAGGGGATGGAGAAATAGGCATCCTTTCTGAATTTGTGGCCATCTTCCCTGTGTATAATCTCTGCCTTTTGATTTCAAGAAAGGGGGAAGCAGCCAACTGAGAACTGGGGTGGGACCAGGATGGTAGTGGGACAAGGGACTCCATCAGACACATCCTAGCTGTGGTTGCTCCCCAGGTTTCCTTTACAAGTCTAAAAGTCCATTCCATTTGAACTGCTGCACTTCTCATATATTCTCCATTTCTTTACATTACACTCCGGAGAAGGCAATGGCACCCCACTCCAGTACTCTTGCTTGGAAAATCCCATTGACGGAGGAGCCTGGTAGGCTGGAGTCCATGGGGTCGTGAAGAGTCGGACACGACTGAGCGACTTCCCTTTCACTTTTCACTTTCATGCATTGGAGAAGGAAATGGCAACCCACTCCAGTGTTCTTGCCTGGAGAATCCCAGGGACGGGGGAGCCTGGTGGGCTGCCATCTCTGGGGTCACACAGAGTCGGACACGACTGAAGCGACTTAGCAGCAGCAGCAGCTGAAGAGGAAACACCTTTGTCTGACCAGTAAACCACAAATCTCTTTTATCTGTTTCACTTTGCACTTGATGTTTTATACTCCCTAGAAGCAGGGTTAGAGGCACCAGGGTGTGTGCAGCCCTCTAAGGCATCATGTATTTCACATCATATTCACCGTGGAAAGGGGTATTAAAATCTCAGGCTGTACTCCAGATCCAGTGTATCAGTCTCTGAGAACACACTCACACATATACACATACACACACAGGAAATCCCTCCAAGTGACTCAGATATGCACCCTTTTGTTGAGTGCTTTGTTTAAAAGTTTTTAACTTTAAATTCTTTGGGGGAATGTCTTCAGTAGAAAACTAACACATACGTAGTTTTCCTTATATCAGATTGAGTCACACAATTGCTTTGGTCCTGCCTATGCCCTTGTGAATAAAATTAAGCATAACTCATTCTAAAGTCTTTATCTTTGCCTCAATCTCCTTTAGGTACCATTGGACTCATTGTGATGGAAAACCAAGGGACAGAAGAAGGTGGTGGTGTGCAGCTGAGATGGAGCTGCTGACTCCAGTGTGCAGTAGACTGGATGCTTTGCAGAGTCCCAGGCTGTTCAGAATATTGTTCTGAACAATTGTTGTTTGTTCAGCCACCAAGTCGTGTCTGATTCTCTGCAACCCCGTGGACTGCAGCACACCAGGCTTCCCTGTTCCTCACTATCTCCCTGAGTTTGTTTAAACTCACATCCATGGAGTCAGTGATACTACCCAACCATGTCATCCTCTGTTGTCCCCTTCTCCTCTTGCCTTCAATCTTTCCTAGCATCAGAGTCTTTTCCAATGAGTCACCTCTTCAGATCAGGTGGCCCAAGTATTGGAGTTTCAGCATCAGTCCTTCCAGTGAATATTCAGGGTTGATTTCCTTTAGGATTCACTGCTTTGATCTCCTTGATGTCCAAAGGACTCTCAAGAGTCTTCTCCAGCACCACAATTTGAAAGCATCAATTCTTCAGTGCTCAGCCTTCTTTATCATCCAGTTCTCACATCCATATATGACTACTGGAAAAACCATAGCTTTGTCTAGACGGACCTTTAGAGCCATTACCCAGGACGCAATCACCATGCAATGGGGTCTCTGTGTTCAAGCATGAAGAGTCTGCTAACAGCATTCCAGTGTATAACTATGGAATCAACCCTCTCACGGCTGCCAAACCCAGGCGCAGTGCCTTTGGAGTGGAGAAGTAGCCTGGATGTGGGCACCCGGCCAACGCTGTGTGCGCCATTAGAAGGAGGCAGAGGCCCGGGAGAGAAAGACAAATCCTCCTTCCCTTTAAGCACGTCTTGCATGCCTGGTCGAACAGTGACTCTCTGGAGTAAAGAAGGTTGTGTTGTCCCCAGAACCACGCCTTACTGAATGTGGTCAACCAGACCACCTTATTGAATGTGGTCAATAAGCTTTCTGAGCCTCAGTTTGCTCTGGAGCAAATATGAGTCCTTGATTCTTCCTGGAGATGCTGTAAGGGTTGGTGAGACAATCACTATAAGATGCTGTGAAATGAGTTGCTCAGAGAGCCGGATGAATACAAGGTGTATTGCTAAGATCCACACAGAGCAGTTTAGCTGATGAATTGGAAAGCCTTACTCCCACTCATTTCTGAAGGGACACACCCAAGACAGCCTCTAACTCTTCGTGTCCCAATCTCAATAGCAGGCTCACTCTAGATGCTGGCAAATTGGTTAGGGAAAAAAAAAAGTCGTTTCTGATCATCAGAACTGCATTTACTGTTCAGCCTCTGGTTTTTTTTGTTTTTTTTTTTCTTTGATAGAAAGGCGGTCGCCAGCCAGGTTTCTTCCCCCGGCTGACAGCCGTTTCCATAAAGCCATGTGTTTTTTTAGAGCAGCCTACGGTGACATAGCAGCCCAGACATATGGTGTCATTATTCAGCCGACACAAATTTGACACTTAAGTGAATTTATTATATTTTGCTTTGCTCCTGGTGCCTGAAAGGCTTTGCCACTGTCTCTTCATAGAGCTTGTCACAGATGTTGATGTATTTTCCTCCTCCATGGCCAGGTTTTACTGTGGAAACTGATACAACTTCACGATAGAATTTCTAGATGAATTATTCACGCATTGCATGCTTTCTGCACACGGGGGCTTGGAAGAAATCCATACTATTCAATAAATAGTCTTTCTAATCCTCTGTAACAGAGCATTCTCTCCTGGTTTAAACTATGTCTCTTATCATCTTTGTAATCATACTGTTTTGGATAAAGTATTTCATAGTTGATAGCTTAGTTAAAATATTCACAATAGTTCACATTAATGTGCAACAAAATCATCCAGGCCCTGAAATAGATCCATTGCAGCAAAAATAAGGCATACAGGCCAAATTCTCATCAGTTCAAAATTTTATTCACTCAGAACAACACACACACACACACACACACACACAACTGAACCCTTTAGTCAATTCTACTTCAATGATTTATAGAGCAATTCCTGAAATATCTCAATATTTGTTATTATAGACAGAATAGGCCTCTCTTGATGCTAATACCATCTGTAGAGATGAGTTTTTAATTGAAAAGAATTTTCAACTTGATGGAAAAGAGTCAGATGAACTCATCACTGGCCTCTGAGAAAAGATTAATGAAACAAAAACATATCAAGCTTCTTTAATACCTGGAGAAGCCATAAGGATACCTCAAGTGACATTATGGGCTATGGTAACGGGAGTGAATAACCTTAACATGACACAGTAAGCCCGTGGAAGAATAAAGAGCTATAATTACAGTTTTTGAAGGATATTGACCTATTGACCTATAAGATTTAAGACTTTGCCTCAGGGTCATTTCTTAACGTAGTTTTTGTTTTATTGTGGTTCATTGTTTGTGGGGTTTTTTTCCATCCCCAGCTGAAATAAGTTTTCAACTGTATTCAGTAAAATTCTAAGGGATTAAAAAGGCTTTTCCTTCTCTTATTTTTAATTGAATTAAATGCTCAAAGCACATGTTTTTAAATCAGAAATCTCTTCTTTTAGAATTTGCTTCCCATTCAAAGAGCACTGACATTTACAACTGTTCTCAGAACAGATGGCCAAAGAATTGCACTAAAGCACAAAGGCAGATGAAATTCTCGCTCGTGATTATTACTATCTGAACACATTCAGGCAAAGTGCTGTAGACTTCATGGCCGAAGCTTTGAGGTCCGTCCATGCATAACTTCCCTCATTTGTTGTCCATGGCACCACTCTCTTCCCAGCCTCTCACACCACTGACACCAGTCCTCCCTGGCTACAACTTCTCACAACCTCATACCACTCCCCACCAAGTACTAACAATTCTTTCTTTCTTTGAAATATGAATTCTATTCCAGTAGTACCCAAACTTTGTGGCACCAGCGGCTGCATGTCTTCACAATTTTTCCACAGACCGTGGCGGGGTGCTTTTGGGATAATTCAAGCATTTACTGTGCAATTTATTTTTATTACTATTAATTATATCAGCTCCACCTCAGATCATCAGGCATTAGATCCCAGAGGTTGGGGACTCCTGTTTTATTCAAATCTCTTTGTTTCCTCCAGCCTACTCCAAGCCCCCACTGTCTTCATCCAGACATCCACGTTATCTGTCTTGTCTTGTCTTCCCATTTCTCCAGAATGCCCCTCACTCCAGTCTGCCCTGTCTATCATCACCAGGATAAATGTCCTCATGCACTATTTTATCACCTCCCTCTTAAGAATCCATAATGTGTGTCTATTACCTAGTGTCTATCATTTTATTGATGTATATAAAGGTGCTGGGCTTGTTCTAAGTCCTTAAAAATATCAAATCATTTAATCTTCACAACAATCCTGCAAGGTAAGAACTGTGACTTTCCCCTTCTTATAGGTGTGGATGCTAAGGCACAGAGATGATGAATAACTTGCCCAGGATCACACAGTCATCAAGTGATGGAGCCATGATTCAAATTCAGTCTGTGTTTAACCAATATACTGTGCTGTCTCCTCTTGGAACCACTTGCACCTACATCATGTTTTATATTTTGTTTGGTTATTTATTTGGCTACACCAGGTCTTAGTTATGACATGCAGGATCTTAGTTGCAACATGTCAACTCTTAGTTGCAGCATGTGAGATCTAGTTCCCTGACCAGGGATCAAACCCACGGCCCCTGCATTAGGAGCACAGAGTCTCAGCCACTGGACCACTAGGGAAGTCCCCCATGTTTTGTATTTTGTAAACACCACATTTCTCATTTGAGCCAAACCTTTAGCCTATTCACCCATAAATCCATCTTGTTTGAGTTCTTTTTAGTAAAAGGTCCTCTATTTCAATGAACCACCCTCCCTATCTACCAGTTTCTACCTCCTGCACCTTTGCCTGTGGGGATGTTCTTGCCTGGCCTCTCTTTCCATTCATCTCTCTTTGTCATACACAGATCATACAAATTATGAATATTTGTCATTGTAATATATGAACTTCTTGCAAGATGTAACTCAGTTCTCAAAGGAGGCCTCTGAGCTCAACGGAAGCCTCTTTTCTTCTTTGCCCTCTCTCAGTGTGTGCACACAAAGCCCATTATGGTTACACTTTCTTCCAAGAATATCCTCACACTCACCTTCTGCTCTGACACCTCCTTCATAGGCAGAACTTAGAGCTATGACAACCGCTTTCTCACAACAAGAAGGGAGTTGGCTCAACCCTTGATGATCACCCCACCCACCTGGTTCAACTCACCCTACCTATGAGCTCCTCAAAGGTAGGTACTGCAAAATCTCATAGCACTGTAGGGAGTCGATGTGAATTTGTGATACATTAGCATGCAGTTCCACTTTGCTTTCTACTTGTTTTATATATATATATATATATATATATATATACACACATACACACACAGACACACACGGATGCATACACACATTTACACATATGTTCGGGCTTCCTTGATGGTTCACTGGTAAAGAATCTACCTGCCAATGCAGGAGACACAGGTTTAATCCCTGGGTCAGGAAGGTTCCCTGAAAAAGGAAACGGCAACCCACTCCAGCATTCTTGCCTAGGAAATCCCATGGACAGAGGAGCCTGGCGGGCTATAGTCCATGGGGTTGCAAAGAGTCGGACATAACTTAGCCACTATACAACAACACATATATACACATCTACATACAGGCTTCCAAGTTGGTGCTAGTGGCAAAGAACCCTCCTGCCAATGCAGGAGACATAAGAGACACGAGTTTGATCCCCGGGTCAGGAAGATTCCCTGAGGAGGGAATGGCAACCCACTCCAGTATTCTTGCCTGGAGAATCCCATAGACTGGCGAGCTATGGTCCATAGCGTCACAAAGAGCTGGACACAACCGAAGTAACTCAGCACACATGTAGCACACACATACATACACACCTACACACATATGCACAGCTATGCATGTACATACACACACACGCTTGTATCAGCTGTGATTTCTAACAACACTGTGAGTCCAGTGAAGACAGATCCGGCCTCCACCTTCCTTGCATTTCTCATCAAATCAAGTACACAGCTACCCCATCAATCCTCACTAAATACTTGCCATATGAATGGGTGAGTTATTAAAATTACCCCAGGAAATGAAGATCTTTGACTTGCCTTGCCAAGTGTTAAAAATGGCACCACTCAAAAATATATAGTCAACCACACATTAAAAAGTACTAAGAATAACTCAATATTTCTTGTATGGAACAGTTGCATTTTCTTCTGAGAATCCATATGTTAAAGTCTCTCTCTGTATTTCCCACAAGAGCACTTAAATCCAGAACTCACAGTGTATCTGGCTTCAAACCAAGTACATTAGTTATTTTGGAATTGCAGAATTAATAGTCATTCTCCCACTTGCAGATCTACCTCAAATAAAATTGTATTTCATTTGGATTAAGAGTTGTAACTCATAAATTCAGCTACAGCAAGCTACACCAACACAACTCTTAAGCACTTACCACATGGCCCAACTTCAGAAAAATACTACCAATTATTAGTTATTATAAATGGAGAAGAAAAACCTCTTGCCTCAATGCATAGAATATGGATATAGATGTCTACATTTTACTTATACCAAGAGCCAGAATAGAATAGCAATATTGTGATTTATAGGCCGAATTCACAAACAAATTCAGGAAACCATTTTGGGAATTCAAAGTAGCATCCAGATGCTTGAGACTAAAGCCATGATAATGTAATTTTATCAAATGTCTCATAACTGTTCAAAACAGAATCAAACAATGGACCCAATTGAAATTACTTTTAAAAAATAAGAAAATGACCATATAGAAAATATTATCTATCTTAATATTTGTTATTAATAAATACATTTCCATTATTACAAAAATGAAAAAGGAGAAGAGAAAAACGCACATTTCAAAGACTCAGGGAGGCTTAGCCTTAAGCAATGTTGCATCACAACCAATGGAAACCACTGATACTGACAGCCCAGCCCATTGAACACAAGGGAGGAAGGGAGGAACTGCATTGTTCAAGTCACTTATCACTCAAGTTAGGTGAAAAAGAAAAGCCAAACAGCCACAGTCCTTCTACATGGCAGCTGTAGATGAGAATCAAGCAAGTAATGTCATACTTACACACCATGGAGAGAACTGTCGATTTCTCCGCTGTTGTTGTTGTTGGTCACTCCATACACACAGAACGTGAGGTCTCCCATCACCTCCCAGAATGGAATAAGCCTGCAGGCATGAGACCGTGCAATATTTCAGTAACATGGACATACTGAAAACATGGATTTAATTTCTGTGGTTCCCACTATAAGAGTTGTCTCACATTTTATTTAAATCAAAACTAATGACTTTTACCTACTCCAGTATTCTGGCCTAGAGAATCCCGTGGACAGATGAGCCTAAGCCATTCCAAATTAGGACAGAGCTAGTTTGGCCATTTCAAAAGAAATATTGCCCTATGCAAATGAGCATATCTTCACATACAAAGGAATCATCATTTTAAAAGCACTGTGAGGACAAGTCATTCACACGCATGTGTACTGAGCACCTATCACACGGTGGTAGGACTTGTGAGTGAAGAAGTAAATGTGACCCTTGCCCTGGAGGAGCTCTCAGGCCCCTGGGGAAGACAAAAAATAAAAATCAAATCAATTTTTAAAAGATGAGATTAATGCCTCAAATTCGGTATGTACAGAACACAAAGGGAAGGCATTCAACCCAAACAAAGGAGCCTGGCAAGGCTTCCTGGAAGGCTGACAACTGGTCCATGCCTGGCAGGTTGAGAGAATAGCTTGGTTTCCTACACATGGTCACTTTGAAGGTCAAATGAAATTCATGCAGAGGAGGTGGTTTTAGAACTTACGCCTTAGCGGGAATTAAGATCCAAGTTAGTTGTAAGTTTGCATTTCAATACAAAAGCAATTTTATGTACTGAGTTAGGGCTCTTGCCTGGAGAATCCCAGGGATTGGGGAGCCTGGTGGGCTGCCATCTATGTGGTTGCACAGAGTTGGACAAGACTGAAGTGACTTAGCAGCAGCAGCAGGGTACTGTATTTGTGTTAGTTGCTTAGTCGTGTCCAACTGCAACCCCATGAACTGTAACCCACCAAGGTCCTCTGTTCATGGGAGTCTCCAGGCAAGAATACTGGAGTGGGTTGCCATTTCCTTCCCCAAGGGTACTGTAGTATACTGTAGCGTGTACAAACAAACAATAAGAGATGGCATTTATCATCAGGAGTCTATAATTTAATTAGATAGTAAATATCATGTGCATGAGAGCTAAATAACCAGATAGAGCAGTATTTGGTTCTGTGCTAGACCTTGAGGTTTGCCAAGCCAACTCTGAATCACTTTCTATTCTTACCCAATCTTCTTTCCCACAACTTCTGTTAATGACGTGTTTGCACAAGAGACAATACTCATGTATAATTCTTATAAAGTTTTTCCATTTGTTTGTATATAGATAAATACAACAACATCAAGAACAAAGCAATTACCCTAATAGACATTCCAAAAAACCAAACTTGGGTTCATATTTCTCCATATTTGTGGTAAATCCCATGTAGACATGCTTCATAAACAGACCTCAATTAGAGGCCGTGTTCTTTCACAGGACCAAAAAGTCATCATTATAGTTTTTACGCAAAGTTAGATATAGAATGAGTCAAGAGAATCAACGACACAACCTGAAGAAATGCCAAACTGGAGAATTTGATTTATAATTTAGTTATGTGGTTGTTCCTCCATTGAATCATGTTTGCTACATCTGAGAAAATACCATTGGAATGTTCTAACATTTCATGAGGCAATTGCACTAAAAGTGAATCTCTAATGCCTAAGGTCCTTTACCCCTATTCACAATGGGATCCAGCAGTTTGCTTTAGAGAACAAAAATTAAGACTTGAATTAAGACTTTACCTCTACTGGCTGCCCTCTTTAGCAATTTGTTCGACTTCTGTGAGCTTCAGTTTGGCCGTCTGTCAGATGCGTATAATGATAGTTATTGAATTGTTTTGGAGGGTTACAGATTAGAGGGAAGGAATGACATACCCATTCACTCTGAGAGTGAGTTCAGTCTATGATTTGGAAAAGCCATTAAGTAGAAATGAGGTGGCCACATAGAGCAGACATGTATGCACAGAGCGGACACGGCTGCCTGAAATACTGTCCATACAAAGGAGACCCTCCCTGACTGCCTTGAGAATCTCAGGCTGTTCTACCACCTTTACAGACTTGGGCTCATAGCAGCCTTCGTGAAGAAACTACACAGTAGTCGATGCACTACCATTTAAGTGAATATTGATATTCTCTAACACTTAATGGCCATTCAATAGTGACATAAATATTCTTTATTACCAAATGATGAGGTTTTGGCTTGTACTTTCAGCAGTATAAAATGAATATAAAAAATACAGAACCTCCACTTTCCCAGGGCTCCATGAACCTGGAGGGGCATGTGCTAAAGTACAAGTCACAGAATTTGCTGTTGCTCCTTTGGTTTTGCTCTCTCCCGCAGTTTGATCTCCCTTCTTCCCATCTGGGAGCCCCTGCTGGATACCTGCAGTGGGTTTATAACACAGACACCATCCTCCCAGCTGCCACAGGCTACCTTTCCTCCATCCCATCCTACTTCTCCTGCTATTGGGAGAAGTGACACCTCCTGCTGGGCTTGAGGCTGTTAACTCTCCAAAGCCAGCCAATCTCCCAAGCCAGCCATGTCCCAAGGCATGGACCACATCAAAGCCACCTCTTGCCAAAGTCAGAGCAGGCTCAAGTGGCCATGACCACGCAAGTCTCTCTACTAAAGAGAACACCTCTCCCCAGGCCCTTGCCTGTGATTCTGCAGGTGATTAACCCATGTCCCCCTGAGTCGTGCTCTGCACAAAACCCACTCAGTTCCATATAAGGACCCCACTTCCTCCATACTCTGCAACCTGGTCACAAGAGTGTCACTACCTTATGTTCACTAATAGTTTAAACATTTTCATCAGTTCAGTTCAGTCGTGTGTGACTTTTTGCCACCCCGTGGACTGCAGCACGACATTTTCATAGGAAAGTGAAAACGCTCTTTTACTGGTTTCACCATGACTCTTTCCACTGGGATCTGGCATACTCCCCAAGAAGAACAAGGGCACATGAAAGACAAAGATGAGCCACACGCAGGCAGAACAGCCTCCCCCACACTAGAGCTCATAGACTTTGTTTCCCAACCTTGTCTTAGCCTTAATGATTCACTCATTCTCTGGAGGCTTCTTGGACTTTTTACAAATAGTCCCCAGATAAGCACATGACAAGACATTCAGATATGCTGGAATCATGGAGTGTGTGTAGCTTGGGTTCAAGCTGAAGGCCTTGCTGTAGTCATAAGCTAAAGGTTTATAACTTACTGTTTCTTGATAAATTGCTTTAATATGAAACGCAGTGTTTGGAAATGGAAGAGTATTTTCTTGAACTCTATTTGCTTCTCCTCCCCACATCTAGAAAGTATACACACACAATTTTATACACCTAAATTTAACCCTTTTTTATTCTCTTCACCGTCACCAGAGTTAAAATACATGACATTCATCTAAGTCTTTTGGGTCAGCAGTTCCATTATTCTATAAATGTGCTCAAGTTAAATATTTCCAGCCAGCAAAATTTTTGCTTCCATTTCCCCATGAAAAAAAAAAGCTTTCTGTTGATCAGTAGGCAAAACAAACTGGAGGCACTTATTTGTGTGCATAATGTAATCCATCAAGAAAAGTCACCAATACACAGAAGTTTAAATGATAAAATTAACCTCAGGAATAATTTTTGACAATACGTTAAATGACTCTTTATATTACCATGGAGGTTTCATACTTCCAAAGGCCATTGGCAAGACTTAAGAAATTACGTCAGAATCTTGCAATGGTGAAAAAGTATGTTCCAATTTTTTTCAGTCTAATAAAAAAAACTTCATTTCTAAATTAGTAATTTAAAGCATAAGTAATGTTATAATGTATGTCCCTGATCACAAAGCAAAGAGAAAAGTACTCCTAAAGGTATTTAAGAGCACAGTTTTAGCTGATTCTTAAGAGTGGTTTCATTAATCATTACTTCACTCAGGTCATTTATTTTTCATGCTACTCCAGTAAATTCTCCAGTTGTCTTTAATCTTTCCCATCATCTTTGTCAATGGCTCCAACTAGTTTCTTTTTTATCTGTGAGGCTGTTTTGTTACTCCTCCTTTCCGACACACAGCAGCACACCAACTGAGTGATCGCAACAGCTGAGAGAACTACCTGGCATGTGTGAGGTAAAAGTAGAAATAATTTTCCGAAACAATGGAGAAATTCACTTTTGAGGAGCTTTAACATGCTTAAGTACTACACTTGGAGAAGATAAAAAAAAAAAAAGTCTAGGTATATGGCTTGTGTATGAGAGAAAAATTCCAAATAAGTGACCACCTAGAGGCATAACACACATTGTTTGAGTTTTAACAATAGTTTCCAATGACTCACTCCCAGTGAGATTTGCCATTAATTTTAATGAATCTTTTCAACTCACACGCCACAGTTTTTCTTTTCACACATAGCTAATAGCCTCTGAATAAGATAGTTAAATTTCTGACCTTAAGTCATTTTTTGAAGTAACTCTATCTTTCATGTTTATTAGAGTCCATTTGACTGTCAAAAGACATAATTTAAGTAAAAACCAATATCATGTGTTAATTTTAACTTTTTATAGATCAGTATATACTAAAGAAAAAATCAAAGATACTTTGAATATCACATAACAAGATGCTTTATTGTGAGATAGTGATATTGAGAAATAAGGAAAAATGATTCTGAGAGAGGAAAGCTATGAAAACAGCCTTCATAGTTGCTAAACAGAAGTGTCAAAAGAAGCAAAAGGTCTTCATTTTACTACAGGCTTGTACAAGTGACCTAAAGTCAACAGCAAATCTTTGTTGAAACTCTAGGTGTTTCGGTTTCAGAAATGAAACAACACACCTTTTCTTGATACCTGGTCTCTGGAATATGGAAAATGCCAAGGTTCCTTGGTCCATGTTTCAGACACCACTTTGCTTAATCCACAAGGAATTTTGCAAGTCTCACCAAGACTTGCAGTCCTCTAGACCTCTGTAAAGACCTCGTAGACAGGTATGAATTTTCTACAGTATCGTTTCAAATATCTAATTACAAAGAAGGACCTGTCCTATCTCCCAACATTTAACCCAGAACTGCACAAATTCAGGCACAGCTTCCAAAGCATGGGGGGTCTGGTGGTCCAATGGTTAAGAATCCGCCTACCAATGCAGGGGTCAAGGGTTCAATCCCTGGTCTGGGAAGATTCCACATGCCACGGGCCAGCTAAGCCCGGGCACCACAACTACTGAAGCCTGGGCACCTAGAACCTGTGCTCTGCAACGAGAGAGGCCACTGCAATGCAAAGCCTGTGCACTGGAACACAGCTGCAACTAAAGAGAAAAGACCTCTTGCAGCAACAAGACCCAGCACAGCCAAAAACAAATAAATAAATAAACAAAAAGAAAAGAAATCCTTTGTCTTGTTCTGCGCTATTTCCTCTGACCTGTGTCTGACCTGCCATTCAACTGCACCACGTCAGGGCACCTGGAGAAGCATGAATTTTCCATGAATGACCCACTTTGACTTTCTCCCCTGGTCCTGAGCACCACGCTCCATATCACTTAGCCACCAGACCTGAGGAGCACGAACACATGGAGCCTCAACTGTGTGCTCTCTGCCCTAAGTGGCTGCTCTCAAGTAACTGGAAAAGTTGGGTAGGCAGAGACACTTTATCAAAGTCATTCCCTAGTGCGATAAATGCTTCCTCTGAGTGGAGCACTCTCTCAAGAAAGGAAAAGACACTTAATCAGCATAGTGATTGAGGAAGGAAGCAGTGGCCTGACCACTGGGGCCTTGTATGGAGTTTATCAGAAAACCCATTCATCATCTTCACATCACAAATGACCTTGGATTTAGACTTCTGACTTAATTCCCAAATGAAGACACCCTATAGTCACTGTGCTGTGTATGTAAGAGATGAATTTCTTAAATATATTCATTTAAATGTGCCAAAAGCTTTCTGAAACCCTCTTGGATGTTTATTTTAATATACGGAGAGGAAAATAAATAACTGGTATTTACTACATGCCAAGGACCATTCTAGGCACTTCAGTTCAGTTCAGTCACTCAGTTGTGTCCAGACTCCTTGCGACCCCATGAATTGCAGCATGCCAGGCCTCCCTGTCCATCACCAACTCATGAATCGGTGATGCCATCCAGCCATCTCATCCTCTGTTGTCCCCTTCTTGTCCTGCCCCCAATCCCTCCCAGCATCAGGGTCTTTTCCAATGAGTCAACTCTTCGCATGAGGTGGCCAAAGTATTGGAGTTTCAGCTTCAGCATCAGTACTTCCAATGAACACCCAGGATTGATCTCCTTTAGAATGGACTGGTTGGATCTCCTTGCAGTCCAAGGGACTCTCAAGAGTCTTCTCCAACACCACAGTTCAAAAACATCAATTCTTCGGGGCTCAGCTTTCTTCACAGTCCAACTCTCGCATCCATACATAACCACTGGAAAAACCATAGCCTTGACTAGATGGACCTTTGTTGGCAAAGTAATGTCTCTGCTTTTGAATATGCTATCTAGGTTGGTCATAACTTTCCTTCCAAGGAGTAAGCATCTTTTAATTTCATAGCTGCAGTCACCATCTGTAGTGATTTTGGAGCCCCCCAAAATAAAGCCTGACACTGTTTCCACTGTTTCCCCATCTATTTCCCATGAAGTGATGGGACCGGGTGCCATGATCTTAGTTTTCTGAATGTTGAGCTTTAACCAACTTTCTCACTCTCCTCTTTCACTTTCATCAAGAGGCTTTTGAGTTCCTCTTCACTTTCTGCAATAAGGGTGGTATCATCTGCATAACTGAGGTTATTGATATTTCTCCCGGCAATCTTGATTCCAGCTTGTGCCTCTTCCAGCCCAGAGTTTTTCATGATGTACTTCTAGGCACTTCAGATCAGATCAGATCAGATCAGTCGCTCAGTCGTGTCCAACTCTTTGCAACCCCATGAATCGCAGCACACCAGGCCTCCCTGTCCATCACCAACTCCCGGAGTTCACTCAAACTCACGTCCATCGAGTCAGTGATGCCATCCAGCCATCTCATCCTCTGTTGTCCCCTTCTCCTCCTGCCCTCAATCCCTCCCAGCATCAGAGTCTTTTCCAATAAGTCAACTCTTCACATGAGGTGGCCAAAGTACTGGAGTTTCAGCTTTAGCATCATTCCTTCCAAAGAAATCCCAGGGCTGATCTCCTTCAGAATGGACTTGTTGGATCTCCTTGCAGTCCAAGGGACTCTCAAGATCTTCTCCAACACCACAGTTCAAAAGCATCAATTCTTCGGCGCTCAGCCTTCTTCACAGTCCAACTCTCACATCCATACACGACCACAGGAAAAACCATAGCCTTGACTAGACGAACCTTTGTTGGCAAAGTAATGTCTCTGCTTTTGAATATGCTGTCTAGGTTGGTCAAAACTTTCCTTCCAAGGAGTAAGTGTCTTTTAATTTCATGGCTGCAGTCACCATCTGTAGTGATTTTGGAGTCCAAAAAATAAAGTCTGACACTGTTTCCACTGTTTCCCCATCTATTTCCCATGAAGTGGTGGGACCGGATGCCATGATCTTCATTTTCCTAATATTGAGCTTTAAGCCAACTTTTTCACTCTCCACTTTCACTTTCATCAAGAGGCTTTTGAGTTCCTCTTCACTTTCTGCCATAAGGGTGGTGTCATCTGCATATCTGAGGTTATTGATATTTCTCCCGGCAATCTTGATTCCAGCTTGTGTTTCTTCCAGTCCAGTGTTTCTCATGATGTACTCTGCATAGAAGTTAAATAAGCAGGGTGACAATATACAGCCTTGACGAACTCCTTTTCCTATTTGGAACCAGTCTGTTGTTCCATGTCCAGTTCTAACTGTTGCTTCCTGACCTGCATACAAATTTCTCAAGAGGCAGATCAGGTGGTCTGGTATTCCCATCTCTTTCAGAATTTTCCACAGTGTATTGTGATCCACACAGTCAAAGGCTTTGGCATAGTCAATAAAGCAGAAATAGATGTTTTTCTGGAACTCTCTTGCTTTTTCCATGATCCAGGGGATGTTGGCAATTTGATCTCTGGTTCCTCTGCCTTTTCTAAAACCAGCTTGAACATCAGGAAGTTCACGGTTCACATATTGCTGAAGCCTGGCTTGGAGAATTTTGAGCATTACTTTACTAGCATGTGAGATGAGTGCAATTGTGCGATAGTTTGAGCATTCTTTGGCATTGCCTTTCTTTGGGATTGGAATGAAAACTGACCTTTTCCAGTCCTGTGGCCACTGCTGAGTTTTCCAAATTTGCTGGCATATTGAGTGTAGCACTTTCACAGCATCATCTTTCAGGATTTGGAATAGCTCAACTGGAATTCCATCACCTCCACTAGCTTTGTTTGTAGTGATGCTTTCTAAGGCCCACTTGACTTCACATTCCAGGATGTCTGGCTCTAGGTCAGTGATCACACCATCATGATTGTCTTGGTCGTGAAGATCTTTTTTGTACAGTTCTTCTGTGTATTCTTGCCATCTTTTCTTCTTAGCATGTGTTAAATCACTTAATCTTCATGGCCACCCTGATGTAGGGACTATTATTAGCCCTGTCTCACAGATAAGTAAACTGGAGCATAGAGAGGTTAGGAATTCACCTAAAATCACACATCTAGCAGGAAGTGGAACCCTGTTTCTAACCTAAGCTGTCTAGATCCCTGCTCCAAACCACTGTACTCTACTGCCTCACATGGATGTGGCTCAAAAGACCCTGACAACTACCTGTCCTCTGATGCTTTGTCCTGGCCCCAAGGCAGAGTATTTTCATGGCCCAGGCATTTTCCCTTGCTTGATATGGCTATAGCTCATGTGATGTTAATGATCCCACTTGAATCCCACTGGGCCCTGGATTTTAGGGTAAGCCGGTCTCTAAGCATCATCTGGCCCGGCAAGATGGCCAACATACATAGCAGTCACACCTTGACCCTGTGGTTCCTCCTCCCCCTGAGTTCCCCACTGACCAAATTCATCACCTGTGGCACTTATTCTGCATTAGCTTGTTTTCTCCTCAGACCCATAGAAGTTAGAGAGTCTCAGTAGCATTATTCCAATTGCTTTATTTAGGAAGATTTGTTGTTTAGTCGCTCAGTTGTGTGTGACTCTTTGTAACCCCGTGGACTGCAGCTCACTAGGCTTCTCTGTGAATGGGACTTCCCAGGCAAGAATACTGGAGTGGGTTGCCATTTCCTTCTCCTGGGGATCTACCTAATTCAGGAATTCAACCTGAGTCTCCTGCTTGGCAGGTGGGTTTTCTACCACTGAGCCCACTGAGCCACCTCGGAAGCCCAGGTAGCACCTTAGTTTTCCAGAATAACTAAGGAATACTTTAAAGGGTACAGGTACCTATATGGATCAAGTATTTTGGAGTTTTGTCTTAGAAAACAAAATATTCTGAGCATGAAAAGTTATCCTTTTGTCAATTGTTTAACACCTGAAGTTTTATTATATATAACATAATATTTGAGACACTGGATTTAAAGTATACCGTCTGTAGGGCAAACATTTGGAAAATGGTTTCCTTAACTGAGAAGATACATTATAGTAAATATGCAGGAATTTTTAAATATGCTGATAGATGTTATTGACCAATACTAAAATACCTCTGGTTTATCATATATGTTAAGCAAAAATACACTAAACCTAAACATATTCTGCTTTTTACTTCTTCTTTCCCAGGGTATGAAAACTGTAACATATTCTTTAGAAAATTCCCCAAACAGGCTGACACTTGGTCTCCTTTTCCCTCATTTCCTCAAGGCAAAAGTAATTACTAACAGAACTTTAAGAAATCTTGTGTGTGTTGGGAACTTAGCCTTTCTTTTCGATATCAGCTTATTCAGAGGCCATTCCCTCTGAGAAAAGCTATTGGTTCTCTTGATAATGAGCAATTCCAAACCTCTTCCTTTATCTGGACTATGACATCGTCATTGAATACGGTTTGGGACCACCATGTAAGCAAGTCATTTTAAAGAGTTTTTAACATATCCTGTGACTGATGAGGAGTCAAACTTCATATATCAAGCAGTAGTAAAACTACAGCTATTTCCAGTTGACATGTGTATCAAGAGATTTTTCTATGTTCATACCCTTTGACCAAGTAATTCCACTTTGGGGACTCTATCCTAGGGAAATAACCTGCAAACAGGAAAAAAACTTTATGCGCAAAGACAGTTACCAACTATCTAAATGTCCCCCAAATATAGGAATGGCCAATAAACTATCCACTTAAAGGAATATTTTATAGCCCTTGAAATAGAGTTATGAAAATTTTATAACATGAAATATTTTTCTCATGTTAAATGGAAAGTTAAGATGAAAATTACATGTAGAAATTAACCACCCTTATGTGAAAATCAAGAGCACTGCAGAGCAACAACAACCACAAAAAGGTGGGGGGAAGGAAACGTATTACACTAACTCCCAAAGTAAGTAATTTTGACCACTTAAGTAGTCTTAAAAGAAATAAGAGCATTCAAGGCCCCAGTCAAGGGGCTCTAGAAAAGGCTTTGGTGTTTTACCTTCTCTTATGTAAAATGGGACTCAATAAATACTTGCTAAATTAAGGAATAACAAAAGCGTAGGTGTTCACTACTGCCTAACAAGTTGCAGCATATGAAATTGCTGATACGTAACCATTTTGACCGATAAAAACAGCAATTTCATGTGGTTCAACCATGTAGAGTCAATGAGCCTTGACCACCACATGTTGCAAAAGATCAGGATGAAAGAATCTGAACCTCCCGCCAGTCACTCTCTCCTTCCCTCCCTCTCTCACCTCCCTTCTACCCCACAGTGGTCCAATAACCAGCTTGAAGAAAATCTAACTGGATATTTGACACAATATTGCAAAAGAAATAAAAATTTCAGAAAGACTTGTTGCTGACTTTTTCCCATGTTGCTGTCATCATGTGGATATACTATAGGGTTTAAGCAGGAGGAACACATAATGCTTAAACTTTCTTGGCCATCGAGGGATAACAGACACTAGATAGCATCTTCTTTGCCTTCATCTGGATACCTAAAGAGAAAATTAGCAGATTTAAAATTTAGAGAGATTTTGTATTAGAAATAATCGATGAGCTCCCTCACTGTGGTCTTCTACTTTATTTCCTTGCATATACATAGAGTGGGAAATGTTGAATGGACGCTCCCTGTTTTGCAAAGAAAGCACTTTTATTTCTAGTCCTTTCCCCCTTCACAATCCCCTTTGCCACTTCTAGGTAATCAACAAACAACACAGGTAACCTGACTGGGGTAAGGTGGAGGGGTGGGGGCGCTAAGGAGGCTTGGAACAGATTCCAAACAGTCAAGCAATATTTCCCATTTTATAGACAGCTCTTGTGCAACATTCTGACTTCTGCTTTAAGCAAATAGTCTACTTTTTCTTTTATGCTTTACCATTTCTAGTTCCTTGACTGCAAAAAATAAATATATAACTGTGTCTAATAACATTTGTAAAATTTTCACTTCTACCTCAGCCCTTTTCAGAGTTATAGTTGTTAAAATTCTTGTCCAAAAAAAAAAGAGGGAACTTGTTTCATTTTTTTAAATAGGAAGGGAGCTGGGAAAATTTTTTTTGAGAACTGCTGGAGAAAAACAATTAGTCTAAGTTACCCACAGTCTTATGATAAGTTTCTACCACCAAAAAACAGAATAACAAATATGTGAGATGATTAAAGAAAGCAGTTGATTTTAACCCACGGTGTGGTCTCAGCAATGTTAATAGTATATATTCTGTCCTGATTATTACTGAGTTGGCAAAGGTTGATTGGCAAGTTGTTCTGATCAGATAACATTTTGTTAGGAGAGCATAGGAAAAAAAAACTTTGACAATTCACTTCCAGGGAAAGGAAGAAAAGTATAAATTCTGTAGATATAAATATGCACCTGCTCTCAGTGCCTGTGTAAGCAAGACAAATCAAATCCTTCTTGTGACAATAAATGATTCTAACTTTCATCAGCAATTAATGTACATTTTTATGTTCCTCTCATCCAAAGACAAATGGGAACTTGAATACAGTTTAACCATATAAGGGGTCAAACTGAGCTTCAAATCTACCCAGGAACTTACTTCATTCTTTTGTTATTTCAATGACTTTGTTTGGACTTAAGACTCAAGACAAAATGAAAAGTATACAAAAGACACTAAGATTATAACAGTCACCTGAAGATCTGTCACTATAAAGTCACCCTGTGTTCCAACTCAAATAACTTTATAATTCCTTTAGTAGCAAACAAACTTTCTAAATCTTACCCAATGTTTTCATAAGAACCTTATTCAAACCTAGTATGAAGCATTTTCTCAATTAGCAATTGGGGGTCTAAATTTTTAGTATTAATTCAGTAATATCAACTATATGACTTGCAGCTGCCCTGGTGGCTCAGTGGTAAAGAATCCTCCTGGCAATGCAGGAGACACAGGTTCAATCCCTGATCCGGGACGACTCCACAGGCTGCAGAGCAACTAAGCCCATGAGCCACAACTATTGAAACTGTGCTTTAGAAACGGGGAGTTGTAACTACTGAAGCCACAAGTCCTATTGCCTGTGCTTCGCAACAAGAGAAGCCACTGCAGTGAGAAGCCTGTGCACTGCAGCTGGAGGGTAGCCTCCGCTTGCTGCAACTAGAGAAAAGCCCACGCAGCAACGAAGACCAAGCACAGCCAAAAATAAATAAATAAAATTACTTTTTTTTAATGTATGACATAAAACCACAGGGAAGTTGTTAGGTAAAGCACTGGAATAGAAGACATAATTCCTCAGAGGTAGTCTTTGATTTATAACAATAAATACATACCCTCCCTAAATGCATAAAATGAGAGCATTTTGTTGAATGGTTACTCAGTTTGCTTCTGCTTTTACGGACATGATCCATTTGGACTTCAGTTTCTTAATCAATACAATGACATGATAACGAAATCAAATAAATTCTGAGTTGACTTCTAGTAATATTAACCTGAAAGTGAAAGTGTTACTCTCCCAGTTGTGCCCAACTCTTTGTGATCCCACAGACTGTAGCACACCAGGCTCCTCTCTCCATGGCATTTCCCAGGCAAGAATACTGGAGTGGGTAGCCATTCCCTTCTCCAGGGGATCCTCCCAACCCAGGGACAGAACCTGGGTCTCCTGCACTGCAGGCAGATTCTTTACTGTCTAAGCCACAAATGAATATTAACCTAACTACACTTTAATTCATGGCCTCTATGGAGGCATGGAAAAACACAAGTTCTGAAAGATATGATACAATTTCAGAGCTGAAGAATAGAATCAGAAGTCATCTTCTGTGTGGTATATATACAATGAAGTATTACTTAGCCATAGAAAAGAAAGAAATCATGCCATTTGCAGCAACATGGATGGACCTAGAGGTTATTAGGTCAAGTAAATAAGTGAAGTAAGTCAGACAGAGAAAAACAAGTATAGTATGATATCACTTTTTTGTGGAATCTAAAAATAATGATACAAATAAACTTATTTATAAACAGAAATAGACTCACAGACATAGAAAACAAACAAGGTTACCAAAGGGGAACAAGGGGATGGATAAAATAGGAGTTTGGGATTAACATGTACACACTACTATACGTAAAATAGATAACCAACAAAGACCTACTATACAGGGAACTATACTCAATATTTTGTAATGATCTAAGTGGGAAAATAATTTGAAAAAGAATATACATATAACTGATCACTGGCTATACACTTGAAACTAACACAACATTGTAAATCAGCTATACTTCAATTAAATAAAAGAAAAATCATCCTGCAATTAAAACTAAAATAAGATAAACAGGTATGACTTATCTAGTAACTCATGCTATGAGATGATTTTTATGTGGTGCTCACTTGGTTATCAGTAATACAAATAATGGAAGGAAAGCTGTCATCTCTATCTTACAAATCAGCATAAGTTTGAACTAGCTTGTGGTTTGAAAAATTCCAGAATTATTACTATCCAGGGAAAAGGATGCCCTTATTCTGAAAGTCAGTGACAGATACATAGAAAGGTAAATTTGGATTCCAATAACATTTGTGGTATACTGCTATGCTATCCATTGTGACTGGATCTGTCATGTGTTAACTCATTCAGCCTTCACAAAAACCGGTAAGAGAATATCCCGATATTACAGATGAGCTGCCTAGAATTTAACCCTCTTGTTCTCTGACCTAAAATCCCAATACATTCTATTATGTTTATTATTCAGTGAGCGGTGCGGGTGGGGGGGCATTTTTTCTAACTACCCCATCATAAACAAACTAATGTTTATTTCTACTGGACCCTTAAATTTGACTACCACCACTATATTTTGTCAGAGTTGATCAAATGATGGATGGGATGTGTTGAGTTCAGAAATGATCCAATATGTGACTCTGCTAACAGCATTTGCTAGAGAAACTATGCCTCAAAGTTCCTTTGACTTCATCATTGGAATCCCTAAGCAACACAAGATAAGTCTGGCCAAAAGACAGAGAACTCATCATGCTTGTAACATCTTGCCTTAATTTAAGAACACATAAATTAGACTTGCACAAATATTTGACACAACCTATGGTAGGAAGTCAAGAAACACCTGGAGTAACAGGCAAATTTGGCCTTGGAATACGGAATGAAGCAGGGCAAAGGCTAATAGAGTTTTGCCAAGAGAACGCATTGGTCATAGCAAACACCCTCTTCCAACAACACAAGAGAAGACTCTACACATGGACATCACCAGATGGTCAACACTGAAATCAGACTGATTATATTCTTTGCCGCCAAAGATGGAGAAGCTCTATACAATCGGCAAAAACAAGACCGGGAGCTGACTGTGGCTCAGATCATGAGCTCCTTATTGCCAAATTCAGACTGAAATTGAAGAAAGTAGGGAAAACCACTAGACCATTCAGGTATGACCTAAATCAAATCCCTTATGTTATACAGTGGAAGTGAGAAATAGATTTAAGGGACTAGATCTGATAGAGTGCCTGATGAACTATGGACAGAGGTTCATGACATTGTACAGGAGACAGGAATCAAGACCATCCTCATGGAAAAGAAATGCAAAAAAGCAAAATGGCTGTCTGGGGAGGCCTTACAAATAGCTGTGAAAAGAAGAGAAGTGAAAAGCAAAGAAGAAAAGTAAAGATATAAGCATCTGAATGCAGAGTTCCAAAGAATAGCAAGAAGAGATAAGAAAGCCTTCCTCAGTGATCAATGGAAAGAAATAGAGGAAAACAACAGAATGGGAAAGACTAGAGATCTCTTCAAGAAAATTAGAGATACCAAGGGACCATTTCATGCAAAGATGGGCTCTATAAAGGACAGAAATGGTATGGACCTAAGAGAATCAGAAGATATTAAGAAGAGGTGGCAAGAATACACAGAAGAACTGTACAAAAAAGATCTTCACGACCAAGATAATCATGATGGTATGATCACTCACCTAGAGCCAGACATCCTGGAATGTGAAGTGAAGTGGGCCTTACAAAGCATCACTATGAACAAAGCTAGTGGAGGTGATGGAATTCCAGCTGAGCTATTTCAAATCCTGAAAGATGATGCTGTGAAAGTGCTGCACTCAATATGCCAGCAAATTTGGAAAACTCAGCAGTGGCCACAGGACTGGAAAAGGTCAGTTTTCATTCCAATCCCAAAGAAAGGCAATGCCAAAGAATGCTCAAACTACCACATAATTGCACTCATCTCACCTGCTAGTAAAGTAATGCTCAAAATTCTCCAAGCCAGGCTTCAGCAATATGTGAACCGTGAACTTGCTGATGTTCAAGCTGGTTTTAGAAAAGGCAAAGGAACCAGAGATCAAATTGCCAACATCCGCTGGATCATGGAAAAAGCAAGAGAGTTCCAGAAAAACATCTATTTCTGCTTTATTGACTATGCCAAAGCCTTTGACTGTGTGGATCACAATACACTGTGGAAAATTCTGAAAGAGATGGGAATACCAGACCACCTGACCTGTCTCTTGAGAAACATATATGCAGGTCAGGAGGCAACAGTTAGAACTGGACATGGAACAACAGACTGGTTCCAAATAGGAAAAGGAGTTCATCAAGGCTGTATATTGTCACCCTGCTTATTTAACTTCTATGCAGAGTACATCATGAGAAACGCTGGACTGGAAGAAGCCCAAGTTGGAATCAAGACTGCCAGGAGAAATATCAATAACCTCAGCTATGCAGATGACACCACCCTTATGGCAGAAAGTGAAGAGGAACTCAAAAGCCTCTTGATGAAAGTGAAGAGGAGAGTGAAAAAGTTGGCTTAAAGCTCAACATTCAGAAAACAAAGATTATGGCATCTGGTCCCATCACTTCATGGGAAATAGATGGGGAAACAGTGGAAACAGTGTCAGACTTTATTTTGGGGGCTCCAAAATCACTGCAGATGGTGACTGCAGCCATGAAATTAAAAGACGCTTACTCCTTGGAAGGAAAGTTATAACCAACCTAGATAGCACACTGAAAAGCAGAGACATTACTTTGCCAACAAAGTTCCGTCTAGTCAAGGCTATGGTTTTTCCAGTGGTCATGTATGGATGTGAGAGTTGGACTGTGAAGAAAGCTGAGTACTGAAGAATTGATGGTTTTGAACTGTGGTGTTGGAGAAGACTCTTGAGAGTCCCTTGGACTGCAAGGAGATCCAACCAGTCCATCCTAAAGGAGATCAGCCCTGGGATTTCTTTGGAAGGAATGATGCTAAAGCTGAAACTCCAGTACTTTGGCCACCTCATGCGAAGAGTTGACTCATTGGAAAAGACTCTGATGCTGGGAGGGATTGGGGGCAAGAGGAAAAAGGGACAACAGAGGATGAGATGGCTGGATGACATCACCGACTCTATAGACATGAGTTTGAGTGAACTCCGAGAGTTGGTGATGGACAGGGAGGCCTGGCATGCTGCGATTCATGGGGTCGCAGGGAATCGGACACGACTGAGCCAGTGAACTGAACTGATAGACCTCTTTTTCACAACTTTCTTGGACTTCTAGACATCAAGTTAAGAACCACCAGGGCTAGCAAACCTTCTGTTTTAATATATTGGTGTTGTCTTCAAAAGCCATCATTCTGGTTTATAAATCAGTCTTCTGCATTTAATTAGCACATGTTCTTCTTTTAAAGTATATGCTTATGGTTTGACTTTGATAGGCTCTCTATGGATGATTCTTCATGGGCAATAATGGTGATTAAATGTTCTGGTATTTCCAAATCAAGACTCAGCAGTTCCACTCTCAGGTATTCACTCCAAGTGATAAGTGGAATCACTAAGAATAATGGAAAACTATCTAGTTGTGCAACAATAAGGAATTATTTAAAATATGATACATTGTTCAACAAATAGACTATTATATGCTAGATGACAAATGTTAAGTAATGAATAAGACATATGATTACTATGTTCATGGAGTTGGAAAGACGCCATGTTTCAGGTACTGCTGCTAAGTCACTTCAGTCGTGTCCGACTCTGTGTGACCCCTTAGACGGCAGACAACCAGGCTTCCCCATCCCTGGGATTCTCCAGGCAAGAACACTGGAGTGGGCTGCCATTTCCTTCTCCAATGCATGAAAGTGAAAAGTGAAAGTGAAATTGCTCAGTCGTGTCCGACTCTAGCGACCCCATGGACTGCAGCCTACCAGGCTCCTCC
The DNA here is from genome assembly GCF_002263795.3 of Bos taurus. NCBI lineage: Eukaryota > Metazoa > Chordata > Mammalia > Artiodactyla > Bovidae > Bos > Bos taurus. Next base: position 34,600,958 of record NC_037341.1, on the reverse strand, counting down.
GTCCATGGGATTCTCTAGGCAAAAGTACTGGAGTGGGGCGCCATTGCCTTCTCTGATGTTCCAGGTACTATCGCTGTATAAAAAAAAAAAAAATCCAAAATTTTGTAGCCAAAACCAGAAACTGCATTTTTAATGCTTACAGATTCCGTGAGTGAGGAATCTGGACAGGCCATTCAGAAATGGTTTATCTCTTCCCCTACAATGTCTGGGATCTCAGCTGGGAAAGCTGGAGGTGACTTGATAACAGGAAGGTGGAATCGCCCACTGTCTCCTTCACTGATATGTCTGGGCTAGGATGAATCAAAGGCTAGGCCTGTTGACCAGAGCACTTACATGTAGCTTCCCTGTGTGACTTGGCTTCCTCCCAGCATGGGAGCCTCAGAGTAATTGGACTTCTTCCTTGTTACCTAGGACTCCAAGCTTGAATATTCCAGCAAGTGCATCACTTCTCATGACCAAGCCACTCAAGTCCCACTGTAATCTGTGTGTTGAAGCAGTCATGTGCATGTGCTTAGTTGCTCAGTCGTGTCCAACTGTTTGTGACCCCATGGACTGTAGCCCACCAGACTCCTCTGTCTATGGAATTCTCCAGCAAGAATACTGGAGTGGGTAGCCATTCCCTTCTTCAGGGGATCTTCCCAACCCAGGGATGAAACCCAGGTCTTCTGCATTGCAGGCAGATCCTTTACCATCCAAGCCACCAGGGACTCTCTGAAGCAGTCATAGGCCCACCCAAACTCAAGGAAAGAGGAACTAGACTCTCCTCTGGATGTGGGGAGTAGCAAGATACATTGTGGAAGAATATGTGGGATGGAAGGTACTGTCATCTTTGGAAAATCCCATTTACTACAACACAGCAGTGATAGTAGTGTTTAGAATGCTATTACTGACTGTTACATATATTGACATTTAATCTTCTGAACAGCCCTAGAAGGTAATATTTTCATTGTTTTTTTCTGAATAAAGATATCACTATGAAAAGAAATATTATTCACCTAAGTGACATTGGTAGTAGAAGAATCTGGATTTGTACCCAAACAGTCTGGTTCCAGGTCCCCACTTGGAATACTTGTTACCAGCCATAATAATTCTGAGAAATAATATTAAAGGCTATTTTACTTGCTGTTTCTCTTATTCCTAAAGTGATTTTAAGTCAAGATTTTTTTAAGCTTTGTCTTAAACTTCCTAAAACCACACTGAGATTTCTATAAAGAAAGTACTAGTAAGGAAAGCGGCTTTGAAGACCACTTTCAATATTTTTCAAGCCAATTCTCTTGGGATGGTTTCCTCTACTATGACTTGAGGGTACCATTTGCCCTCTTCAGCTCTCAGGGTAGCTTTGAGGATTATGGAACACAATGAATATGAGATAATTTACACTGAACTGGAGAGGACTGTCTGGAGGTAACAGATATTGCCATGTTCTGGAAACAAAATTCTTCTCTCCCCTCTTCCCAAAAGTCTAGGAAACCCAAGCTGGTTTACCCATTTTTTTCCATCAGTGTATCAAGAATGCATCACTATCCAAGATGCCATGCATGCAGTCTGTCCTGCCAACATTTTAAAGTGTGCAGAACAAATATAAATGGATACGTGGAGGGATATGTGGAGGGGATTCCTGGCCTCGGTCCTGTATAAATACGAATGCATTCTATTCATGATGATTTATATATAACCAAGACATCCCACACATTTCCTTATAAGAAGGGTTAATTGTGGGCTATTAAAGATACACAAATGATCAAGTAGCCTGCATTGCTCTACTATAAGGGTGCAGTGAGCTCCACAAAGTCACATTTGGCAATGTTGATTTAACACCTCATAAAAAATCCAGCTCTTTAGAAAAGCACTCTGCTCTTCAGGCTGGGAACATAGTGAGAAGAGTTTAAAATAGGTCAATTAGCTAAGTTTTTTTTTTTTTTTTTTTAAACTCTAAAAGCTTGTCCAGAGCATGATACGACAGACTTCAAATGTTCAAACAGAATTGTGAGCACTTTGTCAATGTACCAAGAAGACTAGTGACTTTTCTAAGCAAACTACATTTTAGTTCCATGTTCTTGAAAAGTTCTACAGAAAAATAGGGTGATGTTTTCAATTGCTGGGTTTCCTTAAATAAAAATTTTAAATATACCTACCCTGAAAGTAGAATAGTAATTTTAGGATTAATATCTTTGTTCTATTGGCAGTAATATATTTTCAAAATAGTCTTTTATTATTATAAAGAAAACACTAAAATATCACGTATCTCCAGAGAGCCTCTGGAATACAATGTCAAGAAGTTATGTCTTCCACTTTGGGTTACATATTTTGGCAAAAAAGAAAACTGAGTGTTTCATTATATTAATAAGCAAATAAAACTTATACTGAACACAATTGATAGTTAAAAATTTTCCCAAAATTTCCTTGAGTACATTTCCAAGGACCATATGAAAAGAATGATAGCTGAAATGTTTGTTCCATTTAATCTTTTATCTGTTTCTTTAGAAATATGAGTGATAACAAATATATCAAAGTAACACAATAGTTTACATTAGAAACCTGATTTTCTTTAAAGAATCGTATTTGTATTTCCCCAATTCTTAGAATGGATGATTAAGTCTCATCTCAGTTTCCATAGCCATAAGAACCTGCTCCTCCTGCCACAGAACATCTCTTCTGGTAACTTGGAGACCAAAGTAAAAGCAAAGATCTGGTGAGAAGGATGACATCAAAAGGAGCCCTAGATAGTGTGGCCAGCAGAGTATGAACTCATGGAAACCGGAAGGTCATGGTTGCCTAGAGATGACTCTTTAATACCATCACAAATGCCCTCAGTCGCTTTCTCTCTCTCTCCCAACTCTTGCATATTTCTTGCCTTCTGTGAATAGAAAGAGCTCTAGTCACAATTCTATGAATCATTTACTCCATATGTTAGAGTGGTGGGTATGTTAGTGCAAGGTATGTTAATATCCCTGACTCTTAGATGCTTTGTTTTTAAAAATAAACCTAGTTCTTCCCACTGCTGACTTCCATAGCCATGCTAGGGAGCTCCAAATCCAAGCACTACTTAAGTGAGAGCATTTAAATGATGATTTGTCAAAATGCCCCATCCCCAAAATATACATTCATGTCATAGAGAGTCAAGTATTAAACATTAAAGAATCTTTATTGGAGTAAAAAAAAAATCAAAGGAATAAAATTAGAATAAAGAATACTGATGGCCAAGCCATAAGGATGACCACTCCTTGGTTCCCCTAAAAACTATAGTTGTTTAGTCACTGCTGCTGCTGCTAAGTTGCTTTAGTTGTATCCAACTCTGCAACCCCATAGACGGCAGCCCACCAGGCTCCACCATCCCTGGGATTCTCCAGGCAAGAACACTGGAGTGGGTTGCCAGTTCCTTCTCCAATGCATGAAAGTGAAAAGTGAAAGTGAAGTTGCTCAGTCGTGTCAGACTCCTAGCAACCCCATGGACTGCAGCCTACCAGGCTCCTCCATCCATGGGATTTTCCCGGCAAGTGTACTGGAGTGGGGTGCCATTGTCTTCTCCTGTTTAGTCACTAAATCAGGTCAGACTCTGCAACCCCAGCCTGCCAGGCTCCTCTGTCCAAGGGATTTCCCAGACAAGAATACTGGAGCAGGTTGCCATTTCCTTCTCCAGGGGCTCTGCCCAACCCAGGGATCTGCATCTCCTCCCTGGCAGGCGGATTCTTTACCACCAAGCCACTAGGGGAACCTTAAAAACCATAGCACATATGCTCAATTTTACTGTTCCTAATAACTTTAAAAAAAAGCAATAACAAAAAATAGTTTTAGTTTACTTAGGTTGAGTCATATAAAATTGCCAGTATATAACCATTTTAACATACAATCATGGTTTTAATAGCAATACCCCAAATACAAGAATATTTGAGTCAAATATGAAATTTTGAGCTAATAAACTACTCTTCCACATCCAAGTATATTAAGTTTTTAAAGTTTCTAAAATGTAGTGTTAAAAATTTTTTCAATGTTGATATATATATATATATATTTCCAGTTCTAGTAAGAGCCATCAGAGAAGGCAATGGCACCCCACTCCAGTACTCTTGCCTGGAAAATCCCATGGACAGAGGAGCCTGGTAGGCTGCGGTCCATGGGTCGCTGAGAGTCAGACACGACTGAGCGACTTCACTTTCACTTTTCACTTTCATGCATTGGAGAAGGAAATGGCAACCCACTCCAGTGTTCTTGCCTGGAGAATCCCAGGGACGGGGGAGGCTGGTGGGCTGCCGTCTATGGGGTCGCAAAGAGTCGGACATGACTGAAGCGACTTAGCAGCAGCAGCAGTAAGAGCCACAGTGACAATTTTGAGTGGTCCTTTATGACAGAAATTCCCATGGTTTATGCTCCATGATATGAAATCACAGGGCAACTCTCAACTTCACATGGGTCACATAGCAAAAGCAGGTAGGCTTTCAGAACACTCAAATTCTCACTGCCAGCAGAGAAGCAGATCACACTTAGCATAATAAACATCATTGCTAAAAAAAACTCTCAACTAGTGGTAAAAGATGAAACATTGTTTATGTAATTATTTTTGTTTTAGTGGCTACATTGTGTCTGATTCTTTTGCAATCCCATGGACTGTAATCTGCCAGGCTCCTCTGTCCATGGGATTTCTCAGGCAAGAATACTCGAGTGGGTTGCCATGCCCTTTGCCAAGGGATCTTCCCAACCCAGGGACCGAACCTATGTCTTCTGCATTGCAGGCATTCTTTCACTGAGCCACCTGGGAAGCAATTGTTTACTGGTGCTCAGAAAGTGGTGGTGTGCTATAAACAAACTTTAATGAATCTGATTACCTGATTGCATTTCCTGTGCTGACAGCACACTGTTCTCCCAGGTGTGTGTTCACAGGACACACTCTGCAGACTTCTTGCCATACTAACTAGTGACTTGTTTCCTTCTGTCCCCTCTCTGGAACTGGAGGGTCCCTGATAGGGGAATGAACTCTTATCTACCTTTGTACTCCTAGCCTAATGCCTAACATACAGTAGATGCTCAGTAATTTTGGATAAAAATTCTCAATTATTCCCATAGAATTGGAATACAGACTGATTCCAAAAGGTTTTTGGAAATAGAATCAACAGGATTTGGCAAACCCTTGGATATGGGGAATGAGGGACAGGGAAAAGCTAACGATAAGTCAGATTTCCAGCTTGGCATAGTTCAAGAGTAGTCTGGATGCAGGGAACATAGTTTGGACAAATTAAATCTTAAATATTGGTAGGCCAGCCAGAAGAAAAATAAACAAAAAGGAGATGGAAAAATGCCTTGGAAGAGAATTCAGGATGATATAGATTTTGGCATCTTGCAGACACAAGTCACTGTTGGGTTCCTGGGTGAAAAGAAGATCAACCAGGGTAAGAACAGAGGATGGAGAGAAGAGAGGGCTCAGGACAAGAACGTAAGGCAACACCTGTGTATGAGCCAGCTTGAGCAAGTGAAACAGACAGGAGAGGTAAAAGAAACTTACCTCGATGTCACAGCACAATGAATATAAAAGCTGTGTTGAGAAGTGAGAGCAAATATTCTGGAGAGGGCAGGTGGAATAAAAGGACCCAGAGAAGATAGAGTAACCTTACGAAAGAGGAGTGTTCAAGGGACTTGTTTCAGTAGAATAGAGCAGTAAAACACATGGCAGTGGATTAAGGAATAAGAGTGGCTGTCAGAACTCAAGCTTAAAAGCAAGGACATGTGGATATGAACAGGCTGTTGGAAAACTGGGGCCAATGGGAGGGTTCTTTTTTCCATCAGGGAGATTGGACTTGTTTGTGAGGCTGACAGGAGGAAAGCAGCAGAGGGTCATGTCTCTGATTTTTGAATGTCTAGTTCTATCCCATGCAGTAACTTACGTGATGTTTTATTGGATGGATAGTAGAGATATCTTTCAATTTGGAAGGCTTTTTCAAAAACACCCAAAGATATTTGCAAAGAAACATTCAAGTGCACATTTTCTTGATTTAACATGTCACAGGTGTTGAAAGAATGAAAATTTCGTGGACTAATTTTAGCTAATTGGTAGACTTGGTAGTTCAGCAATAGAATCAAAGACCATTAGGTAGCTCCCATTCACCAGTGAACCAAGATTAGTCCTTGAATAGCTCTCATCTATCTGAGAGCTGACTGGCAAGCTAATGCATTCCCTCTCCAAGCAGTGCTCAAGTGGAGTGCAGTGGTGAATATAAGAGCTCTGGAGCAAGCCTGCCATCTGCCCCTGGAGTAAACGGATGATGGTCTGTATGCCTCTGTTTCCCTATGGATAAAATAGGGCTACTGAGACTATTTCATACAGCTATGTGAAGATTATATAGGTTAATACAGATGGAAAAGCTTAGAATACCAGACAGGCAGGAAATGCTCAATAAAAATTCACTATTCTTTTCCATACATTCTAATGCTGTGTTGTGCTAAGTTGCTTCAGTCATGTCTAACTCTTGGTGATGCCATGGACTGTAGCCCGGCAGGCGCCTCTGTCCATGGGATTCTCCAGACAAGAATACTGAAGTCGGTTGCCCTTTCCTCCTCCAGAAGATCTTCCCAACCCAGGATCTTATGTCTCCTGCATTGGCAGGTGGGTTCTTTACCACTAGTGCCATCTGGGAAGCTCATATATTTCAACACACACATGGAAGTTTGATTTTTATGAAGGTAGTCTCAGGTTCCACTCTCTCATGTGTGGTCACCTTAACGAGGCTGTTCAGGGACAGAAATGATGCTACTGAATTGTCATCACAGTACATGAACTTTCAATTATTTTTCCAGGAATGATAGAGGATGTTCCCTGAACACCACTCTCTCTGTCCACTCTCTCTATAGTAATCCTCCTCCTGAACTGTGGCGATTATTGGCAAATCAAGAAGCTAGGCAGTGTTAGAGATACAGCCTGTGGCTAGGGAACAGTTTTTCACCTTCAAAGCAACTTGGGCCAGATGCAAATGGAACCTTGGCTTCATTAATCCCATGTTTCCAACCAGCTCAGCTAACCAAGCCAGGCATGCAGTGCCTTGCAGATTTTGAGCTCTCTGAAAAACGTCAACTTGTCACATCACCAAGAAAAAGTGTTAAGAACTAAAGAACTTAACCATTATTTCCATTCGCCCAAGCTAAAATTAGACCAACCAGGTCCTGACAAATCTAGTCTGGACCTAGGACTAGACTTCATCCAGGCTTTGTGCCAGTACATGGTTGGCATTCAATACCTGCCATCTGGGTTGACGTATCACTGAGGCTAAATTCCTAAGCAACCATAATAAAAAGACTAACCTGCCTAAAGATCAAAATAACAGTAAGTAGAAAGTATGTCAGTATTTTATATGACTTTTCCCAGCCAGTTAAGAACCAGGTGTTCAAAGTTTTAACTATGACTATATATTCAGTTCAGCACAGATTTTTATATGCACTTCCCTGAAGGTAAAGTACTTAGCCTTCTAAGTCAACTTTACAGCCTCTTTCTGCTTTCACCTTAATGGATAACATCCGTCCACAAATTTGTAACATCAGTGGATGCTAGTAATGACTGGGGAGAATTCCATTCCTATTCGAAGGTTAAGACATTTTCAACTTCATTTCAGAGTGTGGCTTCATCTAAAAGTTAATCAACCTCAACCTCAGAGATTTAACAAAAACATCGCTCTGAGACCAAACTGTGTTCCACCTGAGACTCTGAGGGAAAGTGAAGAGGTTGATCTCTTGATTGGATCCAGCATGCAGAGGCAGCTACTCAACCTACTCGCTGGTGTGAACCTCTACCAGCCACATGAGGAAGGAAAATATCTCAGGCAGCCTCCCATATGGCTTGTGAAGGAATAAAGACTGTCACCCTGAATGTTTTGGTCTTCAGAATACCTGTAGCTCAATCCTTGCAGTAAATACAAAAATTAAGAGCTGGATTTCCTTAGCATTTCATTTCAGGCTCTTTGTCCTGCTTGTCCCTGAATTAAGATGATGGAGAATCATTTCTAAGGATTTCACTAAAATTCTATAGACCCAGGGTTTTAATTCTTTAAATTATTGTTTAGTTTTTGATCACACCACATGGCATTTGGGGGTCTTAGTTCCCCAACCAGAGATCAAACCCACATCCCCTACATTGGAAGAGGATTCTTAACCAATGAATCACCAGGGAAGTCCCAGACTCAAGTCTCTTAACCAATCAAGTCCTTCTTTATTTGTCCCCATCTATAAAATACCTTATTGACAGCACTTGGAGGGATAGGTTATAATTAAATAAAAGAAGAACGTATTTCTCTCTTGGATCTTAAGTAGAAAATAATTACACGTGTGTGTGTGTGCATTCTCATTTTTAGAACATGAGTGAGAAAGCAGAGGATGAAATGGTTAGATAGCATCACCAATACAATGGACATGAGTTTGAGCAAACTCTGGGAGATAGTGAAGGACAGGGAATCCTGGTGTGCTGCAATCCATGGGGTCACAAAGAGTGGGACATGACTGAACACATTTTTAGAACGTGAATGCAAAAGCATTGCGTAGCCTCGTCAAAATACTTCAGGTGTTTAACAAACTTGGAATCAACTAGCTACTACTAAGTAGTGAGATGTTAGGGATAATAAGCACCTTCCTCTTGAGCTGTAGAAACACATGGAATGTAGCTATCAATCACAGATCTGAATGATATTCAGCTAAACTATCTGATGGGGACACTGAATTTTATCTTGAGTTTATATTCTCAAGTAGGTATGTTTTGATTGGAAAAAATGATCTGAAACTTAGAAAGACATTTCCCAAAAAAGAGTTCAGGCTTAATTTTCCAACAAATTTGCGCTATCCTTTACAGTTTCTTTTGGGCTTCCTAGTGGTAAAGAACCCACCTTCCAAAGCAGGAGACACCCAGGATCCATCCCTGGGTCAGGAAGATTCCCTGGAGGAGGGCATGGCAACCCACTCCATTATTCTTGCCTGGAGAATCCCAGGGACAGAGGAGGCTGGTGGGCTACAGTCCATGGGGTCCCAAAAGGTGAGACATGACTGAAGCAACTTAGCACAGTTTCTTTTATTTAGAAAATCATCTTCTTTTTCTTTGTTTTTATCCTAATGCCTAACAAATACTTTCCCATCCTTGCTTATTTTGCCCAATTTTATACCTTTATAGTCCCCAGCCCCACTCATTCTTCAAGCACTGCTTACCTGCTGTGTGCCAGGCCTTGTGCTGGAGCTGGGAAAAGAAATACTCCCTGCCATGGTCTCTGCCTTCACAAAACTCATTTCCTTCCTCTCGGACAATGTGTTACCCCCATTATTTATAACCTGGGTTACTCTGCTGACTTTCTTTATGTCTTTGGAAGCTCCCATGGCCTCTCCATTGGGTATCTGTTTCGGAACTTCTTTCTCCCTGCCAAAAATTCTTTGACCCTCACACAATTTTAGGGCAGGGATCCTGTGTTGTATTCTATCACATCTTTCTCTTGTAAGAGCCACTTCTCTCCAAAGTGTGAGCTTCAAGCAATGGCTTATTTTACTAGTCCTTTGCATTTCTCGGTCATCTTACAAAGGCCAACCTTCTGCGTACTTTCTAGAATACTCGAGCTTTCATTCTGCACACTCACGCTTTGTCTGCATGTCTCTTCATAAAACTTTTGCTCTTCTCCCCCACTCCCCATGCCCTCTGCAATCCTTTCAACTTCACTGCTTCTGGATATAAGAAATTGATCCAAGAAAACTTAACCTTTGAGATGGGTAGTTTATCTATTCACATCACAAAATACAAGGTTCAGAGGGGAAAAAAATGATTACGGCTTCAAAGGTTTTCAAAGAATATTTCACAAAAATTACCAACTTGAGAATTCTCAAGCCTGAAAGCCTAGTTAGTTCATACATTTAATATCATAAGCCTGCATCCGATCAACCAAAAACAAATCACGCTGCAGAGAAACTTTTGGAACTTTCAGTGCTTTCACTATTTGAGTGACTGGGCTCCAAGGCTAAGAGGCATTAGCCCTGATTCAGGCCCTGATTCAGGGCCAAGCGGCATCACTACCAAGTCAAGGCATATATACCTTCTCTTCTAGGAGCTCTCCCGTTAGCCCTACGCTGGGAGCGCCTGAATCAGATCCAAGTTACTCTGAGTTCCAAAGGTACCCTGTAGAGTATCTCTCAATCTCTATCCTTCAGGAATATAAGGTATCATTTGGTGCTTCCTGCTAAACTAGCAATCCTCTCCTTCTCCATCATTCCCTCCGTCCCACCATGCCCTTGAATCCTAACCCCTCCTACCTCTTCACTTCCAAGCCTTCTTGGAGATAGTGAATTTGACTAACACCAGCTAATACCTACTGAAACCAAGGAATTCAAACTAAATACAGGACAGCATTGCAAGTGTACTAAACTAATTGTATGAACTGATTATCAGTTCAAAATGTTAACACTGGAAGATGTATTTAAGTGTGTTTATCTAAAATGTACACATATATTGATGATCTCCACATAATCCCCACTGTTTCTGCATCATTTATGGGAGCCACAAAAGGTATACCTACTCCATACCATTCATTCTTCATCTTGACCATCCAAACTCACTAGTAACCATCTGAGCCAAAATGCCAAAATTCCACATAAAGCCCTTACTGAAAGACCCTATTTAAGGCCACACAAATTACACCAAAAGTTTGCTAGATCAGTAAATTCAACATAATTCAGTAAATTTCAGCTAACACTAAGCCCACAGTATACCTGTAGTACATATTTTTAATTATAAAACCTCCAGATTTGTACAAAGAATTAAGTGGCTCCACTAAGTAAAAATTAGACATTTAGGAGTTTGATAGGTGATTTTTCTTAAGGAAACCAGAACCCACTGAAACTGGCATTTCATTAATTATAATTAAACCCCTATTTTCAGGATTTTCCAATGATTGTATGACTAGAAAACAAAGAGCATATAACCAATAAATGCTCAGGCATTTAATAGTTGTTGGACTTTAACTTTCCTTAAAAATTCTCTAATTGTTAATACCATTATGAAATTTATTACTAGTAGTAGAAACGACCCCCATAAATTACTTGAGGCTTGGCTAATTGAAATATATGATAGGGGTATCATATCTGTAACATACTTGGTTCAAGAAAAGTAGCTGTGTTTCGTATCAAACTGGATTTGGCAGTGCACATAGGGTTTACAAATCTCTGGTGTCAGACTTGAGCTAAAGCACCATTTGTTTTGGGAAGATTTGAAGAACATGAGTGAGTAGCAAAGAGTGGGTCCAGATGTTCTGCTTAAACCCAGGTGTGGCTCAGTTGGCCTGTTTTGTGATGAGGGATTTTTCCAGAGCACAGGAAGCAGCACCTGTATGAGATTACACACAGATTTAAACTCTACCAAGTTGACTGCCTTCTGTCTGGTCTCTTCCTAATTGCAGTGACTTAGATCTCAGGTGGAACTGGCCAAAGGTACAGACTGTTTGCTACTGCTTGATTAAAAAATTGAAAAAGAACTCAGTGCAGTTTGATCTTAAATAAGGAAGATCAACTACCAATATAATGAAATCAAAGTTGAGAGCACAGAAAAGATTAAAGCTCACCAAATGAATAATTAACCCAGACCTTTTTTATTGCTATTCTCTCCTTTCACTCCAAAAAAAAAAAAAAAAGAAGCATATCTCCTATACAAGCTCAATACCAAAATCAGAGTAATACTGAAAAAAATGGATTGTTAAGCATCCATGATACTGTGTTGGTATTCAACAGGTTTGGCTGTAAATTGGTTTGGTGTGTGTAGATGGCTTTTGGCTGCCTTATTAAAGGAAAATTCTTCTAGTAAAAATACACAGCACCATTTTTTATATAGTAAACAGATGTCAGCCTTTCACTGTAAAGTATTTTTGATTCAGTAGATGTCAAATATTACTTTAACAGACAATTCCTGTCTACAAAGAATACTTAACATTTGTAAGATAAAATAATGACTCAAAAGTTTTAAAGTTTTTTTAGATCAGCTAATGAGACACCATTAAAACAAATAGCTTTGAAAATCTAGTCTTAGCATTTTAAGGATGATCTCTATGCAATAAGATTTCTCTGGTGTATGATTTGGCATGATAACAACTTTGCAGTTAAATGTGTTTATCTGACCAAATCTGCCCTCCCATTAGTCTGTCGTGCTCTCATAAACTGCTGATTCCTTTTAGTTACTACAGGCTGGAAGCGCCAAATGACAGAAGGCACAGTGCAGACGACCAAACCAAGACACAGCTATTTCTGAAGCCAAAAGTATGTGCCAAGAACTGCAACGGAAATAGTCTTTTTTCATTATGGAACATCTAACTATTAGATGTTTTTTGATCAAGTACAAGTCTATGTATATCTTTCATAAAGAAATCCTAACTCAAAGTTATTTGCTTCATACTAAAAGTATCACTCAAAAATGAATAAATAAATAAAAAATAAAAATATTTCACTCAAGTGGTATGACACAAACCTGGGTGGTTTCAAGGACCCCAAAGCATCTTTGTAGCATGGCCCCTAAAAGGGAAACACTCCGTAAGTTCTTGTGTCCCTCTAACAGCAAATTGCTCTGCCTATGTCTGCATCCCACTCAACTGATACAGCGAGTCACATGGTGTTTTATCTTCCCAATCTCCAAAGTGATCAGCTCCCATGACAAGCAGAGACCTGTCTGCAGCTGGTAATTAGCAGTCCCAGGTCTCAAACCCAATGAAAATAAAAATATCTTTCCTGATATCTGACCAGGCAAATTCTTTAATCACTCCACATCTTAAAAATTAAAAGTGAAATATTTTTAAACATTTGCTACATCATTACAATTGTTGAATATAATATTTCTCAAGGCAGCTTATTTAGAGAGCATGATTACAATGGATTCAATGATGGTCTCCCCAAAAGATAGGTTCATGTGCTAATACCTGAAAGATACTTTGCAGAACTTTGAGATGAGATTAGGGGTTCCCTCATAGCTCAGTTGGTAAAGAATCCACCTGCAATGCAGGGGACCCCAGTTCGATTCCTGGGTTGGGAAGATCTGGTTAAGAAGATATATCCTGGATTATCTTGGATTTAGTGCAAGTGGGCATTAAATCTGAAATGAAGCAGGACCCTGTAGTCCTTGCCCCCTGCCACATCCTCTGCCTGCCTTTTGTCTATTAAGAAAAAAAAACAAAACTGTAGGCAAAGAGTAGGTTTAATCAGAGAAATGGGAAATGCAGAAACAAAGGAAAACAGTCAAAGGAGACCAAATAATAATGATGTAGTCATTAAGCATAGTCAAGGACCTTTAGTTCTTTCTCAAGGGCCATAGATATTGTTCTAAGACACATCCTATGAGCTGTCTTAGTAAACACCAGGTGGAAGAATTTAACTACATGATGACCAGACTGTACCCATGACATAAGATGCACAATGCTAAGAATTAGCCTCAAACAAATGGCAACAAATGGACCCTGGAAATGAAGATTAACTGTACCTAAAGCAACCAAGATGACGCTGGTCAGACCACCAATGACCAATTTGAATGAAGATGACTGTCAGAGCTGACTGTGCTGTTTCTGCATGAGCTGCCCCCACCACCACCACCTTCACTTCTGTCTATAAAAGCTCTTGTCGCCACCGATTGCCAGTGCGGGGTTGGGGGCAGTCAGCCTTTAGATGGATGTCTGCCTCCCCTACCCCCACCCTCCACCTATTGCCAGCATCTGAAATAAAGCAATTTTCCTTTCCACCAACCTGGGCTGTTTACTGGCTTTTGAGCGGCGAGCAGCCAAATCCCACTACATACCTTTTGGTAACAAACGCAATGACAAATGGAGACAGAAGAAGAAAAGGCACAGACCCAGAGAGGAGAAGTTCCTGTGAAAACAAATGCAAAAACTGGCATGATGTAGGCTCAAGCCAAAGAATGCCTGGAGCCATGGAAGCTGGAAGAAGCCAGGAAGAATTCTCTCTAGGGTCCTTCGATTTCTGTTTTCTGGCCTCCATAACAGTGAGAGAGTAAATTTTTATTATCAGTCACCCAGCTTGTGGCAATTTGTTACAGCAGCCACAGGAAACCAAGATGATGATAATATAGTATGTTAGAGTTTTAAAATGTGAACTAAATTAAATGTTTTGAGTATTTGAGTTTTCTCAACCAGGAAGATGTTTAAGCTTCCTTTGGAAAACCCAAAACCTTTGGGTTTTAGATGAACCCCAAGGTGAACAGATGCTTCTCTCACTGTGCCGGGAAGATCAACTCCCACGGAGGGAGCTAGGACTTGTGAAAACTCCGGAGTCACGGAACAACCCGGAGCCCGAAGTCCCAAAGCTTTACTAGGGAGATGTGGGAGAATGTGAGGTGGTGAGCAGGGCTGATCCATCTCTAGCCCTGGAAAACCACGCAAAACTGAGTCTGACTATGATGGGCTAGTAGCCTCATATTTGGTTACACACACAGATGGCACACTCTCATAAAGTGTAAAACACCATTAAATTATAAGTCTTGCTCCTAATCACAAGGTAGCTGTGACTGGAGGGCACAGAGTCACTGACTAGAGGTAAACTGCCCTGGAGAGTTCTTTGCTAGTCTCTTTGAACATTCAAGGAGCTCATGACACACAGGAGTGATGTTTAGTGACCATTCCCAACATGGCACCAAGAAAAGCAAGAACAAAACAGAGGTGTTTTGCAGGAAATAAAATTAGCTATATTCTTTAACACATCCATGAAGCTGTGAGGATCAAGACATCCTGCCACTTTTCAACAATAATTTTTGCAGGTTGTCTTTTTGTTAAATCATTTATTTTTTGACTGTGCTGGGTCTTTGTTGCTGCACACGAGCTTCCTCTAGTGGCAAGCAGGAGCTACTCTAGTTGCTGTGTGCAAGCTTCTCTCTGCAGTGGCTTCTCTAGTTGCAGAGCACACCCTCTAGGCTCATGGGCTTTGGTAGTTGCAACTCAAGCATTCAAGAGCTGTGGCACATGGGCTTAGTTGCCTGCAGCATGTGGAGTTAGCGGACCAGGGGTCAAACCTGTGTCCCTGCATTGGCAGGTGGATTCTTAACCACTGCACCACCAGGGTGGTCCAGGTTATCTTCTTTGAAGCTCCCTTATGATATATTATGGGCTTCCCTGGTAGTTCAGCTGGTAAAGAATCCGCCTGCAATGCAGGAGACTCCAGTTCGATTCCTGTGTTGGGAAGATCTGCTGTAGAAGGGATTGGCTACCCACTCCAGTATTCTGGCCTGGAGAATTCCATGGACTGTATAGTCCATGGCGTCACAGAGTCAGACATGACTGAGCAACTTTCAGTTTCTTATGATCTATTAACACTTCTGCTCAATAGCAACACTGCAGGCTTTCGTGAAAATCAATCGTGGGATCAACTTGTGGGAAGCCCAGGTTCTTTTCTGCCGCTGTGCCAACCTTGGTATCTTTCCCACTGTGGGGTTGAATGAGGGCTCACTCCAGGCCACGTGGTCACAGTACCCAGTCTTATTCAACCTCTATCAGATCACAAGATGGGGAAGGGGAACTCCTGCAACTGAAGGAGTTAAGGGAACCTGATATAAGACCCTCCATCGCAACACTCATCTCCCCAAAATAAGCCATCCACCTCTGCTGGCACAATCTTGTGGCCCTGCAGAACCCCACCCTGGTCCCCACCCTTCATGAAAACTCACACTATCTCCTCCCCTCCTTCTAATTACCTTCCTACACAAGTGGAGCACACATTCCTCCTCATTACCAACCCAGCTAACTTCTCCAAGACCAGCTCAAGTTCTGCTCAAACTTCAACCTTCCACCCTGTCCAAAAGCACTCACTTCATGACAGGAAGCATCTTACACCCCCACCTCCATCCTTCTCCCAAAGAGGAGAGTGAGATTGGACATAAGCAGAGACTGGAATAAATTGGTTCCCATGTTTAAGGAATCGAGTTTCTAGAACAGGGATATAATAAGACCCTATGGCAGTACACAGTACCTTTTTTCACCTATTGCCTTTTTCCGTCTTTCCCTTAGGTTTATCTTTGTCCTCATCTGCATATACTTAGACTGTACCGAATAGTAGTTACACCCCCAGGTTCTGAATATTGATCTCTTGAGCCCTAACCAAGGGCAAGTTCCTAGCTTTCTTCACTTGAATCATTGAAAAAATGATACTTCCAAGGGGAGTTTTATGAAGACTAAATGAGAAACCTCTCTGAGGCTTAGTAGTAACACAATGCCTGGCATAAGGTAAGACCTCAATAAATATTAGCTATTAGTATAGGATCTAAAGTGCTGAATTAGGGTAAAAGCTAAATAGGTCATTCAGCATGCCTTTAGGGTAGACCTTGGGTTTCAGATTTAAAAACAAAACAAAACCAAAAAAATCAGTGTTTGCGATTCACCCAGAGTCTGTCTCAGCTATTTTAGCTAGAATTTGAACAAAAGAGTTTGGAACCAAAGCCTTATGACAGTCAACAGCTTTTAGCCTGGAATGCACCCCCACCCCCTTCCTTGGGAATCTATAGTAACAGGACACAGCTGATAAAAAGACTACAGGTTCTAACCATTTCTTTTTCTTTGTTCACCCTCCTCCCCAAGCCTTTTTCCTCTCTCCCTCTCCAACTCCCTGTCTATTGTCTTTCTCTTTATCTCTGTTTCTTCCTCAGATAAGACTAACTATAGAGATGGCATGGGTGCGTGTTAAGTCACTTCTGTGTGTCCGACTCTTTGCAACCCCATGGACTGTAGCCCACCAGGCTCCTCCGTCCATGGGGAATTCTCCAGGCAAGAATACTGGAGTGGATTATCATGTCCTTCTCCAGGGGATCTTCCTGACCCAGGCATCGAACCCACATTTCTTATACCTCCTGCATTGAGAGGTGGGTTCTTTACCACTAGCACCACCTGGGAAGCCCACTGGGCTATAAAATCCCTGGGAGCAGGACTCGAGTCTTAACAAGTCAGCTAAAGCCCCCCCTAGACCCCAGCACTGTACTGAGTGCCGAGCAGCAGTACAATAAATACTTGGTTCAATTTCTTATTCTTAGTAAAGGATATTTTTTTCTTTATACAATAACCCTTATAAAAGAGCAAAGGAAGTCAGGACATCTCTAAAATAGAGAGGCAAATGTATATGAAACCACAACCCAAGTTTTGTAGGAAGTTCTAATGCCAAACCTTCAGGACGTGAAAAAATATACTACTGCCTAGCTGTGAAATGTATAAAAGTCTTTCATCTGATAAAGTGTAATATCCAAATTAATAACGATGTTTTTGTCAAGTTGTTGGCAAACAATCCTCTCCATAATGCTGGTTACATATTTAAAATCCCCACGTGTGCTAAGTCTCTTCAGTTGTGTCCAACTCTGCAAGCCCATGGACTGTAGCCCAGCAGGCTCCTCTGTCCATGGGATTCACCAGGCAAGAATACTGGAGTGGGTTGCCACGTCCTTCTCCAGGAGATCTTCCTGACCCAGGGATCAAACCTGAGTCTCCTATATCTCCTGCCTTGGCAGGTGGGTTCTTTACCACTAGCGCCACTTAATGAGGCATATTATATGCCTTATTTCTCCACCTTTCAGAATCAACTGAAGTACAGAAAAAAATTTCCAATATAAATTCTTTTTCATAACAGACACAACAGCAGGTTTAGCTGATGCCACTTCCACAACTGACACAGTGAAATTCAGTCCTCATCCTTAACCAAGTAGTTAAACCTCAGGCTGAACACATCATCTGATGAGAAATTCAGTTTTCTCTGAAGTCCCCCAAATATAATCAGATTGTACGGATAGGGTGAAATAAGAATTTCTTCTCTTAGCACTTTCATTTTCTTTTGGTCTTTTTTCTGATCATACCAATAATAAAATTCAAAAGTGTTTGAACATTTGAAAGTCAATGACAGAACTGAAGCAGGAGAGAAGCCTTGCAGACAACCATGAGCAGGGTCTGTTACTGTGTGTTTATAAGCATTGTCAAGCTCCCATTGTTTCTAAGGGAAAATGGTGATGCAAAAATTATGCCCCTGCTCTAGGGGAATGAAAATCACATAAACTGTCTCCTGTAAATCATATTTTGCTCGTCTAAGTAGATCAGACGAGAGAGCAGGAGAGGGGCTCTCCATGGCAAGGAGCTTTGATCATTTTGATCAAACACAGACCACCGATCAGCCTTCCAAGTGCCACCATGCGTCATACACATTTTCAATATTGTGTCATAATAGCTACCAGTCATTGTAGTTGAGATTAAAAAAAAAAAGGATTGTAATTAAACATATGATTGGATCCAGACATTTTAATCATGCCCTCTATCTATTTTGCAAAGCAAGACTGTTGTCTTTTCAGCAGTCCCCAGGAATCGCCCAAGGATGACAATTTGCATGCTAACTGAATTCATGTACCGTGCGGATTGCACCAGGACATCTGTTGCTCATTGTTTGGGTCCCTCTGCTTTTCAGACTCAAATATGAAAATGCAGAAAGTAAAAGGCAAATTATGGAGCCCCGGGCAAGAGTACAGACCAATTGTTTGATTTTTCCTTCCCTCCTGCCATCCTTCTAGAGGAGACTATTACAGAAACTAAAACCATCCCCCACTTCACCATCCTCCTGGCCTTACAATAAAATCAGTGCCCATGAAACGATGTTGTCTCCCAGCTGCTTCTTGTCTTAGTCTTACTCAAACTGGCCAGAAAGGAAACCCAGTCCCAAATCCAAACACAAGATGCCAAGAACCGGAAAGTGCTGCCCTGACTTGGGAATGAGGACAGAAGACAAGGTTTGAAATGTCCTCTGTTGCTTAGAGAAATTGATCAGCTGGCTTGGAAAACAGTCTCCCCAACCCAGTGAAGATGGGAAGGGGAAGGACTGACAGGTGAATGGGATGAACTGTGTCAAGTAAACACTTAAGGGATCATTAAAGACACGGCTTCTTCAAAAGGCCTGTGTTAACAAAGCTTGCAGAGGACAACTCGCTCAGGAATTCCTTCCCCTCCCCTCACTGTATTCAGGGCAAAGGCTGAGACAGAACTGAGATTCAGGAAGTATTTCTTATCAGCTATCACTTTTCTCCAATCCTCAAAATAGTTGTCTTTTGGAAATCAAGAACCTACAGTTCAGGGCTTTCCTGGTGGCTTAGTGGTAAAGAATCCGCCTGCAAATGCAGGCGACATGGGTTCAATCCCTGGTCCGGGAGGATCCCACCGTGAGGGCAATTGAGCCAGAGCGCCGCAACCGCAAGCACACATGCTACGACTTCTGAAGCCCGAATGCTCTCGAGCCTGTGTTCTGCAACAGTGAGAAGCCTGGGCACCTGCAACTAGAGAGTAGTCTCTGCTCCCTAAAACTAGAGAAAAGCCTGAGTAGCAATGAAGACCCAGTGCAGCCAAAATAAATTATTTAAAGAGAGAGAGAGAGAGAAAAGAACCAACAGTTCAGAGAGATTAAAGAATTTGCTAAGGTCACCCAATTGGGAAGTCACAGACCAGGGTTGATTCAAATCCAGGTCTTTTCTCTCTGAGCTCCTGACATTTTCCCTCATGCACATGCTTCCCCATTTCTGGGGCCGCATTCACCAAACCCTTGCTCCATTCTCCATGCAGCTCAAAATGTACAACTTGGACAAAACCTGTCCCTTTTTTCTTTGGGGGAGGTTCTTAGCTTTTGCCTCAACAGAAGGCAGGCGAAATACTTGTTTCATTGTTTAAATCAGTCCAAGTGGAGAACTTACCTTTCCCAGTAACTTCGGGTTGCCCAGAGGCCAGAATGGAACGTTTTGACCACAGAAGCAGCCATGTGGGCCAGAATCACCGAAAAAACACAAGAAACTACTGTCCTCTGTCACTCTACTGCTCCACCACTCAGCTCCCCATTTAAATCCAAGTTTAAGTACTAGTTTGTGAGCATGGACACGTACATTGATTTGCTCTGCAGCCGTAAACGGAGAAGGCAATGGCACCCCACTCCAGTACTCTTGCCTGGAAAATCCCATGGACAGAGGAGCCTGGTAGGCTGCAGTCCATGGGGTCGCTAAGAGTCAGGCACGACTGAGCGACTTCACTTTCACTTTTCACTTTCGTGCATTGGAGAAGGAAATGGCATCCCACTCCAGTGCTCTTGCCTGGAGAATCCCAGGGACGGGGGAGCCTGGTGGGCTGCTGTCTCGGGTCGCACAGAGTTGGACATGACTGAAGCGACTTAGCAGCAGCAGCCGTAAAGCAACCCCATGAGATAAGTGGCAACACCTGAGCCTAGTAAGCATGGCTCAGGGAGAGGAGAAGGATTGATGGAGACTGCTCAGCTGTTGGTAACGAGACGAGATTCCACTTGATCTTAACTATAGGCCATTCCCCACCCCCACGACCTGTCCCATTGTTCTGCTGCTGCTAAGTCGCTTCAGTCATGTCCAACTCTGTGCGACCCCATAGACAGCAGCCCACCAGGATCCGCCGTCCCCGGGATTCTCCAGGCAAGAACACTGGAGTGGGTTGCCATTTCCTTCTCCAATGCATGAAAGTGAAAAGTGAAAGTGAAGTCGCTCAGTTCTGTCCGACTCTGAGCGACCCCATGGACTGCAGCCTACCAGGCTCCTCCGTCCATGGGATTTTCCAGGCAGAAGTACTGGAGGGGGGTGCCATTGCCTTCTCCAGTCCCATTGTCCTAGTGCCTAATTTTTCTTATCCTTCCCATCAAAACCCCACCTTTCATCCTATAGACTTAGCCCAGAGCCCTCATCAACTTACCATCCTCTCTTCCAACACCTAAGCTGATGTTGTTCAGTCGCTAAGTCATGTCCAACTCTTTTGTAACCCCACAGACTAGAGCCCAGCAGGCTCCTCTGTCCATGGAATTCTCCAGGCAAGAATACTGGAGTGGGGTGTCATTTCATTCTCCAGGGGATCTTCCTGAGCCAGGGATCTAACCTGTGTCTCCTTCATTGGTGGGCAGGTTCTTTACCCCTGAGTCACTGGAGAAGCCCAACATCTAAGCTCCCTCCTTCCAAATCCCACATTCAATTCTTTGGTGCCCTCACAGCAGTGGTTCTTACACTTTGTGTTTGAAAATCACCTGAAAGAGTTTATTTCATTTCCTGTATCCATCCCAACGTATTCAACCTCAGTAGGTCAGGGTGGGGCCTGAGACTCTGCATTTCAGACAAGCCTACAGGTGGTCCCAGTGCAGCTGGTCTGTCAGCCTCTCTTTGAGAACCTCTGCCAGCCTGACTCTGGTCCCTCCACAATGCCCCTGTGGCTGGAGGCTGCCTCCTCACAGGCAGGAGAAGAGCCGAGACATTTGGGCCTTCTCAACCTGGCCACCACGCTGACCAGGACAACCAAGAAGATGTGTTCTGATGCCCTCAGCTCTGGCTTAGCCTCAGGGTCAAGCCTCCACTCTCACTGGCTTCCTCCTTACTCTAGAGCAGTGGTCCCCGCCTTTTTGGCACCAGGGACAGATTACATCGGGAAAAATGTTTCCATGGACCAGGCGTGTGGGGGAGGCTTGGGATCATTCCAGCACATTACATTTACTGTGCACTTTATTTCTAATCTAACGCCACTGCTGATCTCACAGGAGTGAGATCTCACAGGAGGTGCCTATCTGTGGCTCAGAGGTTGGGAACCCCTTATCCAGAGAGGAGTGCTCTCAGGTGGCAGGGTGTGCTAAAAGCTCCCAGGGTTTTAGAATCAGAGTTCTGCTACTGAATGTGGCCTTGAGCAAGTGATGTGACCTCTCTACACCTCTGATTCAACATCTGCAGAGTTGGCATCAAAATATTTACCTTATAAGATTTCATAAAGACTAAAAACAAACAATATTGCAAATCAACTCTACTGCTGCTGCTAAGTTGCTTCAGTTGTGTCTGACTCTCTGACCCCATGGACTGTAGCCCTCCAGGGTCCTCTGTCCCTGGGATTCTCCAGGCAAGAATACTGGAGTGGGTTGCCATTTCCTTCTCCAGGGGATTTTCCTGACCCAGAGATCCAACCAGGGTCTTCCGCATTGCAAGCAGATTCTTTTATCATCTGAGCCTATTATAATCCAATATAAATGAAAAAATTTTGAAAAACTAAGACAACATTGTAAATCAACTATACTCCAATATAAGATAAAAAAAAAATTTTTTTTTAAGATATAGTAAAGATAAAAATGTTACCAACCTGGATTCCTGGGCTCTTTACTCATTAATAGAAATTGATGAGGCCAGGTGAAAAATTCGGGCAAAGCATTATTGGTGTTACTGAGTCCAAGCTCATACTATGTACAAAGCCAGTAAATAGACAAGTTTTGGGGGCAAGAAACACTGACTTTATTCAGAAAACCAGCTGACTGAGAAGAAAGTAAACTCATGACCCAAAGACCCATCTTGCTTCTTTTATACCAAAAGTGAAAGTGAAAGTCACTAAGTCATGTCCAACTCTTTTCGACCCCATGATACAGTCCATGGAATTCTCCAGGCCAGAATACTGGAGTGGGTAGCCGTTCCCTTCTCCAGGGGATCTTCCCAACCCAGGGATCGAACCCAGGTCTCCCATATTGCAGGTGGATTCTTTACCAGCTGAGCCACCAGGAAGTATGTTAGTTGCTCAGTCATGTCTGAGTCTTTGAGACCCCATGTACGGTAGCCCACCAGGCACCTTTGTCCAAGGGATTCTCCAGGCAAGAATATTGGAGTGGATTGCCATTCCCTTCTCCAGAGGATCTTCCTGACCAGGGATCAAACCTGGGTCTCCCACATTGCAGGCATATTCTTACTAAAAGGGGAGGGAGTAAAGTCAAACATTTCCTGGTTTCTGTCCACCTCCAGAGAGGATGTGTTAATTTCTGTCTGTAGTCATTCATAGGTGGGCCTGGTCAAGATGCTCCCTGTGAGCTACACAGAAGTATTTTAACTTAATGCTCATTACCTGGGAGGCAGGGTTCCCAGAGATGGGCCATTATGTATAATTTAAGCTTATAAGCAACACCCCTTTAGTGATTAACCTGTAATAGATAGAACACAAAGGTTCTGCCCTGTTACACTGGGACTCCGGCTTCAGCAAGAGGGAGGAAGAACAATAACTGATACCCTTGCTCGCTCTCTAAGGGTGGGGTGCAAACTGGTCCCTTAAATGGGGTGAGAGCAGGGGCGGATCAGTGGGTTAGGCTAGTAGGGTGGTTTAAGTGGTTGGCCCACCCCTAGCAGGTGCTGTCTACAAGATCCACGCAGGCCCCTGCTTTTGCTCCTGGCACCTCCAAGTGGCAGTTGGGTTTTGGCCTTTTTGTATCTTACTCACAATTGGTTCCCAATTGCACATGCACGTGGTTATCTTTAATTCCTTATAGTTTCTTTGCATTCTCTTGCTCAAGGAGATATTTGTCCAGATGCAACTGCTGCAGTGGACTGCTCAAGTGGCTCAGTGGTAAATAATCTGCCTGAAATGCAGATGTGGAGACCTGGGTTTGATCCCTAGGACAGGAAAATCCCCTAGAGAAAGAAATGGCAACCTCCTCCAGTACTCTTGCCTGGGAAACCCCATGGACAGAGGAGCCTGGTGGGCTACAGTTTATGGGGTCGCAAAAGAGTCAAGACATGACTGAGTGACTAACGCAACAATAAGCCCTGCAGTGAAGGGTCCCAGGACCCAGCTTTGTCTCAAAGAGAAAGAGCATAGTGATAGTCCTATTAATAGTATTGGGTTGGCCAGAAAGTTCATTTCCATAACATCTTAACAGAAAAACTTGAACGAACTTTTTGGCCAACTTAATACATTGCCTGTATAGGTGCCTAATCCATAATCATTCTCTTGCTCCTCTCTCCTTCTCTTGGGGTGTGTATGGTTCAGTGTCTGACTCAAAATGCTGTAGCAGCCACTCAAAGCCAAGATGAAACTTCCAAGACAGGGAAAGATGGCAGCAGACTCATAACTGCCTCGCTCAAGGCATTTTCAGAAACTGAGTGTGCTTTCCCTCCTGATGGCTTTATTATGTATGTATATGGAGCAAGGGGAATCTGAGTCTGCCACACCATTTTTTGGTTATTGCCAAAGGTCACAGGGGCCAGGAACCTCAGCAGAAGAAGAGCTGGAGAGGTCAGGGATTTGCTCTCTGCCCAGAGGCCTCCTCCCCGAGGACCTATGTGGGAAACTCAGGTTGAAGAGGGTGCCCCACCTTAGCCCCTAAAAAAGAGCCTTGAACCCCAGAGTTCTTTGTGACTTTTCATCTTGTGTTTTTCCAAAATCCCTTGTCTCTTAAATTTTGTAAATATTTATATGCTTGTAGTATGCTTTTTAATTCTTTTAATATTTTAATTTTGGGTTTGTACAGTTTATGGAATATTCATTATTCCCTGCTTTCTCTGTCTTTCTTATGGTTTTTACCATTTTGTCTAATTTAATGCTTTTTTGGTTTCTAAATATTGTCTACTTATTTTAACTTCATGTTTTTCATAACCAGTTTTCCTTTTATAATTACATATACAGTGAAGGATAATTTCAGAGAAATCACATTTTACAAACAAGCAAAATGAATAATTTTTAAAAACTATACTCTCATTGACCCAAAGATAATGACACGTAACATGCAGTTGTATACACTTCCAGACTATTCTCCTGGAAAAACATCCTAAATTTCCTTTTAGTGTGGCTACTTTTATCCTTTTTAACAGTGTATATTTTTAAATTTTGTTTTATTATTTTTCTAATTGTCTGGTTTGACTTTTTCACCTTTGACATTATTTTGTGGTTTACATTATATTTCAACTTTTCTTAACCTGACACATTTTCACTCTTCTATTAGTTTTCTTATACTATTTATATTCAGCTGAAAAGTCTTTGTTACTATTTTGATCACATTTTTCATTTACTTTGCTTCTTATTGTCTAGGAGGTTTTATTTTTTAATTCTTTCCATTCTGCATTTATGAATGACCCCCAGATAGCCTCCAAGCAGAGCAGGTTGAGGACTCACCACAGTCCTTTGAGCTCCTCATAACAAAGATCATATCCCGCCTCAATGCCAAATCACCTAAAAGTTACTGGAATCAAGTAGGAAAATCTATAGGTTGACTTTTCTCCCAGGATTATACTAATTTTCTCCAAACAGGCATTCTTCTTGGGCCACTGAAACAGTATGGTTTCTTCCACATGTCTCCTCCAGTCCCGTAGAATGTGAGTTCTATGACCCAGCAACCATGGTACAGATCATCATGACATTCAGAAAGAATTGTTTGCCGCATAATTGGATGCTGAGCAGAGGAGGAGGGTCCATTCAGGCTGGACTCTCAGGGTAAAGCCTGTCTGGTTTTAACAAGAAGACTGAAGACATTGAAACTTCCAATAGCATTCCTTGAACAGAGCCATTATTACAGGCTCCTCAACCAAGTTTTTGGAACCTTATATCCACTTGTCTCCATCTATTATTACCACCATGACTCACCATTCATTTAAGCCGGGTCCCTGGAGACCCTTCTTAGTGTCTAAGTCTCCTCAAGTCCATTGCTTTATTAAAAAAAACAAAGATAAGTTAACCCACGTGGAAACAAATATCCCTTGTAGGGTTTAAGACCCACAACAATAGCTGCTTCAGTTTTGTTTTTTTAATCATAAATCTGTTTTCCACTGCAAAAGCCTCCAAGAAACAGAGAAGCAGACCATTTTCTTTTGATAGTTAGATGCCTATTAGATTTGTTCGAGTCCCTGAAAGTAACCTGGTTAATCAAGTCTGATTTCCCTGGTTCGTTGTTTCTTTTATTTTCTACACTGCATATGTACCCCAGTTGGAGGCCTATTCAAGAAACAATTTCACTCTTTTAGGTGGAATTTTCTCACTGACATCTCCATCCACCTACTCAAAGTCTGGTACCTTAGCAGTCTTCCCCCACCCTTTGGCCTGTAAGGGCTTGGGTTCTTTCACATCCTTCATAAATATCAGTCTCTACTCCCTCCAATTTGCTATTAATTAGCCAATTAATGCTATAACTATTTATTGCCTTTATGTTAATTATTTTGTCTAAAGGGCCTGAAAACTCTCATATCAAAAAGCACATAACCTAATCCATGTCATTTATGCCTTGCTTCCTTTGCAATGTTGTTGTTGCTTAGTCACTCAGTTGTGTCCAACTTTTTTGCAACCCCATGGACTGTAGCCCGCCAGTCTCCTCTGTCCATGGGATTTCCCAGGCAAGAATACTGGAGTGGGTTGCCATTTCTTCCTCTAGGGGATCTTCCCGTCCTAGGGATCAAACCCAGGTCTCCACATCTCCTGCATTTCAGGCAGATTATCTACCACTGAGCCACCGGGGAAGCCCAAGAGTTTCAAACACTTAGTAGTTGTTGTTGTACTGTCCTTCCTATTCATGGTGCTCTTCCCCATCCTCCTCTGGTTAACTGGGCACACTTCCACATCACATTTAAATATCTTCTCCTCCATACATAGCTCACACTGCCTTCTCTGAGTTCCCATAAGATTCTGTAACATATTGATTTGTTTACAAATTTTGTCTCCAAGGAAATAATCTTGGAAAATATTCTTGGGAAGGTCAGAGGCTTAATGAACTAGTTATCACACCAAGTCTGTGGGTTCTCAGAAATGCAAATCACTCACTTCTGGTAAAGTTGATAACTTTGGTCTCCTTAGCTACATCTTCCATTTAGACAAAGGAACATCTGTGTTCACTCACTGAACAAATATGTATCAGGTGCCTAATTCGTGCTACAGATCATTCCAGGTGCTGAGGATGGAGCAAGAAGCCAGGAGACAATAGCCTGACACAGAAAATAGCCAAGAGCCTTCACAGGAGAGTCTCCCTGATGAAAACTGTGCCTGGGATTAGTTAGCCTTAGATCCATTACTTGATCAGAGAGTTTGTGGAAAGGTGACCAAGAAATAAGCGTTGGGTTGAAAAAGAAAAACACCAAAACTAATTTTAGCCAGAAAAATATACCACACTCTCATTCTGTAACTCTGTCTGCACTTGGTGAAATGATATGGGTCACATTACAGTTAAAGCAGGAATTGTTGAGGAATTGTTCCCTGGTTCATGGGACCTTTTCCCCTCTTTTCTTTGTGAGCATTTGCCATTGAAGCTTCCTGCTGCGAGACCTTCATGTTATACAGGAAAGTATCAGACCGATGACTTCTAAACCCAGCACAAAAACAACCCCAAGAGTTGAAGAGAGTTTCTGAGCATCAATTCCCCTCGTGACCTGAAAATAAGCTTTGTGTGAAAGAGATCACATTCAAAACACAGCAATGCTTTCAAAGCACCAGACGGGCCCTGAGTGTGATGTCCTCACTAACCTGAAAATTGTGGGAAGTGTCTGCTTTGAAGTACATTGCTGAGCACAGCACATGGCTGCCAAATGTCAGCCCCTCACGGCTCACAGAACGGATGCCAAAGGCAGACGTCCACCTAGCAAGCCCCAGAGCTTCCACTAGCCACACACAGTACTAACTGGAGAAGGCACCTCCTGCTCCCCAGGGAGGAGGAACTTCACTTACCAAATGCAACATGTTCCCATGAGAAAAGGCATCTGAGTGATGTGCCAGTTAAACCAGACAGCTTACCAAGCCTTTCCTCTAGTTTCTATTTTCATCCTTGAGTTTCTTACAACATGAATTTCAATATTTTCACTTTACTAGTACTTTCTCTTTTTTTAATATTTTCTCGGCCGTGCCACACGGCATTTAGGATCTTTTTTCTCCAATCAAGGATGGAACCCGTGTCACTTGCATCAGAAGCACAGAGTCTTCACCACTGGACCAGCGGGGAAGCTCCTACTAGTACTTCCCCAGTTGTATACGCAAAGCCGAATACGGTTTGTTTGTTTGTTTGTTTGCAATTATAATAATATCCATAAGAAAAAACAAAGACTATATAAAAGAGAAATTGCCCATTGAATGTAAATACTTTGCCTTTTATTTTAGATCATTTCACATAAATTTATTTAAACATACAATAAACAAAATTAGAAAGCTAATTTTTGTATGCTGTCAGTACAGGGACAGAACACACGGAGAAGAAAATCAATGTAAATGCCACTTGAATTACTTGTGAAAAAGCCAGAAACCTACCACACCACCACTTCAGTTATTTGAAACATCCTATTAAATTAAAATCACGTAAAGGAGTGGAGGGAGAGGCAAGGTTGGTGAAGGGGATTAAAAGATATAAACTACTAAGTATAAAATAAATACATTTAAGGATGTAATATATAACACAAGGGATATAGCCAATATTTTATAATAAATTTTATACTTTACAAGGAGTATAACCTATAAAAATACAAAATTACTGTGTTGTACACCTGAAAGTAATATAATCTTGGAAAGCAACTATACTTCAAAAAAAAATACTTCTTTAAAACAAACTCTAACCAGGTACGATGGGCCATTCCTTGTTATCTTTACTATTGTAATTAAACTATCATCAACCACAATCTCCCTGGCATTAGAACAATTATATGGCCTCAGGCGGTCCTAGTGGTAAAGAATCCACCTGTCAATGCAAGAGATGCAGATTGGATCCCTGGGTTGGGAAGATCCTCTGGCATAGGAAATAGCAACCCACTCCAGTATTCTTGTCTGGGATATCCCATGGACAGAGGAACCTGGTGGGCTACAGTCCATGGGGTAACAAAGAGTTGGACATGACTGAAGTGACTTAGTACACATGACCTCTGGCACAGCCTATCAGGACATGATGGAATTGGGGCCATACTTACTAAACTGACAAGGAATTCCTTATAGGGCATCCCAGTGGCCTGGAAAGAGTACTGGAATTTCTCTTAGGCCTTCCTGATTTCCAGAATTCAATTACACACTTAGAATCTGACTGGGGGTCATCATATCCACTTTTTTGGTAAACACTTAAAACACTCTGCTAGATATTTTCATATACATATGTGATAATTAAATATGGAAATCAATTCCAACTTCTTAAAGCTGATCTCATGTATTCTCTGAACACCAGTTCAGAAAATCCTGAGAGTTTTCCTATATTTGGAACACTGGAATGAGAAGTCAAAATAAATGGTTAATTTTTTCAGTTTACCTAGAAGGCTGTTCTACTTTGTAATATTAACAGTGCAGTGCTAATGTACTAGTACACATTTGCTTACCAGGTTACAATTGACAAAGTAGTTTTAAATCCATTGTCTGCTCCAGGAGGCTGTAGGCTCCACCACAGCAGTCAAGCTGTCTTGTTCAGGGTTGTAGCCCTTGTGTCTGGGGCAGCTAAATGCTAACTACTTGGTGGCTCAGACAGTAAAGAATTTGCCTGAAATGCAGGAGACTCAGGTTCAATCCCTGGGTTGGGAAGAGAACGGAAAGGCTACCCACTCTAATATTCTTACCTGGAGAATCCCATGGACAGAGGAACCTGGTGGGCTAGAGTTCACGAGGTCGCAAAGAGTCAGATGCGACTGACTAAGCAGCACGTACCTCTCTTTTTACATAATGAGTAATATCGTTCAAGTAGGCATGCCAGGTACAAATAGTCTCATTCTAGAGATGAGAGAATGGAGGCTCAGAAAGTCAAATGATATGTGCACACGTGCCAAGTCACTTCAGTCACTTAAGTTACTTAAGCTAGGCCTTCTGATCCCAAGTCCATTTCTTTTCATTGACTGCGCCATGCCATCTTGCCTAATCTTGTTTTTTAGTAGCTGTCAATCCACAAACTTAGATTTTTCATCATGTCATTTGATCCATGTGATGGCCTTGTGTGAAGAGTCTGGGATTTAGTTTTTCCATTTCACTAATGTGCTAACTGCGGAGAAGGCGATGGCACCCCACTCCAGTACTCTTGCCTGGAAAATCCCATGGACAGAGGAGCCTGGTAGGCTGCAGTCCATGGGGTCGCTAAGAGTTGGACACGACTGAGCGACTTCACTTTCACTTTTCACTTTCATGCATTGGAGAAGGAAATGGCAACCCACTCCAGTGTTCTTGCCTGGAGAATCCCAGGGACGGGGGAGCCTGGTGGGCTGCTGTCTATGGGGTTGCACAGAGTTGGACACGACTGCAGTGACTTAGTAGTAGTAGTAGTAACGTGCTAACTGAGAGTCAATAGGGTCACAACACAGAGAATCAACTTGTGGTTGCCAAGAGGGAGAGAAGGGTCGAGAGTTTGGAATTAGCAGATGCAAACTATTATATGCAGGATGAATAAACAACACGTCCTACTATATAGCATGAGAGTGAAAGTGAAATTCACTCAGT
This sequence comes from Bos taurus, assembly GCF_002263795.3. Taxonomy (NCBI): domain Eukaryota; kingdom Metazoa; phylum Chordata; class Mammalia; order Artiodactyla; family Bovidae; genus Bos; species Bos taurus. The sequence goes on along the minus strand of NC_037341.1, from coordinate 34,570,806 downwards.
CGTGTCCAACTCTTTGTGACCCCAGGGACTGTATAGTTCATGGAATTCTCCAGGCCAGAATACTGGAGTGAGTAGCTTTTCCCTTCTCCAGGGGATCTTCCCAACCCAGGGATCGAACCCAGGTCTCCCGAATTGCAGGCAGATTATTTACCAGCTTAGCCACAGCGCATAGGGAACTATATTCAATATACTGTGATAACCACGATGGAAAAGAATATGAAAAACAATGTAATTATATATATGAATAACTGAATCACTTCACTGTACAGTAAAAATTAACACAACATTGTAAATCAACTATGCTTCAGTAAAGTAAATTTGTTTAACAATGTAGCAAAATAAGGTCACAAATCTCCCCACTAGTAAGCGGCAGGGCCAGAACCAGAGCTGAGATAGAGTCATGCTCAGCGCCCATCTGACTGCTTCTCTGGTTCCTCTTCCCAGCCCTCAAGAGGCACCTCCCATTTCCACGTGTGATCACTATGTCTGCAGTGAGCAGCTGCGGGCAGACTCTTTGGGGACAGACTGGGCCAACGGCACTGTCTCTACCATACAAGGACTTACCTTCCCATGGCAGGTTCAGACATGTGCACAGCTGAACGTATGACAGACCTGGCCCTGAAAAACACACACAAAAAGAGATACAGAAAAGGCAGAGGGGTCTGTCAGTGTAATAAGAAACAAGCATTTAGGGCCACAAAATGTGGTACTGATCCTGACTCCAGTTGACTCTCCAGTCATGGATAAGACACCTACTTAGCCTGTCAAATAGGGGGAAAAATGTACAGTGCTTATGGCAAGAGAGTGAGTTTTGTATAAGTGTAAGTTGCTCGGTCATGTCCGACTCTTTGCGACCCCATTGATGGTAGCCCACCAGGCTCCTCTGTCTATTGAGTTCTCCAGGCAAGAATACTGGAGTGGGTTGCCATTCCCTTCTCCAGGGGATCTTCTCGACCCAGGGATCAAACCCTGGTTTCCTGCATTGCAGGCAGATTCTGTACCACTGAGCTACCAAGGAAGCCTCAAGTTTTGTATAACCCATTCTTTTTTTTTTTTAAGACTTTATCCTTTACAGCTTAAATTTAAATACACTGTATCAAATTATTTAAATAAATTTGAATATACTAAATTTATTTAAGTAAATATACAAACATTAAAAGTTGGAAGTTACTTTCCAAATGCATGCTTGCAACAAGAACTGCATCCTCATAGCACAAGCACTAACAAAAGCCTCATCTTGCTCAGAGGCCCTGCCTCATTCACTGAACAGCTCCTATGTGTCTAGTTGCAGGGTTTCTACACCGCTGTGCATTAGAACATAACTGAGCAGCACTCTATGAGGCCTTCCCAGAATAGACCCCCACCCACACCCTCCCTCTCCAGTGTGCTGCTGGAGGACCAGATTCTTCTCCTTGTCCGTAGAAAAACTTCAGTCGAAGGACCAATTTAATCAGAGAAGTGAGAAAATGCGGAAAGAAAGGACAATAGTCAAGCAAGCAAAATAATACTCTAACCACTAAACAAAATCAAGGGCATTTAGTTCTTCCTCGAGGGCCATGGCTTACGTTCTCAGCCATGTCCTTGGAGCTGTTTTGTATGGACTGAGACCCTCACCAGGTGGAAGAAGTTTATTATATGCTGCCCACAGGCGAGGTAGACCTCAGACAGGATGAAACCAGAAGGTTGATGATGCTGACTCCAGATTACCTCATCACCAGTCATCAGGAGAATATCCAAGAGCTGATCACACTCTGCTCCTTGAACAGTATAAGACTCCTCAAGCAGAGTGCTGGTGATCAGGTCACTGGTGGGGTTCTGCCCTTGGTTGGCTGGGTGCTGCTGGCCCCACTTCTAAAGTGAAGTGCAAAGAGACATCATGTATATGCAGCATTTGTTTGGTTGTTTTTCTTTTTTAAAAAAATTTTTGCTTCTGTTTTTCTTTGCAGTTATTAAATCTGTAAGCATGGAATTTTAAACCTCCACCATACTATATCCCAAAGAATTGATGCTTTTGAACTGTGGTGTTGGAGAAGACTCTTGAGAGTCCCTTGGATAGCAAGGAGATCCAACCAGTCCATCCTAAAGGAAATCAGTCCTGAATATACATTGGAAGCACTGATGCTGAAGCTGAAACTACAATACTTTGGCCACGTGATTCAAAGAGCTGACTCATTTGAAAAGACCCTTATGCTTGGAAAGACTGAAGGCAGGAGGAGAAGGGGACGACAGAGGATGAGATGCTTGGATGGCATCACCAACTCAATGGACATGAGTTTGAGTAAACTCTGGGAGTTGGTGAGGGACAGACAGGCCTGGCGTGCTGCAGTCCATGGGGTCACAAAGAGTGGGACACGACTGAGCGACTGAACTTAACTGAATACTATATCCACCAATGGGCATTATTACCATGTCGTGTGGAAAGTCAGTTGTGTCATTCAACACTCAGAATGCCGTGTTCAGCCTTGTTTTTCCAGAGTTGTGTTTTTCAGTCATTTCTACAAGGGAAACTAAATGATTTAGTTGGAGCAAGGCTTTAAGTGTGTCAGTGTGCTTCTGTGTGGCTGTGTTCTGTGGCCATCTGAACCTTGCAGTGAGGTTGCAGGGCCCCTGGGACCCGCCGTCTCAGGCCGCCTGGTTTGCTCCATTCACTTTCTGAGTTTTTAGACTCCAGAGGGAGACACATTTTTCCAAGTTGCATGCGAGGGCAACGCATCGCCTCGCCTCCCTCCTGCTCGCCTGCACATCCGACCATTGGCTCCGTACGGGCCTGGACCGACCAGCCAGCTTGGTCCCTGATGTCGTGAAGAGCTGAGGTGAGGCGGTGGGTCGGGCGGCCTGGTTCCTCAGCGCCCCGCCCCCCGCCCCAACTCCACACCCACCGCGAGAGACCTTGACCTGCCAGAGTCGGTGGTGGCCCCAGGCAAGGCCGGTGTGGGGCTGTCTGTCCTCATCCCCGTCCTCGGAGGCAGGGTCCCCGGGCTCCGGCCTAGCAGCTGCAGTTGCATTTCTTTAGAGACACTGATGTATAGAACAGTCTTATGGACTCTGTGGGAGAGGGAGAGGGTGGGAAGATTTGGGAGAATGACATTGAAACATGTAAAATATCATGTAAGAAACGAGTTGCCAGTCCAGGTTCGATGCACAATACTGGATGCTTGGGGCTAGTGCACTGGGACGACCCAGAGGGATGGTATGGGGAGGGAGGAGGGTTCAGGATGGGGAACACATGTATACCTGTGGCGGAATCATTTTGATATTTGGCAAAACTAATACAATTATGTAAAGTTTAAAAATAAAAAAAAATTAAAACAAAGAGGCCTCTTTCCATAGGCTGCTGACTCTCCCCGTCTGTAATACCCATTACCAGAATGACCGTGTATTCAGTTTAATCACTCATTATTTCCATGCTGCAAGAAGTTTTCTAACAAAGGGGAAAAACAACAGCAAGAACATTCTTCAGTGACATATATATTTTTAAAAATATATAATGGGTAATATATATAGTGACTATGTCTCTGAAACATGTTTTTGTGAGGTTATGGTGCTACCTTCTAAACCTGAACATTGAAGTTTGAAACTGACCACTTTGTCACTAAATTACTTTGACAATTTGAATGGTCTGAATTTGTAAATGACATGAAACAGCTACTACAAGAACAAAATTGTCTGATTCTTGTTACTTTGTGGTTGCTCTGTATTTCAGTGACAAAAGCAGTTTCTAGAAGTCACTGAGAATCATGTATGAACACATTAAGGTTTTTTTTTCCCCCATGAAGTACAGATCAAAAGGACTCCCTGAAGCCATGTCTGTCCTTTATTTCTACTAGTATAATTGCTAATCTATTTGGTGGAATACTGGCATTTTACTTTTTTCTAGGCTCATGATTATATTACTTTTTTTCTCCTGGCTGTCTAAAATGCCAGCAGTAGGCTAGACTAGCTCCATGACTTTGGTCAAAATAAAAACTGAAAATTAAGAGCGACATATAGATTTCATGGTATGGTGGAAAGAGACAAAAATAGATTAGAAACTAGCTCATTTATGCTCAAGCTCAAGCAAGCTGCAAGCAATGAGATAAAAGAAAAAGTAATCTTTGGGGGGAAATCCTTTTTTTAAAAAATCCTTTTTAAAAAAATTAGATTTGTCACTCTGACACGAATTCAGTGTACAATGGTCCCCTTATCTATGAGGGATCCCTTCCAAGTGGGTGCCTGAAACCTTAGATAGTACCAAACTCTACATATATTATGTTTTTTTCTGTACATACATACTTATGATAAAGCTTACTTTATAAATTAAGCACAGTAAGAGATTAACAACAGTAATTAATAATAAAATAGAATAATAATAATATACTACAATAGAAGTTATATGAATATAGTCTCTCTCTCTTTCTCGGGAGGTATGTGTCTCCCTTTCTTTCTCTCAAAGTATCTTGTTGTGCACTGTACTCACCCTTCTTCTTGTGATGATGTAGGGCAATAAAATGCCTATATGACGAGATGAAGTGACATGGACAACATAGCCACTGTGACATAGCATTATAACTACTGACTTTGTGCCTATTAACTCAGAAGGAGGGTTATCTATTCCAGGTGCTCCTGGATCAACAAGCCAGGACAATGTCAATAGGTGGATGTCAGGAGCAGATGGTGTCAACAGTTGGGGATCCCAGGTAGGACATAGTGGAATGATGTCATCATGCTACTTAGAGCAGTACACAATTTTAAACTTCTGAACTGTTTACTTCTGGCAATTTTTCATTTAGTATTTTTGGGCCACAGCTGACTGCAGGTAACTGAAACCATGGAGAGTGAGACCAGAGCTAAGGGGTGGGAGGGACTACTACCATCTATTTTATCAGAGTTCCACTGATGTAACTCTTCATTTTGTGCATTCTCACTAACCTTTAGGCACTGCCTACACAGAATAAAAGTACGGTAGGGGATAAGTTTCACCAATAGCTATATTCATAGCATTACACATGGGAATGGTCATGGATCTTCTCAAACTCCACACAAATGGTACCCAGTGATAAGCTCTCCTGTTGCTCAAAGCATCTACAGGTAAATCCCTTGGGGAGTTTCTTAACACATGCAAATTCCTGAGCTCCTCTCCTCAGTGAGGTAATCCCAGTCCTTGCAGGTGGGGCCCCAGGAGCTATACTTAATACACCCTTCATGCAGTTCTTATAAAGAAAACTTGAGAACCAGTGGACCAAAAATGGACCCAAAGTTATGCACATTGTCTCCAGTCCTTTAAAGAAAAATGAGGTGCCTGCATCTGACTCTGACCCCAGGAACTAAATTTTGATGCACATTATAAGCTCGATAGGGAAATATTCATTTTCCATCTCAGAAAGCATTATGTTACAAGGTAGGGGCGAGGTGGCAAAGCATCAGTATAATTGGAGGCTTAAAAGCAGAGTCCTTGTACTCCTTGAGACAGTTGAACTCATTACCTCTAATCACTCAGAGAGGAAGTACCTTCACCAAAGAGCATGCTAAATGCCTGCAGGTCCACGGGAGGCCCTCAGTTGAGACATGCCTCATGTAGAAATTGGATAATTAGAGAGTATATGTTCAATTAAATTTGAGGATCTATGAAGTTCTGAGAATTATACAGGGTGCTAAAAGGCTCTGCCTTAGAAACCTTTGTTATTACTAACTATGAGAAAAAGAGCTCTTTTGAAGTCTGAAGTCCAGAGTGTAGCTTTAATGCCACTTCAATGGAGGTAGCATCTTGGATTTGGTGACCGTTGTTTAACCTAGAAATTTTTTATTGAAAGTAGCTTAGTTACAAATAATGTAGACTTCCTAACATGGATTCAGTGGTTGAGGGGTGGAGGATTCCTGCTCACCAAATGACCTAAAACATATTTCCTAAATTCTTTTAGCAACAATTCCAATCAGCCCCAACCCACCCCCACCCCTATCAGATTCCACAATGGACACATTTAAAGGTACTAACTCTGGAATGCTGTGACATTGTATCCAATTTAAGTTTTGTTTCTGATGTTGGAAACAACTCTACTATATCTTGTCACTTAAATCACTGTATAAAAAAGCAGTGCATAGTACTGAGTGAAACAATTATCAGGCAATGAAAATCTGATCCACTAATTAAAATGATAGAGATAGCAAACTTCAGGTCCTAATAATTTTTCTTGAACTTGCAACAAAGAATATCAAACTAACAGGTAGTCCACGTACTTCATATCTTCTTTTTACATCTGAAACGGAGAAATCCGACCTATTTCAACAACTTGTACAAACACTCTTTATTGGCTTCCCAGGAGAATACATAAAGAGACACTTCAGCTGTGACATGATTTTTATAACACTCCAAGTAGTTTTAGGATGAATTATAGGAAATACAAAAGCAAGAAAAGTAATTCATTTGATGATTTGTGTGTATGTGTGTGTAATTGCTAGGTTTCTAGATGCTGTTTTCTACATGCTTGGCATATTTCAGTGAACAACAAAAAAGGACAACTCTCCATTCTACTTGAGAGTAACAAATGATAAATGTAATTTTTTAAAAAAGTAAATTGTATCATTTAGAAGATGGTGGTTAGTACTGTGGGGGAAAAAAATAGAAAAAGTAACAGGATTTGGGTGTGATGGAGTAAGGAGCAGATTGCAATTTAAATAGGATTATCAGGATAGTCCCAAAGAAAAAGGTGAAGATTTGAGCACAGACTTGAAGAAGGTGATGTCATTACAAAGCAGATATTTATGGTTAAGGATGTTTCACACTGCAAGAAAGGCTAGTGCAAAAATCCAAAGATGGAAGTAAGCCTGGTTGGTACAAGGAATTATAAAGACGCCAACATAAAAGTGGAGAAGGTGAAAGGGAGTGGAGATCAAAGAGTAATGAGGAAGATGTGGCAGATCACGTGGGGCCTTGTAGTCCTGTTGCTGTGACTTGGTTTATCCTTTGAGAGAAGTAGTAAGCCAGTGAACAGTTTTGAATAGACTTAACAGAAATGTGCATAGAGATGGTCCCATGACCCTAAAGCAGTTCAGCCTAGAGTCAAACAGACCTGGGTTTGGACTTTTCTTCTACCTCTTACCAGTTGTATACCTCCTACTCAATTTTCTCATCTATAGAAAGAGGTAATCCTTGCTTCAGAAAGTTGTTGTAAGTATTTACAGAGGTAATGTTTAAGCTGCCTCTCCCAAGGATTGTGTTTTTCAAGATGGTAGCCAAAAGGTATTTGCAACCTTTCTCCTTTTAAAAATCACAGCCAAGCAACATACCAAGTCAGAGAAATCTGGACCACAAGATAAAAACCAAAACTAGACAGAGAAATAGTTAATGGCTAAGAGAGAGGAAGCAGAGCAGACCTAAGAATCTACAGAGGGAGATTGTTCCCACTTTCAGGATAGTGTAGTTCACCCTACTATGCCCCTGCCCATGTCTATTTCTAGATATTAAGAAATAGATGCTAAGGCAAAAAAAAAAAAAAAACCTGATCATTCTTACTGTAGCCATCGCTGTACTTATTAATGGATTTGCCCTATACTTTTTTTGAAAGTATGACAATTACGGCCCTAAATATGCCTGCTCTAATTCCCTTCCACTCACTCTTCCATAGCAATCCAACCAAATATACCATCCTCATCTTAACTTCTTAAAACCCAGCCTTGAATATGACATCTCTTGGTCAAATATCTTAAAGTGCTCTTTCACCCACAGGAAGGATCCTACACTTCTTTAGCAGGCCCCTTGGTATCTTCCCAGTATGTTCTTATAAGGATTCTATGTCAACCAAACTATTTATTCTTTGAATGTGGCTCAGATGGTAAAGAATTTGCCTGCAATGCAAGAAACCCGAGTTTGATCCCTGGGTCAGGAAGATTTCCTGGAGAAGGAAATGGCAACCCACTCCAGTATTCTTGCCTGGAGAATTCCATAGAAAGAGAAGCCTGGTGGGCTATAGTCTATGGAGTTGCAAAGATTCAGACACAACTGAGTAACTAACACTTTTACTTTCATGCCTTTTTTAGTCTTTCTGTTCAGAATTCCCTCAATGACTATTTTCCACTTATCAAAGTCTTCCTGTTCCTTTAAGACCCAAATTCCAGTTTACATCCTTTACAACCACTTTTTCACCAAACCAGCCCTCAACAGATACACAGTCTTCAGAATTATATAGCAGTCTTGTCTGTGTCATTCAAATATACTTAGCACCTTCTACCTTCTACTTTTATTAACCCTTGTATACAACTTTCCTGACTCCCTAGTTTCACTATAAATTCCTGAAAGGTTTCAAAATCTAGGACTTTCCAGAACTACTCCTGAAGCTACAAGTTTTCCCAAGACCCCAAGAAATCAGAGTTCAAAAGCACAGAAGGCTCAGAAGACTCAGAAAGGAGCAAACAAACAAACAAAATGAAATAGTCAGAAAACAGTGACATTAGGAAGTCTAGAACATTTGTCATTATTTAGCTTAGAGAAGATAAAGCTGGGAGAGACCTAAAAGTCTCTTTCATGCATGAGGGAATATTAGGTTTATGAATGTTCTCAACTTTAACTAAGATGGGACAAAGGATAAGGGACTAATGAGAAGCAATGCAATTTGAGGATTTAGCAGAGACACTGAGAAGAGCTTTATGACCATGAGGATTCTGAGAAGCTGAAATGTACATTATCAAGGTTAAAATTTTTTCTTGAATTTCTTAAGCTTTAAAAATAACAACTGGCTTCAGATCTGATATGTAAGGAGTCTGGAAGTTGTCATTCTTGTCCTTACAAGAAAAAGTCAAACAAACTAAAGATGAACAACTTTTCTTTGACCCATCAGAGAACTAAGAACACAGGGTAAAGGGCTACTTATAATTTTGAAAGGCAGGTAAATTCGGCAAGTCACACCCTAGATTTGTTTACCTGAAGCAGAAACTGCTGAAGCCATAAACTGGTAGGAAAACATAAATGGTAATTTTGACCAACTGAGGGAAGCTGAGTGTCGACTAGCATCAGAATGAGAAACTCCTGGGGACAACAGTCCTGGGAGCCCCCTCCACATGTCTGTGGGCTTCACCTCCAGAATTCCACTAGGTGCCCACAGCAAAGAGCTGATAAAGGCCACTTGTTGCTTTGGCCTTGGACAAGGGAGAGTAATCACCATGAAATACAAAGCATTCTCCATCTCGAAGGCTTACTCTCAAGGAAGGCTTTATCAGAGTGTTAGTCCACTGGGGGAAAGGGCTCTTCTCCCAAGGCCCCTCTAGCCTTCTTGTCCCAGCCAAGGGATTGTGGTTGTTCAGTGACAAGGGATTGTTGTTGTTCAGTGACTAAGTTGTGTCCAATTCTTTGTGACCCCATGAACTGCAGTATGCCAGGCTTCTCTATCCTTCTCTATCACCCCATGTTTGCTCAAACTCAGTCCATTGAGTTGGTGATGCCATTCAACCATCTCATCCTCTACTGCCCCTTCTCCTCCTGCTTTCTATCTTTCCCAGCATCAGGGTCTTTACCAATGAGTTGGCTCTTTGCATCAGGTGGCCAGAGAATTGGAGCTTTAGCCTCAGCATCAGTCCTTCCAATGAATATTCAGGGTTCATTTCCTTTAGGATTGACTGGTTTGATCTCCTTGCAGTCCAAGGGACTCTCAAGAGTCCTCTCCAGAACCACAGTTCAAAAGCATCAATTCTTCAGTGCTCAGCCTTCTTTATAGTCCAATTCTCACATGACTACTGGAAAAACCATAGCTTTGACTATATGGGGAAGCTAAGAAACGCTTTGAAGGTCACAGTAAAGCAACACAGGCCCACCAAAAGACTGAGATTTACTCTATGTTATGTAACAGGAACTAATATAGTGTTGTAGGTCAACCACACTTCCAAAAAAGAGATCAGATTTGTGGTCACCAGAGGAAGGGGTTTGGGGGAGGGGAAATTGGAGAAAGAAAGTCAAAAGGTACAAACTTTCAGTTATCAGATAAAAATAAGTACCAGGAATGTAATGTACAACATACTCTAACACTGCTGTATATCATAGGAGAAGGCAATGGCACCCCACTCCAGTACTCTTGCCTGGAGAATTCCATGGATGGGGGAGCCTGGTGGGCTGCAATCCATGGGGTCGCTAAAAGTCAGACACAACTGAGCGACTTCACTTTCACTTTTCACTTTCCTGCATTGGAGAAGGAAAAGGCAACCCACTCCAGTGTTCTTGCCTGGAGAATCCCAGGGATGGGGGAGCCTGGTGGGTTGCCGTCTATGGGGTTGCACAGAGTCGAACACCACAGAAGTGACTTAGCAGCAGCAGCAGCTGTATATTAATATATGAAAGTTGTTGAAAGTAAAACTTGAGTTCTCAGCACAAGAAAAAAAATTTAACTTTAATTTTTTCTACATCTTTAATTTGTATCTATGAGATGATGAATGTTCACTAAACTTATCATGATAATTACTTCATGATGTATGTAAATCAAATCATTATGCCATATACCTTAAACTTACATAGTGCTGTATGTCAACTATAATAAAGAAAAGAAAAAAGCACTTCCCTGGTGGTCCACTGGTTAAGACTCTGTGCCCACATTGCAGGGGGCAAGGGTTTGGTCCCTGGTCAGAAAACTAAGATCCTGCAGGATTAAAAAATAATAATAATAAAGAAAAATAAAAAGACTGAGATTAAATCATAAGATTAGACAATGCTTCCCCTACCCCATATCTTACCACTATATGAGCAGGGCTCCCATGTAATAATAGTGGATTGTAGCTGAAGGAATTTCCAGATGCAGACTTTCTCTGAGGAAGACTACTTAGGGAAGCCCAGAGTCAAGAGAAGAGATTAAAAACCAGCTCACTAGACTATTTTGAAGCCTCTGCCACCTACAGCTACAACAAACATTAATTATAGCCTAACTCATCACTAGATTAACAGAAAAGCTCACACTACAGGCTTATTTTCCAAATCTGCCAGGCTTCAGCAATACATGAACCATGAACTTCCAGTTGTTCAAGCTGGTTTTAGAAAAGGCAGAGGAACCACAGACCAAATTGCCAACATCTGCTGGATCATGGAAAAAGCAAGAGAGTTCCAGAAAAACATCTATTTCTGCTTTATTGACTATGCCAAAGCCTTTGACTGTGTGGATCACAATACACTGTGGAAAATTCTGAAAGAGATGGGAATACCAGACCACCTGACTTGCCTCTTGAGAAATTTGTATGCAGGTCAGGAAGCAACAGTTAGAACTGGACATGGAACAACAGACTGGTTCCAAATAGGGAAAGGAGTATGTCAAGGCTGTACATTGTCACCCTACTTATTTAACTTATATGCAGAGTACATCATGAGAAACGCTGGACTGGAAGAAGCCCAAGCTGGAATCAAGATTGCTGGGAGAAATATCAATAACCTCAGATATGCAGATAACACCACCCTTATGGCAGAAAGTGAAGAGGAACTAAAAAGCCTCTTGACGAAGGTGAAAGAGGAGAGTGAAAAAGTTGGCTTAAAACTCAACATTCAGAAAACGAAGATCATGGTATCTGGTCCCATCACTTCATGGGAAATAGATGGGGAAACAGTGGAAACAGTGTCAGACTTTATTTTTCTGGGCTCCAAAATCACTGCAGATGGTGACTGCAGCCATGAAATTAAAAGACGCTTCCTCCTTGGAAGAAAAGTTATGACCAACCTAGATAGCTTATTGAAAAGCAGAGACATTACTTTGCCAACAAAGGTCCATCTAGTCAAGGGTATGGTTTTTCCAATGGTCATGTATGGATGTGAGAGTAGGACTATAAAGAAAGCTGAGCACCAAAGAATTGATGTTTTTGAACTGTGGTGTTGGAGAAGACTCTTGGGAGTCCCTTGGACTGCAAGGAGATCCAACCAGTCCATTCTGAAAGAGATCAGCCCTGGGTGTTCTTTGGAAGGAATGATGCTAAAGCTGAAACTCCAGTACTTTGGCCACCTCATGCGAAGAGTTGACTCACTGGAAAAGACCCTGATGCTGGGAGGGATTGGGGCAGGAGGAGAAGGGGACAACAGAGGATGAGATGGCTGGATGGCATCACTGACTCGATGGACGTGAGTCTGAGTGAACTCCGGGAGTTGGTGATGGACAGGGAGGCCTGGCATGCTGCGATTCATGGGGTGGCAAAGAGTTGGACATGACTGAGCGACTGAACTGAACAGGCTTATTTTGGGGCTGCATGGGTGGCACAGTTGTAAAGAATCTGCCTGCCAATGCAGCAGAGAGAAGAGACGTGGGTTTGATTCCTGGGTGGGGAAGACCCCCTGGAGGAGGAAATGGCAACCCACTCTAGTATTCTTGCCTGGGAAATCCCATGGACAAAACAGCCTGGCGGGCAACAGTCCACTCAGTCACAAAGGGCCAGATACGACTTAGGGACTCAACAAAGACAGGCCTGCTTACCTCAGTTTCCTTTATAAAATCAAATTTTATAAACTACAAACACTGTAAATGAAGAATGTTTTTGATGGACCCATCAGTAAGGTAAACATGGCGGAGGAAAGAATACTTTGAGAAGATGGTGTAAATAGGTCAACAGAATCACTGTTTGCAACAGCCCAAAGGTGCAAACAATTCAAACATCTAACAGATAAATGGGTGGGTACACAAAATGTGCACGCTGCAGGGGTGTACACTGCCTGTGGCTGGTGTCTGAACTGAGGGCAACCTTGTTGAAGCGCATGCATATCCCAGTGATGTCTGCACTAACTCCAGGCAGTTAGTACCAGAGTTATATGATGCTCTCAAGCAGAGAGGACCCCAGACACTGCAGGGAAGTGAGGGAGCTGAAAGCACAGGCCTTTAGAAATTCAGGGATTTCACCTCACACCATATCAAACATAAAAGAGTGTACACACATTCCTGTACTAAATACCACTTTGGTTTGAAAGGCCAAAAGGTTTTTTATTTATAAATAACTACAAGAGCATCCCAATGGACAGAGGAGCCTGGTGGGCTATACAGTCCATGGGGTCGCAAAGAATAGGACATGACTGAGTGACTAAGACACACCCAACTATAATTTACTTAATTTATTATACTCAGAAATCATGGTGAGTACTTGGGAAATCTTGAGAAGTGAGAAAAGTCTAACCTATAAATGATTTTCACATGTAATAAAAGTTGTTATGGATTCTAAGTTTAGCCATTCATGAGTGTTATGATATTACATTTTATACACCCTTCATTAAACTTGCCATTAGTTTCAGTTATGCAATTTTCTTATTTTAAACCAATTAATGTATTTTTTCAGTTCCCAACTGTTTCATAGACTCCTAAGTCCATGGTGAGTCTGATGCTGTCCAAGATACCTAATGGATACACTGGTTCTGCTGGGCAACCCAGCGACTCTCTGGGCGGGAACACGAAGTCCATGTCTTCACCAGCTTGAGCCACCACACACACACACACAAAAACCCTCAGACTGGGTGGTCTGAAATTTACCACCCAGTAATCAGAAATTTACCTTCTCACAGTTCTGGAGGCTGGGAATCCTGCAGATTCTGTCAGCATATTTTATTCTTGATAAGAGCCTTCTTCCTGTTTTGCAGACAGCTGCCTTCTTACTGTATCCTTACATGTAGGGGAGAAAGCAAGCGCTGGTCTCTCTTCCTCTTCTTCGAAAGACACTAACCCTGTTGGACTAGGATCCCACCCCTATGACCTTAGTTCAGTTCAGTTCAGTCACTCAGTCGTGTCTGACTGTTTGTGATCTCATGGACTGCAGCACATCAGGCTTCCGTGTCCATCACCAACTCTCTGAGCTTGTTCAAACTCATGTCCATTGAGTTGGTGATGCCATCCAACCATCTCATCCTCTGTCATCCCCTTCTTCTCCTGCCTTCAATCTTTTCCAGCATCAGGGTCTTTTCCAATGAGTCAGGCTTTGCATCAGGTAGCCATCATCTTCATCTTCAGCATCAGTCCTTCCAATGAATATTCAGGACTGATTTCCTTTAGGATAGACTGGTTTGATCTCTTTGCTGTCCAAGGGACTCTATGACCTTAATTACCGCCTAAAGGCCCTATCTCCAAAGACAGTTACATGGGGGCTGGGGGTGAGGCTTCAACATTTTGTGTGCTTAGTCGCTCAGTTGTGTCCATCTCTTTACCACCCCATGGACAGTAGCCTACCAGGCTCCTCTGTCCATGGGGATTCTCCAGGCAAGAATACTGGAGTGGGTTGCCATGTCCCCCTCCAGGGGATCTTCCCAACTGAGGGATCAAACACAGGTCTCCCACATTGCTGGTAGATTCTTTACCATCTGAGCTACCAAGGAAGCCCATGAATACTGAAATGGGTAGCCTTTTCCTTCTCCAGGGGAACTTCCTGACCCAAGAATTGAACCAGGGTCTCCTGCATTGCAGGCAGATTCTTTACCAACTGAGCTACCAGGGAAGACCAACATTTTGGTGGGACTCAATTCAGTCCTTAAGAGTTCAAGTTAATTTTTTGGTTATTAATTTATATTTTGTTCTTTCCCTTTTTTTCCCCTTTCCTCATGTGAAACAAATAGCCTCTGGATACCTTCTTCTTTGCACTTCCCTGTGTCTCAGCTGGTAAAGAATCCGCCTGCAATGCAGGAGACCTGGGTTCGATCCCTGGGTTGGGAAGATCCCCTGGAGTAAGGGAAAGGCTACCCACTCCAGTATTCTGGCCTGGAGAATTCCATGGACTCTATATCCATGGAATCGCAGAGAGTCGGACATGACTGAGCAACTTTCACTTTCACTTTTCACCTTCTTCTTTGTGGCGTTTGTATTGCAGGGCAAAGAAGAAACTGCTTAGAGTTTACCACCTCTCCTGGCTTTTGCTTTACAAGGTCTTTGTTTACAAGAACTATTTGAGGTGACTGGGCTAGAAAGAAGGGAGAAAGCAAATGTTTTAATGGAAATAAGAGAGAGATTTCACAGGACAGGGAAGAGAGCGGAGATGATCCCACAGGATAGTGGCAAGGTTTCAGAGTGATGACTATGAAGGTAGAGAAATTGCCCTAGGTCCCCACTGACCTGATGACAGTGAAGATGGCTACCTTTGAGCAGTGAGTGGGTCTGAACAATTATAACAGCAGTGGCGACAACGGAAGACTGAAGACTAGAGGTCTTCTTTCTTCTCCAGGCACCAGTTACATACACCCTCCAGATTCTTGGGTAGCTCATGAGAAGGACGAGAGCCCCAAGAAAGATAGTCTTCATGTCCTACTAGTAGCAGGGGCTTCCCTGGTGGCTCAGGGGTGTTAAAAAAAAAAACAACAACAACACAACCCTGCCTGCAATGCAGGAGATGTGGATTCAATCCCTGGGCCGGGAAGATCTCCTGGAGAAGGAAATGGCAACCCACTCCAGTATTCTTGCCTGGAGGCCCCATGGGCAGAGGAGCCTGGCGGGCTGCAGTCCAGTGGGTCGGAAGCATTGGATTATACACTAAAGCAACTGAGCACTAATAGCAGGACAGGAAAGAAACTTAGAAAACAGACATAATTTCATCCATATAAAACTAAAGTGGTATTTCTTACACACCAAAGTTTGTAGCATAAGCTGCCCTTTTTCTGAAGCTAAAGGTATCACCATTTTGTTACCAATGTGATCCACTCTCACTGTGTGGCATGGTAAGGCAGTGATTACATTTGCATCAACTTAAGAATCGAGCATTTACTCATTATTAAACAAGTATTTGTAAAGCACCTACTATGTGCAGAGCACTGTGTGCTGTGCTGGGGAAACCTTAATGTGCACAATGCCAGCCTGCAAGGCTTCTACCAGGAAACCCAGACATTACATAAGAAATTAGAGTAACATGTGATACAGTTAGTGATGATGCAGGAAGTCCAAGTGTTATGAGTATTTGAGGAGACCTAGCAGAACAGTCACAGAGGGTCCCCCACAGGAAATGGCTAAGATCAAAAGAATGAAAGAAAAGCAGCCAGGCAATAAGGAAAGGGGAAAACTAGTCAAGAAAAGGGGAAAATATTCTACCTACTAAGTGTTGAAGAGCCAGTCATTAAAGCCCTTTTGAGTCATTTAATCTAACTATGTGTTCAGCATCAGAATCCTCTCCACAATATACTGACACACTATGGCCCAAAATTTGCTATAAAAATACGTCCCCTACCTGACTCACAGGTGTGATATTCACCACTTCATATCTGAGGACTTAAACTAGAAAAGGCAATGGTGTTTCTTGGAGGCAGCGACCATGGATGACAAATAAGCAAAAGCTGACAGCCTAACATGAGACTTATTTTGTGGACACAAAATTATACTGACACAAAGAACAACAGTAAGTCCCAATAGAGATACCAAAGAAGTAATAATACCCCTTAGAAAATGTTCTCTTAAAAACAATTAAAATGTGGGACTTTTCCGGTGGTTCAGTGGTTAAGAATACAGCTTTCCGTACAGGGGAGTGCAGGTTTAGCTACCCTGGTTGGGGAGCTAAGATCCCACATGAACTGCAGCCAAAAAAACAAAGTATGAAGAAACAGAAACAATACTGTAACAAATTCAATAAAGACTTTTTAAAAGATCCACCTTTTTTTAAAAAAAGTTAAAAATTGTAATTAAAATGCAAACGTTTGGGTTCCACAGTAGTCTAGAAAGGCCTTCCCTAGTGGCTCATATGTTAAAGAATCTGCCTGCAATGTAGGAGACACAGGTTCAATTCCTAGTGTGGGAAGATCCCCTGGAAAAGGAAACGACAACCCAGTCCAGTATTCTTACCTGGAGAATCCCATGGACAGAAGAGCCTAGAGGGCTACAGTCTATGGGGTAGCAAAGAGTCAGACACAACTGAGTAAGCACGCATAGGCACATAGCCAGAAAAATTCATATATTTAAAATATTTCAGTTTCAATAATACCAAATAATATGGTCATTATTATACACAGAAATAAAAAACATGGAAAAGAAGAAAGGGGAAGTGGGGAGAATGTCTTTTCACCGAAATAGATGAACTTACAATGGGAAGGTGGCCCTCTTGGTTGCCAGCCTCACCTCACAGTCATATCCTCAAGATCCTATAAGGAGAAAAGGCAACAGAGCTTGTCCCTTTAATTCAGTCCATGGCTCATTTGTCAAACTTCAGCCCATATGGCCCCAGTCTGATTTTTCTAATGAGTTTATCCTGAAGAGAGAAAAGCATTTTGATCAACATTTAGTGAACTTTTCTCTTTCATCAGTGTGGCTGGTTTTATTATACGGTTTGAATTTTGCTGATCTGTCACCCCAGCTACTATCACACTGTAAAAAAAAAAAAGTTTAATGAAACCATATTTAAGTGGATATAAATTACTAGCTTTCCTGACTCTGAGCTGATTTTATGCTTTTTCACTTCACTAATTCTTGTTTTAGAAACTTAATTTTATGAGTTTATCTTACACATTTTCACCACTTAACTCTTCTTATTGAAAGTTAAACTTGGAGCTTGCCAAAAGGAATATGATCATAAGCTGGTGCTCAAGGCCAAAAGTAAGCAGCATTATGAAACTGTACTGTTACATCCTGGCTTTCCATGGTTTTAATCTTGAACTCCGGCTATTAAACTATGTGTAATGTGGTAGTACCTCGCCCTCTGACATATGGTGAAGTACAAATCTGAGATTCCCAATTAAAAGAGAAAGGGAGGGAGAGAAAGAATGAGAAACAAAAACAGAAGCCATCCTTCATTTCCAATGCTTCTGTAGCTATCAATGTGTGTGACTTTATAAAAAAATTTTAAAACTCAGGCAAAATAGATTACCAGTGGGAATTTGCTGTATGACTCAGGAAACTCAAATCAGGGCTCTGTGACAACCTAGGGGGTTGGGATGGAGTGGGAGGTTGAGAGGGAGGTTCAAGAGGGAGGAGACATATGTATACCTATGGCTGATTCATGTTGATACATGGCAGAAACCAACACAATTTGTTGTTGTTCAGTCGCCAATTTGTGTTCAGCTCTTTGCGATCCCATGAACTGCGGCATGTCTGGCCTCTCTGTCCCTCAATATTGTGCTTTACACAATAGTGTAAAGCAATTATCCTTCACTTAAAAATAAATACATTAAAAAAAAACCTCAGACATATGAATCACATTTCCAGGAAGTGTGTCCCTTATACTGCAGGCTATAACCTGACTAACAGCTATTAAACCAGTCTCTCGTTAAGACGTGGGCATTTCACAATATAGAGGTCATAGTGCAGTTACTCAAAACAAGTGCCCACTTCCCCTTTGTGGACAAACTTTGCCTGGCATTCACAACCCTGCCAGGATTTTTTTTTTTTTTAATTGGAGTATAGTTGATTTACAATGTTATGTTTGTTTCAGGTATACAGCACAGTAAATCATTATACATATATCCAGTCTTTTTTTGGATTTCTTTTCCCATACAGGTTATTAGAGATCATTGAGTAGAGCTCCCTGTATATAGCACAGGAAACTCGGCCAGGATTGTTTTGAATTTCAATCATCCTAATAGCTTTTTTCCCACCTGCCTTTGCATGTCTTCAGCTTATCCTTTCCTATCAAACTGCCCTAATCAAGCTAACTTTATCCAGAAGGCCCATGGTATTCGACAAGACAATTATCAGTGTTTGTCTTCTCCTACTTCCTGACTTGAGGCTCCACTGTTTTGTATTTCCTAAAGCATCCTATTTACCCTTCTCAGTAATTGCAGTGGAATGAGAGAAAGAGTGCCTTTCCTCAAATGGATACAGCAAAGTCATGGAAAGTCTCTCACTGCTTGGGTGTGGGTCTTAATCTCTGTACTGTGGCCAGAAATTTGAAAGGCTTTGGTGTGCAAAGATCGCATGTCCAGACACAGAGAAACCCAAAACGTGTGGAGTAAAAACATGCTGTTATCCAAAAGGAAAATCTGGCAGCTTTTTTCAGAAGAGGAAATAGAGGCTGGGCCAGCAAACACAATTTTTATCTACTATATCTCCTAAGCAAAATTTTTTATTCCAAGACATAATTAAATTTTCACATGATTTAATATACCTCTCAAAACCGCATATTTATGTGTTTAAGGTCACATAAATAAATAAGAAAAAGTTAAATAATCTAATAGAAAAATGGACAAAGTATAAAGACATACAGTTTATAGTGAAAGAAGACAAACACCCAGTAAATATAGGACGAGCTGTTTGGCCTCACTCATAATAAAATCCAAACAAGAAAGAGATAATGTCCTTCACTTATCAGAAATATAAATCACATAATGATACTTTTTGGAGAAGGCAATGGCACCCCACTCCAGTACTCTTGCCTGGAAAATCCCATGGATGGAGGAGCCTGATGGGCTACAGTCCATGGGGTCGCTGAGAGTCGGACACAACTGAGCAACTTCACTTTCACTTTTCACTCTTATGCATTGGAGAAGGAAATGGCAACCCACTCCAGTGTTCTTGCCTTGAGAATCCCAGGGACAGGGGAACCTGGTGGGCTGCTGTCTATGGGGTCGCACCGAGTCGGACACAACTGAAGCGACTTAGCAGCAGCAGCAGCAGCAATTATACTTTTTACTCTTGAAAATGCTTGTTGTTGGAGGATACCCAGTACCTGCAACTGGATAAAGGAAATGGCCTTTAGTGGAAGTGTTAAATTGATGTAAATTAGTAGAGAACTATCAAATAACTATCAAAACTAAAACTACTGACTCAGTAAACCCATAGCTAGGAATTTACCTTATTGATATACTTCATAAAAATTCTCCAAGACATGCATACAGCGATAGTCACTGATACATACTTACACTGCAAACTAACTACAGCTGAAAATTACCCAGTAGAAAATAGGATAACTAAACTATGATACATCTATTCATACATGAATGTATCATCTATGGAATGCAAGGAGGGCATGGAAGAGAACTAAACAGATCTGTTGGTGAAAAAGCTCTCAGATATAGAAGTGGAGAAAAGCAAAGGCAGAACAGTAAGCTTTGTACGATATCTTATGTGTGAAAAGGGCAAAGTTTGATGTGGTAATGTGTGCATTTTTCTGGAAATAATCAAAAGGTAATAGAAATTACCCTGCAAAAAAGGGAGAAGATTCCAACTTTCCATTTTATACATTTCTCTCATGAGAATACCAAATCTACTAATGATACACATCTACTAAAGTTGATGTTTCTAAACTTTTAAGAGTATCATTTTGTTATTTATTTTTAAGATATCAACAGGGATTATCTGAGTGGAAAGAATATAGATTGTTTTTGTCTTTTCTTCTTTGTACTTTTCTGATAAAAGACTACTGGTGTTATATATATTTAAAGTATACACTTAAAAGAAGAATAACTGATGGTGTCCTGGGATAACTTGATGGTATTTAAGAAAATAAAATGCAATAAAACA
Source organism: Bos taurus (assembly GCF_002263795.3). Classification (NCBI taxonomy): domain Eukaryota; kingdom Metazoa; phylum Chordata; class Mammalia; order Artiodactyla; family Bovidae; genus Bos; species Bos taurus. Next base: position 34,550,479 of record NC_037341.1, on the reverse strand, counting down.
ACATAATAATTGGAAGTTTACTATATAATAGGCAATATACTAAGTACTTCACATATATATATAATTTTATTTAATCCACAGAATGACATTATGAGATGAGTACTTTTATTATTCCCGTCTTAAAATGAAAAGAATAAAGTAACTTACCTAAGGTTCCTCATTGAGTGATAGAACCAAGATTTAAACCCAGCTACTTTGATTCTAGATCCAGTATATACCAAAGTGTATTTTTTACTGAAAATGTAAATAGAAACTGTCCTTCCATGGGGCCAGATTATGGAAGAATGTACATTGTCCTGTATGCTACTGTATACTAACTTTTAACTCCTCTTTCAAGTTCCCTGCCCTAAACTGAATTTATAGAATTGAAATGACAACAAATTCTGCCTTCCCTGGGATGGAGAAAATCAAATTAGAAGATTAAATATGTAACATCCTTTAAAAATTGTGACTCACCCCTCAACTCTAAGGTATTGTATAATAAGCACCGCCCCCCCAAAAGACTGCAGGCTAACAGATGAGTAACTATGCATTTCTGAACCAGGGGAGGGCTTTTCAAATCGAGGAACAAGCCTGGTTTTAGCAGCATTCACCTGGGGATCGCGCTGGGTTTCAGCTCCCTGCAGAGTCTTGAGCACAGACTATGAGTCTGACCCTCATTTTGAAGCACATAAAATCCAAGGAGGTTAACTAATTTCCCTCAGGTCACACAGAAGCTGCTGGTGAGGTTGGAACTGAAACAGAAGTTTCTTCATTCCCAGCCACTGCGATGCTCCAAGACAAGCTCTTGTTGAAGAAATTACATAGTGACACCAGTGCCCTTTACAGTCCCCTGGAGAAGAGTCCCAAGAAGCCAAAGATTTCATGTTAAATTGAAAAATCTCAGACTTACAAAAGACTGATGTCTTCTCCAGCCGGCAAATTATGCATCTCTCCGGAAAGTCAAGTAATCGTTCTACATAGTACACCTCATCTCTTGTAACTAACCGGAAAGACTAGTAAGGAACATACAGTACTGCTCTCCAGCCAGCAAATGTGTAAGGGTTTATGCATGAGAAACTGTTTCCCTGAAACCATTGATTTGGTGCCTGATGTAAACGACCAACACATCTGCGTGGAACTGACGTTCCCTGAATGGAAATGAACTTGAGGGTCAAGGCTACTCAATTATCATCTCAGTTCTGTAAATTCAGGGAAGTCTGCTCAAGGTCAGTTGCTATTCCTAAGGGTCACTAACCTCAGATCGCTAAATAAGGAGACCACTTTACAAATCATTAAAATAATTATAGTGATGGGAAACAGTGCAAAGGAGTATAACACAAGTCCACCTTAGAAAATCTGCATGGAACAAGGATGATCCTGGCTGAAAAACCGACTTTTACAGTGTAACCTTTTGTGGACATACAAGCAGAGGAAAGAAAGAAGAACCTGAACCACACCCCCATGGTTACTCTCTTAGAAGAGGCAGGGAGACTCCATCTCCTTCTCACCCCTCACCCCAGCCTTCCCACAATACCAGACCGGATGAGAGGCTCTTCTCCCTGGTATAAACAGCATGTCCCAGGCTACACTAGCTGGGAGTGAGAATTAAGGGCTCTGGGTTGTTCAAATGTAAGCCAAACATAGCCAGGCAGCCTGCCCTGATCTCACCCAAGTTAAAAGAAAATACCCACCTCACTCCAAAAGCATGCAAAAGTCCCTGGATTTTCCCTGAGGTTGTGAGAAATAGACCATGTGATTACCTCCCACTTAGCACTTCTTTAATAGGCATCTATTTCCTCCCCCAAATTTCCACTTTCCACAATAATTTCTATAAGTCTTTCCCTAAAGAAAGGTCTATGGAAATCCAAAAGGGAGGTGATATACCTATATGTACGGATGATTCATTTTGCTATACAGTAGAAGCTAACACAGCTTCCCTGGTAGCTCAGCTGGTAAAGAATTCGCCTGCAAATCAGGAGACCCCAGTTCAATTCCTGGGTCAGGAAGATCCCCTGGAGAAGGGATAGGCTACCCACTCTAGTATTCATGGATTTCCCTGGTGGCTCACATGGTAAAGAATCTGCCTGCAATGTGGGAGATCTGGGTTTGATCCCTGGCTTGGGAAGACCCCTGGAGGAGGGCATGGCAAGTCACTCCAGTATTTTTGCCTGGAGAATCCCATGGACAGAAGAGCCTGGTGGGCTACAGTCCATGGGGTTGCAAAGAGTCAGACATGACTGAACAACTAAGCATAGCACAGCACAGATGCTAGCACAACATTGTAAAGCAACTATACTGCAATAAAAATTAATTAAAACAAAAAAAAAATAGGTTAAGTACAAGAATTTTCTGACTGAATTATTAGCTATCCATAACAAAATTATTCAGACATTTATTTATGCCCTATATACAATATAGTCCAGGACCTTCTAGAATAAATTATCCATCAGGCTCACAGAACCTTGAGCAATGGACAGTACAAGCTCTGGTACATAGAAGTTACTCAGTAGGTACTTCAGTGATTAAAATCTTTAAAAGAAAAAGAAAGGCCTCCAACCAAGCTCTCCTTCATGTCTCTGGGTTCTCTCTCAGTTTCTTTTCCTGCCTTGATTCTTTCTGTATGCATACCCAGTCTTCTCCCATCACAAGACTTCCTCCTATCTCTGGGATCATGTCAATTAGCAAGCAGAGAGGGCTGGCAGAGCCAGAGGCCAACACTGAGAGAGCCAAGGAGAGGAGAATAGGCTCCAAATTAATGAGAAGGGCAGACCCTCCTGAAGTAGACAGGCTTCAAGCTGAGATAGGACACATCTTGCTAACCCATCAGGATGGAAACCCACCCACAGAGCTGGTACTTAGACCTTCTGACCCCAGTTTCATGGAATGGAAATAGTAATAGCATAATGAAATGGAAGTAGTAATTGTATCAACTAAATCAGTCACTGTGAGTAGAGTGGTTAGCACAGAGACTAGCATTTAGAGATACTGAGTGAATGCCTGCTCTTATTGTGATTCTCCTTATGCTCTGGACCCCTCCCTTCCTGTATCAAAGACTCATATAGTTGAAGGAAGGAAAATGCTGAAAAACATTAGCTCACTGCAGTGGTTCTCATACTGTGGGTAAGGACTAATTTTATTTTTTATTTCCCATCTGTTCTGGTTCTACTGCCTGTGTCTAGAATGCAACTCATACCACATGCACCTCGCCAGATGGATCTGGCAACGAGTGAACAAGTTAAACCCTATTCACCAAGATGAGTTCATCCAGCTCGAGTTCATCCTGCTTGGATGGCACAGCTCTGTCATATTGTTAAATGATGTTTCTAAACACTTGTTCTCCGTTTCTGTTGTAGACCAGTAAAGAAAGCATCCTCAGACCTCATTGTGAGTCATGGTGAACGGCGACTGGCTGGAGCTTTCTTCTTCTTCTTATTTTGGTTGTGCTGGGTCTTCACTGGAGCAGGCAAGCTCTCTAATTGTGGCATGTGAGCTTAGCTGTCCTGCAGAGCAAGTGGGATCTTAGTTCCCTGACCAGGGATTGAACCCGAGTCCCCTGCCTTGGAGGACAGATTCTTAACCATGGGACTATCAGGGAAGTCCCTGGCTAGAGCTCTTAAACAGAGTTCCACCAGGCTGGATTACTGTGAGTTCCAGAAATCTTAGAAAATGTACTTAGCCTAATATACCTCCACCCTTTTCTGCAAGGCACCAGAGATGTGCTTACCAACCAAATTCCATGACTCTGTCTCCAACCCAGGCATTTGGCTAAACAGTCTGTGAAACAAAGTCCTCATGGACCCCATTCTTCTGGAGCTGAATCCCCACATCTCCCCACGCTTTCCCCCCAGCCAACCTCACACAGAAATGCACTGAAGCAAAGAACAACCCACTCTCACAAGAAAGCCATTTGACAAACTAATTCATGCTATCATATCAGCAGCTCGATCGGGGAAGGGAAGGAGAGGGGCTGAGAAAAGGATATGAAGTGAAAAATAGTAGTCCAGAAAGAATAATGCTTAATATAAAGAAACATTAGATAGACAATCGCAAGTATTGGTGAGACCGTGGAGAAATCAGAACCCCTTTGCTAATGTGAATGTAAATTTGTGTAGCTCTTTGGAAAATAGCCTCACATTTCCTCAAAAGGTTAAGCACAGAGTTCCCACGTGACCTAGAAATTCTGTTTTTAAGTATCTACCCAAGAGAAAGAAAAATACATGTCCACATAGAAAAAACCCAGAATGTTTAAACTAGCATTATTCATAAGCACCAAAAAGCAAAAATGACCCAAATATCCATTTACTGGTGAATAAAAAAATAAAATGTGCTATCAGCACACAATGGAATATTATTCAGCAATAGAACAAAATGAGGTCCTGATACATGCTACAAAACAGATGAAACTTGAAAAGTGACAAGTGATAAAAGATAGTCACAAAGGCCACATATTGTACCATTCCATTTATATGAAATGTCCAGCACTGGCAAATTTATAGGGATAGATGGTAGATTCATGGTTCCCTATGACTGGGGGTGGAGTGAGTAGAAGGAATGAGGAGAGTCTGCTAAGATTGTGATGATGTTTACATAACCCTATGTATATAGTACAAAACATTGAATTGTACACTTCAAATGGATGGATTATATGTTTGCTAATCATATGTCAAGTAAGCAAGCTTTTCAAACAAGTAAAAATGTTAGCATTTTGAAAAATCCATTAACGGGACTTGCCTGGCAGTCCAGTGGTTAAGACTCTGAGCTTCCAGTGCAGAGGACACAAGTTCGATCACTGGTCAGGGAACCAAGATCCCACATCTTGCCATGTGGTGGGGTCAAAAACAAAAAGGAAAGAATGAAGAGATTTCATGCTTCAGTTGGGGGACAGGTTTGGGAGAACGGTAGAAATACTTCCAGAAGTTTCATACCATGTAGGAATAATCCTTATGTAGAAATTGTTTTCTGCTTGTTTAGTCGCTAAGTCACATTCAACTCTTTTGCGATCCCATGGACTATAGCCCACCAGGCTCCACTGTCCGTGGGATTTCCCAGGCAACAACACTGGAATAGGTTGCCATTTCTTTCTCCAGGGTTATTCCCAACTCAGGGATAGAACCCAAGGCTTCTGCACTGGCAGACGGATTCTTTACTCCTGAGCCATCAGGGAAGCCTTATGTAGAATACAGGTAAATAAAATTTTAAACTGCATAGACAGAAAGATTGGAGTACTTTCCCTTACATTGTGAAGATTTACCATCTAAGTCACCAGTGAAAGTGTCAGTTGCTTGGTCATGTCCAACTGTTTGTTATCCCATGGACTGTAGTCTACCAGACTCCTCTGTCCATGGGATTCTCCAGGGCAAGAATACTGAAGTAGGTAGCCATTTCCTTCTACAGGGGATCTTTCCAACCCCAACCCAGGAATCACATCCTGGTCTCCTGCACTGAAAGCAGATTCTTTACCGTCTGAGCCACCAGGGAAGCCCCCAGTAGGAAAGGGCTCTATACACATGATTCTTATCTATCTACCTGTGTTGACCTGAAAATCCAACTCTTGAAAGGGTTGAAGACACATTGTTTCTAGCAGACAGGGACTGCCTTCTCTTCCCTTCCAGAAGTTGCCAATGAGTTATAGGCCACAGGGGCTGAGCCCTGGGAGGTCCAACAGGCAGAAAACTGCCCCGTGATGATCCAGAGACCCCTGTACTGGAGCCAGGGTAGGGCTGTCTATTTACTCCTTTCAGAGACAGCTTGTTCTGACAGTTGTGTTTACAATTCTAGGTCCACTTAACCTGCCAAGGGAGAGACTGGAGGCAGCGTTCATTTGGGATTCATTTTGGGGTGGCTTTTTAAGTATCTGCCCTGGCAAAGAAAGGTTCTGCTGGAGGTTTTGTGTTTGCTTTTTCATGGCACTCTGCTCCCTTCCAAAACTCACTTCTCTCATCTTCTATCATCTTATATGGTATCCTCAAACAAATGACAAATTTCAGGTACACATAACTGCTTTGCTATTTACAGATCATTTGCAATGTAAATACAATGAGCTCAAGAGTATTCTTGTGTAAAGTGCTAACAAACATTTGTTCTGCGAGGAAAGGCCCAGCCCTCCTGGCCAAGAACTACTTCCCTGAAGCCCTGGGGCCTCTGACTCTGTGTTCCCCTCACACGAAACTGAAAAACTACTTAGTCACAAATGGATATTTAAACAGTTTCATTCCTTGGCTCCTCCCAGAGTCTGTGTTTCTAAAACAGAATTTTGTTTAGGAATAAAACTGTGCTTTCCTTCATGTGCTCGCTGGGTCAGAGTGGCCCAAACCTGAAGCTGTTCTGATGCAGTGGAGACCACTGTTGATGGAGCCCTGCAGACCTTCTCCTGAATCTGTGGTACTGAAGCCATCCTGGGGCCAAAGTGCTACTGAAAGGCACAGTGAAATCTCCCAGAAGGAAGGAAATTACAGGAGTAATTTCCTGATTGATGGCTGTCTGGGGAACAGCTTCTCCACAGTTGTCACTGTTGTTCAGTCACTAAGTCGTGTCTGACTCTTTACAACCCCATGGACTGCAGCATAACAGGCTGCCCTGTCCTTCGCTACTTCCCAGAATTTTCTCAAACTCACGTCCATTGAGTCGGTGATGTCATCCAATCATCTCATCTTCTGTCGCCCCCTTCTCTTGCCCTCAATCTTTCCCAGTATCAGGGGCTTTTCCAATGAATTGGCTCTTCGCTTCAGGTGGCCAAAGTACTGGAACTTCAGCTTTAGCATTAGTTCTTGCACTGAATATTCAGGGTTAATTTCCTCTAGGACTGACTGGTTGGATCTCCTTGCAGTCCAAGGGACTCTCAAGAGTCTTCTCCAGCACCACAGTTCAAAAGTATCGATTCTTCAGTGCTCAGCCTTCTTTATGGTCCAACTCTCACATCTGTACATGCTTACCAGAAAAACCATAGCTTTGATTATCCAGACCTTTGTCGGCAAAGTGATGTCTCTGTTTTTTTAATAATACCATGTCATCCTTCGGATCTCAGTCCAAGAGTCGATTCCTCAGGAACTGTTAAATTTTGCGATTGTGTATTTGACTGTCTCTCTCCCTTGACAGAATTAAAAGTCCCTGAGTGCAAGAGCTGGAAATATTTTCTCTCTCCATCTTGCCTTCAACAGTGTCTGGGACGTAATAGACATTTAATAAGCATTGAATGAATGAGTGAATGAAGCTAGGACTCAACTGTGGTCTATCCCTTCCAAAGCATGTTTTCTTACTTTTGGGGGAAGGGGGAGTCCTTGGGGAGGGGACAGTTCTGCCACGTGGCGTGTGGGACCCTAGTTTCCTAACCAGGCATGAAACTCAAGCCCCTTGTATTGGAAGTGTGGAGTCTTAATCACTGGACCACCAGAGAATTCCCAAAGCATGTTTTCTTAAATGGACATTTACTGCTAAAAAGAGAAAACCCAGTCATATAAAGAGTTAGGGGAAGGGCACTCAAGATGAAGGGGTTAATCCATGCAGAAGGACTGCATGTTTAAGGAAGAAAAAGACAGCCAGTGAGCAAGGCGGTATGCCACAGGGACCACAGCTTCTATTGCTAACTAGCTGTGTGACCTCAGCCTCTCAGAGTCTCATCTAAAAATGAGGCAAACACCTACTGTATAGCATTACTATAAAACTTGTATAAAGTAATCCATGTAAGTACTAAGCCTGGCACATAGTGAAAAGTAACTAAAACTAATGTCTTACAGGATCTGAGACCTTTGAAATATACAGACCTTTATCTAAGAGAAATTTTCTGTCTCTTCTTCCTCCTCTCCTGTGCCCTCCTTGCTCCTCTCCACCTTTTCTCCACCCTCTTCCTCTCTCTCTCTCTCCTCTGTGTGTGTGTGTGTCTCTCTCTGTCTCTCTGTCAAATCACTTCCCAAGCTACTGGAGTATATTTGCAAACACACTGGCTGTGACCTTGACATGGCCCCATTCCCACTCCACCACATCCCCTGTCACACACATGGGGACACACACACACAGATATACTCTGTGGCAATGTAATCCCCATAAATTCCAGATTCCTGTGCTGTTTAGCTGATCACTGCTTTAAAATAAATCTAAAAGACAGAAAGAAACACACTAAATCCTCATTTTAAATTTGCTGAGGTATTTTTAACTTTTATCTTCAAATATCTAGGACTTCAAAGTTTCTCTGTACATGCAGTTAAGAAAAAAGGCAAGCTAACATAGAAAGCATCAATAAGAAAAACAGAGTTTATTTGGCAATGGTGCAGAAATATGCTGCCTGAGGCTACTACTCATGAAAAATACATTAAAAAGAGAGCTCAGAAAAGCCTTCAACTATTGGGTAAAAGGATATAAAAGGCCTGGGTTTTTTTCACATTTGTAAATATTCGGGGAGATTTTTTTAAACTTAACTATGACAGAGATATCCTAGTCTATATATGTTCGGGGGCATTCCAGCAGCACACTCTTCGATTCTAAGAATGGATTGTCAATATTCCATATCAGTTTTCTTCATTTAAATAGCTAGTGGCAGCAGAAAACTTCAGTTTAAAGCTCACAGATTTTCCTATTTGCTGCTCTAAGAGCCCATAAACATATGTATCTTTGGAAAACTATCATGTGTTTTCAACTTCCTGAAGAATTCTTGTAAAATATAACTGAACCACATTACCCTTTGTCCTGAGCTTTTATTCCACTAATGGACAAATTGGGAGGAGGCTGAGAACAAATGTGCTATTAATTACCCAGATGGCTTTTTAATAGAACCTTGGATTATTCTTCAGCCACTAAACACTGTCCAGAAATTTCTTAATAATGCTGGTGTGCAAGGCATTCCTTCCAGGAGAATAAAGATCTCATTGACTGGCAGGCTCAGTTATGTCAGGTTACTTTAGGAGACGGTAGACAAAGGGTAGGTATTGTATAGACCAGAGAGAATGACAGACCATATCTGAGCTGCCCGGTCTCCCCAGCAATGACAGATTTTCTAATTTACTGCAGATTCTCACAAAACTGGGTGGTCAGCTTTGCAGAGAACCAACAGTGGGTCTATTGATTCTGGGTGGGAGCAACATAATTCTGAATTAACCTGAATTGATTCAATACAACAGAGAGCCTCGGTATTGGATTAAAATTAGGATTAATACATTAAATGTTAGGTCAGAATGTTAAGTCCCAGTGCTGAAAGACCTACATGAAGTAAGTCAAAGCCATTACAGAAAGATATTTTAGCCAGCAGATAATTTGTACTTTTAGACCTTAGAAATACATCACTCAAAATCCACTGGCACAAATGAAGATTTCTATGATACAGCATGTTCTGTTACGGTTTTGTGGGGCTTTTTTTTTTCTGCTTTGGTTATAAACAATCATTTTGAATGTGTGCCCTTTAAGTTCATCATATATATATATATATATATATATATGATGACAAGAGAGAGAGAGAGAGAAGCTTTCATCTGACACAGTAATGGTTGTTAGACAGCCTGGCTCATTTTATGTTCCCGCTTTCGTAAAATTATCTCGCCAGAGGCAAAATCTGCTGCTTCGGGCTTTCCAAGTAGACAGCAATTAACTTTCACTGTGCTCTTTTGCAGACGTACGCTTCTGTTAAATCATGAAGGATGCAAACTACCATTTTGAATATGTTTTCCCAACTACGAAATGAATATATTTATATTTAGGAAAATAAGAATAAATCTAAATACCTTGCAGTTTCCTGGAGTCATTATTTTAACAAAAATTTTAAACCCTCTTAATTTTCAAACCGTATTAATATATATATATATCCAAATAGCTCTGCCTACCAAAAGGAGTATGAACATTCGTTGCAAAATACAGGTCCTAGTGCATCTAAGCAAAACAGTTCCCAAATGAGCCGAGGGCAAACTAAAGTATTCAAAAGCACTAAAACTAAATGTGAGACTTTGTTGGAGCATGTATTTTCTTAAATATTGATATTTAACATCACTTTGCTACCTTCCTCTCACTACATACATTGTCTTACCTAAAAGAATAAGATAAAAGAGTGAAATGACCTTTAACACGTATCTAACACATTAAGAGTACTTTTTCATTTTAAAAATGAGATGCTTATACTTAAATCTTAATAATTTATAAAATACACCTTTTAGTCTTCCTCTTTCTTTTGACCTTCCTCTGTTCTCTTTGCCATGTGATCACTCTAAAATGCAATCAATAAGGGGATTTTTAATAAATTTAAGAAGACTGTTGTCAGCATCTTTCTGTGTAACTTATCAGATTGTCATTTAAAGTACCCCTTATTAGCAATCATAATGGTGGGTCCATGCTGCTTTCATTTAGGCAAGATATACACATTCAGGTCTTCAGATGGACCTAATCTTAAGTAACTTCTGATTTATAGTTTCGGTTTGGGGTTAACCTGCCAGGGGCTCTTTGCCAAGTCTTACTAACTGAAAAAGAGTTTCCATTTCCATTTTCCATTTTGATCCAAGTTTGTTTTCCCAATGCTGCCTCCTGCCTCTATTTCTAGCACCTGCACACTGACCCCTGGTGGCGGAAACCAGACCCCCACAAAATCTCTTGACCTTCAAATTAAACCTCTTTCTGGCTTTCAGCTGAAAAAGGGTTCAGCTGCCTTTCCCGAAACCCTCTGTATTATTAGTAAAACCCATTGCTCTTGCATCCCATTCTCAGAGTCCTGCTGGGTAATTCAGTTAATTAATCTAACATAAGTTGTGAATGTGAACGTCCATTCCCTTCCCTAGTATTGCAATGTTTTACATCAAAAAAAGGTTTCATACATACCTAGACAGAGGAAAAGCTTTTGAGGAGGGGAACTTCGCAGCCAAATCACATCACAGAGGTCTCCCATTCAACATACTCTCAAGACAGACCTGAACCTGTAGTTGTCTAATAAGAACAAGAGCTTTAGAATCAGACTTCATTTTAATCCTGACTTCTTGGTTTACTAGCACTGTGGTCAGACAAGTAACTTGACTTCCTGAATTCTTAATTGGCCTATCTGTAAAATGAAGACAATGATATTTTCCTCTGAAAGGTTGATGAAGGGACTATATAAGCAAAGTATCTGGAATATAAATTCTCACATAAATGTTTGACATTATTCTTTTCAATGGAAAGATGGGATTGCATAAATCTGATTATCTCATTTTTGCTTCAAAAACTAAGTATTCAGGACATGAAAAATATAAATGAGATAGGGGGACAAAAGGACAAAAATATTTGAGGTCAAGATTATCCACCCAAAATCAGAGTCCTGGAGGTAAGATGTCTAGTGTCTGGTACACATTTGGAGAACTACAGCAGGAAGTACAACATGGTATGCCTGCTTTTCAGTTGTAGTAAGTCTGAGGCTGCTGAGTGTAGCTTCCAAAAGAAGTCTTTTAACACCAAATCATATTTCTAAATAAGCCCAGAGAACAGGCAACTCTGACAAACGCACAAGTGTTCAAGAGATGTTTGTTTACACAGACATCCTCTGACACTGTAAATAAAATAATAAGAATGCACACTCCTTTGCAGCAGTCATAAAAGTTAGAATGGAGTTAGGTCGTGTCTAGATGCCTTTGATCAAAAAACAGGGATTAGTGGTTGCTGAATTTACTAACACAATTTTCTTTTCTTTTCTCCAATTATTTCTATTTCCAGCCTCACTTTTAGGATTCAGTTACAGCATCTTGCACTGCTTAGTCAGCAGACATGTGCCATTTGGGGATGCCATGATTCCCCTTTTTCAAAATTAAATTTTGAAGCCAGAAGTGTCAAGTTTCATTTCTCATTTAATGTAATTCTATGAGACTTTAGTCAGCATTATAAGACCAAGTCAGGACTCACTGATTGTCATGTTTCTGGGCATCAAGCATACAATGAGTCATGCTCAAGGTCTTGCTATTAATTATTTTCCCTTGCACTACCTACTACAAGCTTTTATCAGTTAAATAAATAATTATAATAAAACATGGAGAGATACATGCTAAGATACATAAAAAACATACAGTTTAGCTAGAAAGATTCAATATACACAAATTAACAATAATAAAGCATTCGGGTATAAATTATACCAAAACATCATTGTTCAGTTCAGTTCAGTTGCTCAGTCGTGTCCGACTCTTTGCGACCCCATGAATCGCAGCTCGCCAGGCCTCCCTGTCCATCACCAACTCCCGGGGTTCACCCAAACTCATGTCCATCGAGTCGGTGATGCCATCCAGCCACCTCATCCTCTGTCGTCCCCTTCTCCTGCCCCCAATCCCTCCCAGCATCAGGGTCTTTTCCAATGAGTCAACTCTTCGCATGAGGTGGCCAAAGTACTGGAGTTTCAGCTTTAGCATTATGAGTCCTTCACTGTAACACTTAAAAAATTTTTTTTATTTTGTATTGGGGTATAGCTGATTAACAATCTTGTGATGGTTTTAGGTGAACAGTGAAGGGACTCAGCCATACATATACATGTATCCATTCTCCCCCAAACCTCCTCCCATCCAGGTTGCCACAAAACATTGAGCAGAGTTCCATGTACTCCACAGTAGGTCCTTGTTATTCATTTTAAATATAGCAGTGTGTACATGTCCAGGGCTTCCCCAGTGGCTCAGCGGTAAAGAACCCTCCTGCAATGCAGGAGATGCAGGAGACATGGGTTTGATTCCTGGGTTGGGAAGATCACCTGGAGGAGGGCATAGCAACCCATTTCAGTATCCTTGCCTGGAGAATCCCACGGACAGAGGACCCTGACTGGCTACAGTCCAGTGGGTTGCAAAAAGTTGGACTCTACTGAAGCTACTGAGCACACACACACATGCCCATCCCAAACTCCCTAACTATCCCTTCTCATCCTTCCCTCTGACAACCATAAGCTGGTTCTTGAAGTCTGTGAGTCTATTTCTGTTTTGTAACTAAGTTCATTTGTATCATTTATTTTTAGATTTCACATATAAGGGATGTCATAGGATATTTTTCCTTCTCTATCTGACTTCACTGTAACTAACACTTTTTAATCATTAAATGTTCCTTAAGAAAATAATCTGGGGACTTCCCTGGTGGTCCAGTGGATAAGTCTTAGTGCTTCCAATGCAAGAGGCTGGAGTTTGATCCCTCATTTGGAAACTAGATTCCACATGCCACAGCTAACACCCAATGAGGCCAAATACATTGATTAGTTAATTTTTTAAAAAAAGAAAGAATAGAATCTGCACCAAAGGCTACACCGGGAGATATTTTCTCTTCCTGTGTTTATTTCACCTCATGTTGAATTCCCAACAGGTCAGGATTTAATAATAGCATCCATCATAGGTGGCCATGCATTTGCAATTTTCTGCAGTGTCGGAAAAGTTCTTTTTATTACAAGACAGGCTTAATTGTAAGACTGCCTGAAGACACAGACCCCAGGGGACAATTTTATAGAGAGATTTCTGTGCATCTGCTTGAATGCCAGGGGGATGGAATACAAAGGGACAACCTAATCCCTTTCTTCTGAAGCTCATGCTAAGTGAACATTCTGATCTCTTCTCTCCTCAAACTCTTCCTTACTTGCTGCAGCTAACTGGTCATCCCCTCACAGAGAGGTGGCTTCTGGGAAGAGATGGAACTGTTGCTGAGAGGAAACAAATTCCTCCTTCAGCCCAAGCTATTATAAGTTGTAAACTGAGACTGCGGGGAACAGAGATCATAAAAAAAGATGAGGCGTGATCTTCGTAGGGAAGATCTGTAGCCATGGTAAATTTTCCCTGCCTGGAGTAAGAACTGAAAACTCAGATAAGACCCCAAGCTCTCATTTTCTCTTTTTTCCTGGGTACTTTTTCCTCTTATAATTTTATATCCTTAATATTCTCGAAGAGATGATTTGTTCTTTTTTAACTCAGAGTTTTCCCATGTTTGCTAAATTCTTTGTTGTCTGGAACAACCTCATTGTTTTTCTCTTAGGCTAGATGATTCTATTTTACACTGTTTACTAGGATACCATCTGATTATAAAGGTGGATTTATTCTCCTTGTAATAATTCTGTAACAGCTTCTTCTTCAGATGAAAATCTGGTTTCAGTGTAGCTCACTAAGATGAAATATACCGAACTGAGGGGGAAATAATTCTCTCATTCTCTGAGAAGTACAAGTTTCCTGTGTATACATCAAAGATGAATATTCTGCACAAAAACTCAAAAAAATGTTGGTTTTATGAATTATGCAAAGTCTGGACAATTATGAAACATTTTATTTACTCTTTTCAGAAAATACTCAGAAGTACAATTCTGAATTATTAAAAGTACCAATGTGTGCCAATTGATAAGAAAGTTAACCAGAATTTAACTTTACTAAAAATACTTTTCCTACCAAAGGAAAAATAAAAATCTGAAAACAGCATTCATTATAGTAACAAAATTATCAAGTTTCAAAATCAGACTTTAACTTAAAATGCCATTTCTTTAGTTCTTGATATCTGAAAATTTTCATCGGTCTTTATCAGGAAATATGGTACCCAAATCTCCAAGGTTCTAGCCCAGGATTTTAACAATGCAGCTTCACTTAGAAATTTTTTCCTCAAGGTCTGTTAATCACATAGTAAAGACATAAGAAAGCAGATTTTGGTAAAGAAAGACCTATAACCATTCATTACTATTCAAAAGAAAAAAATCTTTTGGCAGTTGGTGACATTATTAAAATGTAAATATTAATACTTTATTTTGATATCACTTTGTATTCAGCCAAATATTCACCTTTTAAAAAAACTGGCTTCAAAAAAATTGTCCCAGTTTTCCCTTAACATTTGAATAAAAATATATGTTAATTAAAATGAAATCCACACACTCCTAGTTTATTCCTCCTAATTTTTCAACACTTTTTCTTTGGAAGATCATCTGGCAGCCAAAAAGCCTTAATCCATTACCAGATTTGGTCATTTAATTATTAAATTATATTTGGCCAATAATTATTAAATGATAAGTTTGGAAAACTGACACCTGTAGATTTTAAACACTTTAATGAATGAATAAATGAATGAGTGAATAAGTAGGCGACAATTCAAAACCATCCAGATAATACTTAAATAAGGTTCCTAAATTCTATAATGGTATGGACCTAACAGAAGCAGAAGATATTAAGAAGAGGTAGCAAGAATACACAGAAGAACTATACAAAAAAGATCTTCATGACCCAAATAACCACGATGGTGTGATCACTCACCTAGAGCTAGACATCCTGGAGTATGAAGTCAAGTGGGCCTTAGAAAGCATCATTACAAACAAAGCTAGCAGAGGTGATGGAATTCCAGTTGAGCTATTTCAAATCCTAAAAGATGATGCTGTGAAAGTGCTTCACTCAGTATGTCAGTAAATTTGGAAAACTCAGCAGTGGACACAAGACTAGAAAAGGTCAGTTTTCATTCCAATCCCAAAGAAAGGCAATGCCAAAGAAATTGAGGAATTAATGCTTTTGAACTGTAGTATTGGAGAAGACTCTTGAGAGTCCCTTGGACTGCAAGGAGATCCCCCCAGTCCATCCTAAAGGAAATCAGTCCTGAATAGTCATTGGAAGGACTGATGTTGAAGCTGAAACTCCAATACTTTGGCCACCTGATGTGAAGAACTGACTCATTTAAAAAGACCCTGATGCTGGGAAAGATTGAAGGCAGGAGGAAAAGGGAATGACAGAATGAGATGATTGGATAGCATCACTAACTCAATGGACTTGAGTTTGAGTAAGCTCCAGGAGTTTGTGATGGACAGGGAAGCCTGGCGTACTGCAGTTCTTGGGGTCACAAAGAGTTGGACATGACTGAGTGACTGAACTGAACTAAATTCTATCAGTAAGTAATGATTGAAAATTTTATACATGCTCTACACCCTAAACTAATACAGTGCTGTTATGACAATTTCATCTCAATAAAAATGGGGGAAAAAAGAAAATGTTAGCCCAGTGCCAAAGAAAACCTCTCTTTCCTTCAAGTATTAATTTAGCCAATATAAATACAATTTTCATACATTTTCTAGGCTCTATTATAAATTCCCATATGTTCTATATAAGTCATTTTTGAAATGTAAATCTCTCCAAACTTAGTAATAATGCACATATTTACTAAAAGTATGAAAGATATTGGCAAAATGAAACTTCACATTTAAAATGGGAATATGGGAGAAAAGTTGCTAAGACTTATAAGCTGGCCACAGGATGTGAATCTAAACCTCCAACAACAGCTACCATCTACTAAGAGCTTATAATGTGCCGGGCACTTTGCCCTATGCACCATGTACATTATTTTGTTTAATCCTAATGAAAACCCTAAGAGGTCAGTAATACTTCCATACCCATTTTGCAGATTTGAACACTGAAGTTTAGACATATTGAGTAGCCAATTCCAGGTTTCACAGTTGGTGAGGGGAGCCCTGGTTTAAACCTCAGGATTTTGAGTGTCCACAGCTGGCAGCCTTAAGTATTCTTAAATGACACGGCAGTGGGGAAGACAATGAAAGTCACAGAACACAGCTGTCACTGCAACAAGCAGTCAGTCCCTGCTTGTGGGATTTTCCCAACCCTCTCTGCCATTTGGACTATTGCTCTCTCCTTTGCCTGCGGGCTGTTTTTAGGTTACCAAGGAAGGTAAGTAAGAGATTAATGTCAAGGCTCCTGTAAAACATAATGCCATAAAGGGACTCTAATCTGAATCCAGATTTTATCCAGGCAGATCATAGAAAATGTTCCTAGGGAACCACAAAAGTCAAATACAGTTATCAACTATGATCACTTTTTAACTAGCTGCAAGGTGATGTGTCTCTAGGATACAAGGAAGCATCTAGTGTCTCTACGACCCTAGGACTAGACTGATTGCACCGTTACAGCAAGAGCTTGTTTAAGACACTTTCTTAACTTACAGAGAAACTAGGCAAAGTCATAGATAAAAACAGAACGGCTCAAGAAGCGCTTTAACCAGATGAAAAAAACAAAACCCTTTTCAATGACAGAAATTATGATTTAAGAGCACCAGGTGTGTGGCTTCTTTTCTAGGTAGCAGTTAGAGAGTTTGGGAGAAAACATCATTCCTTTAACAGTGGATATAATTACTGTGATTTCCAGTCCACAACTTGTATGCTTTCATTTCTCCAGGCTGCCCCCCAAGAAAAACAAAGTGAATATCTAATAATCACGAACTGAATGTAGCTCAATTATAGAACAAAAGCATCTACTGGTTTTGTGGTTAGACAGACAATTTATCAAAGGGAGATTCATACCTGAGTCTGGAGAGAGTGATGACTAGCTTTCCATGGGGGTAGCATTTGGAATTACTCCGGAGACTTGTATAAGGAGAACCTGGAAGTTTTAAGGCCATTATCAATCAGAACCACTTTCACATCTAGTTTTGAGATCAGAGGAGACACTCAATTTCCAAGAAACTCAGTTCCTTCACTTGGGGTTTCTAAGCAGTAAACCTCCCTCATCAGATTGACTTGGCCACAAATTCCAACTCAGATTTAGTACTTTGTTTTCTTAAGGAAGTGTATTCCCCTCCTCAGAAGCTCTGTCTTCCATCACTTGTTCTGGAGTGATTGTGTTTGCTTTCAGTTTTGTTGACAGGATAAACCTGCTCAGGACCAAACTCAGAAGCTTGCCTCAGACCATCTCATATCTGGAGATGACCTTCATTTTCTTCTCTCTAGATACAAATCTTGCATGCATGCGTGTTAAGTCGCTTTAGTCATGTCCAACTATTTGCAACACTATGAACTGCAGCCCACCAGGCTCTCCTGTCCATGGGATTCTCCAGGCAAGAATACTGGAATGGATTGCCATGTCTTCCTCCAGGGGATCTTCCTGACCCAGGGATCAAACTCCCATCTCTTACATCTTTTGCATTGGCAGGCAGGTTCTTTACCACTAGCACCACCCAGGAAGCCCCAGATACAAACACAACATATCCCTAAAAACAGTTCAAGTCCCCCTTTTTTTAAATCAAAACTCTCTCTGATAATTCTCAGGTGAAGTATTTGCTTCTTCCCATGACTAACCTCCATAGCATTCATGTGGAATCATCATGTGTTTCCTGGCACAATTAATAATTTTTATGTCTTAACATCATAATTTTACTTAAATTATTACTTTTTCTCACTGAATGAATTAACAGACAACAAAATCAATCAAAATCCTCCCCAAATTGCACCTGCTTCAGTGACTTTCACACAGTATCTGTTCAGTAAGTCAGAATCTGAGTTCTCTGTAGAAGACAGCTCTTTGTGCTGTAGAGACTGGGCTTGGGTTGACACTCTTTAAATTGCAACCTGAAGAATCCAGATAAATGATGAAATCTCAGTCCAGCTGCTCAGAGTTAATCCAGGGGTTGGGAGGACTCTAGGGAGCTGGGTTAAGACTGGTTACTCCTCCCCCCTATTAGGATGTTTTATAGTCAGATTGTTATGAATTGTTTTTATTTCCCATAAGGAAAACTACTTTTACAAAATAGATTTATGTGTACCATATTTGGGGCTTCCCAGGTGGCACCACGGTAAAGACTGCACCTGTCAATGCAGGAGACGTAAGAAAAGCAGGTTTGATCCCTGGGTCAGGAGAATCCGCTGGACAAGGGCATGGCTGCCCACTCCGGTATTCTTGCCTGGAGAATCCCATGGACAGAGGAGCCTGGAGGTCTACAGTCCATAGGGTCGCAAAGAGTCTGACATGACTAAAATGACTTAGCATGCATGTATATACAATCTTTGGTATCTATTTTCCCTGAATCAGTGTTTTCAAGATCTGCCACCACTGGGGCTTTCTCTAACTATAGTTAACTTCAGATCCTGGACTTGTCTTTAGGTTGGACTTGGGCAACATGTTGAAATTAGAAAATAATAAAGCTGATGGTTGCTCAAAAAGTTAAACATAGATTTACCATATGACTCAACATTTCCACACATGTATATGTTTCCAAAATTAAAAACAAGCATGCAACTACTTGTACACAAATGTTCATAATAGCACTGTTCACAGTAACCCATATATCCACCAATGGATAATGAATAAATAAAATGTATTAGGTACCTAAGATGGAATATTGCATGCCAAGTCACTTCAGCCATGTCCAACTCTTTAGGACCCCATGGACTGTAGCCCACCAGGCTCCCCTGTTCATGGGACTCCCCAAGGAAAAATACTGGAGTGGGTTGCCATGCCCTCCTCCAGGGGATCTTCCCAACCCAGGAGTCAAACTCTTATCTCTTGCAACTCCTGCATTGGCAGGTGAGTTCTTTATCACTAGCACCACCTGGGAAGCCCAAGATGGAATATTACTCAGCCTTGAAAAGGGATGAAGCTTTTTATGATAGGTGCTATAACCTGAAAAGTATTATATTAAGTCAAAGGTATCCCCACAAAAGGTCAAAAGGTCACATACTGTATAATCCCATTTGTATGAAATATCCAGAACAGGTAAATATGTAGAGATGAGAAGATTGGTAGCTGTCAAAGGCTGATGGGAAGAAGATAAGCAATGATTGCTTAACAAGTAAAAAGTTTTATTTTGAGGTGATGAAAAATGGTTTAGAAGTAGAGGTGGTGGTTGCACAACATTGGGAAGGTATGGAATGCCACTGAATTATACACATTAAAGTGGTTACTGCGATGTTGAATGGATTTCACGTCAATAATAAAATAACAGTTGGGAGATTGGGATCAACATATATATATGCTACTACATATAAAATAGGTAACTAATGAGAACCTACTGTATAGAGTTCCCTGTGTATAGCACAGGGAACTCTATATTCAGTGCTCTGTGGTTACCTAAATGGGAAGGAAGTCCAAAAAAGAGGGGATATATGTACAGGTATAGCTAATGCACTTTTCTGTATAGCAGAAACTAACATAAAATTAGTAAAGCAACTATATTCCAATTAAAAATAAATTTTTAAATAATTAAAAATCAATAATAATAACAAAGTTTGTCTGGTACCTACAGTTCCTATTGCCCAAGATACTATAGTAGGAGGGGGAAGGAAAGCCTCACTTAAGCAGGGGAACCTTTTTGGAGACTTTATATTGAAGCCAAGACCTGAAAGACAACTAGGATTTGGCAAAACTAATACAATTATGTAAAGTTTAAAAATAAAATAAAATTTAAAAAAAAAAAGAAAAAAAAACATAAAAACTTATAAAAAAAAAATAAATAAATAAACTAAGTAAGGAAGGTAGAGATAGATGGGGAAAAGAGAAAAGGAATCCAGGGAGATATTGTCTATCTGATGATTTAACAATATAATATTGACATAAATTATTTCTCCTTTCCCATAAAATCAAATGAACAAATATGTTTTCATCATCTGCTATTTGTGGGGAGCCATGCTAGGTGCTGGGAGAAACAGACCAACAAAAGGCATAGCCTGACAAGAGAAATAAAATTAGCCTTTATTGAGCAGCTCCAACATGATGAATACTTTACATGTGCATATGTGCTCAGTTGCTCCAGCTGTATCCAGCTCTTTGCGATCCCATGGACTGTAGCCCACCAGGCTCCTCTGTCCATGGGATTCTCCAGGCAAGAATACTGGAGTGGGGTGCCATTTCCTTCTTCAGGGGAACTTCATGACCCTTCTTGACCACTGAGCCACTGGGGAAGCCATATTTTACATGTATTATCTCAATTAATCCTTTAAACCGATCAAAGCAATAAGTGTGATTAATCCTGTTAACTTGTCCAACATTGCACAGCTTCTAAATAGAAAATACAAGATTTCATCTAAGTGTGCCTGACTGCAGGGTCCACCTTCTTGCCACTACAGCAGGACATAATTAGAGTGGATGGAAGCTGAGTAACTTGCTAAGATATCAGTGGATAGATGTCACAAAGTTGAGCACAATGCTCCCTCCAGATGGAAGGACCTGGAAAAAACTGGGGTCAGATCTGGAGAGAAATAAATGGCCCAGATCCCAGAACCACAAAGTGGAGGCAACAAAGAAAAGGCTTGGACATGAACTGTCCCTGAAACTTCCCCAACCCCCCATTGTACTGAGTGGAGGGAGCCTCTTCTCTGCACTGGTCCTTACCCCATTAGAGCAGTCCACAAATTCAATGCTTGGTTTTATATTTTTATTCATGTCCCAGTTCTACCACTTAATAGCTTTGAATAAATTACAGAAAGGTGTAATTCTCTGTGTCTTGGTTTACACATCTAAAAAACTAGAATAATAGTAAAAAAAAAAATCTGGATTAAATGAAAACATATTATACAAAGGGCTTACATGTCAACAATACACACTGCTGCTACTGCTGCTAAGTCACTTCAGTCGTGTCCGACTCTGTGCGACCCCATAGATGGCAGCCCACAAGGTTCCCCCGTCCCTGGGATTCTCCAGGCAAGAACACTGGAGTGGGTTGCCATTTCCTTCTCCAATGCATGAAAGTGAAGTCGCTCAGTCGTGGGTCCGACCCTCAGCGACCCCGTGGACTGTAGCCTACCAGGCTCCTCCGTCCATGGGATTTTCCAGGCAAGGGTACTGGAGTGGGGTGCCATTGCCTTCTCTGCAACAATACACAAGTGCTCAACAAATATTTTTGTTCTGGATGTTGTTGTATTACTATTTCCTTGGCAAGAATTCCCAGCTTCTCCAAAGCACAGACCGTGTCCTTTTTCTTAATCTCCAGCCTCTAAAACAGAGGTTGGAGCACAGTCAGTAAACAGCAAGTTCTGAGTCAAGGTAGTGGTGAACCTAGCACTATATTGGCTAGGGAGATTCTCAAGACCCCAGTATCCCCTAAAATCTCACTCTTGTTGTGAACAAAACTGTAAGATAGAGATGTCAGTTACCAAATATTTATTGAGCACCTACAATCTGGAGGGTCCAGCACTAGGAATACAGGGCTTTCTAAATTGCCAGGATTACACTTAGTCCACGTGGTTGATTTATCATTCAGTTCAGATGGGGAAATAAATAAGAATACACACACTTGCACAGCCTCAAGAGAAATACCTGTGCAGTGTCAAAGTTCTGGCTATCATTACAAAGAAAACATTGCTACTCATGTACAAAACAAACTATGATCCATTAACTCAGCACAGAAGTCCTTTTTGGCTCCATAAAAGCTGGCACCCAAGCAAGTTTTGTAGTCACGCTGCCAAAAAATACCTGGCCAATACATTTTAACGTCCTTCCTTGCTTTCTCTCAGACATATTTCAGTAATTGCCTGTCTGCAGGTACAAGATGCTTACAGGAAGTGATTAATCTTTCATGAGACTATTCTACTATTCCTTAATGCAGTATAATAAAAGCTCAAAGGGACAGCCACAGTCATGTCAGTGCATGCTTTAAGGAAAGGAAGTTTTAATGGGAGGTAAATCTGATCACACGATAGTGGTCAATGATGAAATCTCTCTTTTGAAAGAAAGCAACCCAAAAGGGCAAATCTACTCCCTGGGGCAGCGGGGGGGAAGCCCACCTCTAAACCTAAAACCTCTTTTTCTCTGGTTGGAGGCCAGATGGGATCCTCGGACATCATGAAACACTACAACTGGAAGCTGAATGGTTTGTCTACACCCAGCCCCCCACACATAGACACTGGAGATGAGAAAGGCTCTTGTTTGCTGTCTGAAGCAGGTGTGGTTGGACTAAATGGAGAGAAGATGTCCAGCTGGAAAAACCCATCAACCAGCTGCCCAGGCCCGTCTGCTTAGATAAATACCACCTGTTACTAAACAGCCAGAGAAAAATTAGTCCTGTGCTAGGAACCTGCCACTTCTCTGCCTATTATGCTGAGGCTTTTGTGTCTTTTCGACATCCCAAATCCCATGAGTGTCTCAGAGCGATGGTCATACTTGTTGCGCTTAATTCTATTCTGGACAATGACAGATGATTTTGGAGCTTTAGATTAAAGCATTTTCTGGGGGCCAAGAGCACATATGTGAGAGAATAATAAATAACACCTATCAGAAGAGGTCAGTGACTCCAAAGGCACTTTTTAACTCAAGTGCCTCACTGGTCTGTGGAGTCCGGCCTGTGTGAAGGACGGCGCATGGCCCCATCTCCCGAACCCTGTGGCCTCTTCCTCGCTGCTCCTCAACTGAACCAGTCTTCTCTTGAGCACTGAGTTTGATTAAATACACACATGCGCATGTACACGCCAGTGGTAAAGAATCCACCTGCTCATGCGGGAGATGCAGGTTTGATCCCTGATCTGGGAAGATCCCCTGGAGAAGGACATGGCAACCCACTCCAGTATTCTTGCCTGGAGATTCCCATGGACAGAGGAGCCTGGCAGGCTACAGTCCATGGGGTCACAAAGAGGTGGACAAGACTTAGCAACTGAACAACTACAAAACACACACTCACATGCAGACACTCCTGTGTTCATGCTACTCCCATAACTGTCATGTCCTCTCCTGAACTTTCCAAATCCCACTCTTTAAGACTCAAATAAAATCCCACTGCTTCTCCTGGAGTCTTCCCCAAAAATGTTAGCTGAAAATTACTTTCTCTGAATGCTACTACACTGACAGTCCACAAAGTACATTTGGTCACTTTGAATGGTTCCCAAGTAAATCTCATCTACCCAATGAAGGGAGAATAAAATTCATCGCTCTGAGGCTTAGCCCACCATCCAACACAAAGTTAGGCCTCTAGCACCTCAAGAGATGTACCTCAACTGAAACAACACTGACCTCAAAAGTTTGGAGGATGACAGAAAGACAAAACACTAAACTAGAGATCCTACTGGAAAAGATTTCTAAAGATTTTTGACTCGGATCAATGTTCTGTGAGCCCTGGACAGGTAGCCAGAAGGCTTGGGACTGAATGCTGGTTTTTCAGTTATTAACTTTATGATTAATTAATTCTAACAATATCAATTTCTTTACCTGTACAATGGAACTCACAAGTCAGGGGACTATACCGGAAAGCTCTGAGAAGGCAATTCTTACTATAGTGTTCATATTCATTACCAAAACCACGCATTCATGGTTCTTGAGAAAACTGCACAGTTCCTTCAACATCAAACAGATTAGAACAAACTAACTAATTTTTCTAGACTGACTATTTTTTAGGCTTCAAAAACTTGGCGGACTCTGAGAATCACCTGGGGACTTTATAGATATGTTTTGCCCAGGACCTTCACATTTGTTTTGCCCATTATCTGACTCGTGAAAAGTTATTAGGATTATAGCTTTTAGAAATATGTCTTAAACTGTAATAGACACCTTGATAATGACTTTTAGTGCTATTCAACTTAAAAATAGGTGCTAGCTCCTAAATCTTTCTTAGACTCAAAATCTATACAGTCACATACACATACATATGCAGGAGGTTAAAGTTGTGTGTGTGTGTGTGTGTGTGTGTGTGTGTGTGTGTGTGTGAATTTCCTGGAGGTATGTGCCATAATTACCCAGTATTCCGGAACCTCTCATGTATCAATTTATCTTTGTAATCTGATCATACACTGCAGTCAGGGTATGTCCCATTTCTATTCCACCACAAAGTTCACTCATGTTTGTAAAATAATTACTCTAAGAAAGAAGACAGTACATTTCAAAAAGGAAAAAAAAAAACGTCACATACCAAGAAAAAAGACAAAATCAGAAGTGTGTGAAACTTACTTTTTAAGGAAGTAATTTGGGGCACTTTTCTACCCTAGAATCCATCCAACTCAAGCCGCTTTGAGCTGAGAATACAGGCAGTCCTAAGAAAGCTCTCAATCCAGGGCATTTTGTCCCTCAGCTGGGCAGGGGTCAAAGCAATCAATAGTAGTTTAGACTAAACAGGAAGAAAACCAGCTCAATTAATGTGGCAGATGCACAAATGGTCATCACATTTAGAAACAAGGTAAGTTTGAAACAAATTTAGTTGCTATCATTGTTGCGATTGTTGGCTAATACATGTATTGTTGGCTAATACATGCGGATAAATACTGCATCTTCCATCCCTTTTAAATGTATCTAGTAAACCCACAAGACTTCCAGTCATTGTACTGCACATAAGTTTCCCACAGAGACTTCATGAAAATCAACTCAACCTCTTTTTAAAACTTATCCCAGACATAGCTTCTGGTACAGGGGAAACCAAACATCCCTTGCCTGCCCCTCCCCCCACCCCCCAGTGTAAGGAAAGCCACTAACTCTTTCACAGGAGCAGATTGTTCCAACTTAATTGAATGAAGTAAACTTGGGGAAATACCTGACATTGCCAACTTGACCTCTGCTAAGCCTTTTGAACTTCAATCACTGTCCTCCAACACAAAGCCTTCTATTAGGCTTTCAGCTATTTCCCCTGATTACACAGGTAGCTTACCTTAAGGATTCCATGGTTTCAGTTATCATTTCTAACCTGATTGTGAGACGAGTATTATTTCCGTGCTGAGTCTTGTGACTAAGCCTGCAAAGGAATTTTCTGGTTTGATTGAGTAAAAAGCATCTCATTTCAGTTTCTTATCCACCAAGATCCAATAACTTATTCTAAAGAAAAGAAAATAGTTTTAATTTATGAGAACATAAGTGAAAAAGCTCAAACGAATAACGCTAGTCAGAAACTATCCAAAATCATAGTCTTTGGTGTTTCATGTTGATTTTAAAATTTAGAATACAATTTATAATACAGGGCAATAAAAATGAAGATTGTTCCCAATAAACAAAGTGCAAATGGTAAAAACAAAACAGCTTGAATTTCTCAAATAAGTAGAATTAGTATTCTCTTCTATCTAGTTCCCTTAGAGAAGAAGGAAAAATTGAGGTTAAGGTTTGAAATATTTTGAACTAATTACCCACACTGGCAAATAAAAGGTGCTTATAATCTGGGAGTAAAGATATGATGGCAGTTATTTTAAGAGTTTAAATATTTTTAACTATATTTAATAGGCAGTTATTTTCATCCTATCTGAGCATCTATTTTTCTTCTTCTTGACCTACAATACATGTTCCTTTCAGAAATATACAGAAAACTATTAAATATTTCAAAATAGTTAGAATCATCCAGTTCTTTATTACAAAGTAAAACAGAATTTAATTTGTCCTCAGCAGACTGTCAGTGATTAAAAAGATTGCAAACAGCCAGTTCCAGCAAACATGGGAAAATTATACAAATACAAATATACAAATAGGTGGGAAAAATATACAAATTTTGTGGAAAGTAATTTGGCTGTCAATATCTATTGAAATTTGAAATGTGTATACCTTGTAAGGCTGTTCATTGAAAAAACATGATAACAATAGCAAATATAGGAGGAAATTAAATTAGGGAAAAAATAAAATTAATAAGGGAATGGTTCAGTGGTAACAACATACAGTCATCAAAGAGCTAAAAAGTCCTGCATGAAATGACCTAGAAAATGTCCATACTATAGTTTTAGTAATTAAAACTGATTCTAGATAAAAGCATTTAATAATATTCCAGTTTAGGGTATCAAATACATATGCACATAAAGTAGAAACCTAAGAAAGATGAATGATATATATCAAATAGCTAGCCAGTTTTTAACCCTGGGCAGAGAAAGTGTAAGGTGGAAGTCTCTAGCTTCTTATTTTATAAAATCCAAACATAAATGGAAGGATAGCAGGTGAATTCTATTTATTTTTCAACATATTTGGAAATATTTTCAAATTTAAAAAATATTCAGAAGTCAGAAATCTATATTTCAAGAAATATATTTAAAAGTATTCTCATCATCTACAAAATAAAACATCCATGAAATAATTGACCTCTTAATTTAGGGAGAACTACATTTGTTAAAATGAGTTACGTTGACTTGGACTCTTTTCCTTTGCCATTTGTTATAATTGGTTTCCAGTCACTCTAAATATAATAAACATGACTATTTTGTTTCTTTTGGTATAACTGAAGTACAAATTTGCTGAAGGAATACACACATTGCTTGTGTTATAAGTTTACATGATAATTGCAAGAGTTGCCTCAAGAAACTTTATTATGTTGTTTGGCCCACTGAATGGAAATTATTTTAAGTGGAGGACTTAAGGATAGAGTATCACAATATTCCCAATGTGTTTTGACTATGAGTTGTTTTGTTTTGCTTTATAAAAGAAAACATTGTATTTATTGATTCATATACTACTGAAATAAAATGTGCTTAGTGGCTCAGTCATGTCTGACTCTTTGTGATCCCATGGACTGTAGCCTGCCAGGCTCCTCTGTCCATGGGGATTCTCCAGGCAAGAATACTAGAGTGAGTTGCCATGTCCTCTTCCAGGGGACCTTCCCAACTCAGAGATTGAACCCAGGCCTCCTACATAGAAGGCAGATTCTTTCCTGTCTGAGCCACCAGGGAAGCACACTGAAATAAAATAAGATTGTCATATAATAGGTTTGGGTTTATAATTTCCGAAACTATATATCTTGTTCCCAAAGTGCCTAAATTTCTTATCAAACCAAAAATGTGAACATTAGCCAACCAAACAAGCTCACATAGCCTCTTAAGTGCCCTAGAGGGATGTTAGCATTGGCAAGAAAAGTGCATATAATCTACTTCTTCTGCCACAGGTGCCTGGAATTTCCTCGCAATTCCATCCCATCAGAATATCAGTTTATTGTAGACCAGCAATACCCAAGCCAGCAAGAGTCTCAGGCATGCATGCTCTTCTCCTTTACTTTTTTGACTAATAACTGCTTATGCAGCCTTGAGAAATTTAACTTTTCTGAGCCTTGACTTCTCATGTGCAAGATAGAAGTAATATTATCACCATGAAGGTTTACTGTGAAAATCAGGTGAGCATGTGGCTTAGAACAGTGCATGCCTGTGTACCAAATTGCTTCAGTGGTGTCTGACTCTTTGCACCCCTACTGACTGTAACCCAGCAGGCTCCTCTGTCCATGGGATTCTCCAGGCAAGAATACTGGAGTGCACTGCCATTTCCTCTCCAGGGGATCTTCCTAACCTAGGGATTGAACCCACGTCTCCTGTGGCTCTTGCATGGCAGGCAGGTTCTTTTACTGCTGAGCCACTGGGGAAGCCAGCTTACAACAGTATGGAGCTCATAATAAGCACTCCAAGGATAGTAGTTTTATTATAATTAATAGATATTAATGATAGAAATACTGAAATTAAGAACTGTACCCTACTATGATGTGAATGTAGGGCAATAAACCCCAATCTCTAAAGAGTAAAAAAAAATCAAGTCTGAACTTTCAAAATGAAGATTTCTGGGCCCCACTCACCAAAGATTCTGATTCCTCTCAGCCTGGGATTAGTCATAGGAATCTTCCTTTTTCACAAGTACTGCAAGTGATTCTGACAAGAAACAGTGTTATGGGAAGAAGAATGGAGGACCTTCAAGGAAGAAAGAGAAACAGAATACATGTGCCCCCTCCCAGAAAGTCCTTGTACTTCACTCACATTAACTGTTCTGATTCTGAGGCCAAGAAATCTTCTCCCAAATCTAACTTATATTTGTGTTGTGTCAGGAAGAGAAGAATCAGAATGGTTCTCCTACTTCATCTCCAAACATCTCTGACCACAATTTTCTTCAGCTTTGATAACAGTGTATCACAACCCAAATGCCTTGGTGCTATTTCACTGTCTTCTTCCTTTGGATTTCCATTAGTGTTGGTTCCTTTTGACACTACTGGTGTAGGATCAGGAAATTGGGATGATGTGGACTCACACCTTTAATTCCTATGTACTGATCCCTCAATCTAAAAGCATTCATAGTTTCATCAGAACTTGGGATTCACATCAGCCCCCATATCCCCCATGTCAGATGATGGGGGAGCCGCTCATGTGCCCAGTTTGCCCATAAAGCACCCTTACTCTTCTGCTGAACAATGAACCTAATGAGTATCTTGCTCCCAGACAGAAGGACCCAGGTTTTAAGGTGCCTAAAAGTGTATTAGTGTTAGTTGCTCAGTCGTGCCCAACTTTTTGCAAACCCATAGACTATAGCCTGCCAGGCTCCTCTGTCCATGGGCTTTTCCTGGCAAGAATACTGGAGTGGGTAGCCATTCCCTTCTCCAGGGGGTCTTCCTGAACTAGGGGTCAAATCTGGGTCTCCTGCATTGCAGGAGGATTCTTTACCATATGAGCCACCAGGAAAGGAAAGCCCTGAAACCTATGCTATCTAGAGGTTTGCTCTTAAAGCATACCAAAAAAAAAAAAGGAAAATCCTCACCTTTCAGATACGTATATATTCATGTGGATTCAAGGCCAGGGCTCCTCTCAGAGCCTTAGACATTGTTATAAATTGTTGTGTATAACATCTCTATTCATAGGAAACTCTACCCCCAGTGACACTGTATTTGGAGATAGGACGTTTATGGGGGTAATTAAGATCAAATGAGGTCAAAAGGGTGAGGCCTTGATCTAATACAACTGGTGTCCTTACAAAAAAAGAGAGACACACCAGGGATGCACATACACAGACAAAAGGCCATGAGAGGACGCAGACATAAAGTGGCCATCCACAGGTCAAAGAGAGAGGCCTCCAAAGACATGACCAGGCTGGCACCTTGATCTTGGACTTCCAGCCTCCTGAACTGCTGCTGCTGCTGCTAAGTCGCTTCAGTCTGACTCTGTGTGACCCCATAGATGGCATCCCACCAGGCTCCCCGATCCCTGGGATTTTCCAGGCAAGAACACTGGAGTGGGTTGCCATTTCCTTCTCCAGTGCATGAAAATGAAAAGTGAAAGTGAAGTTGCTTGGTCATGTCTGACTCTTCGTGACCCCATGGACTGCAGCCTACCAGGCTCCTCCGTCCATGGGATTTCCCAGGCAAGAGTACTGGAGTGGGGTGCCATCGCCTTCTCCGCCTGAACTACTAGAAAACAAATTTCTGTTGTTTAAGCCACCAACCTGTGGAATTCTGTTGTGGCAGCCCTATAGAAGACAGCAGAAATGGTTCATGCAACTGAGGGCCCTGAAGCTACTATATCACTAGCTCCTTCCTACAGCCTCCTCTCCTATCAGGCAAGCTGAATTTCCCATCCCATTATAGCCAACTCTGACCACTGGTTCTCCAGGTATGATAAACATCAGTTCAGTTCAGTTCAGTTCAGTCACTCAGTCGTGTCTGGCTCTTTGCGACCCCATGAATCGCAGCACACCAGGCCTCCCTGTCCATCACCAACTCCCGGAGTTCACTCAAACTCATGTCCATCGAGTCGGTGATGCCATCCAACCATCTCATCCTCTGTTGTCCCCTTCTCCTCCTGCCCCCAATCCCTCCCAGCATTAGTCTTTTCCAATGAGTCAACTCTTCACATGAGGTGGTCAATGTACTGGAGTTTCAGCTTTAGCATCATTCCTTCCAAAGAAATCCCAGGGCTGATCTCCTTCAGAAGGGACTGGTTGGATTTCCTTGCAGTCCAAGGGACTCTCAAGAGTCTTCTCCAACACCACAGTTCAAAAGCATCAATTCTTCGGCGCTCAGCCTTCTTCACAGTCCAACTCTCACATCCATACATGACCACTGGAAAAACCATAGCCTTGACTAGACGGACCTTTGTTGGCAAAGTAATATCTCTGCTTTTGAATATGCTATCTAGGTTAGTCATAACTTTCCTTCCAAGGAGTAAGTGTCTTTTAATTTCATGGCTCCAGTCACCATCTGTAGTGATTTTGGAGCCCAGAAAAATAAAGTCTGACACTGTTTCCACTGTTTCCCCATCTATCTGCCATGAAGTGATGGGACCAGACGCCATGATCTTCGTTTTCTGAATGTTGAGCTTTAAGCCAACTTTTTCACTCTCCTCTTTCACTTTCATCAAGAGAACATACCCATCCTCAAAAGTCTGGCTTAAATATTATAGTCTATGAATTCTTCTCTAATCTTCCCAAATGAAATATATTTTTCTCTACTCCATAACCTGTCCCACAGATATCTGCACTCCTATTATTGCTGGCTTTATTTAATTCTTTCTTATATTGTTATCAGTCAGTATTCACATAATACTATCATATTTATGCTATCATTCATAGCTATTAATATCTACATTAATTCACAATAACAATATTCACTTATTAACTAGCCATTTAAATTCCTTGTGGGAAGACAGCATGCTTACTTCCATGCCTAACACAACAATTTGCACACAGGAATCCATGAACAATTGTTTATTGAATTGACTGATATCTAGAAAAAGCCTTAAGGTCTTTAGCAAATAGAACTAAGTTAATTATCTATGTATATATGAAAGTGAAGTGAAAGTTGCTTAGTTGTGTCCCACTCTTTGCAGCCCCATGGACTCTAGACTGCCAGGCTCCTTCTGCCCATGGAATTCTCCAGGCAAGAATACTGGAGGAGCTTGCCATTCCTTCTGCAGGGGATCTTCCCAACCCAGGGATTGAACCTGGATCTTCTGCACTTCAGGCAGATTCTTTACTGTCTGAGCCATGGGAATGTTCCCTATGTAGGTATAATAGGTGCCTTTAGAGTATATTCATAAAATCAAATAATTTTATATGAAAAAGATCTTAGAGACGTTTTTTACCAGTTTTTATTTTACCTATTTACCAAGCATCACCTAGTGAATTACTAACAGATTTACTCTACATGACAGACTAAAACAGAGACCTCATGAATCCTAGGCTTCATCCTCATTCCACCAAGCAACCTGGCCAGTCATCCAGACTCGATCAAAAACTGTAGATGAACACATCC
Source organism: Bos taurus (assembly GCF_002263795.3). Taxonomy (NCBI): domain Eukaryota; kingdom Metazoa; phylum Chordata; class Mammalia; order Artiodactyla; family Bovidae; genus Bos; species Bos taurus. The sequence continues at coordinate 34,518,934 of NC_037341.1, read as the reverse complement.
AGCTATTTTGGAATCATTTAAAGAACACTGTGCCAGCACAGAGCAATGTCCAGATCATGCTTTGGCTTCCACTGGAGATCTTCCTTTAGGGACTGAATGCACAGGTCTCATCAACTCAAGCATGGTCATTTAGATTGTCATTGTATTTTTCACTGTAGTTAAATAAATTGGCATTCTAATTGTTTTAACTTAAACTTGAAGCCAATTGCAAACTTCTTGGAACTAGTTCAACCACTGTGGATATTTATTTAAACTTGAGAAAGAGAATTTCCTGCACTCCTAATTCAAATATTGCAAAGTCCATTAGGCAGGGTAATTAGCGTGCATCCAGCCAAACTTGGAACCAACTGGTCAAAGTGAATACCTGATTTAGTCTCCGGGTTTAACCCTTCACTTCTTCTTTGCAAAGATAAAAAAAGCTTTGATGATTATGCTGTTTGGAATATGAACTACAACATTCTGAATATACCCCAACCATCAGTTCCTCCCCAGCGGGTCTCTGAATCTAAGCAGTGATGACAGCCATTAGATAGACACTGCTAAAAATGACGTGCTGACGAGAGAGGATTTATATCCCATTACCAATCCCCTGCGCCATGCCATGAACCTTCAACTAGACATTTTATCATATTGGTTGCCGCTCTCTGCATTTTCTCTAATTTGTCTCTTTTTCAACATGTGGTATCCCAAACTAAAAGCAGTTGAAATATGTTCAGGCAAGACTAGTGCCAAGTCACTGGAAATATTTTTTTTCTGGTTCAGAACATAATGCTTCCATTAATACAGACTGATATCACTTCAGACTTCCCTGGTGGCTCAGACAGTAAAGCGTCTGTCTACAATGTGAGAGACCTGGGTTCGATCCCTGGGTTGGGGAGATTCCCTGGAGAAGGAAATGGCAACCCACTCCAGTACTCTTGCCTTGAAAATCCTATGGATGGAGGAGCTTGGTGCAGGCTACTATCCATGGGGTCACAAAGAGTCGGGCACAACTGAGCAACTTCACTTTATCACTTCAAAAGGATTTGAGGGATCTCTCTTTTTAACAGATCAAGGAGGGGGTTGTTGACTTTAGCAGCTCTCAAAATATGCTAAGGCATGGAGCAGCAACCTACAAACAATAAAGTGGTAGGTAACTTTGAGAGAGGTGAATTATGTTGTCCTTTGGTAGCCCCCAGCCAAGTCTTCTCAAGTGGCTGTCCATCCTCCAGCTCCACAGCCAGCCCATCTCATCTATATATAACCTAATCTTAACCAGAGAGTGTGGAAAGTTAAAGTCTTTGTAGATATAGGAATACATTCTCTTACACTGCCCCACCTACAACCCACACCCATGAACTCTTAGGTTTCTACATTTTCAATGTGATTCTTGAGAACAGGAAAGAATTCAAAACCAAAGCAATGAAGTTACTCTATGTACTGTGAGGTCATATTTCACTTGGGAGTTGGGTTTAAAGTTAGTGCAAACTACAAAAACCAAGCTGAGTCAAAATCATCTCTGGAAATCTTTTTTTTTTTTTTTTTGGCCACAAATAAGACCTTTTGTCACCATTAAAAAGGCCTGCATTTTAAACAGATTCTTGGACTGGGGACTCATATCCATCAGTTTGTTTAACTTTAGCACCTGTCTCATCCCCAGCAGCTTTTCCAGAACTACTAACTTCACCATGTAGTTCCATGAGTTTTCCCAATTCAAACTTGGACTTCTTCAGCATTTTTACTTTTCTAACAAAGGCATCGTAAAGCAGATAGATTGGCAAGCCTTTTCTATGTCTTTTCCAATGCTGTCTGGAATCAATTTACGGACCACTTCTTTGAAGTCACTTGTCTGCACCCGTCAGGCCATGATTATCGTCATCTCCATGTGAATCTGGCATACCTGCTGGTGCTGGACATGAGAGGTCTTCCGAATGTGATTACTGTGTTTCTTAGTAAAGCCCACACAGGACAGATGAGGCAAATAACAATTGGTAGTCTTGACAACAAGGTGAGCTTCAGTCATGGTCTACCATTGTTTTGACCATGGAGCACGTTTTGTCACAGGTAGATCTATCCCATGGAAACTAGTCAGGTAGTTTTTGCCTTGAACATCCTCCGTAATTAGATTGAATTTTCTAAAGGCAACTTCATCATTCTGCAAATCAGCGAGATTCACTTCAGAAATACAAGTGTGTGGTAATCAGATTCAATTTTGGTTCCTTGAGTTCTCATGACCAGTGTTTTCCCAGAATAGCTGGTGTTTTCACATCATACCAATATTCTTAGAAAATGGGGCAACCACTTTCTTCTTGGCTTTCATAAGGCACTTTTTCTTGCCAACCAACATGATGCTGTTCAGAAGACCAAAAGGGCTAGAAATCTTAAGGGGCTGTGGTAGGCAGAATTTGGAAGACGACCTCCTGAGAGTCCTTTTCTGGTTATTCAATCACACACCTATCTGACTACCATTGTGAAGGGATTTTTTGCAGGTGCAAAGCCCCTAATCAGTTAGATTTTAGATACAGAGAGTATTGGGGTAAGCCTGACCCAATTGAGAGAACTTTGAAAGCAGAATATTTGCTCAGGCTGGTATTAGCAGGGAAATTCAGAGAGACTGAAAGAACCACACAGATTTGCTTAAGCCATTGCTGGCTTTCAGATGGAAGGGAGGACCAGAGATTGGCCACTATCTGCTGAAAGTGACCCCTGGCCAACAGCCAGCAAATAAACAAGGACCTTAGTCCTACAGCAACAAGGAACTGAAGGCTGTCAATAACTTGAAGTGAGCCTGGAAGCAGATTCTTCCCAAGCCTCTAGACAGGAGCCCAGCCAAGCCAACACCTTGATTTCAGTCTTTTGAGACTCTAAGCAGAGAAACCAGCCAAAATAGCCTGTATTTCTGACCTAAAGAACTGTGAGCTAATAAGCAAGTATGTGCAAACTGCCAAGTGTGTGGTAATCAGCCGAACAAAATGAAAAACGAACATTAGTCTATATAACAGCATGAGGCTGTGCTGTTTAAATTACTTTTTATTAATTTAAATTCCTCTGTCACACTAGCCACAAATCAAGCACACCATAGTCACATGTGGCGACTTGCTACCATATTGAACACTAGAAACCACAGGACTTGTTCATCATCACAAAATGTTCTATTGGACGGAATGCTCTGAAAGATCCAAAAGAATCAGTTTTGGCGGCTTCCCTGGTGGTCCGAAGGCAAAGACTCCATACTCCCAACACAAGGGGCCAGGGTTCCATCCCTGATCAGGAAACTAGACCCCATATGCTGCAACTAAGAGCTTGTGTGCAGCAACTAAAAATCCCTCATGAGTGCAACTAAGACCCAGAGCAGCAAAAATTATAAATTAAAAAAAGAAGAAGAATCAGTTTTCTTATAGTTTTAACCCAGATTAATATTACTTTCATAGCACTTACCATGAACATCCTATTGCAAAATTCAGACTTAAATTGAAGAAAGTAGGGAAAAATCACTAGACCATTCAGGTATGATGTAAATCAAATCCCTTATGATTATACAGTGGAAATGAGAAATATATTCAAGGGGTTAGATCTGATAGACAAAGTACCTGAAGAACTATGGATGGAGGTTCGTGACATTGTACAGGAGGCAGGGATCAAGACCATCCCCAAGAAAAAAAAATATAAAAAGCCAAAATGATTGTCTGAGGAGGCCTTACAAATAGCTAAGAAAAAAAGAGAGGCTAAAGGCAATGGAGAAAAGGAAAGATGTACCCATGTGAATGTAGAGTTCCAGAGAATAGGAAGGAAAGATAAGAAAGACTTCCTCAGGGATTAATACAAAGAAATACAGGAAAGAAATATAATGGGAAAGACTAGAGATCTCTTCAAGAAAATGAGAGATACCAAGGGAACATTTCATGCACAGATGAGCACAGTAAAGGGGAGAAATGATATGGACCTAACAGAAGCAGAAGATATTAAGAAGAGGTGGCAAGAATACACAGAATAACTATACAAAAAAGATCTTCATGACCCAGATAACCACGATGGTCTGATCACTCACCTAGAGCCAGACATCCTGGAGTACAAAGTCAAGTGGGCCTGAGGAAGCATCACTACAAACAAAGCTAGTGGAGGTGATGGAATTCCAGCTGAGCTATTTCAAATCCTGAAAGATGATGCTGTGAAAGTGCTGCACTCAATATGCCACAAATCTGGAAAATTCAGCAGTGGCCACAGGACTAGAAAAGGTCAGTTTTCATTCCAATCCCAAAGAAAGGCGATACCAAAGAATGCTCAAACAACCACACAATTTCACTCATCTCACATGCTAGTAAAGTAATGCCCCAAATTCCCCAAGCCAGGCTTCAGAAATACGTGAACTGTGAAGGTCCAGATGTTCAAGCTGGTTTTAGAAAAGGCAGAGGAACCAGATATCAAATTGCCACCATCCGCTGGATCATGGAAAAAGCAAGAGAGTTCCAGAAAAACATCTATTTCTGCTTTATTGACTATGCCAAAGCTTTTGACTGTGTGGATCACAATAAACTATGGAAAAATCTGAAAAAGATGGGAATACCAGAGCACCTGACCTGCCTTTTGAGAAACATATATGCAGGTCAGGAAGCAACAGTTAGAACTGGACATGGAACAACAGACTGTTTCCAAATAGGAAAAAGAGTACATCAAGGCTGTATATTGTCACCCTGTTTATTTAACTTATATGCAGAGCACATCATGAGAAACGCTGGGCTGGAAGACACATAAGCTGGAATCAAGATTGCCGGTAAAAATATCAGTAACCTCAGATATGCAGATGACACCACCCTTATGGCAGAAAGTGAACAAGAACTAAAGAGCCTCTTGATGAAAGTGAAAGTGGAGAGTGGAAAAGTTGGCTTAAAGCTCAACATTCAGAAAACTAAGATCATGGCATCCAGTCCCATCACTTCATGGGAAATAGATGGGGAAACAGTGGAAACAGTGGCTGACTATTTTTTGGGGCTCCAAAATCACTGCAGATGGTGATTGCAGCCATGAAATTAAAAGACGCTTACTCCTTGGAAGGAAAGTTATGACCAACCTAGACAGCATATTCAAAAGCAGAGACATTACTTTGTTGACAAAGGTCCATCGAGTCAAGACTATGGTTTTTCCAGTAATCATGTATGGATGTGAGAGTTGGACTGTGAAGAAAGCTGAGCACCGAAGAATTGATGCTTTTGAACTGTGGTGTTGGAGAAGACTCTTGAGAGTTCCTTGGACTGCAAGGAGATCCAACCAGTCTATGCTAAAGGAAATCAGTCCTGAATATACATTGGAAGGACTGATGCTGAAGCTGAAACTACAGTTCTTTGGCCACCTGATGTGAAGAACTGATTCATTGGAAAGACCTTGATGCTGGGGAAGTTTGAAGGCGGGAGGAGAAGGGGACGACAGAGGATGAGATGGTTGAATGCTATCACTGACTCAATGGATATGAGTTTAGGTAAACTTGGGAGTTGGTGATGGACAGGGAAGCCTGGTGTGCTGCAGTCCATAGGGGTCAAAAAGAGTTGGACGCGACTGAACAACTGAACTGAACTGAATATTACTTTAAGCCACAAATATTACATTAATTGCATTTAAGGACCATGTGTAAGTAAAATTTATATCTTTAATGCTATAGATGAGATGGTTGGATGGCATCATTGACTCAATGGACATGAGTTTGAGCAAACTCTGGGAGATGTTGAAAGATAGGGAAGCCTGGCATGCTGCAGTCCATGGGGTCCCAAAGAGTCAGACACAAGTGAGCAACTAAACAACAATAATGCTATAGTCACATTTAGCCCTGTGAGATGCTCTCACCATGGAGAAACAGAAGGGAACTAAGACTGATCAAGGAAAACAGATTTCTCCCTTCCATTTCCTGCTCACACTCAGATACATAATCAATTTTTGGAATGGTTGGTAGAATCTATGCAGAATACATCATGAGAAACGCTGGACTGGAAGAAACACAAGCTGGAATCAAGATTGCCAGGAGAAATATCAATAACCTCAGATATGCAGATGACACCACCCTTATGGCAGAAAGTGAAGAGGAACTCAAAAGCCTCTTGATGAAAGTGAAAGTGGAGAGTGAAAAAGTTGGCTTAAAGCTCAACATTCAGAAAACGAAGATCATGGCATCCAGTCCCACCACTTCATGGGAAATAGATGGGGAAACAGTGGAAACAGTGTCAGACTTTATATTTGGGGGCTCCAAAATCACTACAGATGGTGACTGCAGCCATGAAATTAAAAGACACTTCCTCCTTGGAAGGAAAGTTTTGACCAACCTAGATAGCATAATGAAAAGCAGAGACATTACTTTGCCAACAAAGGTACGTCTAGTCAAGGCTATGGTTTTTCCAGTGGTCATGTATGGATGTGAGAGTTGGACTGTGAAGAAGGCTTAGCGCCGAAGAATTGATGCTTTTGAACTGTGGTGCTGGAGAAGACTCTTGAGAGTCCCTTGGACTGCAAGGAGATCCAACCAGTCCATTCTGAAGGAGATCAGCCCTGGGATTTCTTTGGAAGGAATGATGCTAAATCTGAAACTCCAGTACTTTGGCTACCTCATGTGAAGAGTTGACTCATTGGAAAAGACTCTGATGCTGGGAGGGATTGGGGGCAGGAGGAGAAGGGGACGACAGAGGATGAGATGGCTGGATGGCATCACTGACTCGATGGACGTGAGTCTGAGTGAACTCCGGGAGTTGGTGATGGACAGGGAGACCTGGTGTGCTGTGATTCATGGGGTCACAAAGAGTCAGACACAACTAAGCGACTGATCTGATATGATCTGAACAATCATATTCTGAGCCATCTTGGAAAAGAGAACAAGCTGGAACTAACTTTGGAGTCTGACAGTTTGGCAGAAAGGAAACTGTGGTCATTCAATCCCAAGCCCAGGGAAGTCTAACCCTGGCTAATAGTGTAGGGATACTGTAGAGGAACAAACCAAGGGTGAGCACCCAGGCTTGAAGGTCACAGCGATTCTAGGTATCAATTAAAGTAGGGGTGGGAGGCCACAAAATTGCTTTCCTGAAAAGCAATAAGATTTTGACCAGTTATATCAGATATTTTTTCCATCTGCATACATTTCACAAACCTAAAAATAAAGAATCACATTTTAAGCCTTTTTTATTTTGCAACAGACACCTCCATCCCATGGAGTGTGCTTATGACTATGTCTGAAGCTATGGCAAGACCACACAGTCACATGTCAGGTGTCCCAATAAAAACCTGAAAATCGGATTTTGGTTTAAGTCCTGGCAGATAAAGAAAACACAGGAATTAGATGAAAGGCCAAACCAGGACTCAAGTCATACCAGAAAAATGGAAGGAGGGACTCGATAACAGGACCCTGGGAAGATGGGAAAAAATTGGGAAACTAGGAACAAAAGACCTAGTCAGATGGCCCTACACTGACATGTATCACTGATCAGGCCACAGACGCATTTTAACGGTCAGAAAGTCTACAGTTCAATGGGCTCTGGAGCTCAGTTCAATCTTAGTGACATACATGGGGGATAGCAGGCCAATTCCAGACCATTCTCCTTTTAAAAAGTGGAAACCACACACACACACACACACACACACACACACACACAGAAATATCATGGGGTATTTAAAATAGATATTTTTAAATATTTATTTAAAATAGATAACTATTTAAAATAGATAACCAACAAAGACCTACTATATAGCACAGAGAACTCAGTACAATATTCTTTAATAGCCTAAATGGGAAAAGAATTTGAAAAGGAATAAGATCCTTGTATGTTATAACTGAACCACTTAGCTGTGACACCTGGAACTAACACATCATTGTTCATCACTATGTCATTGTTTAGTTGCTAAGTTGTGTTTGACACTTTTTATGATCCCATGGATTATAGCCTGCCAGGCTCCTCTGTCCATGGGATTTCACAGGCAAGAACACTGGAGGAAGCCCATTTTAATCATTATCAGTTCAGTTCAGTTCAGTTGCTCAGTCGTGTCCAACTCTTTGCGACCCCATGAATCGCAGCATGCCAGGCCTCCCTGTCCATCACCAACTCCCAGAGTCCACCCAAACCCGTGCCCATTGAGTCAGTGATGCCATCCAACCATCTTATCCTCTGTCGTCCCCTTCTCCTCCTGCCCTCAATCTTCCCCAGCATCAGGGTCTTTTCCAATGAATCAGCTGTTCGCATCAGGTGGCCCAAGTATTGGAGTTTCAGCTTCAAGATCAGTCCTTCCAATGAACACCCAGGACTGATCTCCTTTAGGATGGACTGGTTGGATCTCCTTGCAGTCCAAGGGACTCTCAAGAGTCTTCTCCAACACCACAGTTCAAAAGCATCAATTCTTCAGCACTCAGCTTTCTTTATTGTCCAACTCTCATATCCATACACGACCACTAGAAAAACCATAGCCTTGACCAGATGGACCTTTGCTGACAAAGTAATGTCTCTGCTTTTTAATATGCTGTGTAGGTTGGTTATAACTTTCCTTCCAAGGAGTAAGTGTCTTTTAATTTCATAGCTGCAATCACCATTTGCAGTGATTTGGGAGCTCAGAAAAATAGAGTCAGCCACTGTTTCCGCTGTTTCCCCATCTATTTCCCATGAAGTGATGGGACCGGATGCCATGATCTTAGTTTTCTGAATGTTGAGTTAAGCCAACTTTTTCACTCTCCTCTTCACTTTCATCAAGAGGCTTTTTAGTTCTTTTTCACTTTCTGCCATAAGGGTGGTGTCATCTGCATATCTGAGGTTATTGTGATTTTTACTGGCAATCTTGATTCCAGCTTGTGCTTCCTCCAGCCCAGCGTTTCTTATGATGTACTCTGCATACTCCAATATAAAAAACAAATAAACCCCCCCAAAATGGAGAGGGTTTCCTATGCACCACAGAGCCAGTGGCCACCAGCACATGACCTAAGCCAGGAGGTACAGATGGTCACCACAGGCATCCTCAACTCAATGGACATGAGTTAGAGGAAGCTCCTTGGGAGATACAGGAGGCAGGGAAGCTTGGCAAGCTGCAGTCCATGGGGTCACAAAGAGTCGGACAAGAATGAGTGACTGAACAGCAAAATCAGGCAGCCAAGATAGGGACAAGCTGACACGGGGTGATAAGTCTGTAGGTGGAAACAGGAAAGGAGATGCCACCCCAAGGCTCTCCACTTCAGCAACAAAGAAGTTCTTCACCCAGCAGGAGATGGTCAATGATGCCCTCCTCTCTCCTCTGTGAGTCCTCCTTTCTACTCTGTAGCCCTCCCAGTGCTTTCTATTTCTCACTCATGGACACTTACCCTGTATCCACCTTGTGTTCAGTTTACTGTCAAATAACCCCAGCTCAGGATCTTATAGCTCTTTCAGACCAAGTTATTTGTATATGTATGAGATATAAATATGTATAGGGACATCTATCAATAACCTCAGATATGCAGATGACACCACCCTTATGGCAGAAAGTGAAGAGGAACTAAAAAGCCTCTTGATGAAAGTGAAAGAGGAGAGTGAAAAAGTTGACTTTAAGCTCAACATTCAGAAAATGAAGATCATGGCATCTGGTCCCATCACTTCATGGCAGATAGATGGGGAAACAGTGGAAACAGTGTCAGACTTTATTTTTGGGGGCTCCAAAATCACTACAGATGGTGACTGCAGCCATGAAATTAAAAGACACTTCCTCCTTGGAAGGAAAGTTTTGACCAACCTAGATAGCATATTCAAAAGCAGAGATATTACTTTGCCAACAAAGGTACGTCTAGTCAAGGCTATGGTTTTTCCAGTGGTCTTGTATGGATGTGAGAGTTGGACTGTGAAGAAAGCTGAGCGCCAAAGAATTGATGCTTTTGAACTGTGGTGTTGGAGAAGACTCTTGAAAGTCCCTTGGACTGCAAGGAGATCCAACCAGTCCATTCTGAAGGAGATCAGCCCTGGGATTTCTTTGGAAGGAATGATGCTAAAGCTGAAACTCCAGTACTTTGGCCACCTCATGCGAAGAGTTGACTCATTGGAAAAGACTCTGATGCTGGGAGGCATTGGGGGCAGGAGGAGAAGGGGACAAGAGAGGATGAGATGGCTGGATGGCATCACTGACTCGATGGAGATCAGTCTGAGTGAACTCCAGGAGTTGGTAATGGACAGGGAGGCCTGGCGTGCTGCAATTCATGGGGTTGCAAAGAGTCGGACAGGACTGACTGACTCTACTGAACTGAACTCAACTCAACTGAAGGACATCCCTGGCGGTCCAGTGGTTAAGACTCTGCACTTCCAATGCAGGGACTGTGAGTTCAATCGCTGCTCAGGGAACTAAGATTCCACATGTTGTGTAACCAAAAAATTAAAATTAAGTGTACAATTTGAAAAGTTTCAATCAGTTTAAAGTGTCTGTGTATATTTATATACGCTAAATTGCTTCTGTCATGTCTGACTCTTTGCAACCCCTGTGTACTGTAGCCTGCCAGGCTCCTCTGTCCATGGTATTCTCCGGGCAAGAATACTGGAGTGGGTTACCATGACCTCCTTCAGGAGATCTTCCTAATCCAGGGATCAAACCCGTGTCTCTTATGTCTCCTGCATTGGCAGATGGGTTCTTTACCACTAGCACCACCTGGGAAGTCCTATACATATCTACTTTAAATATTAGATACCAGGGCCCTAGTAGTAGTAGTAGTTTAGTCGCTAAGTCATGTCCAACTCTTGCAACCCCATAGACAGTACCCTTCCAGGCTCTTCTGTCCATGGGATTCTCTAGGCAAGAATACTGGAGTGGGTTGCCATTTCCTTCTCCAGGGAATCTTCCCAACCCAGGAATCGAACCCAGTCACCTGCATTGCAGGCAGATCATTTACCAACTGAGCTACAAGAAAGAAAGAAAGAAAAAGAAAGTGAAGTCACTCAGTTGTGTCCAACTCTTTGCGACCCCATGGACTGTAGCCTACCAGCCTCCTACGTCCATGGAATTTTCCAGGCAAGAGTACTGGAGTAGGTTGCCATTTCCTTCTCCTCCAGGGCCCTAGGAGGATATAGAAAATACAAACATATATAATACATACACATGTATATACATACATGCACAAAGGAAAGTGAAATTCCTAAAGTTCATCAACTTTCCTAAGTCCACACCCTTAATGAAAACATTAGCTGTCAAGCCCAGGTATCCCAGGTCTCCTGACGCCTAGTCTGGTGGTCTGGTCATGTTGCCTTCCAGCAGCTATTCTAAAATTTTCCAAGCATTTTCCCTTCATCCTCACAAGTTGGTGGGGCAGTCATCCACCACCAAAGAGAAGAAAACTGAGCTTAAGATTGGTCAAAATAAACAGTTAAGCTCGATGTCATACATTAGTTTCCTTAGAGTGAATTAAATATATTTTAAAAATACATCAAAATGTGTTTGGGGGAAAACTTTCATACTTTGACATCTCAGTAGATGTTTCATGAAAGAAGTGATGAAAGATCTGTTTTGGAAAAATTGGATTTAAAAAGGGAAAAATATTTTTTAAATTCTCAAATACTTTAATATCTAAGTAAGCAATCCCATGGACGGAGGAGCCTGGTGGGCTTCTGTCTATGGGGTCGCACAGAGTCAGACACCACTGAGCGACTTCACTTTCACTTTTCACTCTCATGCATTGGAGAAGGAAATGGCAACCCACTCCAGTGTTCTTGCCTGGAGAATCCCAGGGACGGGGGACCCTGGTGGGCTGCCATCTATGGGGTCGCACAGAGTCAGACACGACTGAAGCGAATTAGCAGCAGCAGCAGCAGCAAGCAGAGGGCAGATACACTGAAACCATAATCACAGAAAACTAGCCAATCTGATCACATGGACCACAGCCTTGTCTAATTCAATGAAACTAAGCCATGCCGTGTGGGGCCACCCAAGATGGAAGGGTCATGGTGGAGAGGTCTGACAGAATGTGGTCCACTGGAGAAGGGAATGGCAAACCACTTCAGTATTCTTGCCTTGAGAACCCCATGAACAGTATGAAAAGGCAAAATGATAGGATACTGAAAGGGGAACTCCCTGGGTCAGTAGGTACCCAATATGCTACTGGAGATCAGTGGAGAAATAACTCAAGAAAGAATGAAAAGATAGAGCCAAAGCAAAAAAAATTCCCAGTTGTGGATGTGACTGGTGACAGAAGCAAGGTCCAATGCTGTAAAGAGCAATAATGCATAGGAACCTGGAATGTTAGGTCCGGTCCATGAATCATGGCCAATTGGAAGTGGTCGAATAGGAGATGGCAAGAGTGAACATTGACATTCTAGGAATCAGCGAACTAAAATGGACTGGAATGGATGAATTTAACTCAGATGACCATTATATCTACTACTGTGGGCAGGGATCCTTTAGAAGAAATGGAGTAGCCATCATGGTCAACAAAAGAGCCCAAAATGCAGTACTTGGATGCAATCTCAAAAATGACAGAATGATCTCTGTTCATTTCCAAGGCAAACCATTCAATATCACAGTAATCCAAGTCTATGCCCCAACCAGTAATGCTGAAGAAGCTGAAGTTGAACGGTTCTATGAAGACCTACAACACCTTTTAGAACTAACATCCCCCAAAAGATGGCCTTTTCATTATAGGGGACCAGAATGCAAAAGTAGGAAGTCAAGAAACACCTGGAGTAACAGGCAAATTTGGCCTTGGAGTACGGAAGGAAGCAGGGCAAAGGCTAATGGAGTTTTGCCAAGAGAACACACTGGTCATAAAAAACACTCTCTTCCAACAACACAAAAGAAGACTCTACACATGGACATCACCAGATGGTCAACACCGAAATCAGATTGATTATATTCTTTGCAGCCAAAGATGGAGAAGCTACATACAGTCAGCAAAAACAAGACCAGGAGCTAACTGTGGCTCAGATCATGAACTCCTTATTGCCAAATTCAGACTTAAATTGAAGAAAGTAGGGAAAACCACTAGACCATTCAGGTATGACCTAAATCAAATCCCTTATGATTATACAGTGGAAGTGAGAAATAGATTTAAGGGACTAGATCTGATACACAGAGTGCCTGATGAACTATGGACTGAGGTTTGTGACATTGTACAGGAGACAGGGATCAGGACCATCCCCATGGTAAAGAAATGCAAACAAGCAAAATGGCTGTCTGGAGAGGCCTTACAAATAGCTGTGAAAAGAAGAAAAGTGAAAAGCAAAGGAGAAAAGGAAAGATATAAGCATCTGAATGCAGAGTTCCAAAGAATAGCAAGAAGAGATAAGAAAGCCTTCTTCAGCGATCAGTGCAAAGAAATAGAGGAAAACAACAGAATGGGAAAGACTAGAGATCTCTTCAAGAAAATCAGAGATACCAAAGGAACATTTCATGCAAAGATGGGCTCGATAAAGGACAGAAATGGTATGGGCCTAAGAGAAGCAGAAGATATTAAGAAGAGGTGGCAAGAATACACAGAAGAACTGTACAAAAAAGAGCTTTACGACCCAGATAATCACGATGGTGTGATCACTCACCTAGAGCCAGACATCCTGGAATGTGAAGCCAAGTGGGCCTTAGAAAGCATCACTATGAACAAAGCTAGTGGAGGTGATGGAATTCCAGTTAAGCTATTTCAAATCCTGAAAGATGATGCTGTGAAAGTGCTGCACTCAATATGCCAGCAAATTTGGAAAACTCAGCAGTGGCCACAGGACTGGAAAAGGTCAGTTTTCATTCCAATCCAAAGAAAGGCAATGCCAAAGAATGCTCAAACTACTGCACAATTGCACTCATCTCACACGCTAGTAAAGTAATGCTCAAAATTCTCCAAGCCAGCCTTCAGCAGTACATGAACTGTGAACTTCCAGATGTTCAAGCTGGTTTTAGAAAAGGCAGAGGAACCAGAGATTTGCCAACATCCGCTGGATCATGGAAAAAGCAAGAGAGTTCCAGAAAAACATCTATTTCTGCTTTATTGAGTAGAGGTAAAGCCTTTGACCGTGTGGATCACAATAAACTGGAAAATTCTGAAAGAGATGGGAATACCAGTCCACCTGACCTGCCTCTTGAGAAACCTATATGCAGGTCAGGAAGCAACAGTTAGAACTGGACATGGAACAACAGACTGGTTCCAAATAGGAAAAGGAGTACTGTCAAGGCTGTATATTGTCACCCTGCTTATTTAACTTATATGCAGAGTACATCACGAGAAACCTGGGCTGGAAGAAGCACAAGCTGGAGTCAAGATTGCCAGGAGAAATATGCAGATATGCAGATGACACCACCCTTATGGCAGAAAGTGAAGAGGAACTAAAAAGCTTCTTGATGAAAGTGAAAGTGGAGAGTGAAAAAGTTGGCTTAAAGTTCAACATTCAGAAAACTAAGATCATGGCATCTGGTCCCATCACTTCATGGGAAATAGATGGGGAAACAGTAGAAACAGTGTCAGACTTTATTTTTTTGGGCTCCAAAATAATTGCAGATGGTGACTGCAGCCATGAAATTAAAAGACGCTTACTCCTTGCTGCTGCTGCTGCTGTTGCTGCTGCTAAGTGGCTTCAGTCGTGTCCGACTCTGTGCGACCCCATAGATGGCAGCCCTCCAGGCTCCCCTATCCCTGGGATTCTCCAGGCAAGAACACTGCAGTGGGCCGCCATTTCCTTCTCCAATGCATGAAAGTGAAAAGTGAAAGTGAAGTCACTCAGTCATGTCCGACTCCTCGCGACCCCATGGACTGCAGCCTACCAGGCTCCTCCGTCCATGGGACTCTCCAGGCAAGAGTACTGGCGTGGGGTGCCATTACTCCTTGGAAGGAAAGTTATGACCAACCTAGATAGCATATTGAAAAGCAGAGATATTACTTTGCCAACAAAGGTTCGTCTAGTCAAGGCTATGGTTTTTCCAATGGTCATGTATGAATGTGAGAGTTGGACTGTGAAGAAGCCTGAGCCCTGAAGAATTGATGCTTTTAAACTGTGGTGTTGGGGAAGACTCGAGAGTCCCTTGGACTGCAAGGAGATCCAACCAGTCCATCCTAAAGGAGATCAGTCCTGGGTGTTCTTTGGAAGGAATGATGCTAAAGCTGAAACTCCAGTACTTTGGCCACCTCATGCAAAGAGTTGACTCATTGGAAAAGACTCTGATGCTGGGAGGGATTGGAGGCAGGAGGAGAAGGGGACGACAGAGGATGAGATGGCTGGATGGCATCACCGACTTGATGGACATGCCTTTGAGTGAACTCCGGGAGTTGGTGATGGACAAGGAGGCTGGTGTACTGTGATTCATGGGGTTGCAAAGAGTCAGACACAACTGAGTGACTGAACTGAACTGAAGCAAATACATCTACAAGAAGCTTGGTTATATGGTACATGGAATATTTTTCCAGTGAAACTATTACCATCTTGAAGACATTAGTGTTCCACAAAACATAGTTTAGGAAACACTGTCTTAAAGTTCAGAAATATCAATATATAATGTATATTTACAATCTATAAGAAAGTGCTCTGTATATCAGTCTGCAATTAGGGCCTGCAAATCTTCTCATCCATTTCAGGAATTCCTATCATTTTCTTTCACTTAGTTTGCTGCCTTTCTGGTCCAAATATTCATTGCTTCCCTTATTACTGTGCTCCATCCCTGTTTCTTCCTAATGGAAAGTGTTTCTTTATTATCATATCAGCCCATTCTGCATTTATTTGCACACTGCTTTTCCTCTCTTCCTCTCTTAGCTTACCTTCTCTTCCCCTAGTTGGCCCTGTCCATCCCCTTTTCTCAAAGAACACTAAGTATGCAATAGCTGCTCATGGTTTAGCTACTATGTGCATAAATCAGGCTTGTATTCTAGTAAACTTTCTCCTCTTATCCCAACTATATCTCTTTTTTAAGGTTTAAATTTTACCATATCAAGAATAAGGATCAATTTCATAAAGATATTATGCTTATAAACATTAACAGACAAAACCAAGAGCTTCCATTGTTATTTCTAGAATTGTGATCTGATTCTATCATCTTGGAACAGAGTATTCTGACTGCCACATGGATGGACATGGGAAAACTTATCCCACCTACCTTGACCTCTGCCTTTCCTACTACATCCTTGCCTTCATATACCCACCCATCCATTCTTTATTCTACACACTGAAGGAGGACTTCTATATCTACTGAGGGCTCCTTTTCTCAAGCATTGAAAATACCAAGATTAATAAGATATGGTGCCTATCCTTGAAGAGCACATGGTCTAGTCATAGGAGACAGGCATGTAAACCAATGACTACACACATTCTCATAAGTGCTATAAAAAGTACAGAGAGAACCCTGCTGGAGGACCCTAGAACCTTTTGAGGGTAAGTAATCTATGACCCCAGAGAAGGCAATGGCACCCCACTCCAGTACTCTTGCCTGGAAAATCCCATGGATGAAGGAACCTGGTGGGCTGCAGTCCATGGGGTCGCTAAGAGTCAGATACGACTGAGCGACTTCACTTTCATTTTTCACTTTCCACTTTCATGCATTGGAGAAGGAAATGGCAACCCACTCCAGTGTTCTTGCCTGGAGAATCCCAGGGACGGGGGAGCCTGGTGGGCTGCCGTCCATGGGGTCGCACAGAGTCGGACACGACTGAAGCAACTTAGCGGCAGCAGCAGCAGCAATCTATGACCCACCTCCCAGAGTAACGGAAATAAAAGCAAAAATAAACAAATGGGACCTAATTAAACTTAAAAGCTTTTGCACAACGAAGGAAACTATAAGCAAGGTGAAAAGGCAGCCTTCAGAATGGGAGAAAATAATAGCAAATGAAACAACTGACAAAGAATTAATCTCAAAAATACACAAGCAGCTCCTGCAGCTCAACACCAGAAAAATAAATGACCCAATCAAAAAATGAGGCAAAGAACTAAACAGACATTTCTCCAAAGAAAACATACAGATGGCTAACACATGAAAAGATGCTCAACATCACTCATTATCAGAGAAATGCAAATCGAAACCACAATGAGTTACCATCTCACACCACTTAGAATGGCTGCCATCAAAAAGTCTACAAAAAATAAATGCTGGAGAGGGTATGGAGAAAAGGGAACCCTCTTACACTGTTGGTGGGAATGCAAACTAGTACAGCCACTATAGAGAACAGTGTGGAGATTCCTTAAAAAACTGGAAATAGAACTGCCATATGACCTAGCAATCCCACTGCTGGGTATACACACCACAGAAACCAGAATTGACAGAGACACGTGCACCCCAGTGTTCACTGCAGCACTGTCTACAATAGCTAGGACATGGAAGCAACCTAGATGTCCATCGGCAGATGAATGGATAAGAAAGCTGTGGTACATTTACACAATGGAATATTTCTCAGCTATAAAAAGAACACATATGAGTCAGTCCTAATGAGGTGGATGAAACTGAAGCCTATTTATTATACAGAGTGAAGTCAGTCAGAAAGAAAAATACCAATACAGTATATTAACACATATACATGGAATTTAGAAAGATGGTAACAATGACCCTATATGCAAGACAGAAAAAGAGAACATTAAGAACAGACTTGTGGACTCTGTAGAAGAAGGCAAGGGTGGAATGATTTGAGAGAACAGCATTGAAACATATATATTACCATATGTGAAACATATGACCAGTCCCAAGTTCAATGCATGAAGCAGGGCACTCGAAGCCAGTACACTGGGACAACACAGAGGGATGGGATGGGGAGGAAGGTGGGAGGGGCTTTCAGGATGGGGGGACACATGTACAGCACACCTGTGGCTGATTCATGTCAATGTATGGCAAAAACCACCACAAAGTAATTAGCCTCCAATTAAATAAATTTTTAAAAAAGACATGGTGCCTATTCTCAAAGAGCATATAGTCCAGTCATGGGAGATAGTCATGTAAACAGATGACTACACACATTCTCATAAGTGCTATAAAAAGTACAGTCGGAATCCTGCTGGAGGATCCTAGAACTTATGAGGGTAAGTAATCTTCACAGGAAGTGCAACTGAAAGGACAAGAGACACAGATGGTTTTTGAATGAGATGATGTGACACAGGTTATAGGTTCAGTAAGCAGAGAGCATTTTCATGACTACCGCTGAAAGCTGATGTGGGCAGAAAACCTGAGGTTAAGTTTTCAGACTCCTGGCTTCAGGAGTCCATATTGAAACACAGTTTCATTAATCCTGCAATAATAAGTGACTTTAAAGCCTGTAAAGAATGAAGTGGTCTTATACAGTGAGATGACATATATTATTTGGTACTGTTTGGCCAGGTGCCCAGGGAATTTGGGGAAATGTAACTCCTTATGTGGAGATATTTCATTCTTTTTTTCATCTTTTTGCCCTAGGTTTTCAAGTAGACTTTTATGAATTCAGTGAGCCTCCTCAAAAGACATCCTTGAGGTGACCCTAGTGCAGAGAAACTTTTCCACAGTCTGTAAAACAGACCAGTGTAGACATGTACACAGGAGTTTGCCAAGTGGAGAAAGAAAAGAAGCAGAATTCAAGCAGAGGCACAGCATGAACAAAGGCACAGAAAAGGGATGGCTTCAGCATGTTCGGGAAGGACTGAATTCATTCAGGAAGCCCTAGTGCTATGCAGGGAGATGAGACCAGACAGACTGGTAAAAGCATGAAGGAGCTTGTAAACAAGGTCAGAAGTTTACTTTCTCCCTTATCAATATTAGGGAAGCCAGAAAAGGATTACAGCAAGAGGGTCACATGGTCAATCTTGCAATTTAAGAAGTAAATCTGGTGATATTTTAGAAGATAGAGCTCAAAACAGCTGGGTAGCTGAAAACATGATAAGGAAATGTTAATAGTCTTGGGAGGATGGGATTGAGAGGAGAAGACAGCCTGAACCAAGATAATTAGAAATGAAGACAAGGAAAGAGGCCACTTCATAGAAATACTGCTAAGAGAGAATTCTAGCATCCTAGAGCTATCTTGTACCAGCTTGCAAGGGTCAGTTATATATTCAGAAATTTTGTGAATTGGTTGTTAAACCATTGGTAGTTTGGTATCCAGAGAGGGCAATAGTATCCAGAGAGGGCAATGGCACCCCACTCCAGTACTCTTGTCTGGAAAATCCCATGGATGGAGGAGCCTGGTAGGCTGCAGTCCATGGGGTCACTAAGAGTCGGACACGACTGAGTGACTTCACTTTCACTTTTCACTTTCATGCATTGGAGAAGGAAATGGCAATCCACTCCAGTGTTCTTGCCTGGAGAATCCCAGGGACGGTGGAGGCTGGTGGGCTGCCATCTCTGGGGTTGCACAGAGTCGGACACCACTGAAGTGACTAAGCAGCAGCAGCAGCAGCTTGGTATCAGCAATGGAAATTGGCCACAGAAGTCAGCAAACACTATGAATTGGGGTTTTTAGTTTTTCAAGAGTCAGTGTAGCAGAGTCCTACATGGAGCTGAAAGGATGTGGATGACTGGATATAAGGAACAAGCAGGAGATACCAGATATTGTAGAGGCTGAAACTTTTACAATTTAGGGGATCCTCCTTAAGAAAAAGCATATAGACTCTGAATTCAAAATTCAGCATAAATAATGGACAGTACTCAAGAGGAAGGGGACATATGTATACCTATGGCTAATTCTTGTTGATGTTTGACAGAAAAAATTCTGTGAAGCAATTATCCTTCAATTAAAAAATAAATTAATTAAAAAAAATAATGGACAGTAGGAGTATTCCTGGAAGCCAGCAATAATTCAAATACACATGGAAGTGACTACAAAACCACAAAAAATATTCTGCTAAACCCAAACTAAATGTGTCCCCAACTCAACTTCCCCTTAGCCAGAAACTAAAAGTGCCCACAACCACTCCAACACCACTTCACATGACGGGAAGGATGTCAGAGAAGTCAAAGTGGAAAGAAACAGCAGTCTTAACCCACTGTGGTTAAAATGTCTTACATTTGCACATTTTACAAAAACATGCAACCATGTGAACCCCTTGCCAGGGCAGCTCTCAGAGTCTGGGAAAGGGTCCCTGAAGTTGCAAGAATCTGAAGCTTAACCTTGGTCAGTTTCACGGTGAATTTGCCTCTGAGGGCGAGAGGTAACACGAAGGTTCAGGAGACCAAGTGTGGATCAAATACTTCTGTCCAGTTCCACAAGAGACTCATGATGGCTGGATGCCTGGTGACACTACTATCCAAAGAGCACAGAGCATCCCTACTAGATGTCAGATCTCAGGGCTTTCCCTGATTGGTGGAGGAAGCCAGCACTATTCATATATCCCTGTTAACTAGTTATCAAGAACCAACCTTAAATGATAACCTTGTCAGCCCTGATAGCCCATTTCCAAAAGCACACCAGCTCCTTTCCCCCGTGGGCCCTTGTAGAGAGCCCTCTGGTCTTCAGCAGTGATGCTGCTGGAGGACGTCACGATGAGGAAAGGTGAAATCTGTCTAGCGCAAGCCAGAATAATCCATTCCAGACACATGTGTAATGCCGGGGAAACAGGTGCAAACAATTGAACCAGCTGTCAGCAAGCCACAGGGATCGCTTTTGATATCTTAATCGTGAGTTGATCCGTGAGCCACGTTGACAGCATCACTGTCATAGTTGACTGCACATCTGTAAACCTTTTTGAGTCTCTTCTGATGTCCGCGTGAGTCTCCAAAAAGCCTGACATCGAGAGAGACTTAAATTGAGCGTGATTGCCTCTGTTTCCGTTTTCCTGCCACGGAACCAGAGGGTTGACAAATGCCAATAATGGCTAATTTTCACTACTGTTTGTCATGTGCCACACAACGCAAGGGCAGAGAGCCAGGCCTGATTCCCTGAGAACATCCTGCCGTTGTTGGTTAAGGGACTGCTTATCCTCTCTCTGTTGAATAAGGGATTTTCCCAGTAGCCAATTTCAGGAGTTTTTAATGGATTTATCTCAGCCTCTTCATCTCATCAACAAGGTAGTACCCCATAATCAGCTGGGAAAAGATTCTGAATGGATGAATGTTTACATTGACAAAATGTCTTCATTCTACTTTCTATTCAAGAAAAATGTCACCACAATAATTAGCTCAACAGGTAATTAGTCCCAATACGGGCATTGGAAATCAGTAACATTATCTGTAGGGACCCATTAGCTAAGAGATTTGTCATAAGATTCATATTAAAACATTTATATTAAAATCTTTTCATGTACACTCTTATTCATTGAACACTTTGAAAATGAAGCTACTTTGTTTTAGCTTCTTTGAATTCTGTTTAGCAGTTAAAATTAAGTTTATCATGCTCACATTTTTAGAATTTTAATTTGGAGAGTGCAACATGTTTTAATGGAAACTCAGAGAAATCTCAGTGAAAATTCAGGCTGTTCCTATTCAGTCTGTGGCCTTGGGCAAGCATCAGTTTCTGCATCTATAAGACTATTGTGAAGACAATGAGAATATATTTAAAGGCCTTGGCCAGGGACTCATGTACAGTGAAGGTCAATAAATTGTAGCTAAGAAAAGCATGCAGAAAATGCTTATTTCACTTACTCTAGTGAGTTCAAATATTTTTTTTCTTGTTTCCTTCATTTCAAAATAATGAAAACAAGTACTCAAAAATGTAGACAAGTTCCTGGAAAAACATTGCAATCATTTCCTACCAATCTGAGATAGGTAAATGCAAAAATTTCCTTTAAATGTCTAACTTTTATGCATTCTTTCCCCTAAACTGTTTTCATTAGAAAACTGTGAACTCACTTAACTCCACATCATTATTTTTGGTGTTTTACCAAAAAAGAAGATGTCATATTTCATATCCACTCTCCAAGAAAAATCTCTAGCTGTTCAAGTTTAGCAATGTTCATTTTTGTGCCAATGCACCAAAAAAGTTCTAGTAAGTAAAGTGTTGTTTAATTTTCATATTATTTTTTGTGACTGAATGAAAAAAACACTTGATAAAAGTTAATAGAGGAACTTAATTTATGGTAAGTATACTTATAAGGTGAAATTCATCTTTTCACTTTTCAGTAAGTCTCATACCTCACATAATATTTTTAGACAAAATTTTGTCTATCACTAATGTAATATGTAGGGCTTCCCACGTGACTCACTAGTAAAGAATCTGCCTGCAATGCAGGAGACATGGGTTCAGTCCCTGAGTTAGGAAGATCCCCTGGAGAAGGAAATGGCAACCCACTCCAGTATTCTTGCCTGGGAATGGACATGAGGAGAGTGGTGGGCTACACAGTTCATGGAGTGGCAGAGAGTCAGACACGACTTAGTGATTAAACAACAACAATGTAATATTTAAGATTCTACTCTTAGGTACTCTGATAAATACAATATTATTTGG
Organism: Bos taurus; assembly: GCF_002263795.3. NCBI lineage: Eukaryota > Metazoa > Chordata > Mammalia > Artiodactyla > Bovidae > Bos > Bos taurus. Next base: position 34,496,694 of record NC_037341.1, on the reverse strand, counting down.
TTGAAAAAGACTGATGTATTCCTAAAACTAAGTGGGATGGAGTAATTATTATTAAGATGTCGTATTTTGCTGAAATTTACCAAGGCATAGATAGCCTTTGCATTCATTTTCTTTAAAACCCCTTTTGCTATTGTTGAGTCACCCAGTCACATCTGACTGTTTGCGACCCCATGGAATACAGCACACCAGGTTTTCCTGTCCTTACCTGTCTCCTAGAGTTTGCTCAAACTCATGTCCATTGAGTCGGTGATGCTATCCAACCATCTCATCCTCTGTCACCCCCTTCTCCTCCTGCCCTCAATCTTTCCCAGGATCAGAGTCTTTTTCAATGAGACAACTCTTCACATCTACAGCAGCCATAAAGCATAGTTGTTGCTTCATAGGTCTTATGTGCACCACTGCTGACACCAGCAGAGATTTTATAAATAACTATATCAAGATCTTCCAGAAAGAAAATTCTGCCCATCATGTAGATAATGAGTTTATAAATCTCCAAGATCTCAAAAATTAATCTTAATATGTGCCACAATTAATTCTGAAAGCCCTAGGAAAAATATAGAGGAAGAGAAGTTTTTTTTTAAATGATCTCAACATTCCAATTTTTTAGGGCTCCCCTTCCCAGTCCTGCTGCTGCTGCTGCTAAGTTGCTTCAGTCGTGTCTGACTCTGTGCAACCCCATAGATGGCAACCCATTAGGCTCCTCTGTCCCTGGGATTCTCCAGGCAAGAATCCTGGAGTGGGTTGCCATTTCCTTCTCCAATGCATGAAAGTGAAAAGTGAAAGTGAAGTCGCTCAGTTGTGCCCGACTCTTAGCAACCCCATGGACTGCAGCCCACCAGGCTCCTCCATCCATGGGATTTTCCAGGCAAGAGTACTGGACTGGTTTGCCACCTCCCAGTCCTGGTACCCTCTTCTTACGTGATCTGTGTTTTGGTCACTTTGTACACTGTGCACACAACACATACAGATATATCCCCTTCCCTCACAGAGCCAGAAGCTCAGTGAAGGAGATAGCTAGTCATTAAATAATCACAAGAGTAAAGGGAGGGTCTGTAATCACTATGATATGGCATGGAAATAAGAAACCACTTCCCAGAGTAAGTTAAGGGAATGACAAGAAGGAGTTAACTGGGCAAGCCCCTCTCCCCACTTGCCAGGGGACTACCCTGGAAAACCCTAGAGCATATCAGTGATACCCCACTGGATCCTCCACCTAGGCCTGACACTCACTATTATTTCTTCTTCTTTTGTCCCACACCTTCCCTATTCACTGCTACAATGTTTTTCTGTGGGAAGGCAAAAAGAAATATTATTTTTTATAAGTATTTTTCACTTCTACTTGAAAAAAGTGCCTTTATTTTTCCTCTAATTACAATTATGGGAAAGCTTAATATGGTAATATTAGAAAGCATTGGAATTTACAGAGAGAGAAAACAAAAATTATCTATAATTCTACCACAAAGATAATCAAAATGTTAAAATATGTTGTGTGATCTATCAAAGATTTTTCCATTGTTTTTCTCTACAAAAATAAATTTAAGAACTATTTTGAGATTTATTTTTCTCTTAAGAAAAACACTTTTTTCCATGTCAATGAGTATTTGTCTGTAATGTTATTTTTAAACTTCTGCTTTTTTAAAATAAAGTATTAAAAAGAACTATTAATGGTGGTGGTGGTGGTTTGGTTGTTAAGTCGTGTCCGACTCTTACAACCCCATGGACTGTGTAGCCTGCCACGCTCCTCTGTCCATGGGATTCTCCAGGCAAGAATACTGGAGTGGGTTGCCATTTCCTTCCCCAGGTAATCTTCCCAACCCGGGAATCAAACCCAAGTCTCCTGCATTGTAGGCAGATTCTTTACCAACTGAGCTACAAGGGAAGCCCCACTATTATTAATAAAGAAATGCAAAAACAGTCACCTAAACCTATGAATGACCAAATCAGTAGTGAGAGAAACTCATTTATTGAGCATCTATGCCATGCCTAGAACTCAGTGCAATGCTTCCACAGGTTAGCTCACTGAAAAAATTCTACTATATGTATGTATGTATATATATATGTGTGTGTGTGTGTGTATACATATATATGTATAATTTTATATATGTAAGTATATACATAATTGTTTTCTTTTTCATCAAATAGAGAAACTGAAGTTTAGGGGAGTTAAGAAATCTACCCAAAGTCGGACAGATTGTAAACAGCAAAGCTGAAACCTAAGGGTCTGACTCTAGCCCAAGTCCTTGTTACGGTACCAACTATGCTTCCACTTTAAAGATCTCATGAACTGTTTAGATTCCAGCTCTTTAATACCTCTAGTTATATTTTAACCAAACGGTCAAATCTGAGACCAATATTGTTCCCTTTACAGGAGCTCTGTAAGACCTCTTGGCTGAACCTGAGTCCAGCTGAACTATGTGCATTAACTGTCTTATATTCCAGTCCAGGAACTCGAGGATCTATTCCTTAATCACTGGCTTGGCTCCCAGATCTGGTTCCTCTGTGTCTGAAGGCTTTGTCCCCCCCAGCTCCTTCCAAGGATGGGAGCCCTCTGTATGTCCCGTCTCTCACCTGTGTTCTCGCCTTCTCTGGATCTGCTTGATTCAGTCTGCTATCTGCACCCGCCACGTGGTTCCCTTCTACACAGTCTTCCCCGTCTTTGGGCACTCTTGTCTTCTGTTTTCCACCCTGATCACTCCTTATCCAACATGTATTGCTGCTTGGTGAGGATAAACAATGACAAAATTGAAAGAAAAAAAATACCTAAAGATAAATGTCATGCAGTGTAACAGACGTGTAGAAGATGTGAAAGCAGGAGAACTTTCCCACTCTTTCTGAAAGCTTAGCACACAGATGACTGGATTCTACCCACATTTATGGCACTATCTCCACATAACTCCCTGTACTAGAATTAATAACAAATATTTATGGAGCACTAGGTACCTGTTCTGAGTATACTCTGTTCTAAGCACATTACATGGACTATCTCATATATTCCTCATCATAACCCTTGCAGTAAAACATTAATTAGTATTAGCCCCATGGGAGGAGGAAGGGGGGGAAAGAGGCTTGCACAGATGTGTGAATTCCTCAATGCCACACCGTTTAGCAATCTGTAAAACTGGTGTTTGAATCCAGGCAATCTGGCTTTTAAAAACAACCATATGTTTAACTGCTCTACTTCTAAAGATCATGAGAATCTGTGTTTACAAGGTGCCAAAATCTGAAGAAAGCTGAATAAATTCAACCATGGTGTTTATTTATTCTTTGAATAAATATTTATAAAGCCAGAAACAATACTATTATTGGAACTGGACAGAAAAGTGAACAAGATATAGAAGGGCTCTGACCCCCTTACAGCTAATATTCTACTAGAGTGAGATCATAAGCAAATAACAAATAAGGTAATTTCAAATAATAAAAAGTGATGTAAAATAATGTGAAGACAAGAGGAAAGCTACTTTTGGTAGTATGATCAGAGAACGTCTTTCAGAAAAGGCATTATTTGAATTGAAAGTGAGACTAACCCAGCTAATGATGTAGCAAGGCATTCTAGTTAAACTGTGAAGAAAGGTCCCTGAGGTATGAACGGGTGAGGTCAAGGAACAGGTAGACACAGAGTGAAGGGGAGAATAATAGAAGGTGAAACCAGAGACGCGAATCCCAGCAAGTTCATCCAAAGCCTTATTGGCCACGTTAAGGAGTCTGGACTTTATTCTCAGTGCAATGCTGCTAAGCTGCTAAGTCGCTTCAGTCGTGTCCAACTCTGCGTGACCCCATAGACGGCAGCCCACCAGGCTCCTCTGTCCCTGGGATTCTCCAGACAAGAACACTGGAGTGGGCTGCCATTTCCTTCTCCAATGCATGTATGCATGCTAAGTCGCTTCAGTCATGTCTGACTCTGTGTGACCCTATGGACAGCAACCCACCAGTGCAATGAGAAGACTTCAAAAGATTTTATTTGATGGAAATGATTCGACTTAAATTTTTTAAAGGTTACTCTGGTTTCTTTGTGAAAAATGGGTTAGCTGAGGGTGGGAAAGAATGGAAGAATCTGAAGGTAGGCCTTCTAATGCATTAGAAGGATTGGATTGGGGAAGGAGAGAAAGGGAGTAATCAAGGATGAAGTCAAGGCTGAAAACCTGTAGTGCAATGCATCCCATGATAAACTAAGTTTGTGATATCCATCCCACTTATTATAGATTCTAATCAACCAAATCAGTCAATAATCACTCAATGAGGGACTTTCCTGATAGTCCAGAGGTTAAGAATCCACCTTGCTAAATCGCTTCAGTCATGTCTGACTCTCTGCGATCCTGTGGACTGGAGACTGCCAGGCTTCTCTCTCTATGGGATTCCCCAGGCAAGAATATTGGAGTGGGTTGCCATACTTTCTCCAGGGGATCTTCCCAACCCAGGGATTAAACCCACGTCTCTTATGTCTCCTGCATTGGCAGGCAGGTTCTTTACCACTAGCGCCACCTGGGGAGCCCAAGGGACTGGTCTTGATCTGGGTCATAGTGACACAAATATGCTCACTTTGTAACAAATTCATCAAGTAGTGCATTTATGATTATGTGTTTATGATGTGCTTTTATGTATAGTGAACCAAAAAATGCATTAAAAATATTGACTAAGACTCTATAACCCCTTTATATTTCTAGTAAATAATTTGTTAATTACTGGAATTTTTTGTTTTTTTCTGTCATAAATTTCATGTCATTCTTCTTCTTGTAGAAATATGTTATTATGAATTACTATGTAAACTTAAAAGGTATTATTATATATTGATTTACAATCTGCTTCATTGATCCTCTTTAGTATTTCCAATAATTATCAATGACACTTTTCACTATTTAGTAATAGTTTTTATTTTATTCAAGCTGACATTAATATATATTTTGATTGTCCTACTATCTGAGAATAGATTCTCAACATTTAAAAAATTGCTGTTTCTTAAAGCTGGATGGTTCTCAATTGATAATGCACATAAAAATCATTTGGGGAACTTGTTTAAAATACATGTTTCTCATTCTCTGCTGAAATAACTCTGTAGTATTTTGGATGGAGACTAGGAATTTTCATTTTTCACACATACCTCAAATGGTTGTGATGCAATGTCCCCCATCACTGTTTGGAAATACTCTTATAGAACATTCATTTTGGTGATTTTAAATTTTCCATGGTTTCTTTTTTCTTGTACTACAAAACTTTCCACTGGTCTGTATTATTTTGGGGGAATGGAATGAGGACTCTGACGAAGGTTGGTATTCCTGGTTACTGGAATTTTATCTTTGTTGTTTAATTACTTTGTCATTTCAAAAGATGTATATTTTTTAAGGTATTAAAGAAAATAATTCTTGAAACATTATTGGCTTTTGTGACATTATGTACCTGAAGCCAATTCTTAGTTTCCTCTGAAGGCTCTTTTTTCTCCCTTCCCTTAAGCCCATTTTCTTTTCCCGTTCTATGCATTTTCCCTGGGTGATCTCATTCATGTCTGTGGTTACAACTACCACCAATATGGTCTTTAATTTCTTCAGTCTGTACTTCAAACAAGAACATTAAGTTGCCTGTTAAAAATGCCCATTTCACTATCCCTTGGGAACCCAGATTCAATATATCAAAAGCTGACCTCCTCAACTTGTACCCCAAATCTATTCCTCCTCCAGTATTTCCTATCTCCATGAATTTGCCGCATCCCGTCAACTATGGCAGATGCAACTGTTCCTCTCACCACCCACGTTCAGAAGACCTTCACCTATATTATCTCTAAATTCTACCTGCTCCTTTTGTCCCCACCAAAGCCATCTCAGTCCAGTTTTCATATATGGCTATGACTTTTCTCCCTTCCTCTGTTCATGGCCTTTTCATATTCATATTTCATACTACTTCTAGTGATGTTGCATGCATGCTAAGTCACTTAAGTTGTGTCTGACTCTTTGTGACCATATGGAGTGTAGCCTGCCAGACTCCTCTGTCCATGAGATTCTCTAGACAAGAATACTGGAATGCTCTGCCATGCCCTCCTCTAGGGGATCTTCCTGACCCAGGGATTGAACTTACATTTCTTATGTCTCCTATATTGGCAGGCATGTTCTTTCCCACTAGGGCCACCTGGGAAGCCCTCTAGTGATGTTATAAAACTATAAATCTGATCATGTCACATTTGGACTCAAAATGCTTCCAAGTAGTCTTCCATATAAATCTTCTGGGGACTTCCCTGGTGGTCCAGTGGTTAAAATCTGCCTGTAAATGCATGGGTCACAGGTTCAATCCCCGGTCTGGGAAGATCCCCCTGAGTCCCACAACTACTGAGCCTGAGCACTTAAAGCCCATGCTCCACCTCAGTGAGAAGCCTTTGCACTGCAACAAGAGAGTAGCCCCCGCTCGCTGCAACTAGAGAAAGCCCACGTACAGCAACAAAGACCCAGCTCAGCCAGAAACTGAATAAATAAAATTTTTAAATAAAAACAATAAAACTTCTAAACATAGTCAACGATATCCTTTAATATTTAACCCAGCCTTCATCACTAGCCTATCTTCCATTATTTCCCCACTTACTAAACTCAAAGCACAGCCAATCTGAACCACAGGCAAGTTTCTTTCTGCCTCTCCTAACATGCATGTTTTCCCATGTGCTGTTCACTTTGCCTTCAACACACTTCTCCATCTGACTGTCGGTCATTCACACCCATCTTTTAAGTGTTGACTTAGTTATCAACTCCTCCTCCAGGCTTCCCTGGCCTCTGACTTGGATGGAGTCTTCTGTCTGCTCTTATCCTCTTACAGCATTCTTCTTGTATATTCACTTCTGTCATAGCATTTCCCTCATCTATTGTTGATTGTTGGCCTATTTTTATGTCTTCCCAACTAAAATTTTCAAACTTTACTCAGGTCTCTACCTAAAAGAATTCTTCCCTGACCATATACTACCTAAAATAATACTCAACAACACCCCCACCCCATTTCCCCACCTTACTGTTCTCTATAATCTTCCTCATGGTGCTAATAAACCACTCAAGAATGTAATATCTCTTAATTTGTTCATCTATTTAGTTTCAGATTTCTCACTTAGGATAACCATTCCATGAGAGCAATATCTTACTTCACCACTGTATTCCCAGAACTAGAAGAGTCCCTGACACATAAGTGCTGGATAGATATGTGATGAACAAATACAAGAATGGGTTCTTTGTATGTAGTTTCCAACTTTTACACCATTGTATCCTCAGCACTTAAAACTAGTGTTGCTGACACAAAGTATATGTTTAATAAACATGTGATGAATTAACAGAGAGATGGCTCTAATAATTGCTCTATCAAAAATAAATGTTAAATTTGTGCTATCTCATACATGAAGTGTATGTGACCAGGAGTGGTAAGATATATCTATAATTACATTACATGAATAATTGAGATATTCAAAATTACTTAGTATTCAAGAAAAACAAATTTGTATTAGGAACTAAGTAATGAGGGCCAGCACCTTTGCTTAAAAATCAGGTAGTTTGGGGGACTTCCCTGGTGGTCCAGTGGTTAAGAGCGCCTTGCAGTGCAGAGAATGTGGGCTCGATTCCTGGTCAGGGAACTAAGATGCCACATGCCATGGAGCACAACTAAGCCCACACACCACGACTCTTGAGCCTGCGTGCCACAGCTAGAGAGTCCATGCACCTCAAAGAAAGATCCCACATGATGCAACTAAGACCCAATACAGCCAAATAAATAAAAATATTAAAAAAAAAAAAAACAGGTATTTCAAAGACAATCAGGTAGGGCTTTGTGTTAGTCATAATTCTAAAGAGTTCCCCAAGATTCTTATCCCCTGGCTATTCAACCTGCTGGCTAAATATAGGTAGTGCTATGAAAAGATGCTGCAGATGTAATTAAGGCTACTAATCACCTGACCTTAATAAAGGGAGATTATCATGGAATAACCAAGTAGGCACAATACAATCATCTGCATGTGTGTGTGCTAAGTGACTTCAGTCGTGTCTGACTCTTTGTGACTATGGACTGTAGCCCACCAGCCTCCTCTCTCATGGGATTCTCCAGGCAAGAATACTGGAGTAGTTTGCCATGCCCTCCTCCAGGGGATCTTCCTGACCCACGGATTGAATCCACTCTTTTATATCTCCTGCATTGGCATGCGGGTTCTTTACAACTAGTACCACCTAGGAAGCCCCAATATAATCACATGAACCCTTATAAGCAAAAGAAGAAAGCAGAGAGTCAGAAGAGATACAATGGGAGCAAAGGTTATTGAGTATACCCCAGATGCTGATTCTGAAGATGAAGAAGGAAAGTCACAAGCCAAAGAATATGAGTCGCCCCTAGAACCTGAGAACAACCTCCAGGTGGTAGCCAACAAGAAAAGAGGGGCATCAGTCCAACAACCACAGGGAACTGAATTCTGCCAACAATTTGCATGAGTCTGAAGACATTCTTTCCTGGAGCTTCCAAATAAGAGCCCAGGCCAGTGAACAGTTTTATTCCAGCTTTGTGAGAGATTAAATAGAGAAGCCAGCTGAGCCACCCAGACTTCTGACCTCCACAACTGTGAGATAATAAACTTGTGTGGTTTTAAGCTACTAAATTTGTGGCAACATATCACCGCAGCAATAGAAAAGTAACAGAGGCTCATTTCCTATTCTACCACCAGTTTGCAGGGAGTCTCTGAACAAATTATATCACATTTCTGTGTTTTAGCTTGGTATCAGGGTCTACTAATAAATGGGATTGAAAATAAACAAATTAAGTAAAAATAACTAATTGATAGAACTTTTTTAAGAATTAAAAAAAAATCTTAAGAATTCCATTGAATCTTCACATTTGCAGACTAGAACACTGGGGTCCACCTCCCTAATTACTAGAAAAGCTGAGATTTGAGGTCAGATTTCATAACTACCAGCTTAATGTGCCTTCCACAACAGCGTGTAACAACATGTAACTATAGCCCTTACAGATGGCTTGCAGCTGTGCTGGAAAGGAATCTGAGGTGTGAGGGAAAAAGGCTGAAGCTGGCAATAAGAAACTAAAAATGTGTTTTGGCCCCATGACTTGGTAGCTGGGCAGACCCTAAGGAAGTTGTCATTGCATGAGAGCCTCAGTTCTCTCGTCTGTATGATGGGAAAGATACTACTTGCCCTGCTTTCTTTCGTGGGTTCTGGTTAATAAGCATTTACTGAGCACCTACTACTTATTCAGCATTGCACTTAGTGCTAGGTTACAAAGATAAAACTGGGCTCCTGATTTCAAATAATTCATTTGTAAACAGGTGATTTCAATGTCATGTGATACATCTTACGCAAAAGGTAAACAAATGGGCTATGGGAACCAGAGGGTCATCTAATCCAGACAGCTAACCCAGATGTGAAAACAGAGGGAAAGAATGCTCCTGTATCTTGAAAGACAAGTAGACATTTGCCAGCAGAAAAGGGCCTTCCAAAGGTGGGACCAACATGAGCTCAAATGTACAAACAAGAGGAAGCATCATGTGGACTGCAAGTAGCCTGTTTTGCCAAGAGCCAAGAATGTGAGGAGACTAGCTCATAGGCAAAAGTCAAATAGTAAAAACCACTGTCTGACTTGCTAGAGGCTCTGAACTTTGTAGCAACATGGCTGGAAATTATCATACTAAGTGAAATAAGCCACAAGCAGAAAGACAAATACCATATGATACAGCTTATATGTAAAATCTATAAGAAATGATACAAATGAGCTTATATATAAAACAGAAATAGACACACAGACATAGGAAACAAACTAATGCTCGTGTGTTCAGTCACATCTGACTCTTTGCGACCCGCTGGGTTGCCATTTCCTACTCCAGGGGATCTTCCCAAGCCAGGGATCAAACCAGTACCTCTTGTGTCTCCTGCATTGGCAGGTGGATTCTTTACCACTGTGCCACCTGGGAAGCAAAAGGGGAAAGGGGAGAAAGAGATAAATTAGGAGTTTGGGATTAACATATGGCTTCCCTGCTGGCTCAGACAGTAAAGAATTTGCCTGCAGTGCTGAAGACCTAGGTTTGGTCTCTGGGTCGAGAAGATCCCCTGGAGAAGGGAATGGCTACCTCCTCCAGTATTCTTGCCTGGAAAATTCCATGGACAGAGGAGCCTGGCTGGCTACAGTCCATGGGGTCACAAAGAGTCGGACACAACCGAGAGATTAACACTTTCAACTTTCATTTTCATGAATAAAATAGATAACCAATAAAGACCTAGTGTATAGCACAGGGAACTATACTCAATATTCTTTAATAACCTATAAGGGAAAAATCTGAAAAAAATAGATTTTTATGTATGTATAACTGAATCACTTTGCTGTACACCTGATATTAACAACATTGTAAATCAGCTATACTAGAATAAAAATAAAACTGTTCACAAAGACATTTTTGAAGACTGTCATTGTTATTATGAGCTCCTTGAAGGCAAAGAATGAAGTCTTCTTTCTATATCCCCAATACCTAGCATTGACTGATGAAGTGAAGGTAATATCTGTGCCTTTTAGTACACACAAGTTCAAGTTTACTGTATGAATGCATGAATTAATTACTCCTTATTGAAGCAGTCTCTGTTCAAGGCTCTTGGGACATAGTTTATGTTTATTTCAGTGCCACAGAAAATTTTTGAAAAATTGACCTTGTCCAGTTACAAAAAAAAAACATAGGTTTAACTTGAACAAGACCTCCAGAGACTAATTTAGTAATGTCCCAGAAAATTAAGATAAAATTATGCATAAGATTATAAGACAATCATCATAAAAAGTTAACTTTCAGTTTATTTTATGAAACAATTTCCTTTTAACTGGCACAAATTATTTCTATGCCTTTCTATTTTTAGTATTTAAGCTAACTCAAATAGTCAAATCAGATCAGGTTATATCAGAATATTACTATTTTTGACCAAGAGCCTTTGTAAAACTGACAAAGCAAAGAATAAATATGATGTGATATTATAATAAATGATAGAGATCAAAACAGAATGAAGTTAAAAGTCATGTTTGAGTATAATAAAAAGTAACAAACTTCCAGAAATTATTATTTTGGTGTCTAAGGTATGTCTAGATATCAATAATGGTTAACCATTTCTACACTGTGACAAGAATTGACACTAGTTAAATTATGTCTCCCTCCCAATCTGCTATGCTCAGCAAATTTTCTGCTGTTTTTCAGCATATATATATTGTTTGGAGACAGGAAGAGAAAGAGAAGGTGAGAGGGACTTTAAATACACAACTACATGTGTATTTAAGTCAGGTACTTTCTACATATAGGAAGACCTAAGTCATGGCAACGGGTATGGCTTCAGTCCAGACTGTCATAAAGGCATGTCTGATTTTTGAAAAGGCAATGTAAAATAGGAAGTATCATCTACCTTATCACTATTAACTGTTTTTAACTGAACAAACTTTTATGCAAAACAACATAACAATGTTTTGACCAAAGATCTAAGTTACTAACTCTGTGAGAAAATATTTATGAGTCCACAGAGATTAGACAGGGATGAAACAGTCCTGGAATTTCAAACAGAATCCTCCTAGATCTCTAGCAGCCAGAACATAGAGATGGTCATGGGAAATGATGACTGAAATGCGTTAGTATGTCTCCTATTTCCACTTTTAAATGTTGTGTATGATTCTGGAAAAGGCAAATCTGTAAGATAGATAACAGATCATTGGTTGCTAAAATTGGAAATGCAGAAAGAGTTGAAAACTAAGGAGCAGCAAAAAGGGAATTTGGGGAGTGTGAAAAAATGAGATCCTGCTGGTGGTGGTAGTTCTACAAATTACACATTTGTCAAGGCTCATAGACCTGTGCACCAAAATAAATTACTTTTGTTGCTGTTGTTGTTCAGTCACTAAGTCGTGTCCAACTCTGAGACCCCATGAACTGCATCATGCCGGGCTTCTCTGTCCTTCATGATCTCCCTGAGTTTGCTCAAACTCTCATCCATTGAGTTGGGTTTGCCATCCAACCATCTCATCCTCTGTCAACCTCTTCTCCTGCCTTAAGCTTTCCCAGCATCAGGGTCTTTTCCTATGAGTTGGCTCTTCACATCAAGTGGCCAAACTATTGGAGCTTCAGCATCAGTCCTTCCAATAAATATTCAGGGTTGATTTCTTTTAGGATTGACTGGTTTGATCTCCTTGCTGCCCAAGGGACTCTCAAGAGTCTTCTCCAGCACCACAGTTTGAAAGCATCAGTTCTTCAGCACTCGGTCTTCTTTATTGTCCAGCTCGCACATCCGTACCTGACTACTGGAAAAACCATGGCTATGACTATATGGACTTTGGTAGGCAAAGTGATGTCCCTGCTTTTTAATACTCTATCTAGGTTTGCCATCACTTTTCTTCCAAGGAGCAAACATCTTTCAATTTCCTGGCTGAATTACTGTCTGCAGTGATTTTGGAGCTCAAGAAAATAAAATCTGTCACTGTTTCCACTTTTTCCTGTTCTATTTGTCATGAAGGGATGGGGCTGGATGCCATGATCTTAGTTGTTTGAATGCTAAGTTTTAAGCCAGCTTTTTCAGTCTCCTCTTTCACCCATATCAGAAGGCTCTTTAGTTCCTCTTCACTTTCTGCCATTAGAGTGGTATCGTCTGCATATCTGAGATTGTTTATATTTCTCCCAGCAATCTTAATTCCAGCTTGTGATTTATGCAGTCCAGCATTTTTCACGATGTATTCTGTATATAATTTAAATAAGCAAGGTGACAATACACAGCCTTGATGTACTTCTTTCCCAGTTTTAAATGAGTCCATTTTCAGCAAATCCCAAACAGGATAAATGCAAACAAAAGGATGCGCAGACATATAACAACAAATTTATGTACAACAGAGATAAATTTTTAAAATCTTAAAAGAAGCCACAGAAAACTAAAATATTACATACAGGAGAACAAAATTTTGACTACAGTATTCTCTCAGAAGAATACTGAAAGTAGGGAAAAACACTAGGCTATTCAGGTATGACCTAAATCAAATCCCTTATGATTACACAGCGGAAGTGACAAGTAGATTCAAGAGATTAGATCTGATAGGCAAAGTGCATGAAGAACTATGGACAGAGGCTCACAACATTGTACAGGAGGCAGTGATCAAAACCATCCCAAAGAAAAAGAAATGCAAAAAGCCAAAATGGTTGAGGAGGCCTTACAAATAGCTAAGAAAAAAAAGAGATGCTAAAGGCAAAGGAGAAGAGGAAAGATACACCTATCTGAATGCTAAGTTCCAAAGAATAGCAAGGAGAGATTAGAAAGCCTTCCTCAGTGATCAATGAAAAGAAATAGAGGAAAATAATAGAATGGGAAAGACTAGAGATCTCTTCAAGAATATTAGAGATACCAAGGGAATACTTCATGCAAAGATTGGCATAATAAAGGATAGAAACAGTATGGACCTAACAGAAGCAGAAGATATTAAGAAGAGGTGGCACAAATACACAGAAGAACTATACAAAAAAGATATTCATGACCCAGATAACCACAATGGTGTGATCACCAGAGTGGTTCACTCAAGGAGCCAGACATCCTGGAATCTGAAGTCAAGTGGGCCTTAGGAAGCATCACTGCAAACAAAGCTAGTGGAGGTGGTGGAATTCCAGCTGAGCTATTTCAAATCCTAAAAGATGATGCTGTTAAAGTGCTAAACTCAATAAGCCAGCAAATTTGGAAAACTCAGCAGTGGTCACAGTACTAGAAAAGGTCAGTTTTCATTCCAATCCCAAAGAAAGGCAATGCCAAAGAATGTTCAAACTACTGCACAATTGCATTTATCTTAATGGCACCCCACTCCAGTATTCTTGCCTGGAAAATCCCATGGATGGAGGAGCCTGGTAGGCTATAGTCCATGGGGTCACTAAGAGTCGGACACGACTGAGCGACTTCCCTTTCACATTTCATTTTCATGCACTGGAGAAGGAAATGGCAACCCACTCCAGTGTTCTTGCCTGGAGAATCCCATGGATGGGGGAGCCTGGTGGGCTTCCGTCTATGGGGTCGCACAGAGTCGGACATGACTGAAGCGACTTAGCAGCAGCAGCAGCACATGCTAGCAAATTAATGCTCAAAATTCTCCAAGCCACGCTTCAACAGTACATGAACCAAGGACTTTCAGATGTTCAAGTTGGACTTAGAAAAGGCAGAGAGACCAGAGATCAAATTGCCAACATTCACTGGATCATAGAAAAAGCAAGAGAATTTCAGAAAAACATCTACTTCTGCTTCATTGACTATGCTAAAGCCCTTGACTGTGCAAACTGTGGAAAATTCTTCAAGAGATGGAAATACCAGACCACCTTACCTGCCTCTTGAGAAATCTGTGTGCAGGTCAAAAAGCAACAGAACTGGACTTGGAACAAAGGACTGGTTCCAAACTAGGAAAGGAGCACATCAAGGCTGCATATTGTTACCCAGCTTATTTAACTTATATGCAGAGTACATCATGAGAAACGCTGGGCTGGAAGAAGCACAAGCTGGAATCAAGATTGCTGGGAGAAATATCAATAACCTCAGATATGCAGATGACACCACCCTTATGGCAGAAAGTGAAGAGGAACTAAAAATCTCTTGATGAAAGTGCAAGTGGAGAGTGAAAAAGTTGGCTTAAAGCCCAACATTCAGAAAACAAAGATCATGGCATCCGGTCCCATTTCTTCATGGCAGATAGATGGGGAAACAGAGGAAACAGTGTCAGACTTTATTTTTCTGGGCTCCAAAATCACTGCAGATGGTGACTGCAGCCATGAAATTAAAAGACGCTGACTCTTTGGAAGGAAAGTTATGACCAACCTAGACAGCATATTAAAAAGCAGAGATATTACTTTGCCAACAAAGGTCCGTCTAGTCAAGGCTATGGTTTTTCCAGTGGTCATATATGGATGTGAGAGTTGGACTGTGAAGAAAGCTGAGCACCAAAGAATTGATGCTTTTGAACCATGGTGTTGGAGAAGACTCTTGAGAGTCCCTTAGACTGCAAGGAAATCCAACCAGTCCATCCTAAAGGAAATCAGTCCTGGGTGTTCATTGGAAGGACTGATGCTAAAGCTGAAACTCCAATACTTTGGCCACCTCATGTGAAGAGTTGATTCATTGGAAAAGACTCTGATAATGGGAGGGATTGAGGGCAAGAGGAGAAGGGGACAACAGAGGATGAGATGGCTGGATGGCATCACCAACTTGATGGACATGAGTTTGGGAAAACTTGTGATGGACAGGGAGGCCTGGCATGCTGTGATTCATGGGGTCACAAAGAGTCAGACATGACTGAGTGACTGAACTGAACTGAACTGAACTAGGTCTGTCATAGCATAGCTCTTCTTCCAAGGAGCAAGTGTCTTAATTTTATGGCTGAAGTTCCATCTGCAGTGATTTGGGAGCCCCCAAAATAAAGTTGGTCACAGTTTCTATTGTTTCTCCATCTATTTCCCATGAAGTTGATGGGACCAGATGCCATGATCTTAGTTTTCTGAATATTGAGTTTTAAGCCAACTTTTTCACTCTCCTCTTTCACTTTCATCAAGAGGCTCTTTAGTTCCTCTTTGTTTTCTGTCATAAGGGTGATGTCATCTGCGTATATGAGGTTATTGATATTTCTCCCAGCAATCTTGATTCCAGCTTGTGCTTCTTCTAGCCCAGCATTTCTCATGATGTACTCTGCATAGAAGTTAAATAAGCAGGGTGACAATATACAGCCTTGCCATATTCCTTTTCCTATTTGGAACCAGTCTGTTGTTCCATGTCCAGTTCTAACTGTTGCTCCCTGACCTGCATATAGGTTTCTCAAGAGGCAGGTCAAGTGGTCTGGTATTCCCATCTCTTTCAGGATTTTCCACATTTTATTGTGATCCACACACTCAAAGGCTTTGGCATAGTCAATAAAGCAGAAATAGATATTTTTCTGTAACTCTCTTGCTTTTTTGATGATCCAGCAGATTTTGGCAATTTGATCTCTGATTCTTCTGTCTTTTCTAAAACCAGCTTGAACATCCGGAAGTTCACGGTTCACGTATTACTGAAGCCTGGCTTGGAGAATTTTAAGCATTACTTTACCAGCGTGTGAGATGAGTGCAATTGTGAGATAGTTTGAGCATTCTTTGGCATTGCCTTTCTTTGGCATGGGAATGAAAACTGACCTTTTCCAGTCCTGTGGCCACTGCTGAGTTTACCTAGACAGCATATTAAAAAGCAAATGTTATTTACTAACAAAGGTCTGTCTAGTCAAAGCTATGGTTTTTCCAGTAGTCATGTATGTATGTGAGAGTTGGACTATAAAGAAAGCTGAGTGCCAAAGAATTGATGTTTTTGAACTGTGGTGTTGGAGAAGCCTCTTGAGAGTCCTCTGTATTGCAAGGAGATCAAATTAGTCCATCCTAAAGAAAATCAGCCTGAATATTCATTGGAAGGACTGATACTGAAGCTGAAACTCCATACTGTGGCCACCTGATATGAAGAACTGACTCATTGGAAAAGGCCCTGATGCTGGGAAAGATTGAAGGCAGGGGCAGAAGAGGACAATAGAGCATAAGATGATTAGATGGCTTCAACAACTGGATGGACATGAGATTGAGCAAGCTCCAGGTGTTGGTGATGGACAGGAAAGCGTGGCATGCTTCAGTCCATGGGGTTGCAAAGAGTCAGACACAAATGAATGACTGAACTGAACTGACTGAAGCTCAAATGAGCCAATGCCTTGAAAGAAAGAAATGAAGAAAACTCAAAGAGAAATAGATAACCTGAATATTCGCATATCTATTATAGAATGAATCAGATCAGATCAGTCGCTCAGTTGTGTCCAACTCTTTGCGGCCCCATGAATTGCAGCATGCCAGGCCTTCCTGTCCATCACCAACTCCCGGAGTTCACTGAGACTCACATCCATCAAGTCAGTGATGCCATCCAGCCATCTCATCCTCTGTCGTCCCCTTCTCCTCCTGCCCCCAATCCCTCACAGCATCAGAGTCTTTTCCAATGAGTCAACTCTTCACATGAGGTGGCCAAAGTATTGGAGTTTCAGCTTTAGCATCATTCCTTCCAAAGAAATCCCAGGGCTGACCTCCTTCAGAAGAGACTGGTTGGATCTCCTTGCAGTCCAAGGGACTCTCAAGAGTCTTCTCCAACACCACAGTTCAAAAGCATCAATTCTTTGGCGCTCAGCCTTCTTCACAGTCCAACTCTCACATCCATACATGACCACTGGAAAAACCATAGCCTTGACTAGACGGACCTTTGTTGGCAAAGTAATGTCTCTGCCTTTGAATATGCTATCTAGATTGGTAATAACTTTCCTTCCAAGGAGTAAGCGTCTTTTAATTTCATGGCTGCAGTCACCATCTGTAGTGATTTGGGAGCCCAGAAAAATAAAGTCTGACACTGTTTCCACCGTTTCCCCATCTATTTCCCATGAAGTGATGGGACCAGATGCCATGATCTTTGTTTTCTGAATGTTGAGCTTTAAGCCAACTTTTTCACTCTCCACTTTCACTTTCATCAAAAGGCTTTTGAGTTCCTCTTCACTTTCTGCCATAAGGGTGGTGTCATCTGCATATCTGAGGTCATTGCTATTTCTCCCGGCAATCTTGATTCCAGCTTGTGTTTCTTCCAGTCCAGCATTTCTCATGATGTACTCTGCATATAAGTTAAATAAACAGGGTGACAATATACAGCCTTGACAAACTCCTTTTCCTATTTGGAACCAGTCTGGTGTTCCATGTCCAGTTCTAACTGTTGCTTCCTGACCTGCATACAAATTTCTCAAGAGGCAGATCAGGTGGTCTGGTATTCCCATCTCTTTCAGAATTTTCCGCAGTTTATTGTGATCCACACAGTCAAAGGCTTTGGCATAATCAATAAAGCAGAAATAGATGCCTTCCCACAAAGAATACTATAGGCCCAGACTGTTCCACTGGAGATTTCTACCAAAAATTTTAGGACTGTGAAGAAAGCTGAGCACTGAAGAATTGATGCTTTTGAACTGTGGTGTTGGAGAAGACTCTTGAGAGTCCCTTGGACTGCAAGGAGATCCAACCAGTCCATTCTAAAGGAGATCAGCCCTGGGTGTTCTTTGGAAGGAATGATGCTAAAGCTGAAACTCCAGTACTTTGGCCTCCTCATGGGAAGAGTTGACTCATTGGAAAAGACTCTGATGCTGTGAGGGATTGGGGGCAGGAGGAAAAAGGGACGACAGAGGATGAGATGGCTGGATGGCATCACCAACTCAATGGATGTGAGTTTGAGTGAACTCCGGGAGATGGTGATGGACAGGGAGGCCTGGCGTGCTGCGATTCATGGGGTCGCAAAGAGTCAGCCACAACTGAGTGACTGAACTGAATTGAACTGAACTGAACAACAATTCTACATTACATGTTCCAAAAAATGAGTAAAGACTCTCAATTTATGAATCAGCATAACGTTGATACCAAAACCAGACATAAGACATTATAAAGAAACTACAGACCAATGTCCATATGACCACAAAGGCATAAGTCCTCAACAAAATATTAGCAAACTGTATCCAGCAACATATAAAGCAACAGTATGAGCGAACTGGGGCTTATCCAAGGAAATTAAACTAGTTCAATACTTGAGAATCAATCAAATATTCATATAATTCACCATTAAGCATGCTTTTTAAATTCATAGATTCTATTAATTAAGGAAGAAAAAAGCCTTTGATAAAACTCAGCATTAATGATTAAAATACCTCTGCAAAGTAGGAATGAAAAAGAATTTCCTTAACTTGATAAAGGGCATCTACAAAACCCCTGTAGCTAACATCAAAATAGTTATCTAAGCCTTAATCATCTAATATGTAAAATGAGGATAGAAATATTTGCCTTTTGGACTTGTTTTGAAAGTTAAAGTTGTTACCATTATGCCTAGCACATTAAAATGGTGAAAATGGTAACTCCTATTATATATACACTAATAAAGTTTGTATTCATCACACATCAGTGCTGCATTAATAGTTGGAATGTAGTGCAATCCAGATCTCAAAATGTCTCCAGTATGTATTACAAAAACAAAATAAAAGCACAAGTAGTAAAAGCCACAAAGTGATAAAAGACAAATCAAACAGAGACAAATTTTAACTTTTTACCATTGTTATGCTGTATAGATCCCCTTAGGGAAGCAAGGTGACTCAGTGGTAAAGAATTTGCCTGCTAATGTAGTAGACATGGGTTCAATCCCTGGGTTGGGAACAGTATGAGCGAACTCATACTGCTGGGGTTGGGAAGATCCCCTGGAGGAGGAAATGGCAACTTACTCCAGTATCAGAGGAGCCTGGAGGGCTACAGTCCACAGGGTCACAAAAGAGTCAGACATGACTTAGTGACTAAAACACACACACATACAGATCCCCGTATGAGTTCATTCAGTTCAGTTCAGTTCCGTTCAGTCGCTCAGTCCTGTCCGACTCTGAGACCCCATGAATCACAGCACGCCAGGCCTCCCTGTCCATCACCAACTTATGGAGTTCACTCAAACTCATGTCCATCGAGTTGGTGATGCCATTCAGCCATCTCATCCTCTGTTGTCCCCTTCTCCTCCTGCCCTCAATCCCTCCCAGCATCAGGGTCTTGTCCAATGAGTCAACTCTTCCCATGAGGTGGCCAAAGTACTAGAGTTTCAGCTTCAGCATCAGTCCTTCCAATGAACACCCAGGACTGATTTCCTTTAGGATGGACTGGTTGGATCTCCTTGCAGTCCAAGGGACTCTCAAGAGTCTTCTCCAACACCACAGTTCAAAAGCATCAATTCTTTGGCGCTCAGCTTTCTTCACAGTCCAACTCTCACATCCATATATGACCACTGGAAAAACCATAGCCTTGACTAGACGGACCTTTGTTGGCAAAGTAACATCTCTGCTTTTTAATATGCTGTCTAGGTTGGTCATAACTTTCCTTCCAAGGAGTAAGCGTCTTTTAATTTCATGGCTGCAATCACCATCTGCAGTGATTTTGGAGCCCAGAAAAATAAAGTCTGACACTGTTTCCACTGTTTCCCCATTTATCTGCCATGAAGTGATGGGACCAGATGCCATGATCTTCGTTTTCTGAATGTTGAGCTTTAAGCCAACTTTTTCACTCTTCTCTTTCACTTTCATCAAGAGGCTTTTGAGTTCCTCTTCACTTTCTGCCATAAGGGTGGTGTCATCTGCATTACTAAGGCTATTAATATTTCTCCTGGCAGTCTTGATTACAGCTTGTGCTTCCTCCAGCCCAGCGTTTCACATGATGTACTCCACATAGAAGTTAAATAAGCAGGGTGTCAGTATACAGCCTTGCTGTACTCTTTTTCCTATTTGGAACCAGTCTGTTGTTCCATGTCCAGTTCTAACTGTTGCTTCCTGACCTTCATATAGGTCTCTCAAGAGGCAGGTCAGGTGGTCTGGTATTCCCATCTCTTTCAGGATTTTCCACAGTTTATTGTGATCCACACACTCAAAGGCTTTGGCATAGTCAATAAAGCAGAAATAGATGTTTTTCTAAAACTCTCTTGCTTTCTTGATGATCCAGCGGATGTTGGCAATTTGATCTCTGGTTCCTCTGCCTTTTCTAAAACCAGCTCAAACATCTGGAAGTTCACGGTTCATGTATTGCTGAAGCCTGGCTTGGAGAATTTTGAGCATTACTTAACTAGTGTGTGAGATGAGTGCAATTGTGCGGTAGTTTGAGCATTCTTTGGCATTGCCTTTTTGGGGACTGGAATGAAAACTGACCTTTTCCAGTACTGTGGCCACTGCTGAGTTTTCCAAATTTGCTGGTATATTGAGTGTAGCACTTTCACAGCATCATCTTTCAGGATTTGGAATAGCTCAATTGGAATTCCATCACCTCCACTAGCTTTGTTCGTAGTGATGCTTTCTAAGACCCACTTGACTTCACATTCCAGGATGTCTGGCTCTGAGTGATCACACCATTGTGCTTATCTTGGTCGTGAAGATCTTTTTTGTACAGTTCTTCTGTGTATTTCTTGCCACCTCTTCTTCATATCTTCTGCTTCTGTTAGGTCCATACCATTTCTGTCCTTTATTGAGCCCATCTTTGCATGAAATGTTTCCTTGGTATCTCTAATTTTCTTGAAGAGATCTCTAGTCTTTCCCATTCTGTTGTTTTCCTCTATTTCTTTGCATTGATTACTGAGGAAGCCTTTCTTATCTCTCCTTGCTATTTTTGGAACTCTGCATTCAGATGCTTTTATCTTTCCTTTTCTCCTTTGCTTTTCACTTCTCTTCTTTTCACAGCTATTTGTAAGGCCTCCCCAGACAGCCATTTTGCTTTTTTGCATTTCTTTTCCATGGGGATGGTCTTGATCCCTGTCTCCTATACAATGTCACGAACCTCCGTCCACAGTTCATCAGGCACTCTGTCTATAAGATCTAGTCCCTTAAATCTATTTCTCACTTCCACTGTATAATCATAAGGGATTTGATTTAGGTCATTAGCAGATGTTAACTATTTTTGAACACTCAAAAATCCATTAGATTAAGTATAACCATCGAGTTGGATGCAAAGTTTAAT
This sequence comes from Bos taurus, assembly GCF_002263795.3. Lineage (NCBI taxonomy): Eukaryota > Metazoa > Chordata > Mammalia > Artiodactyla > Bovidae > Bos > Bos taurus. The sequence continues at coordinate 34,475,165 of NC_037341.1, read as the reverse complement.
TTTCAAAGGAAAAATTGTTCCTAATATAATTTATATGAATTCATGATGCTTTTTCTTTAAGAAGGCATGCAATATTAAAAATTCCTTGTGATGAGGACACAAAATACATATCCTGCTCTATAAAATTTGATCTTATTTTAAAATCAAGGGATTTCGATGACATAAGAATATGTATTTTCACATCCAAGGCAAGCCATATGGCCAAATAGCACAGAGCCATTTTTCTGCTATAAATGGAAACATTCTCCACTTAAGGATTTCACATTTCTAAAACTCCCTGGTTGTAAACCATGGTCTCATAGACAGACTAATGTGCAAACCCAAATGTGCAAGATAGAGGAAAACATGTCCACTGGGCCAGAGAGAAGAGACCAAAATGGAACCTGCCATGGTGATATAAGGCAGAAGACAAACAGGACCTTTCCAGATACTACACATTGCTGAAAGTAATATAACAGACAGCCGTATTCATGCCCTCTCTTTCTAACAGAGTCTGATTTTCCTCATTCTCAGTTCCTGTGGCGTGGGTGAGACTGGCATCAACCCAGCTCCAAGTCTGAGTATGTGACCCAAGGCATACCAGCCAGAGTCAATGAAACTCAGTTCTTATATTTTGGTTGGAATTATTGGAGAAAAGGCATGGTCTTCCATTTGAATTGTTAGCAAAATAGGACATAACTCTAGAACTTCTAACAGCCATTTTATCACCATGAGGAAGAGCCCACTCAAAAGATGGAGCCAATACAGAAAAAAGCCAAGCCAAGAGAGAGTCTTAACCTTATTGACATCATTTGAGTCTCTGGATTAGACCAAGTCTGAAGACCTAGGCTTTTCAGGTCTGGAATTAATATTTATTTTTATTAAGCCAGTTATCAGTAAAAGAAAATACTCTCTAAAGAATTAGTCGGAGAAGGCAATGGCACCCCACTCCAGTACTTTTGCCTAGAAAATCCCACGGACAGAGGAGCCTGGTGGGCTGCAGTCCATGGGGTTGCTAGAGTCGAACACGACTGAGCAACTTCACTTTCACTTTTCACTTTCATGCATTGGAGAAGGAAATGGCAACCCACTGCAGTGTTCTTGCCTGGAGAATCCCAGGGATGGGAAGCCTGGTGGGCTGCCGTCTATGGGGTTACACAGAGTCAGACACGACTAAAGCGACGCGGCAGTAGCAGCAGCAAAGAATTAGTATAAGATATACTCATGGTTCACACATTTTTAAATATTTGAGAAGAGTCAATACTATAGTCACATAGCTCATGTTTCAACCTTAAAAAAGATTCTTCTATTTGCAGTAGACTCTTACAAGCACCATGCTTTGTATTAATATCTTATTATTTTTTAATTTGTATATATTTCTATTCATTATAGATATATTAGAGTATTTAAGGGTTTTCCCATTCATAGAGATCTCTGGTAAAGAATAAGCTTCTTCATAAATAAATAAAAATGCACATATTAACAGAAATATCAGAATAACCCATTATAAACCCTCTTATTTGTTAAAGTTCATAAATAATAAGAAGAAAGAAATTAAACTTAAAAACATGAGACTAGTTATCTTTTTAATCCTTATCACCTAGCTCAGTACCTGGAAGCTGTACTTGTATTGGTTGAATGACGAAGGAAATGAATACATGAATTTAAAAAATTAGTGTAAATCATTACCCAACATCTGACTCTTGGGTTTTTCCCATATTAATAACATTAGTTCTTTGTTGATTCAGTTTCTCTACAAGTAAAGTAGGGAAGGTCCCCTGGAGGAAGAAATGGCAACCCACTCCAGTATTCTTGCCTGGAAAATCCCATAGACAGAGGAGCCTGGCAGGTTACAGTCCATGGGATTGGACACAACTTAGCAACTGAGCACACACACACAGTGTAAGGTATAAATTGCTACTTGGAATCCCTGTGTGTAATTAGTACAAATCTGGAGCATACACTGTGCTTCCCTGGTAGCTCAGCTAGTAAAGAATCCACCTGCAATGCAGGAGACCCTATTTCGATTCCTGGGTTGGGAAGATCCCCTGCAGAAAGGATAGGCTACCCACTCAAGTATTCTTGGGCTTACCTGGTGGCTCAAATGGTAAAGAATCTGCCTGCAATGCAGGAGACCTGGGCTCGATCCCTGGGTTGGGAAAGACCCCCTGGAGGAGGGCATGGCAACCCACTCCATCAGCCACTCTAATGGTGGAAGAAAATACCATCCTTTGGGGAGATTTTACAAATGACACACTTCTCATTGCCAGTAGATAAATACACTGTTTTTCATCCCCGCACTTATTTTCCTTTTATTTCTTTTTGTTAGTAAAGTTTTTAGCAAAGGAAAATGAGTGATAAAATCACATGGCCCAAGTTCCACTAGGAATATTTTAGTAAATCTGAGTTTCTAAATTATTTTTATCTTCTCACAGACTTGAAAAATTGGGGATATCCACATAGTTGTCATAGAAATATAACTTTCTCAGATTATTCTACAGTCATTCATTTTGAATCCACAACAAACTGATGCTGTAAATGCTACTATCAACTTTTCAAAAGTGGATTAACTGAAAACCAAAATGGATGATTGACCCTCACAGGGCAAATTACCAGGCCTGGAACGCAAAGCACCTGGCTTCCATATTTTTTTGAGACCACAAAATGGTGGCTGCCATTCCAAACCACAAAGATAAAATGCAAAGCCAAAGCCTCACTAATAGAATAGGCTTTTAGAGAACTTTCTTCCCTCTGGCCACGTCTGGGCTGATGACAGTCTGACTCTTTCCTGTGCTACAACATATGTGACCAGACTCTCTCAAACAGTGGGATGCGGTCATTTCTAAACTCAGTGACTAATACAAGTGCCTTGAAATTGTATTCAGATTACAATCTTGCTAAGAAGGTTCTGTTTTCTCTGTGGCACCTGACATAATTGTGGCATTTGATCAGTGAAAAATATTTTTCTCATTTTTTTACAAAATATTAATAAAAATTATCATAGCTATTTGAAAGGAAAGAAGATGTGGTCTTGTTATCTTTTTCTGTAGGACCTCCATAACTTGGAAAATATCATACTAGTTAAATCTGATGGTAAGCTTTGCCAAAAACATTGGCATGATTTTCCTCACTGAAAGAATAAAGAAAACAAAATTACTACACCTGAATCACAGAATTTAGAAATGAAAAGAAATCTAAAAATTAGAATTCTAATTCTAAAAATTAGCAATCCAAGCTTCCTCATTTATGTCATGTATCATTTTTATTCCTATTATCTGCCAAGCACTATACTAGGACCTGAGGATAAAATAAGAAAAACATGAAAACTGGAGGCCAGCAAGGATACATGATTTGTTTAGAACCACTTAGCCACTTTGTGGCTATTTTATAAAGTAAATCAGTGATAGGTTCTTATTTTTTGAACAAGATAACCTTAATCGTTTCCTTGGCAATATATGTGAAAAAGCACTCTAACCAGCATCACTGACTTCACAAAACTTCAACTACAGCCAACATTTTCTCATGGTCAATCTCAAGTGCTTACTTGCAGACTCTCATTTTTATAAACAAATGAATGTACATTGAGTAAAGGTTTATAGACAGCTCACTTTCAGAAGCATAGGCCAGGTTTCAAGATGAAAAATGCAAAGTGAATTTTCCTTCTGTTTATCCTTATTGACAGACATCATGGTGGTTCAGATGGTAAAGAATCTGCCTACAATGCAGGAGACCCAGGTTCGATCCCTGGGTCAGGAAGATCCCCTGGAGAAGGGTGTGGCAACCCACCATGGACAGAGGAGCCTGGTGGGCTACAGTCCATGGGGTTGCAGAGTCAGACACAACTAACCAACTAAACTACCACCACCACCATGAAGTACTCCAGCCATTATAGATAGGACATTAGTTTTATCAACCACCCCTGCTCTGCTCCACCACTTTAAACTCATTCAAATCAGATGAAGATTTTCCACATAAACTGCTGTGAACCACCTGGGCTCACCTTCTCACTGCATTTCAATCACAACTGCTTAATTATTTCATTTTTCTACTTTTTGGTTTTGAGACAGTAAAATTCATAGCCTTACACTGAAACTATAAGCTCTAGCCTTATAGTACTAAGAAGTAATTTATTATTAACAATTTACTTGTATTAATTTTTCTTAGATTTATTAATCTAATTAAAATTAGATTTTAAAAGAGCAAGCTTTATTAGGATGTAGATGTCTTGAACAGGATAAAATTTCAGGGTTAATCCCAGTTGGGGAGGGATTTTGACTTCTCTCTTTCCTACAAATAGACACACAAATACAGAAAGACTTTTGATCAATACAAATGAAAGATTCTTTCTGCTGTCAGGCCAAAAGACAAATTCTTGGGGAGAATTCTTCGCCTCTTTAGGCAAACTCTTTCTACCACTAAATGAACTAACAAAAGCAATCCTCCCTTTTTTCCAGGCAATCAATTTCAAAAGCTAAACAACTATGAGGAGCGAGACATTGTGATGCACAACAAATATCCTGTGAAAAAACTAAACAGAAGGAGACATCAGGATGTCCCACTTTCTAGTGAGAATCATTCACAGAAAATACTAAGTTTTTTTGCCTGGGCGAAGGCCACTTCAGACCAAAGGGGTTGAAATAAGTATGCCTACTTGGATAGTTTTCAATGAATTTCTAGTGAAAGTTTTTTTGATAAAAAATGGTGCTAGGGTTAAAACTTTAAGATCTGGAAAGGTTATTCTGGAGATCATCCACCCTGGGTAATGTGGTATCTAGAGACCCGATAAGGTTAATCTGAATTATCCGGGAGATTACCCCTGAGACAGCAAACGGTTCCATAAACATCACCATTCCTATCCCAAGCAGAGAAATGATATCCTTCACTTTTGTAAGCATTTTCAAGGAGACTAAACCTGAAAAAGTTGGTGAAATGAAGACTGAAGTTTATAGGCAAAGCTGTCACTGGACCTCTGAATTATGAGGCTAGACTTTCAGTAGCCGCCAAGTTATACAGGTCAAGGCCTCTAGGTCAACTTTCACCTCTTTCACAAAACCCATGATGAAATTTCAAAGCCTTTTATGTGAAGTTTTATTAACTTGGGTTAGCTGGAAAAAAAAAAGGTAGCCAAGGCAAAATGTGAAATTTCATTATCTTTGTCCATTGTTTTCTGCCTTTTTCACTCCAGTGCTGTAGGATCATTCATGGATAATCAATTATTCTGGGCACACAGTGGGAAAGCAAGGTAAAAAGGTTAAGATTCTTAAAAGAGGGCATTTTCTATGCAATATTAAGAACTTCTGTTTCCTTTTACATTTTCATACTTTTAACTTCCAAGCTATTTAAAATTAAGTTGGAATAGTTTAATCTTTTTCATAATTACCATAATGTTATAAGACAGTGAGGGGAAAAATATAAATTTATAGGTCATAAATTAAAATCCTTTATCATTTGGAACATAGTAGGTGCTCAATAAATGTTGGTTGACAATTTCTGCATTAAAAACAAAGCCAAAGTGTAAATATTAACATGTGCAAGTTGTGTTATTGCCATATCTAAGTGACCACTTATACATGCAAATAGTTGTTTGGAAAATGAAAAATTTAAATATATCCAGATACGGGACCATGGAAAGACATGATTATATGAAAAAAAAGAATCGGTGTATTGGTGTAATTAGAGATTTTTGCTTACCTTCAGTCAAGTGATCTAATTCTAACACCAATATGGGGACATTATTCTATAAAGTCCAAAATTACGGTTGTTCTATATATTCAATCTAATTTTCCAGGCAAGAATACTGGAGTGGGTTGCCATTTTCTTCTCCAGGGGATATTCCCAACCCAGGGATCAAACCCGGGTCTCCCACATTGCAGGCAGATTTTTTACCATCTAAGCCACCAGGGAAGCCCAAAGGACAGACCAAAACAATCCATTTGTTTCTTTCCAGCTCTCCTGTCATCACCCTAACACCTGCCCCTAGCATCTCTAGTCAGGACTCCTGCAGAGGTCTCCTAACTGATCTTTCCAAATTCTCACTGTCCACCTTAAAATTAGCTCAGTTTACATCCAGTGTTTTTTGTTTTTCAACATGCAGGTCTGACTACATCACTTTCCATTATTTGCAACATTTCAACAATTCCTAATTCAGAGCCTATCATAAAGGCAGGCCATGAAGGCTCATATTCTTGAAAAGCCACAAACTTCAAGTTTGACCCTACCCGCAAAGAAGGACAGAGCTTCCCTGGTGGCTCAGATGGTAAAGAACCCGCCTGCCAACGCAGGCAATGCAGGTTCAAACCTAGGGTCCAGAAGATCCCCTGGAGAAGGAAATGGCAACCCACTCCAGTATTCTTGCCTGGGAAATCCCATGACAGAGGAGCTTGGCAGGCTACAGTCCATGGGGTTGCAAAGGGTCAGACACGACTGAGTAAGCAGACAACAACCATCATCAAATAAGGACATTTGGAATCACAGAGACATAGTGCCAGGATCGGGAGAAGGCGCTCAACCATACAACTTCAAATCGGTGTCCCGTTACCGATCTCTACTGATTTTTTGACTAATTTTTGTAAGTCCTTTAATTATCTTGTGAACAGCATACTTATACTAAATTGTATTTTTATATATTCAGAGTATTAAAGTGAAAACCCTAATTATAAGCCTTTTTAACATTTTTTTTTCTTTTTTTTGTATATCATAAGCCATGACCTAAACTTCTCTCAACAGCTAAGAGGTACTTTTCCAGCCAACTTGGGATAACACAAGTACATAATGTGGCCCATGAGGCCCAACTACACTGGCTCCTACCTCACTCTACAGCCTCACAACATCACCATACTCCTCTTGCCTCTGAACTCAGGCAACTCTAATCTTCCTTCTGCTCTTCAGACAATCCATGTTTCCTCCTGCCACGGACCTTGGCATACACTAGGCCCCCGAATGGAATATTCACCTTCCTTCTCTCCCTGATGCCCCTGCAGTGTTACCTCCTGCTCATCCTTCAGATCTCACCTCAAATGCCACTGCCTCCAGGAAGCCTTCCATGACCTCTCTGAGTAGATGAAGAAGAAATGAAAGTTGTTCAGTTGTATTTGACTCATTGAAACCCCATGCACTGTAACCCACCAGGCTTCTCTGTCCATGGAATTCTCTAGGCAAGAAAACTGGAGTGGGTTGCCATTCCCTTCTTCAGTGGATCTTCCTGACCCAGGGATTAAACCTAAGTCTCCTGCACTGCAAGCAGACTTGCAGACTTTACCATCTGAGCCACCAGGGAAGCCCAGATCTCTGAGTAGATAAATTTCTCCTAATACACATTCTCTCAACACCACATTCTTACTCCAGCTATAATTACTTATTATTTACATGATTCTTAGATTAATCTGTCTCCCCACCAGATGGAAATTGTAAGAGAAGAAATATCTTTTCACCTGGGGAGTAGGGGAGGCAATGTGTATGTATATACATGCTTTCTGTTTGCCCAGCACAGTTGGCTTGCATTTATAGGAGCTTAATGGATATTTGTTTAATGAATAAATGTTCTTTTTTATCACATCATGCTGCCTCTAAGAAAAGTCTAAACCAATATTAATTACAATCTATGTTTTTAAAGAACAATCATATTCAACATTTAACTCTGCACTGGTCCAATTTATCTGAAACAAATAGGCAACAACAACACACATTTTTCGAAAAACCTGTATTATACCAAAATATTGTCATACCCCTTCAAAAACAACATCTCTTTTGCTAGTGATTTCAAGTCTAAAGTACAAAACTCTAACCTCAGGTGCATGAATTAGTGAGGCAGGAAAAAAAAAGCACCAATGATTTGAGATACTATGTGGGGTTTTATGCTACAAACAAGATGGACTGAGCCAAAACACTCAGCTGACCTGGTTCTCCACGGCTCTATAAGCATCTGAGTCATGTGGAGGAAAGCAGAGGCACCCACTGCTGCTTCTCAACCATCCAGATATCCAGATATCCCATCAGTGATCTGCTTTGCCTCCACTTTCATCTCACTTGTATATGTGGGTATGAGGCTAGAGAGAAAATGTCTCTTCCACACCACAATCAATCATATTCTATCAATAGAATGGATAAATACGAAAACCATATACATAATATAGTTGTCATCTGTATGTAATTGTAATATATATGTAATATGTGTACTATAAAAATTCAACTTCCTACAAGCAAAGGAACAGACATCTAAACAACGGGACATAAGCACGATTCGGTTGTGGTCACAGGATATCTCCCATGCTCCTAGAAAGGCCACTACAGGTCAGTAGTTAAATGGCTTACAAGCCATTTACAAGCACTTACAGTGCTTGAAGTGAAGTGAAGTGCAGTGATAGTTCCTCAGTCATGTCCAGCTGTTTGCATCTCTATGGACTGTAGCCCACCAGGCTCCTCTGCCCATGGAATTCTCCAGGCAAGAATACTGGAGTGGGTAGCCATTCCCTTCTCCAGGGGATCTTCCTGACCCAGGGATTGAACCTGGGTCTCCTGCATTGCAGGCAGATTCTTAAGTGCTGATACCAGTCTAAGTACATTCACACATTTTAACTTGTTGAATTCTCACAACTGTCTCACAAAATAATTATTTTTATTATCAACCCCATTTTACAGATGAGGAAACTAATGCACAGGGAGGTAAATTAAATTGTCAGAGATCACACACTAGGGAGTGGGAGAACTAGGGTTGAAACCCATGCCATTTGGCTCCAGAGTCCTTGCCCTTAAAAACATTATACTGACTCTCAACAGTTGTCTGTCTGAGATTCCACAATCCTAAATTTATCATATCACTCTAAAATATCCAAAATCTCAGATTTTTTCAGATACTACTAATCAACAACTATTTGGAGTTGCACATATCCATTTTTATTAACATTAGATAAAATATTTATGATGTGGAACAAAGGCATCCAAGAAAAGAGGAGAAAGTCAAAGCAGTTAGAAGGCCAGAATCAACCCCTCCAATTGGGTATCATAATCATAGCTAACATTTTTTGAGCACTGTGCTAAGTGCTTTAGTAAACTGTCCCATTTAAACCACATAGTAACACACAAAGATTAATAGAATATACAGCCCAGAAATAAACCTACATATATGTGGCCAGTTAATATATGACAAAGCAGACAAGAATATATAACATGAATATACCCCTGGCCCCCTAACTTAGCACAAGGTAATATGTGCCAGTGCTATTTGTGAAATGTATGGTCTTTCTAAATGACTAATGGATTTGTTTGAGTTCCTAAGTTTTGAATCAAATCCTAGAGCCAGTTGATACCCTAATAATCTGGAGGACAAAATAATAGCATATCAATAAATGGAGGTTCCTCCTTATGATGTAAGCTAATTATGAAACATGTAACATATTTGACAACTCCCTCTTTTTTGACTTTGTACTTTTCTGCATGTTCATTCATTTCTAATCAATAAAGAATAAACTGTCTAAAAAACAGGAATGTGTATTTCTTCAATAAACAGTGTTGGGAAAACTAGACAGTCACATGCAAAAGAATGAAATGGGGCCCTTATCATATGCCACACACAAAAAGTAACTCAAAATGGATTAAAGACTTGAATGTAAGATGTGAAATCATAAAACTCCTAGAAGAAAACATAGACAGTAAGCTCCTTAACATGAGTCTTAGCAATGATTTTTTGCATTTGATACCAAAAGCAAAAGCAACAAAAAATAAAACTTAACAAGTAGGACTGAAAGTGAAAGTCTTTCAGTCATGTCTGACTCTTTGCGACCCCATGGACTATATAGTCCATGGAATTCTCCAGGTCAGAATACTGGAGTAGATAGCCTTTTCCTTCTCCAGGGGATCTTCCCAACCCAGGAATCGAATCCAGGTCTCCGGCATTGCAGGCAAATTCTTTACCAACTGAGCTATGAGGGGAGCCCCACAAGCAGGACTACATCAAATTTAAAAGCTTATGCACAGCAAAGGAAATAATCACATATTTCAGCACCAAGAGGTAGTTCAGTTCACTTCAGTTCAGTCACTCAGTCGTGTCTGACTCTTTGTGATCCCATGGACTGCAGCACGTCAGGCCTCCCTGTCCATCAACAACTCCCAGAGTTTACTCAAACTCATGTCCATTGAGTCAGTGATGCCATCCAACCATCTCATCCTCTCTCGTCCCCTTCTCCTCCCACCTTCAATTATTCCCAGCATCAGGGTCTTTTCAAATGAGTCAGTTCTTCACATCAGGTGGCCAAAGTGTTGGAGTTTCAGCTTCATCTGTCCTTCCAATGAATATTCAGGACTGATTTCCTTTAGATGGACTGGTTGGATCTCCTTGCTGTCCAAGGGATGCTCAAGAGTCTTCTCCAACACCACAGTTAAAAAGCATCAATTCTGAAAAAAAAAAAAAAAAGCATCAATTCTTCATCACTCAGCTTTCTTTACAGTCCAACTCTCACATCCATATATGACTACTGGAAAAACCATAGCCGTGACTAGACACACCTTTATTGGCAAAGTAATGTCTCTGCTTTTTAATATGCTGTCTAGGTTGGTCATAACTTTTCTTCCAAAAAGTGGGAAAGACATGTCAAAAAGACACAGAAGCTAGCTTGAAGGGGCACCTTAGGCAAAATCTGGTCAATTTGAACATCAAAATAATAATGACAGGGCAATCCAGTGGTTAAGATTCCAGGCTTCCACTGTAGGGGTTCCGGATTCCATCCCTGGTTGGGGAACTAAGATCCCACATGCCATGCAGTGTACCAAGTAATAATGATAATAACAGATTATAAACCACTGAATAAAATAACAATTGATGAGTCTACACTGACATAAATAAATGGAGAGAATGGAAGCTCTGCTTATAGTATGACACTGACTATTAAATGTAGAAAAATGATGGAATTAGAAAAAAATATCACTTAGAAACCATCATGGTAAAAATTAAGTTAAGCATGATACATCAATGCATCCTAAAACTAGTGGATGAAGGTGAGGTGAGAAAAAGGTATTTATGTAGTTTCTTTTTTATTTAAATTTTATTGAAGTATATAGTTGATTTATGATGCTGTGTTAGTTTCAGGTGTACAGCAGAGCAAGGACTCAGTTATATATACATTTATATATTTTTTAGATTTTTTTCCTGGATAGGTTTTACAAAATATTGAGTATAGTTCCCTGTAGGTCCTTGTATTTATATAGTTTCAATTTCCACATAAAACACTTACTTAATTACAAAGACAAAAAACAATGTTACAGTGGAGACACTATGGCAATCAAGTGACCAGCATTTACACATCCAGCAAGGGGGCGAGTCAACATTGTGTGCCATCCAATTGGAACGCAGTGATAAAACACATCATCACTTCTATAATATTATTGTCAAAAACTGGATAATATGACCATGAGGAAACATTTGAAAAATTGAAATTGATGGGCAGTCTACAAAGTGACTGATCTGTGTCCTGAAAATAGTCAAGGATATGAAAATCAAAGGCAGACTGAGGAACTGTTCAATACTGAAAGAATTTAGAGGCTTGTGACCACTGGTTGCAGGTGGTAATCCTGGATCCTTATGCTATAAAAGATATCAAAAGGATAATTGCTGAAACTTGAATGGGATCTCTAGATGAAGAGTATATAGGATATTTTTGTGCTGTTCTTGCAATTTTTCTTTAACTTTGAAATTATTACCAACTAAATTGCTTCTTGTATGTGCTCAGTCACTCAGTCATGTCTGACTCTTTGTGACCCTACAGACTGTAGCCCCCCATGCTCCTCTGTCTGTGGAATTTTCCAGTCAAGAATACTGGTGTGGGTTGCCATCTCTTTCTCCAGGGAGTCTTCCTGACCCAGGGATAAAACCTGGGTCTCCTGTGTCTCCTGCATTGGCAGGTAGATTTTTTACCACTGCGCAACCTGGGAAGCCCCCTTAAAAATCTCAAATAGATAATGAAATAATGTTGAATAGGTTATAGAGTAAAACCATATCGTGATTTTTATATTAACCAAGAAATTCATGGAAATCTGATGAAGTACTTCTTTATTAAGTAAAAGCTTAATAACCTGTAATGGAAAAGAATCTGAATATATGTGTGTGTATATATATATATATATATATATATACACACATGTGTACAACATACACATGAAACATTGTAAATCAACTATATTTCAATAAAAATAAAGTAAATGCTTAAATAAGCAGAAATATTTATTTCTAATTAAATCATTATTAAAAGTTGAAAAATCACCCAGTCCTACTCTTACACACTTGGAAACTAAGACCCAGAAAATAAAGATTGAATGGTAAGATTTTATCAGACTTACAGAATATTATTCACAGATAACATTTTCTTTAAAAAAAAAAAATCTGAAGTTGTTCTTTTATACCTTAAGGTTATTAAAGCACAAGTCTGCTTTCACAAATCAAATAATACCTTGAGTAATTTTTGTAAAGGACAGACATAATGATACATATTTTTCAGTTACTGACCTGCACAAATACTATGAATTTAGACTAAAAATGTTTGCTCATATAAAAGGCTTTAATTAATCTTTCATTAGAAAGACTATTCTTTTTTTTTCTTTTTAAAAATTTTTTTTTAATTTATTTTAATTGGAGGCTAATTACTTTACGGCATTAAGCACAGGTGGCTGCACCATAGCCATCGTGGTCAACAAAAGAGTTCGAAATGCAGTACTTGGATGCAATCTCAAAAATGAAAGAATGATCTCTGTTCATTTCCAAGGCAAACCATTCAATATCACAGTAATCCAAATCTATGCCCCAACCAGTAATGCTGAAGAAGCTGAAGTTGAACGGTTCTATGAAGACCTACAAGACATTTTAGAACTAACCCAAAAAAGATGTCCTTTTCATTATAGGGGACTGGAATGCAAAAGTAGGAAGTCAAGAAACACCTGGAGTAACAGGCAGATTTGGCCTTGGAATACAGAATGAAGCAGGGCAAAGACTAATAGAATTTTGCCAAGAAAATGCACTGGTCATAGCAAACACCCTCTTCCAACAACACAAGAGAAGACTCTACACATGGACATCACCAGATGTTCAACACCGAAATCAGATTGATTACATTCTTTGCAGCCAAAGATGGAGAAGCTCTAAACAGTCAACAAAAACAAGATCAGGAGCTGACTATGGCTCAGATCATGAACTCCTTATTGCCAAATTCAGACTGAAATTGAAGAAAGTAGGGAAAACCACTAGACCATTCAGGTATGACTTAAATCAAATCCCTTATGATTATACAGTGGAAGTGAGAAATAGATTTAAGGGCCTAGATCTGATAGATAGAGTGCCTGATGAACTATGGAATGAGGTTCATGACATTGTACAGGAGACAGGGATCAAGACCATCCCCATGGAAAAGAAATGCAAAAAAGCAAAATGGCTGTCTGGGGAGGCCTTATAAATAGCTGTGAAAAGAAGAGAAGCAAAAAGCAAAGGAGAAAAGGAAAGATAAAAGCATCTGAATGCAGAGTTCCAAAGAATAGCAAGAAGAGATAAGAAAGCCTTCCTCAGCGATCAGTGCAAAGAAATAGAGGAAAACAACAGAATGGGAAAGACTAGAGATCTCTTCAAGAAAATTAGAGATACCAAGGGAACATTTCATGCAAAGATGGGCTCGATAAAGGACAGAAATTGTATGGACCTAACAGAAGCAGAAGATATGAAGAAGAGGTGGCAAGAATACACAGAAGAACTGTACAAAAAAGATCTTCACGACCAAGATAATCACAATGGTGTGATCACTGACCTAGAGCCAGACATCCTGGAATGTGAAGCCAAGTGGGCCTTGGAAAGCATCACTATGAACAAAGCTAGTGGAGGTGATGGAATTCCAGCTGAGCTATTTCAAATCCTGAAAGATGATGCTGTGAAAGTGCTGCACTCAATATGCCAGAAAATTTGGAAAACTCAGCAGTGGCCACAGTATGGAAAAGGTCAGTTTTCATTCCAATCCCAAAGAAAGGCAATGCCAAAGAATGCTCAAACTACCACACAATTGCACTCATCTCACACGCTAGTAAAGTAATGCTCAAAATTCTCCAAGCCAGGCTTCAGCAATACATAAACAGTGAACTTCCAGATGTTCAAACTGGTTTTAGAAAAGGCAGAGGAACCAGATATCAAATTGCCAACATCCGCTGGATCATCGAAAAAGCAAGAGAGTTCCAGAAAAACATCTATTTCTGCTTTATTGACTATGCCAAAGCCTTTGTGTGGATCACAATCAACTGTGGAAAATCCTGAAAGAGATGGGAATACCAGACCACCTGATCTGCCTCTTGAGAAACCCATATGCAGGTCAGGAAGCAACAGTTAGAACTGGACATGGAACAACAGACTGGTTCCAAATAGGAAAAGGAGTATGTCAAGGCTGTATATTGTCACCCTGCTTATTTAACTTCTATGCAGACTACATCATGAGAAATGCTGGGCTGGAAGAAGCACAAGCTGGGATCAAGATTGCCGGGAGAAATAGCAATAACCTCAGATATGCAGATGACACCACCCTTATGGCAGAAAGTGAAGAGGAACTAAAAAGCCTCTTGATGAAAGTGAAAGAGGAGAGTGAAAAAGTTGGCTTAAAGCTCAACATTCAGAAAACGAAGATCATGGCATCTGGTCCCATCACTTCATGGGAAATAGATGGGGAAACAGTGGAAACAGTGTCAGACTTTATTTTTTTGGGCTCCCAAATCACTGCAGATGGTGACTGCAGCCATGAAATTAAAAGACGCTTACTCCTTGGAAGAAAAGTTATGACCAACCTAGATAGCATATTGAAAAGCAGAGACATTACTTTGGCAACTAAGGTTCGTCTAGTCAAGGCTATGGTTTTTCCAGTGGTCATGTATGGATGTGAGAGTTGGACTGTGAAGTAGGCTGAGCGCCGAAGAATTGATGCTTTTGAACTGTGGTGTTGGAGAAGACTCTTGAGAGTCCCTCAGACTGCAAGAAGATCCAACCAGTCTGTTCTGAAGGAGATCAGCCCTGGGATTTCTTTGGAAGGAATAATGCGAAATCTGAAACTCCAGTACTTTGGCCACCTCATGCGAAGAGTTGACTCATTGGCAAAAACTCTGATGCTGGGAGGGATTGGGGGCAGGAGGAGAAGGGGACGGCAGAGGATAAGATGGCTGGATGGCATCACTGACTCGATGGACGTGAGTCTGAGTGAACTCCAGGAGTTGGTAATGGACAGGGAGGCCTGGCGTGCTGCGATTCATGGGGTCGCAAAGAGTCAGACACAACTGAGCGACTGAACTGAGCTGAACTGACTGAATTACTTTACAATATTGTATTGGTTTTGCCATACATCAACATGAATCTGTTCTTTTAAGACTTTGTTCCTCAAATTTCACAGAGATTAAAAGAGCTTATGCTGCTGCTAAGTCACTTCAGTCATATCTGACTCTGTGCGACCCCATAGACTCCAGCCCACCAGGCTTCCCCGTCCCTGGGATTCTCTAGGCAAGAACACTGGAGTGGGTTGCCATTTCCTCTTCCAATGCATAGATGAACTTAAAAACAGATTTGGGGTACAAATGTGTTCCATAGATACTATAGTAAACATCATGAATTTCTCCTTAGCTTTCATTCCAGTATAAATGATCCCAGTCAAGCATACTGATTTCTATCACCTTGCCAGTAGTGGGTTCAAGGATGCTAGATGAGGCTGAATTGCTAGAAACCATAGTATGATCACAAGAAGTCTAAGGATGGAGTCAAAGTCAAGAATGACAAAGTGGAGATATAGAAGAATCTCAGTGTCCAATAACATTGTTTATCCACTGAATTAACCAACCCTGTATATTGCTTTATCTCAGGATTTTCTATTATGCTATTATTGTTGTTCAGTCACTAAGTCATGTCCAACTCTGCAGCCACATGGACTGTAGCCCGCCAGGCTCCTCTGTCCATGAGGTTCTCTAGACAAGAATACAGGAGTGGGTTGCCATTTCCTTCCCCAGGAGATCTTCCTGGATCAGGGATCAAATTCATGTCTCCTACATTGGCAAGCAGATTTTTTTACCCCTGGGCCACCAGGGAAGCCCCATTTTCTATTATAGAAAATAACAATTATCCTTATTATTTAAATTAATTTGAGATGGGTTTTCTGTTGCAGCCAAAAACATCTTCATACATCTATATCAAGGAAAAGGTTCAAGATCATAGAAAATTTCCTACAAAGAGAATAAATCTTAAGATATGCATAAAGATGAAGCATCAGCCATAGGCCTAAAATTTCTTACAGAGTTTCCAGAGCTCAACCAATTTCTGGAAGATTATAGTACCTACAGTACAGGGGGGCTTTTGTAAGCAATAGACTATAGAGTTATTGTAGAAGTCAACCACTAATCCACAGAGGAAAGGAGGGGCATAGACAGAGTGAAACAATCAATCAAATTAAAATCACAGCCTTTTCTTGAGGAGAAAGCTCCACATTTCTTATTTAAATAAAACAACCAACAACATTCTCTGCCTCAAGTTTTGCTCATGTTGTTGTTGTTCAGTCATGTCTGACTCTTTGTGATCCCACAGACTGCAGCATGCCAGGCTTCCTTGTCCTTCACTATCTCCTAGAGTTTGCTCAAACTCATATCCATTGAGTCAATGATGCCATCCAACTATCTCATCCTCTGTTGCCCCCTTCTCCTCTTACCCTCAATCTTTCCCAGCATCAGGGTCTTTTCCAATGAACTGAATTAACAGGAACTTACAAGCTGTGCTCATAAGGTCCTGTAATTCAAAACTTAGCATCCCAAGACATTGGGTTGGCCAAGCGCAGGAGGTCATAGACATAAGTACAGCAAATAGCCCCATCAAGGTGACTGTGGAGAGCTATCAACATAAGTTGCTTGTTAAAAACATCTGCTCCTAATACCAAAACTAGGGACCATATTCAAAGCACTCACTATAGTAGCCACTCTTGACCTTTAGGATGATATACACAAAACTCTGAGTGGGAGAACTGTCAGGAGGAATGAAGAGATGAGATAATAGCCGAGAGATAATTTTAAATGGGTTCCTACCCAGTTAAAGCTATCAGGTTTCTCTGAAATGGCATGTGACTTCACTGGGGGTATCCAATGACTTAGGTACTTGCTATTTGTCTGGAAGGAGATTCCATGTAGGGGGATTGCCATCTGCTGGTGGCTCTCTTTTTAAGGACAGAGACCCTTGAAATTTAGGGACTGTGCCTTACCGCAAACCACACACAATTATTCAGCAAGTGGTAGTTTCCTTTCCATGGAAAGATACTGTCTTCTCTGTTGATTAGATGGATATAAAATTTTCCTGAGGAAGGTGAGCAAGGTATCTCTGAAAACAAATAGAAGAGAAACAAAATAGATGACAAACACATTTCACTGGAATATCAGTTTTTGTCCAATGGTACACTAAAATCCTGCAGATAAAATAGTCTTTGTGATAAAGCAAGTACTAACAAAATTTCATTAAAGGGATTGTAACTCCCATGCTTGGGAAAAATAGACATAAATGTACCACGTTGGTTTATCTGAGCACATATTTAAAGACCAAGTCTTAAAATCTCCTGAGAGTCCTAGTCTCTCAGGGAACATATTTCTAAGTAGTATATAAAAAGAAATGAGAAAGAAACTCTAGCTTCCAAGCACAAAGCTGTAAATTTAGTCTTCAAAATCAAGATTAAAATTCCTTTTTTTGTGAAATTCTTTGGAAGCACACTTCTTTATATTCTAGGTACATTTACGCAAGCAAAATTCAGTCCTGCGGGACGCAGAATATGGATTTTAGACCATGAAATTTCTCTATTTGCCCAGTATATCTTCAAGTCATTGAATTTAAGAAATATGAAATCAGGTCATATTATTTCACCCACATTTCTTTCTTCAGAGCAACATTTCTCTTTGAGAATATCGCAGGATCTCTATATCAGGAAATAGCATCTCAGAATAGACAAGTTTGTGCTCTTTTCTTTACTGTAAAGTAACAGGAGGTGAAAAAAATTAAAAGGTAAGTGGCCTTTAAAAGTGAGAAACTCCTGTTACATGCTATAACATGGATAAATCTTGAGGACGTTATATAATAAAAATACTGTACGATTACAACAAATACTGTATGATTCCACTTATATGAGGTTTCTGAAGTATAGTCAAATTCATAGAAAGGTGGTGGCCAGGGGCTTGGGGGCAGGGGAAATGAGAATTTAATGAGTAGCAGAGCTTCAGTTTTGCAGGATGAATAAGTTCTAAAGATGTTTCACAACAATGTGAATATGCTTAACACTACTGAACTTTACACTAAAAATAGTTAATCTGCTCAAATTATATGTTTTATTTTATCACAATTAAAAAGGATAAACAAAAATATTAGAGGCTAAAAACATGATCTGTAAGCAAAGGTGAAAGGAATTGCTATCCCAGGATTTAGTCTAGCGACAAGGAGTACACAAGGTCACAATCACATGGATTTGAAAATGTCTCACTAAGAGCAAACCCTTGACCTGTTTTCTCTACCTTTGGAGAGGGCGTAAGGAAGAGACAAACTAAAACCACACAGCAGCAGCAGCGGGATGCAGCAGAAAGAACGGCCCAACCTAGAGTTACAAACCACTCTACTCCTAACTTTGTGACCAGGACAAATTGAGTATCAGAGAGAGAACACTCTATCTTTGAGGTCACATGGGCTTCAAGGAAAGATGTGACTGCTTTGGACTCCCACTTTTGTTTTGGTTTTGTTCACTGAATGTATGAATTTGAGCCAATTACTTAATGTCCCTGAACCTCAGTGTTCTCATTTCTAATGTAAGGATAATTGTAACAGTTTGGCGGGTTGTCAGGAGACTGTGAAATCCAACAATGATGGGAATGCATTCAGCAGAATGACTAATACCAGGTATTCAGTAAGTGTTTGTTCCCTGAGTAAAACTATTGGTATAAAAAAAAAGTTTATAGTAACTTTATTTGTAATGACTAAAAGCTGGGAAAAAACCAAGTATCCATCAATAGGAGAACGGATTTAAAAAAAAAACTGGTGGTGTATTTATACAATGAAATACCAGTCAGAAATAAAAGGAACAAACTGTTGATACAGGCAACAAGACTGATGAATCTCAAAAACAGTATGTTGAGCAAAAGAAGCCAGTCACAAAAAGTACATAGTGTAATTTTGTTTATATGAAGTTCATGACTGGAAAACTAATCTTTAAAAAAGAAACAGTGGTTACCTTGGTTACCTCCGGGTGGGAGACAAGAATTTTCTGGGATGTGACATGAGGGTCACTCTACCATCTAGAGTGATGATAATGCTCTGTATCTGAAAGGAGTTTATGTTATACAGGTGTATTCATTTGTCAAAATTCAGCAAATATTCTCTTGAGATTTCTGCATTTTTTGCAGATCAAAACTACAATGAGATATCACTTCACACCAGCCAGAATGGCTATCATCAAAAAATCTATAAACAATAAATGCTGGAAAGGGTATGCAGAGAAGGGAACCATCCCACACTGTGAGTGGGAATGTAAATTGGTATAGCCACTATGGAGAACAGTATGGAGGTTCCTTAAAAAACTAAAAATAGAACTATCATATGATCTAGTATTTTCACTCGTAGGCATATATCCGGAGAATAACAAGATCCAAAAGGATACATGCACCCCAATGTTCATTGCAGCACTATTTACAATAGACAAGACATGGAAGAAACCCAAGTGTTCATTGACAGAAGAAGATAAAGAAGATGTGGTACATATATCCAATGGAATATTACTCAGCCATTAAAAAGAATGAAATAATGCCATTTGCAGCAACGTGGACAGACCTACAGAGTGTTATACTGCGTGAAGTAAGTCAGACAGAGAAGGAGAAATATTATATGACATCCATTACATGTGGAATCTAAAAAGAAATTCTACGACTGAACTTACAAAACAGAAACAGACTCACAGACTTAGAGAACAAATTTATGGTTCCTGTGGGAAGGTTGGGGAGACGGGATATTTAGGGAGTCCAGGATGGACATCAACACATTGCCATATTTAAAAGGGATAACCAATAAGGACCTACTGTATAGCACATGGAATTTTGCTCAATGCTATGTGGCAGCCTGGATGAGAGTGGGGTTTGGGGGAGAATGGATACATGGATATGCATGGCTGAGTCCCTTCCCTGTTTACCTGAAACTATCACAACATTGTTTGTTAATTGGCTATGTCCTAATACAAAATAGAAAGTTTTTTAAAAAAGATTTCTGCATTTTTTGGTGACAATTTTACCTAAAAGAATGAAAGAAATGTTGAACTCTACTTGTAAATTATACATGCTGAGCATACTGATGTCAACAATTTACTTTGAAATGCACCATAAAATAAGACAGAGAAATGGGATATGTTATACGACAATGGTAGCAAAATGTTAATGATAAAATCTGTATGGTAGATAATACAGGTATTCACTGTAAAAGTCTTTCTACTTTTCTCTGTGTTTAAAAGTATCTGTAATAAAATGTTTTCTTTAAATTAATAAATAGAATTACATAAACCAAAATATTGGAAGTGAAAAGAATCTTTGAGGGCAGCCATTTAAAAATGACATCTAATGCAGGAATCTCAGTGACTTCCCAAAACATGTGGATTGCGTCAGCCTCCGTTTATATATGGATAATGGCTGAAAAATCACTATCGCCAAAGCAGACTACTGCATCTTTGAATATGGCTGAAAATAGTTTGTTAACTTACATTCAAACTATACTTAAGCAGTAAATGCAAAAGGGACAACATGATTTGTATATGAAGTATAATCTAAGGAGTTAGAAACCTGGGATTTGGTGTGACATCTCTCCTTTTCCCAAATCCTTATCCCATTGGCTGACTACTTGTTTGGTCAACTTAATTAACCTACCTGGCCTACATTAATGAATGGTCGTTTATTCATTCATTCATTCAACACATGATTTTTGAAAGTGAAAGTAACAGTCAGTCATGTCTGACTGTTTGTGACCCCATGAACTGTAGCCTGCCAGGCTCCTCTGTCCATGGAATTCTCCAGGCAAGAATACTGGATTGGGTAGCCATTCCCTTCTCCAGGGATCTTCCCAAACCAGGGATCAACCAGGTCTCCTGCCTTCCAGCAAAATTCTTTACTGTCTGAGCCACCACGGCATGATTATTGAGCCCATATTATATTTCTTAATACCCAAATACCTAAAGGCACAGGAATGAACCAGGTGATCTGAGATTCCTGTTCATTCTAAAGCCTATGGTTCTGGGTGAAGAATTGAGGAATAAGCCAACTGGTCTGTTCCATATATCTAACTAGTTGAAAAAGAAAACAGTCCATGTAATTCTCCAGGTCAGAACACTGGAGTGGGTAGCCATTCCTTTCTCCAGGGGATCTTCCCAACCCAGGGATCAAACCCAAATCTCCCACATTGCAGGAGGATTCTTTACCAGCTGAGCCACCAAAGCCCAAAAAAGAAAACACTTTTTTCTTAATGGAAGTAGTTTTATTTTAATCACAATTAATTGCCTCATTTTTTTTACTTTTTAAAATAAAGATTAGATTACACATTTAAATGTTCTTATGTGAATATCATTTTTTATAATTTTCCAAGCTATGTCCCCTTTTCTGAGAAAGCATCTTCTGAGTTGCCCCTCCCAGCATGAAGAAGCAAGCCTCTCCCTTATTAGGCCATAGCTCCTCCTTGTGGTCGACAGATGTAAGAACTTAAATTCAAACCGCAGAAACAGGTAAAAAAGAAAAAAACAAAATGATGTGATCATACTAGGATTAGCTCTAAGATGAAAAACACCAGCATGACTTTCCTTGACTCTGTCTCCCTGTATTCTCACTCAAGCATCTGATCAACTAATCCAAGTCAAGGATCCTACTTGGGAAAAAATCCAGATCAGGATATTCAATCCCAGGATCTTTCTTGAATCTGCGGTCGTTTAAAGTAACATATGTTTTACCTTCTCCAATCGAGATCTAAACAATAAACTCACCAGTCTTGCTTTGATCTGTGGCAAGTGAAAACAACTGCATGGTTAATTGTAGATTCTGCTTCATTGTATAACAGTTCCTATCCTACTCAACATAATTCTTATCAATAGCTTAAATGACTATATAGAAGGATTGCTTATCAAATGTGTGAATAACATGAAGGTGGAAGGCAAGTTAAAATATGAGGTGATCCAACTACAATCCAAAAAAAAATTAACTGGAGAAGGAAATGGCAACCTACTCCAGTGTTCTTGCCTGGAGAATCCCAAGGACGGGGGAGCCTGGTGGGCTGCCGTCTATGGGGTTGCACAGAGTCGGACACGACTGAAGCGACTTAGGAGCAGCAGCAGCAGCAGCAGCAGCAGGTGTTCTATAGTTAATTCAGTTACTTATTCTATTAGATTTTTTACTGTTTGAGCCACCAGGGAAGTCCCATTCTATCAGTTACTTAAATTAATTCAGGAACTTACACAGCACATATTTCTTGAACATTTTTGTGAGCCCTGTTTTGAGGTAGAGAAAATAAGTTGATTTGGTAGTTTTAGATACCAACAACTGCAGAGATTAGATACATATCAATTTAAATGACCAGTTTTTCTGCTCCATAGTTTTCTTTTTTGACAGCAATAAAGACCTGAACTACATAAAATAACCTTTTTGCTGAACCCAAAGCATGTGCTTATTTAGGCAATGTTTTATATACTCCAAAGCTTACTTGTTTGCCAATGTCTCTCATTACACATGATTCTTTGCAAAGTATTTGATCAAACAGATGTCATATTTACAAGCAAATCTTAAAAAGAAAATCTACCTTTTGTAATTTTATTTGTGCTACTTGAATAAAGTATTTTTTAACATTAAAAAAAATTAACAAGCTGAATAATTATATGAAGCTAGATTTAACAAGATCAATTTCTAAGTGAAAAATCCACCTCAAAAATCTAAATGTGAAATAAATTGGGGCAAAATACAAGGCCTTACATTAAAATTTTTCAGAAAATGAACTGAAACCAGATAGGAAAATCATAGATTAGTGATAGTACCTGTAAAAATTAGCAGTGTGAGTTGGTTACTGAAAAGCTAAGATGACTTTGGACTACATTAAAATAAATGGAGCCAACTTAAATGTCCACCAGCAGAGAAAGGATAAATACTGGTATAGTTACGACAATAGAATAGAGTGTAGCAGTGAAAATGAATGAACTAAAGTGTCATATATCAACCTAGTTGAATCTCACATACATAACAGTAAGTTACAAAACAATATATACATATGGGGCTTCCTTGGTGGCTCAGTGGTAAAGAATCCACCTGCCAATGCAGGAGACACGGGTTGGATCCTGATCTAGGAAGATCCCACATGCCATGAAGCATCTAAGCCCCTGTGCTAGAATTACTGAGCCTGTGCTCTAGAGTCGGGGAGCCGGCATTACTGAGCCCGCGTGTGGCACCTTACTGAAGTCCACACACCTAGAGTTCATGCTCTACAACAAGAGAAGCTATGGCAATGTGAAGCCTGTGCACTGCAACTGGAGAGTAGCCCCTGCCCACCGCAATTAGAGAAAAAGCCCACCCAGTAATGAAGACCCAGCACAGCCAAAAATAAATAAATAAATAAAATTATATATATATATATACATATGAACATTTTTATAAAAGTTCAAAATTTTTAAAAGAGAAATATGCAGTTCTTTGGGGAAGTAAGTGCATTTGGGGGAGCTATGCAGAGTGTTTCAACTGTCATTTGGTGATATGTCTTAACTTTAGTGGCAAGTCTATGAATAGCCATTGAATAATTTTTTCAATTTTTTGCATGTCTTAAGTATTGTATGGTTTTTCCCTTTTGTTTAAATTGCTTTGAGAAGCAGTGAAAAGATAAGAGGAAGAGGGGAAGATTGGCTTCCCCTCATGGGACATAGGTGTCCCTGGTGGCTCAGATGGTAAAGAATCTGCCTGCAGTGCAGGAGACCTGGGTTCAATCCCTGGGTCAAGATGATCCCATAGAGAAGGAATGGCTACCCACTCCAGTATTCTTGCCTGGAGAATTCCATGGACAGGGGAACCTGGTGGGCTACAGTGCATGGGGTTGCAGAGTTGGACACGACTGAGCAACTAACACTTTCACTTTCTTGGGACTTATGTTCTACTGGAAGAGACAGATAGTAAGCATATAAGTAATTACAGAGCATGGTAAGTGCTATTAAGCATTTGTCAGTATTTCTACAACTTACCAGTCCTGTGAACTTGAGCAAGTTATTAACCTCTCCAAATCTTTATAAAGCACAGAAAAAAGTGTACCTTACTCACAAGATTGTTTCGAGAACTAAATGAGCTAACTGTTCAGCACACAGGAAAACTAAGAGTTAGCTAGTAATATTAATAAGAACAATTCAGGGGTTACACAGCATTCCAAGTTCAAATATACACACATATATATACACACAATTTGTATTAAACATTCTGCTACAACTAAACTTTCTCAGCAGAATTCCTTTTTAATATCATCTCTGTTAGTAAAGACTTTTCCCTTCAATCATCTTTCGTCTGTGCTGTGGGAATTCAGCCCTTTTCATCTTTTTCTGCAAATCTTTTTTTCCACTCCAAGATCAATTTGTGCTTATTTTTGCCAAGTACTTTCTATTTCTCTTTTCTTTTACTTTTCCTCCAAATGAGAAAAAAAAATTCAATATCTGGGTCCTCTGAATGCCCAGGCTTAGTTGTTTATGGAAATTCGAAGACCAAGAGGGTTTGAGAACTATAGGTCGGTATGCCCTCATCTAGTCTGGAACAATAATGCAAATGTGATACTCTATAAGAATGAGCTCACAGAAGAGTGGAGCAATGTATTCATTTATAGAAAGGAAATTGCACTCAGGATACCTGCTTTCTAGATCAGTGAATAGATGGCTATCAAGCTAAAGTAAACCTCTTAAAAGTTAATTTTTATGTGTAAGTCAAGCTGTGCAGAATGACCCTGAGATGGAATTAGGTTTATGGGATGGGAACCAAGAAGTGCATTTACAGCTGCTCAGACACGT